>NC_052020.1:7868513-8473766 GCF_015832195.1 Motacilla alba alba | reverse complement strand
TGGGAGAAGAGCCCTGGATTGGGGGTCCCGGGGGTAGGAGGATCCCTGGATCAAATCCCCTGTGGGGGGCTGTACCCACGTCAGGGGGGTCCCCATCACGGGGGGGCCATCCCGGCACCAGCTGCTCCCCAGGCAGGGCTGTACCGGGGTGTCCCCTGGCTGGGGTGTCCCTATCCCTGCAAGGGGTGTCCCCACGTGGGACATCTGCGTCCGTGCGTGGGGTGACCCCACACGGGACACCCCCGTCCCTGCGTGGGACGTCCCTGTGCCGGCGTGGAGCGCCCCGGGGCGCTACTTCTCGGTGAGGGAGAGGCGCAGGATGCGCTGGAGCTCCTCGTCCTCCTCCCGGCGCCGCCGCTCCCGCTCCTCCTGCTCCCGCTCCGACAGCGCCATGGCCAGGCGCAGCTGCTCCGCGAAGCTGCCGTACCCGGGGGGGCCCGGGGGGCTCCCGCCGCCCGCCCCGGGGGGGCTCCCGCTGGCCGGTGGCTCAGCGCTGGGCCCGGCCTGCAGCAGCATGCTCTCCTGCAGCGCCCTGCGGAGGGGACAGCAGCGGGGCCACCGCCGTGTCACGGCAGCCACACCCGTGTCACAGCGGCCACACCTGTGTCACGGCGGCCACACCCATGTCACGGTGGCCACACCCCCTCTGGCACACCTGTGCCCCACCCCTGGAGGCCACACCCCCTTCACAGCCCTTCAATGGCCTGGAGAGCCATGCCCCTCCCCACACGCCCCGCCCAGCTGCTAGCCACACCCACACCTGCAGTCAGCCACACCCATTATGGCCACGCCCTTTGGGCAGCAAGAAGCTCCTCCCTTTCAGCCCCTCCCCTGGCCACACCCCGACACCTTGAACCTGCCCCTCTAACCCTGGACCCTGCACCTGCCCCGCCCTGACACCTTGAACCTGCCCCTCTGACCCCATGGACCCTGCACCTGCCCCACCCCGACACCTTGAACCCCTGCCCCTCCCAGTTTGGCCCCGCCCATGTGAGGTGGGTGTGGCACCCCAGGCCACGCCCCGCAGATGGAACCTCACCTTTCCAGCTGCAGGTCCTCATCGTAGGGTGGCGGCTCCGCGCCAGGGCGGGTGTTGGTCAGCGCCTCCCAGATTGTCACCTGTGGGGTGTGGCCACGCGTTAGGGGCGCGTCCAGGTGCGTGTGGGGCGTGTCCAGGTGAGGGGGCGCGGCCGCACCTGGTCGGTCTCGGTGCCGGCGTCCAGCAGGCTCTGCTGGATGGCGAACTGCAGCAGGTCGTCGTCCTCGTCGCGCAGGGGCTCGCTGCGCCCCGCGCCCAGCACCGTGTACCCCGCCGGCACCTCGAACACGCCCGCCTCCACCTCGCACGGGAACGGCCACGCTGCCACACACGGCCAGCCGTCAGCACCGCCCTCGGGCGTCCCCGTGGCACCCCGCGGCGTCCCACGGCACGCCACGTCCGTGGCACGCCGCGCCCACGGCACCCCGTGGCATCCTGTGACACCCCACACCCACCCCGTTCTGTATCCGTGGAATCCCAGCACTCCCTGGCCACAGGGCCCCCCCCGGCCCCCCAGCCTCACCTCTGGGCCCAGCGGGCTGGGTGCCAGCGGGGTGGGCGCCCGAGGGCTCCTGAGGGGCGCAGATCCGCACGGAGCCCAGGGGCTGGTCACAGCCGCACAGGTTGCTGAAGGTGATGCGGGCGTTGAGCACGTGGAACAGGGGGATCTCTGCGGGTACAGGTGTCAATTACAGCCCCAGTGAGCTCCCGCCCCTATTAATCCCACCCCAAATGGAGCTTTTCCTCTCACCGATCTTGACGGGGAAGCCGGGGGGCAGCTTGAGGGTGATGAAGTCGCGCAGCTTGGCGAAGTGGGCGTTGGAGATGGCCATGAGGTCGATGATGGGCGTCACCTGCTCCGCCAGCGACAGCGGGTGCTGCTCGCACAGCCACAGCGTCGCCTTGAACCTGCCCGGGCACCACCGTGGGCACGGGCACCCGGCGGGGACACTGGCCACCAGCACCACCCCAGTGCCACCGCCCTGGCCACATCCCCGAGGTACAAACAGTGGCATGGCCCCCGAGGACTGTGTCAACCACCCCGTCCCGATGCGCAGTGCCACATCCCGAGGACTCTGTCACCACCCCGTGTGTCCCGACCCCGGGGCGGTGGCCTCACCTCTGCACCTTGCTGGACATCTCGATGGGGCGGCCGATGTTGCGGGTCTCCAGGTCAAAGTGGGGGTCGAAGTACTCCTCGGGGGTGATGGCCGTGGGGTTGGTGGGGCTGGCAGCCTGCAGGACGGGGGCCTGGGGGGACAGCAGCACCGCTCAGCCCCCCTGGAGACCCCCAGTTTCCCCAGGGAGCCCCGGGATGGCCACTCACCCCGTTGTGGGTGCCGTGCTGCTGCGCGATGCCCAGGAAGGAGTGGAAGGGGGTCTTGGAGCCTGGGGGGAGAGGGGGGTGCAGGGTGAGGGGTGGGCAGTGGGAGGGACTCCCAGGGCTGTCACCAGTCACACCCCTCATGGGTGGCACGCTGCACGCTGTCCCATGCCTGTCACGTTATTCCCACAGTTTCCCACACCTGGCATGTCACACGCACAGTGTCCCACACCTGACACCTGTGCCACCCAGGAAGGGTGGCGTGTCCCCACCGTGTACAGGCCCCCTGACTGGCTGACAGGGCTGTCACCTTTGCTGCGTGACTTGTCCTGGTCGGAGAGATGCTCCGTCCTGGTCTTGGTGACCAGCTCCACGTTGCTGGCACTGTACACCTGTGTGGGGACACCGTCAGGCCTGCCACACTCCCAGCTGTCCTCGGTGTCCCCCCCGTCTCCGTGCTCACCTTGGCCTCGTAGCCGCTGACCACCTCCATCTTCTCCGAGCGCCAGCCCCAGATCCCAGACTTGTTCCTGGGGGAGCGAGGAGGCCTCACCCTCTTGCACCAGCGCTTCCTTCCCCTTCGCCCGCGCTTCCCCCTCGCGCAGCCCTGCCCGCTGAGAGCTCCCCTTCCCTTCCTGTCCCTTCCCCACCTCTCGAAGGCGATGTTCCGGGTGTCCAGGTGTGTGGAGACGATGGGCGAGGTGAGCCGGCCGGCCACGTGCTCCTCGGTGGGCTGCATGGCCGCCAGCAGCAGCTCGGGCTCGTGCAGGGCCAGCGCCAGCGTCTCCGTGTACACCACCTGCTTGTCGTGGTCCACCTCCATCACCACGGCCCCCTCGTCTGCGTGGGGACACCGCGGGGGTCAGCGCACGACAACCCCAGGAGGCCTGGGGGGTGCTGGGGGGATTGGGGGTCCCTCGTACATGCAGGAGCTGAGGTGGTTCCCTCAGGGAGAACTAAGGTTTCCTGGTGGAGATCTGGGGAACTGGGGGTCCTCGGTAAAAGAACTGAGGTGTTCTGGAATCCCGTGTGGTCCCTGGAGGGGATCTGGGGAGTGTTTGTAGTGCAGAGGGTCTGGGGGATCTCCAGGGAAGTCCCTGTAGGGAACCTGGAGTCTTTACAGGGGTGCACTCACAGTGCAGGGGCTCTGTGGCTCCCCCCCAGGGAATCCAGACAGGTCCTTACAGGGGTGCACTGATGGTGCAGGGTGCAGGGGCTCCCCGGGATGGCAGAGGGGCCGGGGGGGGGTCGGAGCTGACCTTCCCCCTTGAAGATGTAGCTGCGGCGGCCGCGCTGCCACGTCATGTGCTCGAAGCCCAGCAGTGTGGTGTCCACCCGCAGGCTCTCGCCGCGCTTCCACACGCGGTACACGTCGCTGGGACACACCTTGGACACCAGGGGCACTGCGGGCACAGGGACCCCTCAGCCCCGCGGCCGGGGGGGCCCCTGGGGACCCCCTTCCCCCGCCCAGCCCGGCCAGGCTCACCCCAGCTCGTGAACTCCCACTTCATCTCCACGTAGAAGTCGGATGCCTGGAAGGGATGAGGGGAATGGTGGGGGATGTGGAGGGGCTGGGGACTCCCTGATGGGGTCACTGGGGAGGGGGGAGGAGTCTGGGGAGAAGGGATGGGGGTCCCTACTGGGGTCCTGGGTAGGGATCAGAGAGTGGGGCCATTAGTGCAGCTCCACAGGGAAGGATAAGCAGCGAGTCCCAGAGGAAAAGGATAAGCAGGGGGTCAATGGGGGCTTCTGGGGTGAATCTGGGGTCCCTTCTCAGACCACTGAGGACGTGGGAAGTCTGGAGAGCAGGGGTGGGGATCCCTACTGGGGTCCTGGGTGGGGATCAGGGCAATCTGGGGAAGTGGGCTTGGGTAGGCAGGGTGTCCCTGGGGAAAGAGTGGGGTCATGGAGGACACAGAGGGTCCTGGGGAGACTTGGGGGGGGGTCTCTGCTGGAGTCACTGGAGAGGTGGGGAGTCTTGAGCGAAGGGATGGGGCCGGTGGGTGTCCCTGGGGGGCTCTGGGGTGCAGCTCTGGGGGGCTGTACCCGCCGCAGTTTGCTGAGCAGCTCGGGGATGCCGGCGAGGCGCCGCGTCGCCCGCTGGTAATCACGGTACTGGAGCACCAGCTGCACCATCTCGGGGTCCCCCGTGCTCACCGCCTCCTGCAGCACTGGGGACACGGGGTGCCATCAGCCGGAGGCCATCCGCACCCCGGGATGGCGTCCCCAAGCCCCCGCGCTGTGCCTGTACCCGTCCATCCATTGGCGTTCTCCCGGCCCACGTTGGCGTTGTGCCGCAGCAGCACCCGCACCGACTCCAGGTGGCCCAGGGACACGGCCAGCTCCAGGGGCGTCCGGCCACGCGGGTCTGTCAGCTCCACGTCGTGCTGGAAGGGTGCTGGGGTCACCGTCCCCTCCCCGTGCCACCCCAGTGCTCTCCGTGTGTCCCCCACGCTCCCAAGGCCTGGTGCTCCCAGCCCCCCCTTCTCCCAGTGCAGCCAACCCGATCCCAGCGCTGCCAGCTGCTTCCAGGCCTTTGGTGCTACAGTCCCTTATTATCCCAGTGTCACCAGTCCTTCCAGTGCCACCAGTTCTTCCAGTGCCACCAGTGCCGAGTCCCAGTCTCCCCGATACTCCCAGTCCCCACACCGCTCCCAGCCTTCCTCCAGCACTCCCAGTTCCCCCAGATGCTCCCAGTGCTGTCCCCCCCACCCAGTGCCGCCAGCTCCCCGTGCTCCCAGCCTTCCCAGCCTCCCTCCAGTGACCCCAGTCCCCTGTGCCCCCAGTTTCCCCAGTGCTCCCAGTTCTCCCATCCTCTGTGCCCCATCTCCCCTAGTGCTCCCAGTCCCTCCACAACGCTCCCAGTGCCCCCAGTGCCCTGTGTCCCCAGACTTCCACAACGCTCCCAGTATCTCCCATTGCTCCCAGTGCCCTGTGTCCCCAGCTTCCCTAATACTCCCAGTTTCCCTCCTGTGCTCCCAGTCCCTCAAGTCTCCCAGTCCCTGCAGCATTCCCAGTACCTCCCAGTGCTCCCAGTCCCAGCCGTGCTCCCAGTATCTCCCAGTGCTCCCAGTCCATCTCCCAGTGCTCCCAGTCCCCGCAGTGCTCCCAGTATCTCCCAGTGCTCCCAGTCCCAGCCGTGCTCCCAGTATCTCCCAGTGCTCCCAGTCCATCTCCCAGTGCTCCCAGTCCCAACCGTGCTCCCAGTATCTCCCAGTGCTCCCAGTCCCAGCCGTGCTCCCGGTCCTTCCAGCCCTCCCAGCATCCCCCCTCCCCCCCCCGCGCAGAGCCTTCCCGGTTTTCCCCAGCGCTCCCAGTCCCCGCCAGCATTCCCAGCGCTCCCGGTCCCCTCACCCCCGCGCTGCGGGCCCCGCCGTTCTCCCTCCCATCCCCTCCCCTCCCGTCCCGTCCCGTCCCGTCCCGCCGCTCCCGCTGCCGGTGCCGGTGCGTGGGGGGGTGCCCGCTCCCGGTGCCGCTCCCGGCGCCGCTCGCACCGTCCCCGCGCGCAGGGCGCTGTCCAGCGCCTGGTGCCGGTTGTGCCAGACGAGCCGGTGCAGCGGGAAGGTCTCGGCGGGCCGGGCCATCCCGGCACCATGTCCCCGGGGCCGCCGGGGCGGACGGAGCGGGCCGCAGCGCGGGGCCTGCCCGCAATGGCTGCGCGGGGGCGGCGGCGGCGCAGCGCGGCGGCGCGGGGCGGGGCCGCACCGGGCACCGGCGGCAGGCGACGGCACCGGAGCGGCGGACGGGAGCGGGAAAAGGGGACGGCACCGCCGCCGGGAGCGGGCACCGGCAGAGGGGGAAAAGGGAAGGGGCGTTGGCGCCGGGAGCAGGCACCGGCAAAGGGAGCGGGAAGGGGGCTGCGGGAAGGGGAACAGGCACCGGGCACGGGAATGGCGTTGGCACTGGGCACGGGAACGGGCAGCAGGAAAGGGAACGAGGTGTCGGGAGTGGGGCGCCGGAAATGTTATCGGCACCGGGAGTGGGAGCGGGCGCTGGGAACGGCATCAGCGCCGGGAACCGTGATTGTGGGCACCGCCACTGCAGCGGCAGCACCGGGAATGCGACTGGAACCGGCACCGGACACGGCCTGGGACCGCACCCTCTCACACTCTCCCGTCGGGGTTGAAACCAGGGACCCACTGGCCCCCAGCCGACCCCCGGTACCGGGGGCTGCCGGTGCCCGGCATCTCCTGCTGGGCACCCTGAGGGGCCCCGGGGCTCCCTGACCCCTTTCACATCGTAACATCAGTGGGTACCTGGTGCTCAGGACCGTCGTGCATCCAGTCCTGGGTTTATCCCATCCCATCCCGTCCCATCCCATCCCATCCCGTCCCGTCCCGTCCCGTCCCGTCCCGTCCCGTCCCGTCCCATCCCATCCCATCCCGGCCGTGCCGCTCCCCAGGAATGCCGGAGCACCAGCCCAGCTGTGCCGTGCCCTGACGCGCTGCCCGCAGGCAGGGTGTGGGCAGGAGGGGTGGCACCTGCACTGCCTGGTGACAAGCGACAGCCAAGATCATCCCTGGGGACAGAGCAGCAACGGGGGACACAACCCCCAGCAGCCCACGCTGGCTCGGGACCCCCATCCTGTGGGGCCTGGGGATGCTCCGGCATGTCCCCGAAGTGCTGGTATGTCCATAGGGGGACAGGAATCAGGAATACAGGAATCTCCCACCCCACAGGAGGTGATGAGGACTCCATGCCACCCTCGGCGGGCATGGAGCCGTCTCTCCCCCCCTCCCCGCAGTGAGGTGGAGCCGGATGGTGTTTTTCGATCTTTTTATTATAAAAACTCTTCTTTTTTTTTGGCATTCTCACATCTCTGCTCATGAAAACCTCACTCACCCTCTGCCCCGGCCCTGCCCCGTGACCCCCCTGCCCGGTGCCCCCCCCAGCCCCAGGAGCAGAGCGACCAGAGACTAATATTTACAGATGCTGCCGGGGACTGGGGGGGCAGGGGGCACCCCTATGCCCACCCGTGGCTGATTTAAGGGGGTCCCACCCGCTCCCTTCTCTTCAGGAGGGAGGGCAGGGGGTGGGGGTGCCCTGGGGAGGGGCAGGAGGGGCAGCGGCAGAGCGGGGGGCGCAGGGGACCCGTGGCACAGTATTTACAGGGGGTCCCCCTGGACACACACTCGCACACAGCCACACACGCACGCGAGGGGGTGTCACCCACGGGACGGGCACGGCCACACGGGGAGGGGGGGACATGGCGGCTGGGGACGCCGCCGGACCCTTTGGCACACACACGGCACTGGGGAGCGGGCGGGAGGGACGGGGGCTGCCTTCATCTGAGCCGGAGAGTTCCTGGAGGACCGGGGGGGCACACCGGGGAGAAGGTGCCAGGCCGCGTGCCCGGCGTCACCGCAGCCGCGCCCCCGGGTGACACCGGCACCGGGCGCGTCCCCACCCGGAGAGCAGGGGAACACGCAGGAACCCAACCCAATAAATTAGAGGTGGGGTGGGAAGGGGGAAGGGGGCGCGGGGAGGGGTCAGAGCCCGTTGGGGGAGCGCTGGATGAAGGGCACTTTGCTGAGCTCCACCACGGGCGAGCGCGGCTTGTTCTGCATGCGGGGCACCCGCTGCAGCAGCTGCTGCGCCTG
The DNA here is from genome assembly GCF_015832195.1 of Motacilla alba alba. Classification (NCBI taxonomy): domain Eukaryota; kingdom Metazoa; phylum Chordata; class Aves; order Passeriformes; family Motacillidae; genus Motacilla; species Motacilla alba. The sequence continues at coordinate 8,465,803 of NC_052020.1, read as the reverse complement.
GCGCTGCGCGTCCCGCAGCTCCTTCCGCCACTGCACCAGCTCGGGGTCGCTCTGCGGGGCAGGAAACTGGGTCAGGAGCGGGGACAGGGCAGGGCACAGCGTGCTTGAGTGCCCCCAGGGTGCCAGGGCTGCCCCAGGTTTTCAGTATTGATGCCCTGGCACGGCTCGAAGGACTAAACACGCAAGTGGCCAGCAAGAGGCGGCTAGTAGCCAGCAGGGGGGACAGGCTAGCAGGCAGCAGGAGGTGGCCAGCAGCCGGTGGGGCAGGCTGGGGACACTCACGTCGCACTGCAGCACGAACTGCTTGCCCCCGCGGATGCGGAGCAGGATGCACTTGCGCTCCTTCACCTGCGTCTCCTCCACCGAGTCGATCTCCTCCATGGTGAGCAGGGACTGCTGGGGGGACAGGCTCAGCCCGGTCCCCGTGCCCTCCCCGGGGTCCCCCAGCCCTCACCCCCGGGCGCCGTGCCCTCCTTACCGGCGACTCGCCCTCCCCGCGCCACTCCAGGCGGTTGGGGAAGAGGTAGAAGTAGCGGCGCTGCCACTGCGTCAGGAAGGGGTTGCCCAGCTTGGCCATGTAGCCGTGCATGATGCAGTCCTTGCCCATGGCGTACTCTGGGATCACAGGCAGGCGGGATCAGCACCCGGGATGCGGCCGGGGGTGGTTCAGGGTGGGGGTCCCCGGCCCCACTCACCCTCCTCGTGGCCCAGCTGCTTGTTCTTGGCCTTCTTGCGGGCCTCCAGCTTGTCGGTGTCGGCGTTGACGGCGTCGAAGACGGTCTCGGTGACCTCCTGCTGCCAGCGCTCCGAGATGGTGAGCGGGAAGTTGCGGTACAGCTCCTGGTCGCTCTCCAGCAGCTGGGCAGGGTGGGATGCCGGGGTGAGGGGCTGCGGGCCACCCCACGCCCCCACGCTCGCCCCCTGTGCCCGGTACCTTGATGCCCTTGGTGTCCTCCTCGTCGAAGGAGCCGATGTCGAAGGCGTCGGCCGCGTTCACCTCGCCGCGGGGCGGGACGAGGGGCGGCGGGTACTGTGGGCAGCAGCGGGGGTCACAGGGGTGGCCGCCCACATCTGCGTCCTCGTCCCTGTCCCCAGCCGTGGGCAGACACCCCTCACCTTCTGCAGGAACACCATCTGCCAGTCCAGGCCCTTGAAGAAGGGCTCCTCCTTCACCTCCTGCGCCCTGCGGAAGGAGGAGGGCGGGTGAGCGTGGCCGCAGGGGGACTGTGCCAGCACACCTCGTCCCAGCCCCTGCGGGCCTCGGGGACACTCACCCTCGCCCCATGCAGCCCAGGCGCCGGTTGACATCCCGCTGCAGCAGCCCCTCGAGCAGGGAGCGCAGCTCCGGGGAGAAGGAGTCCGGCAGCTCCACGGCCTGTGGGAGATTCCGTGAGATCACCGCTGAGCGGGGACAGGGACGCACGGTGACACACACAGCTGGGCACAAACACGCGCTCCGGGCAAGGACCAGCTGTCCCTGACCCCCTGTGTGCCGCCCAGAGCCCCCTCAGTGCCCCCACCCACCATGGTGAGGGTCATCCGGTCAATCTCGTGCTTGTCCTTCGTCTTGTGCTGCCGGAACGGGCTGTGCCTGCGGCGTGGAGGGAGAGGGGGCTCAGCGGTGCCCAGCTGTGCCCAGCCGTGCCCAGCCGTGCCCGGCGGAGCCCACACTCACCCCCGGAGCAGCTTGAAGAGCATGCAGCCCAGCGAGAACCAGTCGGCGCTGCTGTCGTAGGCCACCCCCTTCTGCAGCACCTCCGGCGCCATGTACCCGTGGGTGCCCCTGGGGAGGGGGCACAGGGGGGTCAGGGGCCGCCCCGGGCGGGGGGGCAGGGTGGGCAGGGGTGTGGGCACACTCACACGCTGGCGTGGGGCTTCTTCTTGGAGAAGTCGCAGGCCAGGCCCAGGTCGGAGATGCGGACGTGGCCGAACTCGTCCAGGAGGATGTTTGCCGGCTGCGGAGACACCAGGGGACACCCTGAGCCCCGGGGTGGCCCGTGGGTACGGGGTGGTGAGCCTGGGAGGGCTCTGTGGGGTTTGGGGGTGTCTGAGTGTCCCCGAAGTCTCAAGGCACCCATGGATTTTGCTGTTGGGGTGTCCATTAGAGCTGAGGGTGCCCTCCGGGCACTCCCACGGCATTCAGAGGGCCCTCGCAGGGGTTGTGACACCTGAGGGTGCCCTCGGGGCGGTGCAGGGGTTTCTAAAGGCCTGGGGACGTCCTGCGAGTGGGGACGGTCACCTTGAGGTCACGGTAGACCACAAAGCGGCTGTGCATGTGCTCCAGGCCCAGGATGATCTCGGCCGCGTAGAACCTCATCTCCGCCTCCGAGAAAACGCCGTGCTGGGACAGGTGATAGTGCAGGTCCCCCCCTGTGGGGACAGGGACAGGCTGTCACCCGGAGCAGGTGTGGCACGGGGCTCTGTGCCCCGGGAGTGGCCCAGGGCTGAGGTCTCACCGTTCATGAGGTCGAGGATGAAGCTGAGCTTGTCAGGCGTGTGGAAGGCGTAGGACATGCACACGATGAACGGGCAGTCCTGGCGGGAGACACAGGGTCACCCTCCCTGTCCCTGTCCCCTGCCAGCCTGTCCCCAGCCCAGCACCCGTGTCCCCTCACCCCAGTGCTGACGAGGGACAACATGATGCGCTCGTTGAGGGCCAGCGTCTCACCCTGCTTCATCTTGATGCGTTTCTTGTCCAAGCACTTCATGGCGTACCTGGGGGGGGACACGGACTCCCTGCAGCCACCGCGTCCCCACAGCAGGGCCAGCACCCAGCTCCCTCCCACCACAACATCCCCGCCAGCCCCGGCCACCCGCAGCCATGACAATACTCCCACAGCCCCCTCCCCACCACAGCCACGCCACTGGGACCCCCCAGCACCCCAAAACCCCAGGTGGGCCCCTCGGTGCCGGGGCGCTGCCGTTACATTTTGCCCGTGTCCGCTTTCCGGCAGCCGTAGACCTCGCCGAAGCCGCCGCGGCCGATGATGCGGTGAACGCTGAAGTCGTTCATGGTGAGCTGAGGAGGAGACCGGGATGAGCCTGGACACCGAGCCCCGCCCCAGTTCGCCCAGGTGAGGGACACAGAGGCTCCCTGGAAGCACATCCCCCTCCCTGGGAGGCGAGGGGCAGGGGGTCCTGCTCACATGGATGTTCAGCTCCACGTTCTTCCACTGGCAGAACCGCGTGAACTTGTCACTGCAAGGAAGAGCAGAGAGGGCAAGAGTGGAGATCCTGGAGAAACATGGCCCTCAAAGGCTCCCTGGATTTGTCTGGAGACAGGGAGCACCCCCCAGGACACTTGGGAAAGGAAGAGACCCCCGAGTCCCCAGTGTGGGGACCCCTGGTCCCTCTCTGGGCTGCGACACAGTGGGATGGGACACCCCAATCTGTACGGGAATTTCCTCCCAACTCACCTCTCAATGAATTTCTGGAAGATGCCCCCGCGCAGGTTCTGGCAGATCTCCTCAATGTAGGGCTGGGGAGGACACAGGGCTCAGTGCTGGGTCCCCAGGGCCACCCAGGTCACCCCGATCCCATCATTACGTGGGGTCTCCTCCACCCCCGGGATTTCACATCCCCCCACTGCCACTGCCAGGCCCCTGGGGATGCTTCTGCCACCTCAGTCTCTGGGAACCCCAGCATCACCAGCCCTGGGGACCCCGAGGGTGACATCCAGGGTCCCAATCATCTCTCTCTGAGGATGCCCTGCTCTCTCCAGCCCCCAGTCTCCCATCACCCCATGGGGACTCCCCCTCACTCCCAACATTCTGGGGACCATCTCACCATGGCTCGGGGTCCCCATTCCTCCCAGGACACCCCCCTCCCTCTTTCAGGGACTCCTGTCACCCCCAGCCCCCTCTAAGGATTAACCCTCTGAGTGTTACAGGTGGCAAGGGCCCCTTCCCTGTCCCCGGTGATGCCCACCTGGAAGAGGTCTGGGGGCACCTGCTTCTTGCTCAGGCGGCTCTGGACGTGCTCCGTGGCGCTCTTGGAGAAGGGCTGTGAGGGGGACAGGACCGTGTCACCTCGGGCAGTAGGGACAGCGGCCAGGCAGGGCTGCACGAGGCAGGAAGCCACAGAGGAGCCCCCATCCACAGGGCTGGGACGTGGCTCCCAGGATGGAGCCTGTGTTCAGGGCACTCACGTGGGAGCAGGCCAGCAGCTCCTTCATGATGTAATGGTCGAAGATGTGGCGGCTGCGGGCGGCTCGCTCCTCCTCCGAGTCCAGCTTCTCGTACTTCTTGATCTGGAGAGGGCACAGCTCCAGTGGCACGGGGGCACGCGGAACGCCGGGAATTGTGGCCCCTCTGGGTGCCACGTCCCATGGGAGGGGTTATCCCATCCCCTCGGACAGTGTCTCCCAGCTCCCTGGGCACCGTCACCTAGGGTGGTGCTCTTGGAACCACGTCCAAGAGCCCTGGAGGGACCAAGCCCACGCCTGGTGCACGCAGGGGGCTGTCCCCTGGGTCCCCGTGTCTCACCTCCTCGTAAAATTCCATCAGGGGCTTGGCCTCCTCGGCCTGGTTGAAGGCGAAATCCCGGAAAAGCAGGTAGCCTGCAGGGACAGAGTCACAGCGTGAGAGGTGACAGCCCCCCGGCCCGGGCCAAGGGACACAGGGACATCCCCTGGGCCTGCCCAGCCCTGCTGCCACCCCAGTGCCAGGCTTGAGGAAGTGACAAGCAGGGACTGGTGAGGGCTTGGCAGGGTGACAGGGTGACAAGGACACAGCTGGCGTGGGGAGCAGCACCCCGGGGCAGTGGGGCAGTGGGGGCTGCTGTGGGGCACAGTGGGGGCAGGGGCACGGGCGGGCACACGGAGCAGGGCGGACGTGCCCGGAAACCGCCGGAGCAGCAGAAGGAAGTGAGAGGCGCTTCCTGCCCCGGACGGTTTGCGCTGGCGTGGGGGGAAGTGACAGGACAGGGGACACAGGGTGGGGAACGTGGCGCAGCCCCCCGGCACCCCTGCCCAGCCTGGCCCCGCGACCCCCTTGCCATTCCCGTGGCCGCTCTCGCTGTCACGGTGGCCACCAGCGCAGCCCCCAGCCCACCCACGCTCGTCCCTGCGCTTGTGGCCGCTGGCCCAGCTGTCCCCTCGTGTCCCCCGCAGCCCCCGTGTCCCCAGCTCACCGATCTTCTGCGTGAAGATCTTGTCAAACGTCACCTCTCCCCGGTCCTCCAGGTACTTCTGCATGACGCTGCGGATGCTGGGGACACGCCGGAGGGGCTCAGCCGTGCCCCCTGCCAGACCCCTGCTCCCCACCCCTCCTCTCCTGCTCCTCCCGTGTCCCCAAGCCCTGGTGGCATGCATGTCCTACCATCCTGCGTGTCCCCACCCGAGTGGGGCACGTTGTGGGTGCCAGGATCACAGCGTGGGGCCCAGAGGAGGGTGGGGACGAGTGCCACCCCTAAAAAAGCCTCACAGGTCCGTGGCAGTGAAGGCACAGGAGGGCACCGGGGTCTGGCAGGGGGACAGGGGACCGTGACCCTCTGCACACCTGGGTACAGGTGTGTGCATGTGTGCACATGGGTGTGACACGGCGGCCACAGAAGGGACACGCAGCTGGGTGGGACAGCAGGATGTGTGTGTGTGCGTCCATGTCCGTGTGTCTGTGTTTGTGGGTCCCTGTGGCAGGCAGGAAGCGTGTGTGCGTCCATGTCCGTGTGTCTGTCTGTGCAACAGGCGTGACACTTGTGTGTCCATATCCGTGTGTGTCCATGTCCGTATGTCCACATCCCTGTGTGTCCACATCCCTGTGTGTCCATGTCCGTGTGTCCACGTCCGTGTGTGTCCATGTCCGTGTGTCCATATCCGTGTGTGTCCATGTCCGTGTGTCCATATCCCTGTGTGTCCATGTCCGTGTGTCAGGCCAGGTGTGACCGGCACACACGTGTGCGGGAGGTGTTCGTGACCCGCGGGCGCGTGCGAGCGGTACCGGGAAGGGGTGACCGAGGGACCGGGGGTGGCGGAGCCGGGGGCGGACGGACGGACGGACGGACGGACGGACAAGCGGCGGGGCCTCACCTGGGCTCGGGCAGGACGATCCTCTTGCTGGCGCGGGCGGCGGGCGCGGCGCGGCTCTTCTCCATGGCCATCAGGTAACTCACGTCCGCCAGCACCGCCTCCAGGTCCGCCATCGTGCCGCGCCGCCGGCCCCGCCGCCGGCACCGCACCGGCCCCGGCCCGACCCGACCCGACCCGCCGGCCCCGGAACCGGAACCGCGCCCGGAAGCGGAACGGGGCCGGAGAGGAGCCGGGCGGAGGAGCGGGGAGCGGCCGGGAGGGGCTCGGCGGCCCCGGGACGCGGGCGGCGGCAGCGCCCGGAGCGGCGGGAGCGGAGCGCGGAACGGGGCGCGGCCGCACCGGGGCGGGGCGGGGACAGCGCGGCCGGGCGGGGACAGCGCCGCCGCCACGCCCGCCCGGGAGGGGCCGCGACACCGGCTGTGGCACCGGCGGTGTGGGTGACACTGGGTGTGTGTGACACTGGGTGTATGTGTGTGACACGGTGTATGTGTGATACTGGGTGTGTGTGTGACACTGTGTGTGACACTGGGTGTATGTGTGTGACACTGGGTGTGTGACACTGGGTGTGTGTGTGACACTGGGTGTGTGTGTGACACTGGGTGTGTGTGTGACACTGGGTGTGTGATACTGGGTGTATGTGTGACACTGGGTGTGTGACACTGGATGTGTGATACTGGGTGTATGTGTGACACTGGGTATGTGACACTGGGTGTGAGTGTGTGACACCGGGTGTGTGATACTGGGTGTAAGTGTGTGACACTGGGTGTGTGACACGGGGTGTATGCGTGTGACACTGGGTGTATGCGTGTGACACTGGGTGTGTGACACGGGGTGTATGTGTGTGACACTGGGTGTGTGACACTGGGTGTATGCGTGTGACACTGGGTGTGTGTGTGTGTGACACTGGGTGTATGCGTGTGACACTGGGTGTGTGATACTGGGTGTATGTGTGACACTGGGTGTGTGACACTGGATGTGTGATACTGGGTGTATGTGTGACACTGGGTATGTGACACTGGGTGTGAGTGTGTGACACCGGGTGTGTGATACTGGGTGTAAGTGTGTGACACTGGGTGTGTGACACGGGGTGTATGCGTGTGACACTGGGTGTATGCGTGTGACACTGGGTGTGTGACACGGGGTGTATGTGTGTGACACTGGGTGTGTGACACTGGGTGTATGCGTGTGACACTGGGTGTGTGTGTGTGTGACACTGGGTGTATGCGTGTGACACTGGGTGTGTGATACTGGGTGTGTGTGTGACACTGGGTGTGTGATACTGGGTGTGTGTGTGTGACACTGGGTGTGTGGCACTGGGTGTGTGTGACACTGGGTGTGTGACACAGGATGCGTGGCACTGAATGCCCGTGTGCCACCAGGTGTGCGTGCCAGCATGGGGGTGTGCCACCATGGGTGTCTCTGTGCGTGCCGGTGTGTGTGTGACACTGTGTGGGAGACGCCACGGGTGTGTGTGACAGTGGCTCTGTGTGTGCGTGGTGTCGTGTGTGTCATTGCACACCACATGTGTGTGTGACCACATGTGCCGTGCGTGGCAGGGGGTGTGACGCCGTGTGCAGGGTCCCTGTCCCCAGGGCCACGAGGGGACACCTGGAGGGGACACCTGGAGGGGACAGGCAGGCGGTCGGGGCACTGAGATTCCCTTGGCTCTGGTGCACCACCAGGGGAGGCATGTGGTGGCACTTGGGGACCAGGGCACAGGGAGAGTGACAGTGGCCTCAGCCACCTGTGGAGGATGATGTCACCTGCCGTGTGCCTCACCATGCAAATGTCACAGCCCAGCCGCGGCAGGGACCTGGGCCGTGACGTCCCTGCAGGGTGGGGGACACTAAATGTCACCCTGGTGGCCCAGGAATCCACTGGGAAAGGACAGGTTTCCCAAGGGATGTGGAGCAAGAGCCACACAGGTCTCTGGAGTACCTGTGGCCCTGGCAGGAGGTGATGAGACACCGGGACAGCTGCCACCACCCGCCAGGAGACACTGGGGACACCGGGACAGCTGCCACCACCGCCGATGCTCCAGTTTCTTCTCGAGCAGCTGAGAGCCACAGTGCTGGGGACAGGGGGGACACAGGAGGTCCCAGCCCTGGCCCGTCCCCTCCACTTCCTTCACAAAGGGCAGAGCTCACACTCAGGGATTGTAGTTGCTCTTTTTTTTTTTTCATTTTTTTAGTTCCAAAAATCCACCCCCAAGAAACAAAACGTGTCCCGTGGGAGGCTGGGGCTTTCCCTCCCCACACAACAGCTCGCCCAGCCTGGTGCTAATATGATATCAGCAAAGAGCCTCTCTAAAAATCCAGCATGGGAGAAGGCTCAGGAAGCAAAATCCCTCAAAATACAAATTAAAAAAAAATAATAAAAGAAAGGAAAAATAAAGAAAACCAAACCCACTTGCCAAGTAGGTGCCCGCCCTCTGCCCCGGCCAGGAACCCCCAACCCCAGCTGAGAGAGCGCAAGACTTGGTTTGCTTTTACCCTTAATGCTTACATTTAATTTTAAAGCACAAACATCAGAGATGGACTCTAAATCGCCAACAAAAAAATAGATATTTACAATATTTCTCCGGGGAAGGGAGGGAAGGAGGGAGGGAGGGCAGGGGGGATCGAAACGAAACAAAACCACAACCAAACCCTTAAACAAGTGACTTTGCTTGCAGGAGTTGTCTTTAGGGAGCAGGCTGGGTTGGTTTTAAATCACTAAGTGATTTTTATTATATATAATTCTCTTTTTTTTCGTCCTCGTGGATTTGCACCACGCCGGGGTGGCGAGGAGGGTGGCACGCCGGAGTCTCTGCGGCTGGAGGGCGGGGACACGGCGGGAAGGGGATGCTGTCCCCGCGGAGGAGGGAGCACCTCGCCCCTCTCAACCCCAGCTCTGGAAATTTTCTTTCGCGTTGCAAAACTCAAAAGGAATCCAAAGGAAAAAGAAAAGCTTTTAATTCTTCCGATGTCTTTCCCGGGAGCCACCTCCGAGAGAGGCCGAGGCCGAAGGCTCCTCCTCTCGCCTGGGGGGGTTTCCTGCTCCGAGCCCTCCGGCGCCGCTGCGGCCGCGCTGCCCCTTGTCACAGGCACTGCGGGATTGTCCCCTGGTGTCCCCCTGCCGGGGACAGACCCCGCGGGCCGCCTCTCCTCCTTTATTGCTTCTGAAGCAGCAGGGGGGGTGCGGGCTGCCCCCCGGGGACCCCTGCGGGGCTGGGGACCGGTGGTGGCACGGAGGGGACACCCCGGATTGTGCTATCGGTACGCTGCCAGGGAGAGAGCAGGGTGCTGACACCGGGGGGGACAGAGAGGGGGAGCGTCCAGGCACAGGCAGGACAGGGAGGGAAATAAAATAGTGACCCAGAAAAAGAAGATTCCAACCTTTTTTCCTTTCTTTTTTTTTTTTTTCTTGTCTTTTTTTTTTGTTGTTTTGTTTTTTTGTCTTTTTTTTTTGTTGTTTTTTTTTAAAGTGCAAAAAGCTCTCTGCTGCCCTAGAGAGAGGTTCTTTGGACCAACCATTCATTGCAAAGGAAAATCGGCAGCGAAAAGGGGGTGGGGGGAAGGAGAGGACGATGCCAGTTCGGTCCCAGGCCGCGGAGCAGCCCTCGCCCCTCCGGCCCCAGAGTGCTTCGTGGTGCCGGGAGCTGGGGAGGAAGAGGAGGCAGCTCCTGTCCCCGCCCCGTGCTCACTCACCCCTGGCTGATGCTTCCCGAGTCCTCCCTGAGCTCTGGTGTACCTGTGGGTTCTCCCCTGCTCCATCCCCTCGGACAGACGAGTTATCCCCCAGCCCCTGCTCCTGGGACACCTCGGCCACGGGGCTCCTGCCCCGGGTGCTTGAAGAACCGCCCGGCTGTGCGGGAGGAGGAGGGGCACGGATAGCAGTCCCTGCAGCCAGTCGAGGGGAAGGGAAAGGGAAAAGGGGGGAAGAGCGCAGGGAAGCGCCGAGCCGGTGGCGGCACAGAGGGTGACGGGGTGTTCTGGCTCTGCTCCCGCTTCCTCGGAGAGACCTCGACCCTCAGGCTTTGTGCTACCGGGGAAGTGACAAGTGTTTCAAGGCAAGGAGACGACGGGGAGGAGGGGAAAAGCTGGGGGGAGAGGGTGCCCCATTTCTCTGCACAGAGGCCTCTGTTAGAGCCCCCGCCTCGGGAGCGGCCAGCCTCCGGGCCGAGGCTCCCTGCCGTGCGCCCGTTCCTCCTCTGGTACTGGCCAGCCTGGCGGGACATCTTCCTCGGCAGAAGTCCCGGGGAAGGAGGAGGAGGAAGGACAGCGGAGCGAGGCCAGCGACGGCCCTGCCTGCCGAGTCAGCTGGGAGGCAGCGGCAGGACACGCAGGGCAAGGGGGGGAGGTGGAGGAGGGGCTCTCCGAGAGGGGCGGGATGGGCTCTTTTCCTTCTCCTCAGTCTGCCCCGGGGAGGGTCTCTAGCTGATTTTTTGGATCAGCTTCTCATCGGACAGGCAGTAGAGGCTGTTGATGGACAGGTCCGAGATGAAGTGCTCACAGGCTTTGCGGGTGATCTGTTTGCAACCCCGCAGGTCGATGAGGGTGACGTTGGAGATGCGGCGCAGGTACAGCAAGGCCTGGTCCGTCAGCTTATTGCAGCCTGCGGGCAGAGCACAGGGAGCGTGAGGGGGACGCCTCCAGCAGCCAGCACCGGGAGGAGCACTGGGAAACCCAGGAGGCACCTGGAGCGGGGCACGCACCTGCCATGTTGAGCTCGGTGAGGGAGTTGCGTGTGGAGGAGCCCACGGCGGTGAGGAGGTTGGCCGACTGGTCCGTGAGGTGGTTGCAGTGGCTGAGGTCGAGGCGGGAGAGCAGGGGCATATGGCGGATGATCAGGCGCAGCGTGGCGTCCGTGATGTCCAGCCCGGCGAGCCGGAAGTCGATCATGTTGCGGAGTTTGCTGCGATTGTCCTGACCTGCACAGGCAGAGGGAGAACCGGAGTGGACACACTGCCCCGGGGCCCTTGCCTTGTCCAGCCCAGGCAGCCCCAGGGCAGCAGCGGCTTACTGGGTTTGTCTGTTGGAGGCGTGAGTAAGTCCCGGATCTGAGGGTCCTTGATTCCTACTGCCCACCGAAGATCGAGGGTCCTGAGAAGGGGGCAGCTGGAGGTACTGAGGGCACAGACCGCAGACCAGGAACAGCCCGCTAGGATGAGGTCTTTCAGGCCTGGCACAAGGGAGGCAGGTAACAAGTTAGACGGGTTTGGTAGGCTCCCAGGCATCCCAGATCTCCACCATCTTTTTCCAAGCACGTGAGGACGCAGGTCCCCTCCCTGCTTGGGGTGGGACACTTGCTGGGTGACGGGACCCAGGCACCCTGGGGTTCCCAGGCTTGCGGGGTGTCTCTCCCCATGACCCAGCCCTCAAGAAGCCTTGGAGCAGGCTGGTGGCAGAGGAAGGGACCCTTCCCCAGCCCACACTCACCTGGCAGCCTGTTGACGAGCCACGTAAGCTGTTTTTTTGAGATATTGGTCCAGCTGAGGTCAAGGCTGACTGGCTGCCTTTTGATGATGCCGCTCAGCGCCTGCGGGGTGATGGACTTGCACCTGCTCAAGTCTATCTTTGTCCACAATCTCTTGTCACAGCACCTGGGGACAAGGACGAAGCTGAAAGTTGAGTCCCAAGAGTCCCATGGGATAATAGACAGTCAGCAGGTTGCCTAGCTTCCAGAAGGAGCCCAGCCCTGGCGTGGCCCCAGCCACAGAACAAGGTTCTGCTCCTGGTTCCCATGGGTTTTCCCAAACATGGGCGGCTGCTGAAGGTGTCGGGCCACTCAGTGCAGCCCCAGCAGGGCTTTGCTGCCCCAAAATAAAACTCCAAGTTGCAGCTGCAGGATTGCTTGGCCCCCTCTGGGTGTTTCTCCCGATCTTAAGGATCCTTACTCCCAGCAGGCAAAACAGTGTGTGTCCCACCCTACAGCCCCAGCAGAGCTCGCTCCTTTGCCAGGAGCAAACTCTTCCTCTCCCATGGGAGTTTGTGAAGAGCCAGGACCCAATGGCAGCTAGGCCGAGTCCCCGAAGGTGCAGGCGAGGGGACACTCCTCCACCACACCACTGCCACCAGCTGCTGATCAAAGCAGGCAATCCCTGCTGCTCAGCTGTTAGAAACCTCCCAGTTTCCATTCCCTGTCTGTTCCCAAGCCCTCCATGCACAGCTGTCCTGGTGCCAGCATTGTCTTCTTTGGGCCTGCTGTCCCCCGAGGCGTTTCCAGCCAGCAAAGCCATCCCGCCTCAGCCTGCCTTCCCTGCCTGCTGGGAGGCGAGGCAGCAAGGGAGGCCAGGAAGGGCAAGCACCATCAGCGTGATGGGCGAGGGAAGGGCACTGGCACCTCACAAGGACACAGCAGGGGACAGCTGAGGGGACAGGAGGAAGGCAGAAGGGAACAACAAAGATGAGTACACACACAGCAGAGGCAGCAGGGCTGGCTACAATGACACTGCCTGGTTCTGGGGAGCAAGGGGAAGACACCGAGGCGACATCCTTCCCCCCGCTCCCTCAGGGTGTCCGCCACAGATGTAGCCCCAGCCCCGGGACGCGTCCCCACACTCACCACTTGTACCAGGTCTTGCACACCCGCATGCACTCGCAGAGCTCCCTGCGGGTGAGGTAGCGGAACACGGACATCCAGACCTCGCGCTGCACGCAGCTCTCCTCGCCCTCCTGCGCCCGGCCCCCGCGCCCGTTCAGCCGGGCCGCCCCCCCCTCCTCCGCGTTCTCGTCCTCCTCCTCCTCTTCCTCCTCCTCTTCCTCGGCGGCCGCCTCCTCGTCGCCCCCGCTCCGCAGGGGCATCCTGGCGGGCACGTGGCGCACGACCACGCGCGGCGAGTGCTGCAGGTTGGCCGAGGAGGCCGTGATGGCTTGGAGCTTGGGGACAATCGAAGTGCCGTGGACATCTTTGGTGGGGCGCTGGAGCGTCACGGTGAGGTAGGAGCCGTGCAGCTTGGCCTTCTCCACCTCTGACAGCTCCTTCTTGCCGCTGGGGTTGTTCTCCTTCTCCCGCACCATGGTTCTCTCCGTGGCCTGGAGCCGCAGCAGCTGCCGGCGCTTGAAGCGCTCGTCCCGGCTGGCGCTGTGGTGCTCGCTGGGCCCGGCCCCCGGGGACGAGCGTGTCACCACGCCGCGGGGGGACGCGGGGTCGTGGATCAGCTGCAGCATCGGGGTGGGCGAGTTGGGCGGGGGGGTCAGGGGCTCCTCGCAGCTCCGCAGGGGCCGCAGCACCTTGGCTTGTGCCGTGTCGTCGTCGCTCTCCTCCACCTTCCGCTTCTGCGGGGAATGGGGGTGGCTGGTTAGTGAGAAGGAGGCCTGGGGAAGGCTTTTCCCTTCTCTTCTTCCCCATGGAAACACCACGGTGCTGGCAGAATCTGCACCAGCAGTGCCCAGTGAAATGACAGAATGGTTTGGGTTAGATAGGGACACCTTCCACTAGATCAGGTTGCTCCAAGCCAAATCCAACCTGGCCTTGAACACTTCCAGGGATGGGGCATCCACAGCTTCTTTGGTCTATCTCTGCCAGGGTCTCACCACCCTCGCAGTAAGTAATTTCTTCCTCACGGCTCATCTAAGTACCACGAGGACCACAGTCCACCCACACTAGCAACAAGCATTTTCCTAACCCCTTCTCAAAAGGGGCGTCCTTTGAGGTTGGGGGTGGCTTCCACTCTGTGCCTTATAGTCCCTCGTCTCTTACAGTGGAATATCTCAGGATCACATTGCAGCAGGATGTGCCCAGGCCCTCAAGTGCTGCACCCCCATGATTCTCATTCTTATGGATCGCTGCCCCCCAGCCCATGCTGGCTGAACACATCCCTGGCAGGATGCAGTGGAAGGGATGGAGGACAGAGATCCTTGCCTTGCTCCTTACCTGGCCCTTCTCTGCGTCGTCACCCTGGTAGCACTTGGGGCACTCCCAGCAGTTGGGGAGCTCATCATTGAGCAGCCCTTCCCCATCCATCTGCAATGAGAGGAGGGGGTCAGCAGCAGCCCAGCCCCACAGCAGAGCCCCCCTTTGCCCAGCACGTGCCCTGCTCACCTGCAGACAGCCAGGGTGAACGATCTCGTTGCAGATACAGCACTCCATGAGCTTCTTCTCAAAGTCCTGCGAGTCCTCGTTCTGATCCACCTCCCCGCAAAGTGCACACGTGACCGAGTGAGGCAACCTGGGCTACAAAGGAAAGCAGGGCTGACACCAGGGCATGGTGGGACAGCCCTTCTCCTTTCCTTCCCTACTACCTGAACCACGCAGAAGCAACCAGCTATCCCCCAGGAATCCAACTTGGACTCACCGCCAAGCACTGCCGGAGGACACAGGACTGCTTCATGCGGCCGGGCCCGCCGAACTTCTTCATGTCCCTGCAGTAGTGGCACATGCCACACTCGCCCTGCATGCAGGCCTTGCATTTCCGGCACCGCACCCGCCTCCGCCGGGCGCCCGACACGATGGGAGACACCGTGGACCTGACAGGAGTCGGGCGCGGTGCTGGCTTCATGGTGTGCGGCTTGGTGATGGGGATGGTGGGCAGGCGCACCCGCAGCCGGGCCTGGAGCTTTAGCTGGCGACAGGAACAGAGGGAATTGGGTGAGGAGAGGGAAGCGCTGCGTTCCGCTGGGATCTGGAAGGCTCCGATCCCTGGATACTGCACTATGACTGCAGATATTGTCCCAGAGGGCACCTCTGCTCCCTCAGCGCTCCACAGCCAAAGGTGCCTGGATCAGCACTGACCCGCCACTTCTCCTGGAGCACACTCCCTAACCCCTCACCACCCCACACCAAGAGCTCCCCTTCCTCTCACCCCCTGCCAGGGCTCAAATGGGTCTGGAAAGGGCTGCCAAGTCTCAAAAGCATCCCACAGCATCCATGCTTTTCTACCAAAGCAAGGAATGACAAGGTCCACTCAGGCTGTTCTCTGTGTCACTCTGCCAACTGCACAAGGGGACAGCTCTGGTCACTCTTTCCCGAGCTCGAGGCACACTGGGAACACCCACACCCTCCTTGTTTACAGTGCAGGTAGGACAGCACAGCTCTCCAGCTGTCACCCTGCATCCCATCAGCCCTCACAGGAAATCTGCTGGCTGCAGCATCCTTCTGGGATTGGCCATGCTGGGCTGTGCACCGCAGCTGATGGGCTTGTGGAAGGGCAGGCTCCCAAGGATGGGGCTGGGGATGTGCCAAGCCTCTGAGTGCTGTACCCAAAGCATGCACACATCTCCAGGTCACTTCTCCCAGAAAAGCTGCCCAAGATGCTTGTGCTGCACAAGGATCACTCTGGATGCCCTGGGAGGGGCAGGCAAGCAGAGAGAGGCACCTCCAAAGAGCAATCCGAGAGGCTAATTCGTCTCCAGACTCCCTAATGGGGTGTTACCCACCCTTCCCAGGGTGATGGGGTCCTGCTTTTCCCATAGCCTGCCTGCCTGCGAGCCCATCTCCTGGCAGGAAGGAAGAAGTGACCTCTGGGAGCCATCCTGGCAGGCCACAGGAAGGCAGCCTGCAGAGGGGAAGTCCGGCTGCTCCGTGCCTCCATCTGCCCAGCGAGCTCAGCCCGGGCCGCAGCCCAGCTGTGGGCCCTGGGCTATGAGCACAGCTGGACAGGGAAAGGCAGGGATGCATGGAAAGGTCCCGTTGCTGAAGAGCTGACTGCTATCCACAGGGAGAGACTCCCAGGAGAGAGCTGCCTTGCTTGGCGTTGTAAAACCCAATCCTAGAACAGGGACAGGGACACAAGGGACACGTTCACCTCACAGTGAGGCCTTCCCTGACACACAGCATTCCTCGGGCCATCCAGGGCTTTCCCTATCAATCCAGAGAGCTGCTAGGAGAGCAGGATCGCCCCTTCCTCCCACAACAAGGCTCCTGTTCATCAAGCACAACCAAAGGGCTGGAGAACATGGAGCAGCCAAGGCTGGATCTGGTTACCACCCATCAGCTGAGCTGGGATAACCGGCACAGTGGGAGATCCCTGGGTTTGCTCGCGGTGCCGTGGAGGTGGCTGCACCCCACATCCCACTTTGGCACTGTTCCCAAGGCGGGTATGGAAGCGGTGCCACCACACCCCAGGCCTGGCAAGCGACTCAACACGTGACACCCATCTAGGTCCCCTCCTTGCAGCTCCTACCTTATCTCTCTTGGGCCACTGGACGATGGGGACGCCTGTAAGTGCCAGTTTGGGGTCGCTGTTTGCGTATTCTTCCAACAGCAGCTAATGGAGAGAGAAGTGGGGGGGAACAGCAGAGAGACAAAAAGCACAGGTGTGAGCAGAGGGAAACACGGCTCCCACCAGCGAGGCAGGCTCTGACCAGATGCCAAGGCCAGCATGCTTCAAAGGCGGCTGGGAAGGAGCCCTCCTCTCCCCACGCCCGCCAGCAACCATCCCTCCTCCCCACATGAGACAGACAAGCTCTGTCGAGTCGATCTGCACCAGCGCTTTCATCAACTGCATTTCAGCCCCGAGGCCCCGTGCTGGGCGGCGTTAGAAGTAGAGAGCGCCAAGATTCGGCAATCTAGGGGGGATTCTGGGGGGACGATTCATCAGCATTACCCCCCCAGCTGCTCCCCAGGCACGGGGCAGCCTGGAGGGTGCAGCAGCAGCAGGATGTGATGCCCCAGCACCCGCTCCGTGGCCTGGCACAAGCTGCCAGTAGCTGAGAGCTGCTCCCCCGCACCGCCTCGGGATTTGGCTTTGACTTGGAGGGAAAGATCCCTCGGCACCGACCGGACTGGCACGCTGCCCACTGGAGCGACAGCCCCTCGCTCCGGGTGCGTGGGGCTCCCGCGCTCACCCCGCTCCTTTCAGCACCCTCCGGCGCAGCCTCCTCCCCACATCCACTCCTCACCGAATTTGCTGGTTGCAAAGGTGCTTTATTTACTTGACGTTGCCATGGTTACGCAGGCAGGAGCCTCCTGCCGGCATCCCGGCGGGCGGTGCTTCCCGCTGCCAGGCAGGGCCGGGGCAGGGGGTGCCCGGCGTGCCCCCCGCCCGATTTTCCGCGCGTCTGGGGAGGCAGGAAGCCGCAGTCTCCCCTGGGCTCCCCGGCAGCGCAGCGTGCCGCCTTCAGACCTTCCGCCTCCCCAGGAGCACACGCCGAGGGAAAGGTCAGCGCTCGCAGCTCCCACACGGACGTCGTGGGACCGCAACGTCCGCCCGCCGTGGCACCGGGGACGGGGCGGGGGTGGGGGCGGCGCAGGCATGCTCCCTGCCACGGAGCCGAGGGACCGCGGGGGCTCCCGGGTCCTGCGGCTGCATCTGGCTCGGAGCCGGGGTGGGCGACAGGCCGCCGGTCCCCTGTGCCCCGTGGCGCTGTGGCCAGCGGGACGCGGCAGAGGGGACCCCGCGCACACGCGGCCGGAGCGCCTCGGCAGCGGGGCGGGCGAGAGCGCCCCGGGAACGGGAAGAGGTGAGCCCAAGCACCGGCCAGGGATCCCTCCGGGGAAGCAGGGGTCCCCCCGCGGTCCCCTCCCACCGGGTCCGAGACCGGAGCGTCCCCGCGTCCCCTCCCCGCGCCACGAGCGTTGCCAGCTGCCTGACCTTGCGCCTCCGGAGCTGCCGAGACTCTGGGGTGAAGTTTGCCGAGCCCTCTTTGTTTCGGTGCCCGCACTGCGAGGGCTGGGGCCCCCTCCCTTCTCCCCGGACACCTCCGGGGGCTGGCTCAGACCCCGGCCGGACCCCCGGCGTTCGGGGACATGGCTGGGGAGCAGCTGCGCCCCCCGCCCCGAGCGCCCCCGGCTCCTCCCCGCCCCCAGCAGCCGCACTGGCGGCCGCGTGCTCCTCCCGAGCCCTTGGGCAGCGGCGGCGGCAGCTTCCTGAGCCGGAGACAATGCTGCTGCGTCACCCACATGCGGTTCCCAGCAATGCTTTGCAACGGGAAGATGGCAGAAGAGAAAAAGGGAGCGAGGAAGCGGAGGGCAGAGCCGCGCTGCTGCAGCGCCGGGAGGGGCCGGGACGGCGGGGATTGGCGCAGGGTCCGGGCGGCGCTGCCCACCGGCCTCCCCGGGATCCCTCCCTCCCTCCGCCGCCGCAATCCGAGAGGCCGCGGCCGGGCTCCTCGGGGCCGGGCAGAGTGTGGCAGAGAGCCCTTACCCCGTCCCGCTCAGGCCCAGCCTCGCCGGCGCCTTTCTTTTGTCTGTTCCGAGGCGGGTTTGGGATCTGGGAGACCCCGCTGGAGCGAGCGGGGCTTTGGAATGCAGGCAAGAGTCATTCCCTTTGCAGCTCCCCCCAGGGTCTGCACCCCTACACTCCCGACCTGGAGGGACAAACATCCCGCCAGCCAAGTTTGGGAGCAGCCACATTCCCAAAGGCACCGGGGACCAAACCGCTAGAGGGGGACAGATCCATTCCGGGCGATCAAGGTGTCCTCAGGCAATCCCAGCCCCCCCCGAGACGCCCCCCAGATACACACCGCAATTAAAATGGAGGAAACTCCTGAAATAAAGCCAAACAGCACAGGGGAGCAGCGGCTGCTCCCACTTCTGATGCACCCAAAGCATCTGCAGGCAACTCCAGCTTTGTGTTCCCAGGAAACCAGTCAGTCACATGCTGACCTGGCTCCGGGACTGTCACCAACTGTGCAACCAGTGACACCCTCGGGCCCCTGGCATTGGCTCTCTGTGACCCGCAGGCAGGAGCGTGACCAGTGCTGCCATCCCACCATGGGAGACCTGCCTGCCACAGCTCAAAGGCCACCCTGAACTTCCTCACCCATCCCTGAGGATTCCATCCCCATTCCTCACCAAAGTCTCTCTCTGCCCATTGCCCAGTCAGGTAGTGACCAATGCCACGCCAGAGGTTTTGAGATGAGGTCCTGGAGACAGGATCAGCACTTCAGGGAGAGGCTTATCTTGTTTCTACAATCCTCAGTGCTCCAACAGCTCCATGCACAGCACAGATATAACCTGTTTATCCCAGGCCACGGGGGCCTGGCTTTAGACCTGCTGTCAGCTGCCTCATGACCACCCTCCTGTCAAAACCCGTCACGGAAACCACCACAGAGAGGTCAGAAATCATGGATGCAAGCAGTCAACAGACAACAGGACCTCTCAGAAATTCCCTCTTTGTCAATGATCCTTCCAATGACCTCCATCATGCTCAGAATTTTCAGACAATTCCTGCCACAGAGCTGAAAGCACAACATTGTCACATCCAAAGTGTCACATCCCACCAAGTGACGCTCCAGGCTGAACTCATGACAGGACACGTATTTCCCCACGTGACCCAACACACAGATACCCTCAAATCCTGATCACCACACAAGAGGCTGTGGGAAAAGGCAGCCTTCTCCTGCTCCTGGAGCGCATGGGGACACTGGATAGCAGAGGGTAGCACAGGATGGGCTCATCAGGGTGGCACGCCTGCAAGTCTGGATGAGGAAACGCCACGTTCTGACCGTGGGGAGCACAGACCAAGGTGCGGCTTTCCCAGCTTGGCCAGATCCCAGCTCCATCAATGACCTTACCTGGTGACACAAGGGCAAAAGTACCTGCTGCAGACTGGCGGTCCCAGTTAGAAGTTTTAGCTAGAAATGTCTTAAGCCCTTCCCAGGCTTTACAAGCCAACTTCTACTGGCCACTTCCATCATCTCTATGGAAAATGGGATTTGAAAGTAGAGCTTTGCTGTGGTTGGACAAACTTGCTCCACTTTCCCCAGCCACTGCAGGCTGTGACTAAGGATCTCGATGCCTTGAGGATGCCAGTCCTGAGGGACGGAGTCCTGCAGCACAGGATATTTCCAAGCCTCCAAGGACAGCCAGCTTTGAGGAGCAAATCCTCAGGGAAGTTGTCTGGGACCACAAAGGCTGTCACCCGCAGCTCATCTGCCAGGTACAATTGGACACGGGGGCCTGGTCACACCAAAACCACAGGCACACCTTTGCTACCTCCAGAACATCAACAGATTCTTGGATCAGGTCTCAAACTCCGTATGAACGGCAACAACCTTTAAGGCTCTGCCTTCAAAGCGCCCAACACCAGCCTCCTTTCGTCAGCCCAAGGGTGAAACACAGAGCCCACAGCTCAGGTTCCTCCAGAGCACCATACAGGGCTCAGAAACACACACATCACATTCTCAGAGATCACAGCACACACAGGATGCCTGAAAAGCCACAGAAAACCAGAAATTCAGCTCCTAACAGCACCTAGACTCTTTCAGCCAGGACCCCAGAGCTGCACCCTCTGCTCCAAACACAGGAGAGCTCTGGATTTACCCGAACATCTCACAAAAAACCATCAGGAGACAGCACTTGGAAATACAAACAATGGCAAAGACAAGGACACATGCATGGCTGTGTCTGGATGTCAGCTTTGGTACAGGCAAGCAGCTGTACAGATCACCAACAGCATGGAGGGGAGCAGAAGGTAACTTTTTAGGGACTAGAATGGATTTCTGGGAATAGAGTGAAGCTGACATTCCCACTTCAGTGCTGAAACGGCTAAAACACCAAAGCTCATTGGGTCAGCTCAACAGATGAAGGCAAATAAAATCCAAACAACCCTCACCAGCCCAAAATAACTGACTCTCATAACTCCAGGTCACACCCTGGGCAAACAACTCAAAGGAACAAAGCCAAATCCACCTGGGACAAGGAAAAGGTTCCAACTGTCACAGAGTCCACAGCCAAAACTGGAAGTGAACTGCATCATCCACGAGCACTCCTGCGCTGACAGCCATAAGGCACCCAGCCATGGCACAGCCACCCTCCTGCTTTCCCAACCCCAAATCCCAGGGCTGTCTCCCAGGTGCAACATCAGCCTCACACAGAGGAAGAGGAGAACACCAATCCTGCCCCAGGACAGGGGTAGGGTGAGGGTGAAGCCCAGTTTCCTTGCGGGAAGTGCTTTGCACTCGCTCAGCCCTACCTTGACGTCAGCGATGAGAGCGTCCTCGTCCTCGATGCCGGTGGGAACACACTTCTTGTGCAGAGGGAGCGACTCCAGCTTGTCCACGAGGCAGCGCAGCCCCTCCAGCTCAAACTGGGTCAGGTGCACCTTCCTGCTCTTGCGGGGGCTGCCCCCGCTCGGGTCCCAGGCCTGGCCGTTTTGGGAGCCCCGGCTGGAGTCGGAAGAGTCTATGGATGGGGTCTTCTTGAGACCCGGCAGGCTGCTCCGGCAGCTCTTGCCCAGTTCGTCATAGTCCATGCTGGCACCGTTGGCGATGGGGCTGGTGAGAATGGACCTCCTGGTCGCGGGGCGCCGGGATTCCTTCCCTGCTGCATCCTCATCATCCTCCTCCTCCTCCTCCTCTTCCATGTTCACCGAGTCCGAGGAGCTCAGCTCCATATCTGCCATGATGGACAAACAGCAATCACAGAAGTGTTCTGTGTTTAGTGGGATCCCCCCAGTCCTGAGGGATGCTGGAGCAACAGATTTGTAGGAGGTGAAAGGAACAGAGAAGCTGGATAAGAACAGCTAAACACCCTTCTCATTCCTGGCTTGCCTGTGGGAATGCAGGGCACCAGATATGGGAAAAGGTCCCAGAGGAAGAAATAGCAAATGCCCTAGACTGAATTTCATGGAATTGGTTTGGAAGGGACCTGGACTGCCATATAGCCCAACCCCAGTGCCATGGGCCTGGACATCTTCCACTACATCATGTTGCTTAAAGCCCTATTCAACCTCATTTTGCTTTGGAGGGCTTGGGATCTCCAGATGAGGGCTTAGGATCTTGATGCTGCCTTCACGATGCAATAAAGAGGATGTGGACTCACTCATGACCGTGAGGTCGCTGAGCCCTCCAAGTAACTCTGTCAGCCCCTCAAACCCTGTGTGCAGAAGGCCCTGGCCAGCCAGAGAGAATTCCTGCCCACAGCACTGTGGTGGTCACTGCAACTTCCCCTCATCTCTTCCGTGTAAGGCTCTGAACTGGTGGTGTGCTGGTTTCCCAGCTGTGAGGAACCTGGGCTGCTGCAGGGCCAGAGGAGGAAGCAGAAGTCTGGAGGGTTGTGACTTCATGCCCAAAAAAAATCCCCACCCAGCCCTTCCCTGCCTCGCACGCTGCTGAGCCAGTGCCCCAGCAGGAGGGTGTAAGAAGCCAGTTGGATAAGGGTAAGGAAGGAATAAGAGGGCTGGACTTACCCATGCTGAGGGATTCCTTCTGGAAGTCCTTGGTCAGGTGGGAGCGGCTGGTGATGCAGTACACGTAGCGCTCCAGCACGTACCAACACATCTCGTAATAGAAGGGATAACGAAATTTATTTGGGACCTGCAAAACAGGCAAGAGGATCTGTCAGGCCTCCTTCCCACTGCTGCTCTCAGATGACAGATGCCAGAGCAGGTGTGGCCCAGCGTCCAGCACGGGTCTCCCACAGGTCCTTACCCGCGTGCGGTCCTCGATGCTGTAGATCCGGAGCTGCATAGGGATGTTGAAGCTGTGTAAGAAGTTGCCGCCAAAAACCAGCGTGTCCATGGGAGTGTACACAGCATGGATCCAACCTTAGGGAGAAAGCAGAGTTGGAAGAATCCTTCTGATCCATCCTGCATAGCTTTTTGTCACCCTGGTGTCATCCTAGATTGTTTCCTAGATGTTAGGCCTAGCACCAAGGGAAACAGCCTTCTGAAGTCTGTTCCAACACTCTAAACACCTTCAAAATAACTCAAGTTTCACACCTTATCTCCAAGGCTAAGCAATCCAGCCAAGTCCAACATCTGGGGAATTCCAGCATGGGTTTCCTTAAGGCAAATCCACTCAGTTCAGAAGAAGTGTCCGTTGTGATAACAGGACTCAAATGAGTGAGTTGTGCAATCCCTGGTGCTTTCTGGTCCTGCTGTACGCCACAGCTCTGCAGTGGTGTCACAAGACACCCAGGAAGCTGAGGAGCTGCCTTGGGCCAGCCTCTCCTGAATCTACACTGTTCCATGTGTCAACATGACAGGATCTGGGAAAGCCTCATTTAATAATTAATCAAATGTGATATGAGCCAGCCACAGCTTTCCTAACACTTAGGCTGGATCCACAGTGCCATCACAGGCATGTTTTGGGAGGTGGCAAGCAAGAGGACAGAGCCACATCACATCTCCCTCTCCCAGTGACTCACAAGGGAGCTAAATCCCGCCAGTGTCCCAGGAGCATGTGTTGCCACAACCCTGGCCAAAACCAGGATGCCCCTGCCCACCCTGAGGGTACCTGAGGGGATGACAAATGTGTAGCCCTGCTTGAGCTCGATGCGCTGGCACTCTGACACTCTGTCCCCGAGGAAAATGTCTCCCTGCTTCCCTGAGAGAAGCCAGTTTTCATAGAGCTCCAGGTTCTGGGGTGTGGGAGGGATCAGCCAGAAGATCTGCATATGAAGACAACACACTCATGTAAGTCATCACATAATGAACAGCTATGGCTTCTTCCCAACACCTGAATCTCCTCCTCGCCCCTCTCCCCGAGAACTTCCCAGCAAAATGACTGCAACAGCTGCCCCCCTCGAGAGGACAAGCAAGGTCTTTCCCAGCCTGACACACTGAGTGCTACAGGTAGCCTGAGCTTGGGATGCTTTTTAAGCTATGATTTACATCAGTGTCAGGAGATACAGAGCCCAGGAAAGCCACCAGAGTGACAAGGAGATTTACTGAGTTTGAGTTACCATGTCAGAGCTACATCTGAACTAGGGATTGGCACCTGTCTGGCCACATGCAATATAGATAAGTTTAGGGTGGAAAAGATTTCACTTTGCTGTCTGGGACCTGCATCCTCAAGGATTCACACAAAAACAGACCAACAGCCACTTTCCTAAAGCACCTATAGCTGTCCCAATAGGTACTGTCCTACCTTTCCCCCTCGGTGGATGTGGTACCACACAGAAGTGCCACCAAAGTCCACGTGGAAATCTGTGTAGCAGCCCTTGACACTCATCAAACAGTACCTGGTGGGAAACAAGATGAGAAGGTGAAAAGGAATGGTGATCCACACTTTGGAGCAGATATGACATTCCAAGGGAATGGGTCCCCCCAACCCAGGCCAATGGCTCAGAGCAATGCCACAAGCCACCCAGCCCCTTTTTCACACAGCTAAAGCAGATTCAATAAGTGACTGCAGTGGCCTTACAAGTGTCACCCACAAAAATAAGCTGGGAGACTGATCCTCCTCCTTCCCCTTGGTACACACTGCTGCTCCCTTGGGCAGATTTCCTGCAAGAGATTGTTTGCTGCCTGCCACAGCTCAGGAAGTCACTTACTTCTGCACCTTTGGATACTGCATCTCCAGGATGGCATTGGTAGACTCTGTCTGACTTTCCTTCAGGTGCCTGGGCCACATGTTATCAACCCAGTCAATCAAATCCACCTACAGCAGAGAGGTAGGAGACGTGAGCAGAGAAAAAAGGGGCACAGCAAAACCTTTTGCTACCCCAGGCTGGCAAATCCCTATTTGGTCCTTCCCCATACCCAGAAACTTTCTCAGTACTGCTGGGATAGTCGCACACATAAAGCACTTAGGATCAGGTGTTCAGACGCCAGCTCTGGACTTCCATAAAAAAATATGCCAGACAGTACCTCCTAGGGGTGAGATTCAATTCCCTAAACTTCAGGAGAGCCAGAGATGTCGGGGTTCCCTCTGCAGTTAACAGAGAGAAGTAACTGGCCCCACACAGCTGCCACTTCCACTCTGCTGACTGCAGAGGTAGTTCAAGATGTTCATCCCATCCATCCCACCTCCCACAACTCATCTTCCCAGCACAAAACAGCTTCCTGCCCCTCTCCCAGCACACCTCCAGTCTTGGCCTCCTTTGCCCTCAGAGATTTCAGCATTTTGCATCAGGAACTCTCCCTGACACACTGTGCAGAGTTCAGACTTCCATGTTTCTACCTGCTGACAGCCAATGAACAGGCTATCTCTCCACAGGGTGACATGCCAGGGACTTGGCCATGGTCACCACAGCCCAACTAGGAGATCAGCACCAGCAGCTCCCAGACTGACATCCCTGCTGGGCCCATGTGTGTTCTGAGCAGCCCCTCTTCTACCACATCCCAATGCCAGGCTGCACCTCGCCTCCAGATTTCCAGGGAAAGCAGATCCCTGCGGGAGGAAGAGCCCCACTCACCGTGGCAGGTCTCTGCACCAGGTTCTCCAGTTTGGTGTGGCTGAACTCCAGGCTGATGACGTTGTAGAGTTTCTCCCGCTCCTCCTCTGGTGTTTCGTAGTAGCGCGCCCACTGCGCCATGGACATCTCGATGTCCCGCTGCGTGTTCACATCCATCACATCCACTATCCGTCGGCTCCCTGCCACGGTGACAGACACGTCACTGAACCGTCCCTGTGCACCATGGACTCCAGCAGGTGAGGTCCTCAAAGACCCCAGCCACACAAGCGGGTGCAGGGTGGCTCTGGACACTTACCCACACACAGCCGCACATCGTTCACGCTGAAGTCCGGATCCGGCATCCTGTGGGACAAACATCTGGCTAAAAAGACCATCGAGTGCTTCTGGCTGCACACTCTCTGACCCAGGAATTGGCACCCTGAAGGTACATCTGGGCTGCTGTGGTGTTGGAGAAGGCCATGGAAGAGGATCTCTGAAGGCACAGGACTGGGGTGAAACACTAGGACAAGCTTCTGGCTTGGGAAGCAGGCTTGGGAATAGGATGTACTACCTCCAGAGCTGTAGTACAGTGACTTCTAGCAAAGGAGCCAGGAGGCCTTGAACTAAGCAATCCCATTTCTCATTTTAAAGGCTGCTTGTGTGAGTTATCCCAATCCAAAGGCACGGCCGGAGCAGGACACGCAGTATGTTCCACTGACACAGCAGAACCACTCCAATGTTTGTACTGGCACCCTTCTCTGTACAAACACTGCTGTCACAGGCAGAGCAGGCTGGCAGCCATTCGAGCAGCTCTTGACCCAGAGAAATATCCAAAAGCTCAGGAGAAATCCAGTTTCAGTCACACTGTAATACCCAGTATTAAATCTCTACCCTCCCAAGTCACTCAGCAGTTAGTCTGAGCCTGGCATGACTTCCTACCCAATTCACCCCAGCAAAGAACATCCTGCACTGGATGAGATGTCACCCTTCTGTTCACAGCCATGGAACCTCATGGCTCAGGGACTTGGAGCAGTGCTGCTGGTACTAGCTCTGAAAGTTTGTGAGGGGTCATTTATTCCTCTCATCAACCCCAAAAACACTGACCCACTTTACACTTAGAGCTGCAAACCTCAATGGACGTACTGCAGCAAGAGAGGCCAGACAGCAGCTTAGAAGTTCGGAAAATCAGGTTGGAATTCTGGAAAATGCCAGAAATACTACAAATTGTTTGACTCTCTGGCAATAGATGCCTATGTTACTAGGAAAGAAACCCAGCCAGACATTGCATCAGAGCAGCAGTGGGACTTTCCAGACATTTGGTGGAATTCTGATCACCTACAGCCAATTCAGTCCTCTCATTTTCAGTCCAAACAGACTAGGAAGAACTGGATAACTGAGCTGGAAGATATTTCTCCCTGCCCACTGCACATAAAAAACAGCGTGGACACTACAGTCAAACCAGCTGGGCAGAGCCAGGAGCAGATCCCACAGTGTGGAGAGATGAAGGAACTGGGCCAGAGTCACCCACCACTCCGTGCTCCCAGCACTTACTTTATCCCCAGGCCGTCCGAGCTCCTGAAGATGAGTGGGTCCCTCAGGCCACCCCGCTGGATGTACTCAACTGTGAAGTCTGGTGTGGGGAGACAAGAAGAGGGAAGGTTTAGGAGAAACTCCTTCAGAGTATTATAGACATGCTCAGGTTGAAAAGGTTCTCTGGAGATCCCTAGTCCAACCCTGCTCCTCACTTTTCTACACTCCTTCAGAAATCCTGGACCTCCTCTGCAGCAGTTCTGAGAGGCAGCAGGGTGTGTGCTGCTGACAAGCCTCAGACAGGGCCCCTAAGGAGGGTTTGCTCTAACAGACTGCTCCTGACAGGTGAACAGCCTGGATTTTGGTGTTCACTTCCCTAGGAAGCTCAGAGCCAAGCAAGAGATGCCTTGCAGAAGCGTTCCTCCCTCCCAGTAAATCCTCATGAGGGGCTGTGTGATGAAAAGCCATCCCACGGAGCCATGTGCGTGCTGAAAGGAAGGGGAGACATCCCACACAGTCCTTGAATTAAGGATCTGGTAGACACGTGGCTGCAATTACAGGTGCTGACCCAGGCAAACCCTCCCATTCCTGGCTGCCACGTGTCCCAGCAAGCTGCAGACCAGCTCCATGCTCTCCAGAGCGAGCAGCTTCCATGCCATTCCCCACACACGCTCCGTGGGACCAGCAGCCCCAAGACAAACCTTTGCCTTCCATGAAGACCACGAAAGTGGAGTTGAACTTGTTGGTGGACAGCTTTTCCTCGAGGTCAAACGTCCTCTTCCCTTCAATCTCATCATCGGAGATGCCGTCGTCCTCGTAACGCCGCCTCATCGTGCCACGCTGAGGGGAGAACACCGGGAAGGGAGAAGTTACGGACCAGGAAGGGAAGCCATGGAGCAGGAGGAACAACCAGAGCCTCATCCCACTCTAACACAGCTCAGTCACGGCCTCTAGGGGAGCTCAGGTCTGTCCTGAACCCAAAACATACCACTGAAACAGCAGCTTTGCCCCTCCTCCATCCAGATTTGTGCTAATTGGGCTGTATGAGAGACAGATAATCACTCCTAATGAATTCTAACACGGAAATACGAGAGGAGGGGAGAGAGTTTAGTGTAATAGAGGCAAACCACAAAGAATCAGTTCTCCACTTTTACAGGTGCATCAGTATTTTGCTGCACTGGAGGTAAAGGCACTTGTGAGTTTAAATCTCTGCCAGAACACCAATGATTAAAAAAAAAAGACTCAAATTTTCATCTTTGGCTGTGCCTGTACACAGAAAGCTGATTTATTCTCTCAGTTTGTGTGAAGAAGAATAGCAGAGTGGAAGGAACACTTTTCTTAGAGGGTCTCGTACGCACATCTGTACAGGGATTCCTGACAGACATCCTCTTCTGGCATTGCTGGATCTGGAAGAAATTACTGTCCCCAGCTGCTGGCCACCTGGCCAGAGAGCAGAGCCCTGCGTGGGAATGCTCCCTAAATCCCCTCAGATAAAAGGCAAACCTGCTCTGAATTAGCCAAGCTGCCTTCCCCTAATTAGGGATGTTCCCATTATCAAGCGTGCACACCAACTGCTGGGCCAGCAGACAGCCAGGGACGGGATGGGGCAGGAGGTGACACAGCTGCTGGCACCTGCCTGCAGTAGGGAGGGGCAGTGTCACATCCCCAACAACACCAGCAGAACCAGCCTGCGATAACTTCACTGGAGAAAGAGGAATGAACTCCCTCATACACAAGTACTGCTTTAAATAATTTTTTTTTAGATTAATTAGATGAACCAGTGCAGGAGCACGTAGGGACACACACAAAAAAAGGCTTTTCCCCCACCCCCTCCAACATTTAATTTTAACTCCCAGTTTCAAACAGGCTGATGGATGCTCAAGGAGTTCCCCTGCCATCAAGACAGAGTCACTCACCCATTGTTCACAGCCCATTGACGGTGCTCAGCTTTCCAACCTCCTCACCAAAACCCTGAGTGACTGGGACACAAACACCTCATCAGCCAGGCACCAGCAATTGGCTGCTCCTGAATGGGGCACTTCAGGCAGAGTCTTCAGGATCCAGCAACCAGGGCCTGTCCAATGGCCCCGAGGATTAAACTATCTGGAAAAGGGCTGCCGTCCTTTGTCTTAGCCATCACTAAAGATGAGTGGGATCTCCCCGTTTTTACCAACACAAAAACTCACTTTACTTATGGGTTTTTACAGAGATGTATGAAGGCAGGGAAAAGCATTTTAAAAGCACAGACATATGGGAGTGGCACCAGCAGAAGTGACCTATTCCTTGGGAACACTTGGATTTTCACACCGCTAAAGCCGGGCTGCAAAAAAACCTCACCACAAACTGGAACTCCCTAATGTTCACTCTGCCTTTAAACTGAGACTGGCCCTTCCAAGGGGATGCATCAGAACTTGAAGTTAGAGATACAGAGGTGTTATGACTGTGTTATAATGGATGATTAGCCCACCTCATAGAGGAATTTTCCTTAAAAATCATGGAATCCATGAAGCCTGTGTGGTACTCAGCTTTAAAATGAGGGCACAGAGCAGAGACGGGTCTGGCCCGTGCAGGATTTAGGGACAATGAGCAAACTTCAAACTCAGCTTTTCCCGAAGAACCCAGAATTTTGGGGAAAGGCCCACTTCATCCTATTCCTTACTAAACAACACCAGGGAAGTTCAAGGCACACCTCTGCCAAGTAAGGATGTGAATCACCCTCCAGCGTCACACACATCACACTCTTCCCAATCCGAGGCAAGTCTAGGACTACCGATCCCAGCAGGCAGCTCTGTGTCAGAGAGAGGACGTGCACAGTGAAGAGGAGGATTCTGCAGTCCATGGTCTCACCTCCTTTGGGATCAAGTGGGTCCTGCTCACTGCAGGACCAGGCTGCTTTTTAACCTGCTCCCTTACTCCAGACACTCGCTTTTATGGGGAAAAGCAGCTCCTTTGTCTTTGCTGGATTCAAAACCTCACCTTTTGGGAGGAAAAGGTTTGGCATGGAAAATCTGGCAAGAAGAGGCTATGTCCCAACCAGTCCCTTAATAGATTATATTTGACTCCCCTGGCTACACTTAACCAGGAGCAGGGGTTACTGCACTGGGCTGGAACTCAGGTGAGTCCCATTTGAGGACAAACCTGGGGATATCCAGGCTGGGATGCAGCTCCAGCCACAGACACGATGACCAGGCATTGCCTGTCCTTCTGGAAGTGGCACCAAGCCAGGCCCTGGACTGTGCAGAGCAGCTCATTCAACAGAAATGTGACCTCGAGGCTGGGCCTGATTCGGATCCTACTGGTGCCACGGGGTGGATGCTGGAGATGCACCGTGGGATCAGGACCCTGTTCAGAATCTTTTCCCAGATCTCCTTCACAGCACAGCCTCCAAAGCAAACAGGCTGGAACCTTAAACTCAAACCACTCCACGATAAGGCAGCCACACCACAGAAGTGCAAACACCAGGAAACAGCCAGGAACAACTTAAACTTGAATCCCCTTGCAATGAGGAAACAGGGATGCAAAACACAGAAGGAAGGGGATTGTGTCCTCCAGCCGAGCAAATTCCAAAGTCTATTGCTCCTGTCATCAGCAAAGCATCAGCCACAAACCCCCTCCAGCTCCAGGCAGATCAGCTTTGCCCTGTTCCCATGGGCAGGGAAGAGTCTGGCCTCCTAATAGGCCCAGCATGAGGAGAGCAGGATCCCAGCCGTGGCTGAGGACCCAAAAGCACAATGCAAACAGCTCCCATCCCATCGGACCCGGCCGGGGCCACACTGCTTTCAAGTCATTGTTGTCTTGGGAGGGTGGGGAAAAACAATATTTCAGGGCCCCGGAGCAGGCAGGAGGAAGGAAAGGCTTCTGTGCTTCCAGGCATGCGTTATGGGAGAGGCAGCATCTGCGGGAGTCTTCCCCTCCTGGAGTCTGCAGCTTCCTCACAGCACAGTGACACAAACCACAGACCCCATGTCCCCAAACTGGGTCTCTGCATGAGGACAGATGTGCTCAGTGGATGCTCCAAAACCCCGTTTCTTCTGATGCGCCACACCGGAAACTGCTGCCTGGATAAATAAGCGGCTACAGGTGACACCTGCAGAGCCATGACAAGCTAATGCCAACCTTACCCTGCCACTACTGCACACACAGAGCTGTGCCAATCCCTCTGACAGCACCAAGTCTGACTTCTTCCCAGGAAGAGCTGGCTACCCTTGTCCCACAGCCTGTGCTAGGGACGGGGCTTGGCTGAGTATCCCTTCCCAGCACATTGCTACAGCCCATCCAGGGAACATCAGCAACTCACAGTCCTGGACTCTTAGACTAGGACTGCTTCTTCCTGCGAGTGACTCCACCACTGGGAGACCTTCCAGTATCAACCAGTTCAGCCAGGGACACAGCTTCCCGAAATGAGATCAGCAGATGTCACCTGTGACAACGTTCTGGGTGAAGTTCAGCTCCAGTGAAGCAAGGGCACAGAGTCAGGCACATTACATTATCTGTAGGACAACCTCAGCATTCGGTATTAAGCAGCAATATTTAAGTATCACTTTGTTTTCCCAGCTTTCTCTTAGGATTCAGGCATTTTTCATCCTGCTGAGAGTTTTACTAAGGAAGAACTGACAAGTGGTACAAACCTTTTCTCTCTGTGTCAGGCAGGGTCAAGATAAAGGCACTTTATTCATCCTCCAAGACCAGACAGCCAGCAATTCCCACCTAAGCACCTAAGATAGCTGTCCTTCACCATTTCTTTCTGACCCCCCTGGGTACCATTCAATTAATGGAGGAAATAGGAAGCATGAATATTAATCCTGCTGACAGCTATCCTTTCTATTCTGATTCTTTCACCTGCATTCTCCTTCACCCACGGAAGGCGCCTCATGAATCTCCACAGAGGCACTCTCCAAAACCCTTCCTTGGAAACCTCTTTCCATCAGCAAGCACTGCCTCCATGGAGCACAGCTCCCTCTAACAGCAAAGGAGCTGACAGTCAGCTGAAGAGAGCCAGGAAACTCCTCTCCTGTGAGTTTTTTTTGAGGGAAGAACGAGTACAAGGTCACATTTGAAAAAAAAGAACAAGCCGTCCTTTTGCTGAAAGAGCCTCGTGTATTTAAAGAGTGAAACCAACAACCAAGACACACCACAGTATTTTAGTCACTTCCTGTCCTGTCTGCTGCCATCCCCTCCCTCAGCTCCATCTCCCAGTCACCAGGAACCTCTTCCTGCTATGCCACAGCTCCTTCCCCCTCAGGAGACCAGACCACCCCTCCTGCTTTTCCTCTCCCTCTGCTTGTTGTCTTTCCAGAGCAGCTTGCCCATGTGAAGTCTCCCACAACCCTCTTCTACTCCTTTAACATGAAGAATGCAGGAAAGTTTCACCTCCATTTCCAATCCCAAAATCCCCCTGTTGCAGGTTTTAACTTCTCCCTGGCTCCCAGTGTATCCATAGAACAGTGTGATCTACCAGTGCCATTTCTTCCTCACCCTATCCCTTTGCAGGTTTACTCTGCTGAAATGCACCCAAATTGATAATAAATCATCCAGCTCAACTCTCCTCAGTTAAGGAATTTAACTTCTCATATATTTTTCCAGCAAACAACTGTGGCTCTTGCCTAGATAAATCCAGACCTGCAACACTCGAATCTCTCGATGGGTGCTCTGATCTCCAGCGAGTACCCGAGGCAAGTCCAGAATTCTGCCTCTGAGACCTTGTGCTGAGAATCCCCAGTAATTTTAGCAGTGGCAAAGCGGGAAGAACAACATCCATTTCTCCAGGAAAACGCAAGGCAGCCTGACTGGAGGATGGACAAGCAGGGAAGCAGCCAGGCTGCGATCAGACAGACCCAGGGCACAGCAGGTGCCAATGCCAGAACGGGCTATGCAGGGAACATCCTCCCTTGCCAGTGTTTCCAGATAGAGTGTGAAGAACCAAGGCACCAAGATTATGACACCCAATCAGCAGCCTGCCAGGTCACTGCTTATCTTAAGCACAAGAGCTTTTCCTTTCTATATCCCTCTCCCCTCCAAGCCTGCACCTCCCACTTCAGCTCCTGGGCTGGGCTCTAAGCTCTGGAGCACCAGCACAGCACAGCGGCAGCAGGTTCCTGCCCTCTGTGCCTCTCCCACCTTCAATCCTGGACCCCCTGGTCCCCCAGATATGGGAGGCACCACTTGGGATCTGAAGAACAGGCACAATCCCCTCGAGAGACCCAGGACAAGAGGAACCACTGAGCTCAACTCAGGTTTAATGGCCCTCGCCACCTCCCATTTCTCTCAAAACCTGGAGTGCTGAGTGGGTGTATCCCAGGTGGCACATCCCTGGACAAAAACAGACTCAAAGCACCAGGCTGAGGAGCAAACAGGATCTACACAAAACTGGAGCCCTTCCAGGCTTCCCAGCTCCAGGAGGGATTCCTATCACGAGCAAGGCTGGCAGCGCTTCAGAATGACTGGGGAGAACGCTTCGGTTTGCACTTTTGGGTTACGAAATTGAACGTACACGAGGAGTAATTGAGGAATTGGAGCAAGGCAGGTGGGGAGGGAGCATGGAGGGGCCAAGCGGGGCTGCACAGCTGCTCCCAAACCACACACTGACCAGTCACAGCAGCAAAACCACGAGGCAGAGGAACATGCTAGATCTGATCACAGATGGGCAGCTCTGGCAGCAGTCCCAAAAAGGAAGCGCTGCTCCTACGAAAGGATACAGCTCCTCACTCCAGTCACCTGCAGCCTCTGTCACACACAGCCACTGTCCCAAAGGGCTTTGATGGCACTGCTAACCCCCAGACTGCCATTTCCACCACCAGCCATGGCACTGGGAGAAACCCTGCCTGGATTCCATGCAAGCCTGGAGAAGCTCTTGAAGGACCATCAAACCCTCCACACCGTTTCAAGGCTGAACGCTGACCCTCGGTGCTAAAAGCCATCCTTTGGCATTCAGCCCTCTCATTTCTGAAGAGGACTGAGAAAACCCCTTGAATTACATCCCAGTCAGAATCCCTTCCCAATCAGAAGAAATCCAAGGAAAAAACCCTGGGTGCAGCCCTTTCCCTGTCAGGTGTCCCCTGCACGTGCCCTATACAGTGAGGTAGATGAGCAGTACCAGCTCTGCTCCTCCTTTTGCTTTGTGCAGGAAGGCAATAGAATCCCCTACAAATGGAACAAAACAGACCAAACTGCTCCAAAAAAGGCTGGCTTGAAAATGATACACGTTTAATCCATATTCCCACCCCTGAGCCTACACAGACCAGGAGGCAGAGACCCAGGACAAGGGACAGACAGAGCCATAAGCACTCAGAGGATGCAGTTGATCCAGCAGTAGCAGGACACCCCTGAGTGACTTCATTCCCTGCTGAGGACCTCTGTGTCTCCAGCACACAGAGATCACAGGGCTAGCCTGCATTTTTTCATCATTTTTTAATTATTATTGAGGGAAGTGCTCACCCTCTGAATTTCACAGTGTCCAACCCAGCTCTGCCAAAACCTGTTGCCAGTTCTGTCCCATCAGCCAGCCTGAGAGAAGCTGGACCACAGGAGTACTGGAATAACAAAATGCAGGAAGCTTTGAGGTTTGCACTGCAATTCCTGCTCAGCTGACACTGTTTTTTAAAGGGAACAGCAGCAGGCTGGCTGCATTGCAGGCTATGGGGCTGAGGATGCTCAGGGAGAGGGAAAACAGCTCAGGGCCATTGGGAAGAACATGGACAATGTGGGAATCCAGCTACTAGGCAGGATATTTCCTCTGGACTCTGCGCTGTTACACCATCCCTGCACACACTCCCTCCCCCTCTCCTCCATAAGGAGCCCAGCACTCGTCCCTTCCTTACTCCAAATGGGGCAAAGGGGCTCACTGACACATGGAAATATTTATGCACAGCAAATTAAAGACACTGAGGCAGCCTGACCTTAAAGGAGCATGCACTGCCAGCCCTCTCCTTTCCACTGCCAGCTGCCTCAGCTCTATCCCAAGATTACAGCTCCCAGGAGCCAGGGGTACGTGGAAGAAGAAGGAGGACTTTACTCAAGTGGTATTTTCTCCCAGACTCTGTCAGGACTGGCTAAAACACAACAGGATTGTGCACTCAGCTCCCAGCCCTGAGGACCAGCATGAACAAAGCTCACAGAGCCTCCTCCTCGACCTAAAAGGGTGTTAGGGGCAGCTTTATTAAAACTCTTTAGTGTACAGAGCAATGGCTAAAACATGGAAAATCCACCACCACGCAACCCTGAGCAGATCTCAGCCCAAAAACTTCTCTGGTCCAAGTTCCTGGAACTTCCAGAGGGATTCAGAATCCCTGGAAAGCCAGCTCATTGCTGTTTACTCCCAGTGCTGTTGCTACAGCAACAGAGATGCACAAGCACGGACACAGGAATGGGACAGATCTCCTGTCCAACAGCTCCACGTCCTCTCCCCACATCATGGATTCCCAGGATACAGGTTGTCACCAGGTTCACCTGAACCACCTCAAGCAGCAGAAAGCAACACCCACAGCCAGCTATGGATGTTCCCCACCTGGTCGCCAAGAACTGGGAAAAGAGGTAAACAGGGAGCATCAGCTGCACAGGGAGTGCAGGCCACTGTGGAAAGGGAGGAACAACACCAAAGCTCCTCACAGCCCCTAAAGGCTCAGCCATCATTTCCTCCTCTGGAAACAGCAACACTCTTCCCTCAGCAGCAGCACCAGAGATCTCATCCTGAAGGGAATTGCTTCCTTTATACATTTTCAGAGGACAAGATTAGTGCAGCACCTTGTTTCTCCACCTTCTGAGCACATCACCATTTTCCCACATGTGCCCTTCCTCCCCCAAACCCAGCCAGCGACCTGAAAATCTCCTGACAACTAAAAAGGCACTGGGGGCACAGGGACTGCTCTCCTGACTTGTCAGTGTCATCTCCAGCTGGGATAACCCTGGGAAAAACTTATTCCTGGTTATTATAGGAATGTAAATGAAGCCTGCAGAGATTGTTTGGTAACTCACAGGTAACTTGAAGTGCTTCTGTGGTGTTTGGCTCCTTGCTTAGTCAGCTCTGCAGCTTCCAGGACACACTCAGGGCACAGCCAGGCTTGGGACAGTAAGAATCCAGCAGATATTTACCTCCTGCATCCCTCTCTGCTGACAGGGAACAGCATCCACTGGGTTTCAGGGATGTATTCTCCCAGGGACCAGCACAGTCATGCATCTGGCAGGATCTAAACGCTCACAGGGATTTCTAAAGCTTTCCAAGAATAGCCTTCAGTTGCTGCTAGCTTCCACCAAAGCCCTGCCCAGACCAAATCTGAACAGCCCCTGAATTATTTAGAGCTCATTTATTACACCTGGGTCATTTGGAATGACTCATTTGTAGTGCCTCGAGTTTGAGGCATGCGGGAGAGATTAATTACCCCCCTTGCCCGGGTCCTGTCTAGACCAGGCAGCTGAGGTGTGTCCAGCAGACCAGGGACATTTGGCCAGGCTGGGTTTCACACAGGGCACAGAGGAACTCCAGGAAGGAGCTTGGCTTGACAGGAATTGCCAGTGTCACATTTCAAATGTGGGGAAGAAGGAGCAGGTGATGTAAAACCACCCAAATTCTCACCCAGTGCCTGGGGCTCATCCCATGCTCAGTGTCTGCAGGGAGCAACACAGGCAGGGTCACCCCAGCACACTCATGTGAGTCCCAAACCAGCGGGAGCAGCCCTGGGAAAGCCAGTATGCAGCAGGACTGGCCTGTCACCCCCCAGTACCTGGGGGTGACAAACACCAGCAATCTCCAGGGATCATTACCTGGCAGTGAGCAGCTTTACAGGACAAACCAGAACTTGGGCTGAACCTGATGGGATTGCTCCTAAAATCCCACAATTGGGATACTGTGAAACGCTCAAGATGGAGCAACACAGGGAAGGTAGGAGGATGCATCCTCCTCTTTCCTATCTTACCTGACACAGGCAGCCCACAGCCTGCTCCCCATGACCTCCCTCTCTCAGCTTTGAGGCAATTTATCCCTCAATTTATTCTTATCCTGTGAGAAAAACTGTCACAAGTGTCCTGTCAACATGGGTGGGCCTTCCTGGCCCCACGACTTGTGTCCTGAACTATCACCCTGCAGAAAGGATACAAACAAGTTGGAAACCACAAGATTCCAGCTGCTGGGACTCTGGGCACCGGTCGGAGCCAGCAGTGCCATCCCTCAGGCATGGGCTGAGCTGGGATCACTCCACAGAACGCAGGGCTGTAAGAAAAACCCCGTCCTGAACACTGCCCAGGCTTCATCCCCCAGCTGATGGCTGCACATGCTGCACAGCCCATCTGAACTCTCTCAGGGGAGAGCCTGGACACCGACATGTAAGGGCAGGTTTGGTAACTGCTGTTTACAGGAGAGGCCTCGGCTTCTGGCTGGTAGGGACAGGCAGAGCCTCCTCTCAAATTTCACACGAGGATCTGACCAGAGGGCAGGGCAGTGCTAAGGCAGGACACAGACTGCCTCAGACCACGGGACAGAGCACTTCACTCCCCAGCTGCCCTCTCACCTCCCTCACTCTCCAGCACCCACAGCACTGAGGTCTCCTGCTCCACGAGCCCATTTCCCTTCATGGGTGTCACAACTCTTCCCACAGCCAGAATAAGGGTGACCCTGCACCCAGCCAGAGATGGTCACTCAGGCCCAGCAGGAGCTGTGGCTCAGCCCACAGAGCCCCTGGGGAGGGTGAGGCTCCTCCTCAGGCTCTCTCCAGCAGCAGAGCCAGTTTAAGAGGTTCCTACCCCACCCTGTCTCCCCATCTCAGACTTCCAGCCCCGTCAGGTTTGCTCACTACCCCAGCACAGACAGCAGCTGGGACGAGATGCCTCCCCCCTGCCAACTTGCATCCAGGGCACGATCCACAATTCCCTCAGGCAGCATTCACCTCAGGGCCATCAGCTCCCAGAGCACTCAGTGAGGGAGGGAGAAAACCTCTTCAACCAGCTCTGCCACCCCGGCAATCCTAACTGGGAACCACACCCTGAGATACAGACTGCTGGGAAGGCTGTGATGAGCAGGATTTGTCCTGTGGATAATGGCACTCCCCTGCTGTGCTCCCAAGTCATTCTGAAGTGATCCAGCGCTGCTGCCCTTCATTTCTCACCCTGAACATTGTCACTGCAAGCACATGGCAGCACTGTGGTAACGTGCTAATCCCAGTTTGCAATTCACAGGGCCTTGCTAGTCTCGGTTCACAGCACAGGCCTGCCAAAATGAGCCCTGGAGCAGGCAGAAGGTGAGATTTCCTCACACTTCCAGCACCCAGGAATACGGCAGGACTGCTCTGCAGAAGGGCAGGCAGCCCCTGTGAGCAGCAGGCCAATGGATCTTTTTCTCCAGAGTCTTTAAGGAGTCCAGGCTCCTCGTGGGGAGCCCAACAGCCTGGTGTGACATGGGCTGGGTGCAACCACCCAGCGACAGCCAGCAAAGACTTCCAAGTCTCAGAGAGGGACCGTGGCATTGTTAGTGCCAGGGCTGGTCTGTCACTCAGGCTCAGGACACAATAGAGCATTTCAGCTCCTCGGTTAAGGGCCTGCAAAACGCCCAACTCCAGCTTGAAATGCTGGCACCTCAGCCCAAGCCCCAAGAACAACACTCACACAGAATTAGCAGGAAACTCCTCCACAGTGCCTGAAAGCCCCATCTCCACTGCTCCCAGGCTCTGGGTGAGGAGCATGGATATCCCATAACTTGCTCCTCTGTGTCCTCTCCACGCTCAGCATCAGCCACTGCCTATGTGAGCGTCCCAGAGCTCACCAGGACACAGCTTCTCCCACAGATGGTCTTGGATGGGTGCAAGACATCCTCCCAAGATATCCCTGAGTCCAGAGCAACTCACCCAGGCCTGTGTCATCCTGGGAGTCATGGATGCAGAGCCTGAACTAGGAAGAAAGTACAGTTAAGGCAGTGCAAGCCACCTAATCAAAGTGTCATTGTGCCACACAGGCATGCGTGACCCGGCAGAGAATTCCCGCAGGAACGTGACCACACCTGAAGCAGAGGTGAAATTCTCCTCCAAACTCAGATCTTTCACCAACACTGATAAATTCATTCACAAAACAGACACACATCAAGATTTTTGTTGAAGCAGGGGAAGGCAACATTAGTACAATCTAAATAACACAGAATGCTCAAGATTTCCTCTATGTCCCAACAGAAACCAGTCAGGAAAAAGATGCTGTCAGCGTGATTACCTGACACACCAGAGAACAAACTGCCTCTCAGCTGGTACCACCAAACCACACAATTAATTCAGCTCCTTCACCACCATCAACTATTCTGGTTCAGGTTGTTTGGCCGGTAGAACTACTATCACACCTGGATTGGTTTTTTAAAACACATTTATTTTTTGCTAATTGAGCCCCAGTCACACACCAGAAACACACTGTACCACCAGCTCACTGCTTCCCTACTTGGAACTTCTCATTTAGGCCTACTAACCCAGCTCCCAAGTCCAAGACATATGTGGGATATTTGAGCAAGTCAAATCATGCTCTACAGAAAAAAAGAATCATCTTTTAAGGGTCCTTCAGCAAGAGAGCATCACTGACACAGCAGGAGCACATAATGAGCTGGAAGTTTCCAGGAAAAGCATGGCAGGAGGTAGGAGTTAAGCCTCACCCACCACACAGGGGTCATGCCTCCTCCCTGGGCCTCAGGCCAGCACAGACAACACACGCACACGAGGCCACACAAGTCCAGGTGAGCCTCACCCTGCTGCCCATGTGCCTTCCCAAACCCCTTAAGCACGGAGCTCATCAGCCTGCAGGCATTTATCCAGCTTAGCACATTCTGCTGGAGCCCAGCCCACCTGCACCAGGACACCAACTCCTCCTGATTTTTATCTGAGAGATGATAAGCATTTTTAAACTGACAGGTTCCTGGCTGATAGCCCCCTTCACCTGCCACATCTTTATCCAGATGTTTTGGGTTAGTCCTGGATCACTCCCCAGTCAAAACAGCACCTTGAGCTGCGTCCTGCACAGCTGTGGGAATAATGTGTCAGGATGAGGGAGGAGGTGGGACTGCTGCTGATGCTAAATTAAAACATCCACCAAAGCACTTGGGAACTCCCCAACACCCAGAACTGCTCATCTTGAGGACAAAGCTTAATGCCAAGAACCACACGGCCTCACACCAAACGATTCCAGAGAATTAAAGGATAAGGATTCACCTTTATGGGCAGCACCTTGAGGGTGAGGGTACAGGTACTGCTGTGACTCAGAGAGGGACTCCACCACAGAGCTGCCACTTGCCCTCCCTGGGGGCTTGCAACTGCCTCAAAACAGCGTGGGAGACACAGCAGCTTCCCTGCCTCCCTGGGATCTCTGGGAATATCACCTCAGACTCTAAGAGCAGCTGCTCCCAAGCTGTTCCCAGTTACAGCCCAATTCCCAGACCACTGGATTCATGCAGTGCCAGCACAAACACCAGAGCTCCTGACAGGGCCTGACTGGGACCTGAATGCTGGAACAGCTCCCTTCAGAACACAACACTGGGAAGAGACACAGGCACAGGAAAACTGAGCTTGAAGCTGGAGCTGGTTCCTTCAGCTTTCACAGCCACTCAAATCAAGATTGGTACCACGCGGTGTTTCAGGTCCTCTGCTTGTCACAGACACACATAAAAAAACCTGTTGTGACAGAAACTGCACTGACACCAGTTTCATGTTCCTGTCCCAAAGCTCCTTCCCCAGCTTCAGCCTCCAACCCCCCTTTCCAGAGCTCAGCAGCCAAATTCCCTTCACTGGGACAAACTCGCTGACACCAAAGGAGCCACAAAGCCAAGCCCACACCTCTGTGCAGGCTGCATCCATCCACCACCAGCCTCTCTGGGTTGTTCAACCCTGCTGCCAGGAAAAGCCTTTCCCTTCTCCAGCTGCAAGAGAACCAAGACTGGAACAGGATTGTTCCAAGGCCGCTACTGACCAGTCTCTGGCTGTAACGGATCCGTTCTTCCTCGGGCTCCATCTCCGACTCCTCGGAAGAGAGTGAGAAGGACACGCCAGGACTGCTGTCGTCGTCCTCTTCCTCCTTGGAAGCCAGAGGCAAACAGTGAAAAAGGGCACAGGGACACCCACACCCCTCACTTCCCTTCTCCTCTTGCAGCGAACCCCACCCTACTCTGGGGGCTGAGAGAACCCAGGGGATGAGCCCACCCCAACTTTTAAGGCTCCTGTTTTAACTTAGAATAACTGTCAGGGTAAAGGACTTCACCAGCTCTTCTGTAACACAACAGGAGCTGCAGGTCTCCCACCCTGGCTCCACACTACCCCCAGCAGCTCCTCTGGCCCACGGTGGGATAAAAACCAGGGAAGGTGCTGCCAAACCCTGGCTTCTCCAAAATTAAACACTGGAGAGCCAACTTCTCCAAACAACACAATCACTGTCCTTGGGATATCCTGTACCGTGGCACCTGGGAGAAACTACAGTGCTACAGGATATGTCCCATGATCAGGGAAGGCATATGTGACCTCTCCTACATACAGCACCCAAGCAGGGAAGCAGTTAGGGATCTAACTCCTGGCTGGAGGAGACCTAAATGCTGAGCTCTCCAAATGTGCCACCTTGTGACACCACACACCAACCTGGGAAAACCTCCCAGGGCGTCAGATGGCACCTACACTTTTTTTTTTTAAAGGGACAGAAACCAACCAAAGCCTGAGTATGGCAGGGCTCTTAATCCCCAGGACTGTGCCTAAGTCAGACCTTCGGGGAGGAAAATCGGGGAAAAGGATCCGCCATCCCCCTCGCAGCGTTACAGAACCGCTGCGACCACGCAGGGAGAACTCTCTCCATCCTGCTCCTCCCCGAGCCCCGGCTTCGACAGCCGAGCACTCCCGGTCCCGCCAGCGCCTTCCCCACCCCTGCGTCCCTTGGAGCTACGGCACCAGGACTCGCGGCTCGGCCGAGGGAGGCAGTTTCCCCACACTTGCTGAACTCTGTTTATAAACAAGCGGACAAGCGGAGCTCGGCGCGCCGGCCCCGCCGCGGGGGAGGGGGCCACCCCCGGCCCGCCGGGCCACCCCAGCCCGCCCCCGCCGGGGCAGGACGGGAGGCGGGAGGGAGGGACGGTCCCCGGGGAGCTGTCAGCCGGCACCCGCCGCCCCCTCCTCAACTTCCCGGCGCGGCCTCCCGGGGCCCGGCAAGGGGAGACCCGCCCGCGCCCGCTCCCGCCCGGCCCCGCACAAACTCGGGGGTCGCCGGTGACCCCGCGGTGCTCACCAGGTCTCTCCTGCGCCTTTGTCCTCTTCTACCGCCGGCACGGGGGGGGGAACAGAACAGACGGAGGAGGAGGAACCCCCCGGTCAGCAGCGATCGCGCCCCGGCCCCGCCGCGCCCCCGGCCCCGCCGCTCCCGGCGCGGGCAGCGGCCGCTGACAGCCCCGCCGGCCGCCCC
This sequence comes from Motacilla alba alba, assembly GCF_015832195.1. Lineage (NCBI taxonomy): Eukaryota > Metazoa > Chordata > Aves > Passeriformes > Motacillidae > Motacilla > Motacilla alba. The sequence continues at coordinate 8,423,877 of NC_052020.1, read as the reverse complement.
CCGCCGCCGCGGCCCGCGTCCCCCCGCCACCGCCGCCGCCGCCTCCGCCACCGCCGGCGCACCCCTCCCGCCGCCGAGTGCCGGGGCTCCGCCGGCGCCGCCCGCCCCGTCCCGCCCGCGCGGTGCTCCCCCGGCGCCGCCCGCCCCCCGGCCGGGACGCGGTTCCCCCTCCTCACACAGGAGCCGCCGCCGCCATTTTGAACCCGTCAGAGCCTCACATACACACCGACGCCACGCGCACGCGCCGCGCGCACGGGCCCCCCCCCCCAAACCGCGCCTGCGCCGTGCGCTCCCCAGCGCGGCCCCGCCCCGCGCGCGCGCGCGTCTCCGGCCCGGCCACGCCCACTCCGGTGTAAACCACGCCCCTCGTGTGGCCACGCCCCTTGCGGGGGGGGCTGGAGAGGGGGAGCCCCGGCGGGATTTTGGGGGGTTCGGGGCCCAAAACGCCCCGCCGTGAGGTCCCTCGGTGTCCCCGCGGCTGCCCGGGCGTCTGTGCACGCCCGTGTGGGGGTCTGAATGCAGAGACGCCGGCAGGTACCTGCATGCACCTAGGTAACTACGTACAGGTCCTTAGTTATGCGCTGTAAACAATGTTTTTATAAACTACACATAGTTCTGTAGATAGACCCTAACTATATCCAGTGATATATAAAATAAACATAGTGATATGGAAGGTTTCAAATTAACTGTATAGTTAGATATACATTATATAGTAATATGTATATAAATACATAGATACATAACCATACACATGGTTATAGACTTGTACGTGCAGCACACACCTGGACACACCTGGACACACCTGGACACACCTGGACGCATGCTCACACGCACCTCAACCCAAAATCAGACGGTGACCCCATCGCGGTGGTCTCTCATCCACCCCGGGCCCATGGCGGGACCCCGACACCCACACCGTGTCCCTGACACCCACACCATGTCCCCGACACCCACACCATGACCCCGACACCCACACCGTGTCCCCAACATCCACACCATGACCCCGACACCCACACCATGTCCCCGACACCCACACCGTGACCCCAACACCCACACCGTGTCCCTGACACCCACACCGTGTCCCCAACACCCACACTGTGTCCCCGACACCCACACCGTGTCCCCGAGGCCCCCAGGCCGTGCGGGGGCTGCTCCTGCCCCAGGGACCGCTCAGGCCGATGAGTTTTGTGTCACTTTAATGGCAGCAGATGGCCCTGCAGCCACCCCGTGTCACCCTCCGGCGCTGGCCTGCCAGCGGGAAGGGGAGCCCCCAAATCAGTTCCGTGTCCCCAGAGCCCGGCTGGCGGGGGGTGCTGGCAGCCAGGGTGGCACAGGACGCTGGGATTCCTGGCGGGACAGGGACAGGACGCTGGCATCCCCAGCGGGAAAGGGACAGGACTCCGGGATCCAGGCGTGACAGTTCATGCCGGGAATGCTTTCCTGCTGTCACCCCGTGGCGACCGGCGGTGCCAGCCCCGGGTCGGGAGGGTGGCAGCGGCATTCCGGTGGCGGAGGCGGAGCTCGGGGACAGCAGGAGATGCCGGGGGGGTCGTGCCGAGCCGGGGGGCTCAGAGGATGGCACAGACCCTCCTGGGTCCCGCCTTGCGCTGCCTCCGGCGGGCGGCACTGATGGCGGCACTGCAGGCTGTCACAAAGATGTTCCCCACGTTATCCTGGTACCTGGCCGAGCACTCCATGTAGGACACGGCGCGGACCTGCCGGGCCATGGCCTCTCCCTGCGGGGACACACACGGTCACACCTCCCCAGGACCCCCGCTGTCCCGCGCTGGGGACCACTCCCGTCCCGTGCCGTGTGGCCGGGAGGTGACACCCACCTGCTGGCGGGAGACGGGCTCTATCCGTCCGTCCTTCAGCTTCTGCAGCACCTCCTGGTCCTGCCGCAGGTCCGTCTTGCAGCCCACCAGCAGCACCGGGACGCCCTTGCAGAAGTGGTTCACCTCCGGGTACCACTGAGAGGGGACACGTCACCCCGGGGTGGCCACTGCCACCCAGGGACGGGGACAGGGGACGGGCAGGTTGCGTTACCTTCGTTAGGATGTTGTCAAAGCTGTTGGAGTCGGTGACATCAAAGCACATGAGGACAACGTTGGCATCTGAGTAGGACAGAGGGCGCAGCCTGTCGTAGTCTTCCTGTCCTGCCGGTGGAGAAGGGAACCATTACGCACCAGCCTGGCACCGCGAAAGTGACACCCGTGGGCATGGCTGCGGGTCACCCCCCCTCAGCCACGGTCATGGGGACCCCTTGGGGGGGACAAAGCGTGACCACGCGTGTGGGACACCCCAAAAGGCCCGGGTGGGGGAACGGGGGGCGCAACTGCCCGGCCTGTCCCCTGCTGTCCCACCTGCCGTGTCCCACAGGTGGATCTTCACGGGCTTGCCGGCAACCTGGAGGGACGCCGTGTACTTCTCGAACACGGTGGGGACATAGACCTGGCGGGGGACAGGGACACAGGTCACACAGGCAGCTGTGGGGGGCAGCGACGGAGGGGACCCCAGTGGGGACAGGACAGAGCGCAGGGGGGGAAGCAGGCAGTGGGAAATGGTGCTTCCTCCCTGGGGCAGCGGGATGGGAGCCACCCTTGTCCCCCATCCCAGGGCACGGGAGCCACCCTTGTCCCCCATCCCAGGGCACATGGATGCCCCAGGGGGACCGGGGGATTCAGGACAGGGGTTCTGGGGTGCCTGCGGCTGCCCCCCTTCCCTGCACTCCCTGAGTCCCATATATGCCGAGGGACAATCCCTGCTCCCCCCGTGACTCCCCAAGAGAGGCAGAGGTGTCACAGACCCGCACCAGCCCCAGGCTGGGCCACCCCCTGTCCCCCCCGTCCCCACGTCCCGCTTCAAACGGCCCCGCTGCTGCCACCGTGTCTGTCCCACCGCCCTTTGCCCGCCACGCACAGGGACAGTCACCCACCCAGCAGGCGACAGGCGTCCCGGTACCTTGGGGAAGTCCCCTTTGGCGAAGGCCACCAGCAGCGACGTCTTCCCGCAGCCGCCATCCCCCACGATGACAGCCTTGACCTCGGCTTCGGGGGCTCCCGGGCTCTGCTCCCCGCGCTCCCGCTGCATGGGGGTGTCCGCTGAGGCCACGGAGCCCGAGTGGCCTCGGCGGCGACAGGGATGGGGACAGGGAGGCGGGAAGCGCCCGCCCGCTCCAGGGTGCGGCGGTCACCCGCCCGCCGGGCCCGCCCGCCGCGGGGCCGTGACAGCGGCCGGGACACACGCACGGCTGTCCTGGCACGCAGGTGACCTTCTCCCGGAAGGTCCTCGCCGGGCACAAGCGTCACACTGCCACCTGTATGTCCCGCCTGCCTGCGTGGCTCTCCCTCGCTCTCCCGCCCGCTGCCCCAGGCACCCTCATCCCCTGATCCCGCTCCCGATCCCACTCCCCATCCCGATCCCGCTGGTGCAGATCCCCCTGCACAGCGCAGCCCCCAGGGATGGGACCCCTGTGCCTCCCCGACGCCCCATTCCCGCCTCCGAGCCCGGGATTTATTGTTATTGCCCCGAGCATCCGCGGGAGGCAAAGTCCAGGGGTGGAGCGAGGCACGGGGGGTGACTCACTGCCCTGGCCCCGCTGTCACTGCCACCCCGGCTGTCACACCCGTGCTGTGCCATGCTGAGCTGGACTCTCTGTCCCCGGCACCCAGCCCAGCAGCACCTGCGTGAGGGGGCGGCCACCCAGCTCCTGTCTTTTCCTAGTGATTCCAACCCGGGCGGGACAGTCTGTGACACCACGCTTAGCTCGGGGACAAGCCATCCCAGCAGTGATGTCCCCCATCCCCCTGTTTGGATGTCCCCAAGACCCTCTCCCCTCCCCTTCCCTCTCCTGCCACCCCAAAACTTTGGTGGGGGAGAATGGGTGCTTCTTGTGCAGGGTTGCAGGGAGGGATGTGGGGTGGTGTGTGCTGTCCCCTGCGTCCCCCCCCTCTGTCACCAGCCTCTCCAGGCTCTCTCAGGGAGTACCAGCAGGTCCAGGAGGGCCCTGGAGCCCCCAGACCAATTGGAGTGAACCCGAAGTGATGGCTCAGACAACAAATTCCAAATTCTCACCCAGGCCTGGTGCAGGATGAAGCCGGTGGAGAGGGACTCTCACGCCGGGAGGCAAATGCACGCGGTAATGAACAATCTCAGAAGGATGCCAGAGTCGGGGCAGGATGGGGAGAGGAGGCTGGAGCACTATCAAACAATTAGGAAGGTGGCAATTACCAGTCTAATGAGATATCAGGTTGAATCCTAAAAGCATCAAGATTCTTTCACAGCGAGATGCAACTGCTGCAGTGTTCGTCCTCTGGGGTATTCGCTCGGACAAAACATTTCCTTTCCCGCAAGACCAACAGAATTTTGACGGGAGTAGAGGCAGCCTGCATGCAACTGCCCAGTGTTGTCAGTGTCTGACCCGTGATTGTGCAGAAACGCCCCAAAAAGCAGCTTTATCTGGTGACAAGTAGGCTGCTTGGAGCTTCTGAGGACGTGGAGATCCCACTTTTCCTCACTGGAGAAGACCGTGGCGAGGAGCGCTAGAGGGAGGGAGCGCGCCCTGCTCGGACACACCAAGAGGTTGGCCCCAAGGAAAGGTAGGGGACTGGGACCAGAGTCCAGCCCTGGGCACTGCTTGTTTCTCCCTGGATGTCCCCAAAGCCCCTCTCACCGCTCCCATGGTTGCCATCAATCGGGATGACTGGATTGATCCAACCCTCCCTCCGCCCTCACCTCACCCCCAGCCATCCCACGGCCCCCCTGTCCCCAGCCCTGCTGTGCCACCTGACCAGGACCCCCATCCCTGTGACATCCCCTGGGGTCCCACTGACCCCCCTCTGCTCTGACCGCAGCTGGGGACCACATCCCACCTTCCTCCATGGAGCTGAACCAGACGTCCCCACCTCCCTCATCCCCCGTGATGAACCCTGAAGCAGATGATTCCTGTGGGATCATCAATGTCTCCGATGTGGCCATAAACGGTGTCACTCTGCTCATCTGCCTCTGCGGGCTGGCTGGGAACGGGGCCGTGCTATGGCTGCTGGGATTCCACATCCGCAGGAACCCCATCACCGTCTACATCCTCAACCTGGCCGTCGCCGACTTCACCTTCCTCCTCTTCATGGTCCCCTCCTCCCTGCTCTACCTGCTGGAGGAAGTGTCCTGCTCCGCTGTCGTGTCCCTGAAGTACCTGAGGTCCCTCCTCCTGCTGTCGCTGTTCTCCTACAACATGGGGCTGTACCTGCTGTCAGCCATCAGCATCGAGAGGTGTGGTTCAATTCTCTTCCCCCTCTGGTACCGCTGCCGCCGTCCCCAGCGCCTCTCATGGGTGGTGTGTGGCCTGCTCTGGGCCCTCTCCCTCGCTGTCATGGTCGTGGTGACCTCCCTGTGCCTGTCACACGAGCACGAGCACTGCCGGCTGGCTCTCATCTCCATGTACGCCCTCAGCTTCCTCATCTTTTCTCCACCCATGGTCATCTCCAACGTGATCCTCTTCATCAAGGTCCAGTGTGGCTCCAAGAGACGTCAGCCTAAGAGGCTCTACGTCGTTATCTTCCTCACTGTGCTCTTCTTCCTCATCTGTGGAGTGCCCCTCAGCCTCTGGAATTTCCTGCAGCAGCTCAGCCCCACCCTTGTGTCCTCCCAGGTGGTTTTCCTGCTCGCCTGCATCAACAGCAGCATCAACCCCTTCATCTACTTCTTGGTGGGGAGCTGCTGGAGGCACTGCTCCGTCGTGTCCCTCCAGGTCGCCTTCCGGAGGGTTTTTGAGGAGACAGGGATCACCACAATGTCCAGCTGAGAGGCCACTGCGGTCCCACCAGCCGTGCTGCCCATGCTGGCTTCATACTCTGCTGCCCACCCTTGCTCCCAGCCAGGCCTGCGGGTCATCTTCCTGCAGCTGTGAGTCACGATGCATTCCATAGCTTTTCCATCCTTTTTCCCATCCCACTGATCCACGTTGTTGTGTCTATCCCTATCCCTATCCCTATCCCTATCCCTATCCCTATCCCTATCCCTGTCCCTGTCCGTGTCCCTGTCCCTGTCCGTATCCCTGTCCCTGTCCGTGTCCCTGTCCCTGTCCTTGTCCCTGTCCCTATCCCTATCCCTATCCCTTTCCCTGTCCCTCTCCCTTTCCCTATCCCTTTCCCTTTCCCTTTCCCTGTCCCTGGCCCTGTCCCTGTCTCTGTCCCTGTCCCTGTCCCTATCCCTATCCCTGTCCCTGTCCCTATCCCTTTCCCTGTCCCTGTCCCTATCCCTTTCCCTGTCCCTGTCCCTGTCCCTGTCCCTGTCCCTGTCCCTGTCCCTGTCCCTACCATTGCATCCCCATCCTATCTGCATTCCCACCCCAGTCCTATCCCCAAACTATCCTCATCTCGGCTCCCCTTCCCTGTTGCCTGTACCTATCCCATGCCACGCCATCCCATCCCATCCCATCCCATCCCATCCCATCCCATCCCATCCCATCCCATCCCATCCCATCCCATCCCATCCCATCCCATCCCATCCCATCCCATCCCATCCCATCCCATCCCATCCCATCCCATCCCATCCCATCCCATCCCATCCCATCCCATCCCATCCTATCCCATCCCGCAGGTTTCCCAGCTGGCGCCCGCTGCGAGCGCGATCCGTGGGGCTCTGCTGCCCTCCTGTGGGAGTATTTGGGATTGCCGGCATCCGGACCCTTCCCGATCCCCTCTGACATCCCAGATTCCCTCCCCGGGGCCGCCTTCCCCCCTGCCAGCCCCGCTCCTGCCCCGGGATCCCCGGCAGTGTGTCCACTCCTGGCCGTTCCACGCTCCTCTGCCCCAATAAACGCTGATGGATCCATCCCGCTGTCGCCTCTTGTCGCTCTCCAAGGGAGGCTGGGGGGCGGGACACCGCGGGTGAAGCTCTGGAGGGGGATGTCCCAAGGACACAGTTCCCGAAAACCGAAAACCGTGTGAGGCAGCCTGGGGTGAGCAGCCCGTGGGGAGGGACTGGAGCCTCAGGCACGGGGCTGGGAGGGATGGGAAGGACGGGAGGTGGATGGGCTGCATGGGGAGTGGGATGGGAGGTTGGTGTGGGAGGTGTGGGACATGATGGAGCTGGTGGGGAGATGTGGTGGGAAGGTATGGGATGTGGTGGGGCTGGAGAGAAGGTGTGGGATGTGGTGGGGCTGGAGAGAAGGTGTGGGATGTGGTGGGGCTGGTGACCTCAGCAAAGCCCCAGGGAGGGGGGGTGATGCCCCGTGGAGCCCATGGTGACAAACACAGGTGTCACCCTGCTCCTGGAAGGGGGTGGCTGTGCTGAGGACCACGGCCTCCTCCTCTCCTTGCTGCTGCACCACCTGAGCCTGCTGAGGGAGCAGCTGACGGCAGTGGAGAGGAAGAATTTCTGAAGGCAGCGAGACCTTTGCACCTGGCTCACAAAATTAAAAGTTAAATATCTCTGGAGAGATCTTTGCTGTGACACTTACAGAGCACTTGGAGTGGGGAATGCTGAGCCCCTGGGCCATCGTGTCCGTGCCAGCTGTGCCGGTGCCAGCCCAGCTCTGGGCACTGGGGATCATGGCTGCTCCAGGGAGCACAAGCCATGGGGGTGTCCCCTCTGTCCAGCCACATTCCCGGCTGGCAGCAGCAGCCAGAGGAAGCCAGGAAGCGAAGGCAGCTCAGGGTTCACGTTTATTGATATCACACCCCAATGGGATGCAGGAAGCAGGTGCCGGGGGGAATTTTGGGATCACAGACATGTTAGGAAGGATCTGTTTGGGGAACATTGCTCTAGAACCCGGGAGGGAGGAGCACAGCCATGCTGCCATGTGCTTCCTGCAGAGCATCCCTCCCACATGGCCCTTGTCACTGCCCCTGCTCCGTTCTGCAGGATTCCAGCACCACCGAGAGGGTGATCCATTGGATATTTATTGATCAGGTGACTCAAGGAAACCTTCAGCCACTCTGCCAAGGTCCTTCAGCAGAGCAGTGGAAGGGATCAACAGGCTGGAAAGTCTGTGTCCATGGCAGGATCATCGCTGCGGGCAGTGTTTTCTTCTGGCTCCTCAAAGACCCTCTGGAGGGAGAGCCGGAGGGACTCCACAGAGCAGTGCCTCCAGCACCTCCCCACCACGAAGCAGATGAAGGGGATGACGGTGCTGTGGATGCAGGTGAGCAGGAAAACCACCTGGGAGGCCACAACGGTGTAGCCAAGCTGCTGCAGGAAATTGGAGAGGCTGAGGGGGAGAGCAAAGAGGAGGAAGAAGAGCACAGCGTGGCAAATAACAATGTCGAGTCTCTTGGGTCGCTGCTGCTGGGAGACACACTTGACCTTAATGAGGAGGATTGTGCTGGAAATGACCATGGCTGGGGCAAAGAGGAAGAGGTTGAGGGCGTACATGGTGATGAGAGACACCTGGCAGTGCTCGTGCTCTTGAGAGTGGCACAGGGCAGTCATCGTGACGATGACAGTGATGGAGAGGGCCCAGAGCAGGGCACACACCACCCAGGAGAGCCGCTGGGGACAGTGGCTGCGGCACCAGAGCAGGCAGAGGATGGATGTGCACCTGTCAATGCTGATGGCTGTCAGCAGGTACAGCCCCAGGTTGTAGGAGAAGAGCAGGAGTGGGAAGAGCGCCCTCAGGAACACCAGGGGCACGATCGTGGAGCAGGACACGTCCTCCAGCAGGTAGAGCAGGGTGGAGAGGACCGCGAAGTGGAGGAAGGAGAAGTTGGCGAAGGCCAGGTTGATGATGTAACAGGTGGTGGGTCTCCTTTGGAGAAGGCAGAGGACAGCCCCGTTCCCGGCCAGCCCACAGAGGCAGATGAGCAGTGTCACACTGTCTACAGCCACATCGGTGACATCAATATCACAGAGATCGTCTCCCTCAGTGGGTGAGGCAGGAGATGGGGACACGGTGGTCCCCTCCATGGATGGACGCTGGGCAGGCAGTGGGATGTGGCCCTGGCTGTGGTCAGAGTGGATGGGCAGTCAGTGCTTGGAGAATCCAGGGATGGACCACACCACTCTTCAGCAGTTCCCTGCAGTGGGAAGGATTCAGTGGGGAGGAGTGAGATGTGCAGGGGAGGAGGGCAGTGGAAATTGTGGGGTGGGAAAGAGTTGGGATGTTCATCAGGAGATGCAGAAGGGAAGTGCAGGGCAGAGGAGGGGGGAGCTGGGGAGGGCACTGCGGTCACCAGGAGAGGGTGGCAGGAACAGAGCAGCTGCTGGAGGAGAGGAAGGTGGGGTAGGGAGGAAGGAAACTATTCCACTGACCTGTTCCCTGTGGGGCAGCAGCAGGCAAAGGGGTCTGTGCAGATCAGCGGCGCTTCCTGGTGCCTCTTGCTCCTTTGGGATCCATGTCCTAAAGCGGCTCCTGCCAGGTCAGTGCCATGGAGGAGAAAGTGCCCAGATCACCAGGAGCTCCTCACTCCCGTCTCTCTTGCTCCTCTCTGTGCCCTGTCCTGGTGTTGCTCCCCAAGGCTTGGTGGAATCACGGGGGAGTCGGAAATTGCATCTTTGGCTGCGTCAGAGCTCCACTTGTACTGAGTCATTTATCATGATTTTTTTTGGGTTTTGTTCACTAAGGAAGTGGCTTTTGCCAGACACTCCGCAAACAGAATTTTGCAATTGGCTCACAATTACGTCCTGATTAGAAACACTCCTTCCCTGCAGAATGTCCCATTCTTCAACTGCCTCCCGTCTCCCGACAGGCTTCTACCATTCCTCATTTCCTTTTCTTGTGGGGACATAGTCCCTCTGGCAGCAGAGGGATGCTGGTGGTGCTGGTGGCACTGGAATGCCGGCCGTGCCGATGATGAAGCAGCTGGGTGCCTGTCAGAAGCATTTCGCATTCTGGGAAGAGCTGTGCGATAATTTCCAAATCCTCCCGTGAAATAAAGGACGCCCAGCGGAGCTTCCTCGCCCTCTCCATTCCATCCTGTCCCATCCTGTCCCATCCTGTCCCATCCTCTCCCATCCTCTCCCATCCTCTCCCGTCCCGCCGCTTTCCGGGCCGCCGGCGGCTCCCTGCTCCCAGCGCGGCCCGTGGGGCTCTGCTGCCCTCCCGTGGCCACATTTGGGATCGCCGGCATCCAGGCAGCCAGCGACCGCCCCGACCCTCTCCTGACCCTTCCCGACCCTTCCTGACCCTTCCCGACCCTTCCTGACCCTTCCTCATCTCCTCGGGCACCCCAGACCACCCCCCTCCGGGCCACCTTCCATCCCGACAGCCCCGCTCCTTCTCCGCTCCACCCGGGACTCCCGGCAGCGCCTCTGCCCATCCCGCCCGTGGAGTTCTAGGATCTGGGAGGGAGGAGGAAAGCCCTGCCCCCGTGTGCTCCCCTCAGAGCATCCCTCCCACATGCCGCTGCTCCCTTCTCCGGCAGAATTACACGGCGAGAGTGAGCCAAATGAGTGTTTGAGATCACTGAAAAAGTCACCGCCAAGGGGATCAGCAAAAACCGGCTTTAATGTTAAGCGGCAGCACAACGGAATTCATTGGCCAGGAGCATTTCTGAGATCTCAGTGTGGACTGGAAAGAGGGTGAGGATGCACAGCAGAGGGAGGGTGGTCCTGTGGATATTTATTGATCAGGCAGCTCGAGGAATCTCTCAGCTGCAGTCGGGTTATTCAGCAGTGCAGTGGCAGGAATCAACAGGCTCAGAGCACAATGTCCGTGACGGGATCATTGCTGCTGGCAGTGTTTTCTTCTGTGCCCCCAAAGACTCTCAGGAGAGCCTTCCTTAGGGACCCCATGGAGCAGGGCCTCCTGCAGCACTCCAGGGAGCAGGGCCTCCTGCAGCTCCCCACCGAGAAGCAGATGAAGGGGCTGCTGGTGCTGCGGATGCAGGCGAGCAGGAAAACCACTGGGGCTGACACAACGGTGTAGCCGAGCTGCTGCAGTAACGTCCAGAGGCTGAGCGGGAGAGTGAAGGGGAGGACGAAGAGCACAGTGAGGATGATAAGGACGTCGAGTCTCTTGGGCTGCTGCTGCTGCTGGGATCCACGCTTGACCTCAATGAAGAGAATTGTGCTGGAAATGACCATGGCCGCAGCAAAGAGCAGGTTGAGGGCATTCATGAAGATGAGAGACACCTGGCAGTGGTGGGGCTTCAGTGACAGGCACAGGATAACCACTGTAACAAAGGGGAGGGCCCAGAGAAGGACACTCATGAACCGTGACAGGTGTTTGGGACGGTGGCAGCGGTACCAGAGTGGGCAGAGGACGGATGTGCACCTCTCGATGGTGATGGCTGTCAGCAGGCAGAGCCCCGTGGTGTAAGAGAACAGCGAGAGCAGGAAAAACAGCTTCAGGTACTCCTGGAGCATAATAGTGGAGCAGGAAACTTCCTCCAGCAGGTGAAGCAGGAGGGAGGTGACCACAAAGAGGAGAAAGAGGAAGTCAGCGACAGCCAAATGGAAGATATAGACTGTGATGGGGTTCCTGCAGAAGCTGAGGAGGCAGAGGAGAGCCCCGTTCCCAGCCAGCCCACAGAGGCAGATGAGCAGCATGATGCCACCTATGGCCACAAAGGTGATATCAGTTCCACATGTGTTATCTCCTTCAGCAGGTGAGGCAGGAGATGGGAATACGGTGGTCACCTCCATGGTTGGACGCTGCACAGGCAGTGGGATGTGGCCCGAGTGGATGGGGAGTCAGTGCTTGGAGAATCCAGGGATGGACCATGTGGCTCCTCAGCAGCTCCCTGCAGTGGGAAGGATTCAGTGGGGAGGAGTGAGATGTGCAGGGGAGGAGGGCGGTGGAAATTGTGGAGTGGGAGAGGAAGGTGGCAGGATTGGGCTGTTCACCAGGAGACACAGTAGGAAAGCTCAGGGCAGAGGAGGGGGGAGCTGGGGAGGGCACTGGGGTCACCGGGAGAGGGTGGCAGGAACAGAGCAGCTGCTGGAGGAGAGGAAGGGTTGGTAGGGAGGAAGGAAAACCTTCCACTGACCTGTTCCCTGTGGGGCAGCAGCAGGCAAAGGGGTCTGTGCAGATCAGCGGCGCTTCCTGGTGCCTCTTGCTCCTTTGGGATCCATGTCCTAAAGCGGCTCCTGCCAGGTCAGTGCCATGAAGGAGAAAGTGCCCAGATCACCAGGAGCTCCCCACTCCCGTCCCACCTCCTGCTGTCCGTGCCCAATCCTGTTGTTGACCCCCCTTGACTCGGTGCAGTCATGGGACAGACAGAAATTGCATCTTTGGCTATGTCAGAACTCCACTTTCTCAGAGATTTTTTTCCTGGGTGTATTTTTTTTTTTTCTACAGAGGAAGTGATTTTTGGCAAAAGATCCAAATGAAACACTTTGGCTTAGCATTTTTTTCCTGATGAGAAACACTCCTTCCCTGCAGAGTGTCCCACTCTCCAACTGCCTTCCTTCTCCAGACAGGTTTCTACCATTCTTCGTTGCCCTTCCCTGAGAGGTCACTGTCCCTCCAGCAGCAGAGGGATGCTGGTGCTGCTGGTGGCACTGGAATGCTGGCAGTGCAGGCAGTGCTGGTGAGTCAGCTGGCTGCTTCTCAGAAACAACTCCCATTCCGGGAAGGGCTCCAGGATCATTGCCAAAACATGCTCTGGGCCCGAGGAAGCACAGCTCAGCTGCTTCCTGTCCTATCTTATCTCATCCCCATCCCCATTCCCATCCCTCTCTCCATCCTCACTCCATCCCATCACATCCCAGAGCTTTCCCATACGGAGCTGTTCCCCACTTTGAGCGCGGCCTGTCAGGCTCTGCTGTCCTCCAGTGGAGAGATTTGGGATTGCCGGTATCCAGAGCCCCTCCTACCTGCTCCGACCCTCTCCTGACCCCTCCCAAACCGCCTCCAACACCCCAGACTGTCCCCGGGGCCCTCTTTCCACCCCAGCTGCCCCGATCTTCCCCCGCTCCACCAGGGACCCCTGGCAGTGTCCCTGCTCCTCCTGGACATAGGGTTCTAGGACCCAGCAGGGAGGAGGAAAGCCCAGCTCCAATGTGCTCCTCAGGATCACACAGGATTGTAATCATGGCTGGAGCTGGTGCAGAAACAGATTTGGAGGCCTGCAGTGGTTCTGGGGCAAGTTCTGTAAGAAGAAGCAAGAGCACATGGCCAAAGGAAAAGTTCAAGGCAAGGTCACCTTTAATATCACAGCACTCAGTGAATACAACCAGCAGAGACCCCTCCGAATGATCCTCCAGGATCAGGAGAGGACTTTGAGAAGGAGGTGGATGCATGGAAACAAATTCGAGGAAAGTGATGTTTGTATATTAGATAAGAAAGACACTTTAATAACTCTGTGTGTTTATGATGGATAAAACCCCTGTTGTAAAGTCTCACCCCAAGCAGAAATATGGAGAGAACCTTCAGTGTGTCCTTTGGCGGTAAAGAATTCCTGCTTACTAATGCTTCCAATTTTTTTTAATGAAAGTTTATTAAGGCTGATTTTGGTATCAGTCCCAATTCCCATCCCATCCCATCCCATCCCATCCCATCCCATCCCATCCCATGGCTGCTCCCTGCCGTGAAGTGCTGCCCATTGGGCTCTCCAGTCAGGACATTTGGGATCAGCAGCATCCAGACCCTTCCAGAACCCTCTGACCCTTCTGGACCCCTCTGACAAACTCCAGGCTGACCTTGGGGCCGCCTCTTTCCCTATGAGAGCCCCGCTCCTGCCCTGCTCCACCCAGGACCATGAGCAGTGTCTCTGCAGCTCCCAGCCATTCCTGCTTTTGTACCTTGAAAGAAACAATTTAGCAAAGAAAGAACAGGAACAGCATTTAGCTGGAATGGCACCTCATGCCTTAACCTTGCTCCCAGGCCTGACCCACTGAGATGTCTCAGGTGCTGACACACCTGAGAGAGCAGTATTTCCCCCACGTTTGCCATGGCAGATGCAGCCGTGTGTGCACACAGCCAGCCAGAGTCAGTGCAAGGTGCCTGTGAGAAATTCCCCTGGCAGGCAGTGAAATGCTGCCTGCGGATCCCTTTGCAGCTCCTCCCTGTGCCAAGGGCTGGGCCTCGAGCACTGCGGGGATGGGCCCAGAGCCGCCGGCGTTCGGGGATCAGCCCAGGGCAGCACACGGGAGAGATCCCAGCTGGGAGAGGCCCCAGTGCCAGGGAGCTTCTGCTCAGCGCTGCCGGGCCCAGGAGAGCTCCAAGGGGCTCCTTTTGGGCCGCTGCTCACAGGCCCCAAGGGATGGGCGTCAGGCACAGCAATGGCTCCCCCTGGCCACACCTGGGGCCGGCAGCTGTCTGTGAAAGGGGGAGAGCAGGGCTGGTGTGGCATTCAGGGAAGGAAAATAATTCCCCAGGCTGTTGATAAAGCCCAGGAGGTGTTTGGAGAGCAGCAGTTCCTGGAGCAGAGGGTGTTTCTGCTCAGCGCCAGAGGAGCTGAGCCCAGGGGCTGCTCCTCAAGGCTGAGGCTTCACAAGCACGGATCAGAGCCCAGAGCGGCCTGGAAAGGGGCTGGGATGCACCAGCACAGGGAGGGTGACCCTGTGGGTATTTATTGATAGGAGACTCAAGGAATCTCTCAGCCACTGTCCCAGGGTCCCTCAGCAGGGCAGCAAGAGGAATGAACAGACTCAGACCCTGGTGTCCATGGTTAGCTCATTGCTGTGGGCAGTGTTGTCTTCTGGATCCTCAAAGACCTTCCGGAGGGAAAGCCAGAGGGACCCCATGGAGCAGGGCCTCCAGCCACTCCCTGCCAAGAAGTAGATGAAGGGTTTGATGCTGCTGTGGATGCAGGCAAGTAGGAAAGCCCCCTGGGAGGGCACAATGGTGTGGCGGAGCCGCTTCAGTAAATTCCAGAGATTGAGGGGCAGAGAGAAGAGCACAATGAGGCAGATAACAATGTCGAGTCTCTTGGGTTGCTGCTGATGGGAGTTACACTTGGCCTTAATGAAGGGCATTGTGCTGGAAATGAGCATGGGAACACAGAGGAGGAGGTTGAAGGTGTGCATGGATATGAGAATAACCTGGCACTGCTCAGGTATCTTGAACGCACACAGGGAATTTGTTGTGATAATGACAAAGATGACAGCGATGGTGAATGCCCAGAGCAGGGCACACACCACCCATGACAGGTGCTGGGGATGGTGGCAGCAGTGCCAGAGCGGGCAGTGGATGGACCTGCACCTCTTAATTCTGATGCATGTCAGCATGTACAGCCACATGCTGCATGACACCAGTGACACCTGGAAAAGCCCCCCCACATACAGCAAGGGCATGATGATAGAGCAGGACACATTCTCCAGCAGGAAGAGCAGAGTGGAGGGGAACAGAAAAAGGAGGAAGAGGAAGTCAAAGAAAGTTAGGATGAGGATGCAATGGGTGGTTCTGTTACTGGATGAAGAGCAGGATCTGAGGAGCACAGCCCCGTTCCCGGCCAGCCCACAGAGGCAGATGAACAGTGTCACACTGTGGATGGCCACGGTGGTGACATCTGTCTCACACAGATAGTCTCCTTCAGTGGGTGACGCAGGACGTGGGGACACAGTGCTCCCCTCCATGGATGGACGCTGGGCAGGCAGTGGGATGTTGCCCTGGCTGTGGTCAGAGTGGATGGGCAGTCAGTGCTTGGAGAATCCAGGGATGGACCATGCGGCTCCTCAGCAGCTCCCTGCAGTGGGAAGGATGCAGTGGGGAGGAGTGAGATGTGCAGGGGAGGAAGGCAGGGGAAATTGTTGGGTGTGAGAGTGAGCTGGAAGGTTTGGGCTGTTCGGGCACAGGAGAAGAGGAGGGGGGAGCTGGGGAGGGCACTGCAGCCAGCGGGAGAGGGTGGCAGGAACAGAGCAGCTGCTGGAGGAGAGGAAGGTGGGGTAGGGAGGAAGGAAACCATTCCACTGACCTGTTCCCTGTGGGGCAGCAGCAGGCAAAGGGGTCTGTGCAGATCAGCGGCGCTTCCTGGTGCCTCTTGCTCCTTTGGGATCCATGTCCTAAAGCGGCTCCTGCCAGGTCAGTGCCATGAAGGAGAAAGTGCCCAGATCACCAGGAGCTCCCCACTCTGGTCCTGCTGGCTCTGTCTGTGTGCTCTGTTCTGGTGTTGTTTCCCAGGGCTCAGTGCAGTCACAGGGGAGGCGGAAATTGCCTCCTTGGCTATATCCAAATTTCACTTCCTTTGAGTTGTCTTGACTTGTTTTTCTGCCATAGAGGAAGTACCACGACATTCAGATATGCTTTAATGGCTCCACATTTCTTCCTGATTATAAACTGTTCTCCAAATGTGACCTTCTCCAATTGCTTTCCCTCTCTCAGCAGGTTTCCACCATTCCTCCTTTATCTTCCCTGAGGGCTCCTTGTCCCTCCAGCAGCAGAGACCTGCTGGTGCTGCTGGTGGCACTGGAATTCCGGCAGTGCTGGGAGTGCTCACAGCACTGCTCAAGCATCTGAGTGATTCTCAGAAACAACTCCCATTCTGGTTAGAGTTTTGGGATCCTGGCCCCAAGAAAGCAAAGTGAGCTGGGATTTCCCATTTCTATCAGTCCAATGCAGGCTCACTGTGCCCAAAGGAAGGAGAGTACTCAGTTGCTTGCAGCCAGGTCATCAGCACTTAGAGCCCACCCTAATTACTGCCCTTTCATGCTGCAATGAAAGCTATTAGGAACCAGATTTTGGAGTGTTGTGACCCCCTTTCCAGCCTTTCATTAGGGCTCATCCTCCTCCTCCTCAGACGTGGGAGCTCTTGTGTTTTCTTTTATCTGATCCCATCCCTCCAGGCCACCTGTGCCAGGGGCTCACCACCCTCACAGGGAAGGATTTTTCCCTTATATCCAATCTGACCCCAACTTCTGTTAGTGGAAATCCATTCCCCCTTGTCCTGTCACTCCATGCCCTTGTCCAAAGTCCCTCCCCACCTCTCCTGGTGCCCCATTAGCTCCTGGATCATGAAGTGTTTGCCCTTGTAAGGACTGGGCTGGTGAGGGGATGTGAGGTTCCATAGCTGGGGACACAAACAGGATGTCAGCAGGAAGAGAGGTGACAGTTCTGGTCCCAGGGCCAGCAGTTTGCAGGAGGAGCATCCCAGATCCCTGAGGCCCATGTCAGCTTGGGTAGGAATCGTCTTGGAATTCACTGTAGGCTGCTGTTTGACTCCCAAGGGATTGTAGAGGATGATTCAGAGGAAACCTGCAACTTTCTAAGGATTAAAGCCAAGAGAGCAGCATGGATTTGCCACTTCTCAGAAGAAATGATCTTGCTGAAATCCTAAATCATCCCTCTGCTGTGTGCCAGTGCTCCAGCTCACACACAGGAATAATTATTGCATGAATCCTCTTGAAAACTCCATGGTGAAGGTCCAGTGCCACTGAAATTGTGGTATACAAGGGGCTAAACTAGATTTGAATCAGAAATCAAAGTTTCACAGCACATTTGTAGAGCAGGATAATAAGGATCCATGTCCTCAGCAATGAGAGGGGGCAAGTTCAGGCTGTTCAAATGACAGGATTTTGGGAGTGGGGTTGCTTTAAAATGGAAGAGAAGCTGACCTGGAGAGAAACTGCTTTGGCCATAGGTCTGGTTGCTGAGGCTGTCTCCTGTTGCTCATTTCCTGCACAGAGTGAAGAGCAGATGAGGAGCAGAGCCCTGATGCCGTGGCAGGCTCTGAAGCAGCTGCCTGTTTGTGAGAGCCCTGGAGAACACGAGCCAGCCCGGAGAACAGGGGGCTGTGGCAGGAGCTGGGACAGAGCCCGCGCTGGACGCTGCTGGGGCTCAGCCCGCGGGCTGGGCTCCCCTTTCCCAAGGGAGCATTGCAGGGAACCTCCTGAAGATCCCGAGCCAGGGACAGCAGCTGCAGGGGGGGAGGTGAGGAGAGTGCACTGCGGGAAAGTTCTCCAGGCTGCGAGAGGAAACAAGGTCAGGCTCTTCTCTTTCACCCTAATCAGTGCCCCCTCATTGGGTGGAACCTGGTTATTGATTTTGGGGGCAGAATTGAGGTCTGCAGGGAATGAAAAGCTAGAAATACTGAGGGAAAAGTGAGGGAATATTGAAATGAGTGTCCTGCTGAAAGAATCCTCTAGCAGCTCAGTGATATCAACAGACAGCTGAGAGTCCAGGTCAGATCCATCCCAAAGCCATTTGCTCTGGGATATCTCCATGGGCAATCCTCTCCTTCTGCAATTGTTTTCCTCCTCCAGCTCTGTCCTGTCCACAGCCAGGAAGGAGGGATCTCCCTGGCGTTTGTGCCAGGCACGCCAGACCAGGCTCCCACATCCTACTTGCCATCTGTCCTGTCCCTCACCCGTCCCTGTGCTGCTCCACATGGAAGCTGTGGGTGGGAAAAGATGGAAATGCCACGTTTGGGGGACAGCAGCGTTGCTCTGGTGTGTGTGTTTGTCACCCCTGCAGCTGTGTGAGGGGAGGAGAAGCAGCAGAGGTGTCCCCATGAGCACTTTGTGCCCTGCCACGGAGGGAGCCAGCCCTGCCTGCTGGAGCCTGCCCGCTGGGAAGGCATCCAAGGGGAGCTGGAATGAGGAGAGCCACGACAACTGGACCCAGTGTGCAAACAGGCACTGGAGCAAAGTGCCTGTCACGCTGCTGCTGCTGCTGCTGTGCCTGTGTGGGATGGTGGGAACGGGGCTGTGCTCTGGCTCCTCGGCCCACAGCAGTGCCCTCCCTCTGGCTGACTGCCTGGCTGGGAGCTGTGCACAGGGATTCACCCCCTCTGTTAGTGTGGCCTTGCAGAGGGCTTTTGAGGATGTGCCAGAGCCAGGGAATAGGGACAACACCATGGAGTCAGCATCAAGTGGAATCATCATGAAAGAGAAGCATCATAAAACAGAACTGTAAAATATCCAGAGTAGGAAGGGAGCCACAAGGATCATGGAGTTCAGCTCCTGGCTCTGCACAGGATACGCCAACCATCTCAGCCTGTGCCTGAGAGCATTGTCCAAATGCTCCTTGAGCTCTGTCAGGCTGGTGCTGTGTGCAGCAGGGGAACTCCTGCCTGGGGTTTACACTGAATGACGTGAGGAATCCTCATGGAATGGTTTGGGTTGTGTCCTGGTTTAGGGTATATTTGTCAGTAAACCTCCAAATGGGATCCCTCTAGTAAACAAATTCAAGCACCTCCTCCCCCAGCTGGTTCAGGAGAAGATTTCCTTAAAGTGGGAAAAAACTGTTTATTTAAGTAGCAAAGTATTCACAAGTATAAAAAATGGAAACAATATTAAACAATAAAATCTCTTGCTGCTCTGAAGAGCTGGCAAATTGATAAAGTCCTTGTTGTGAAGTGTAGTTTGGCTCACTCAGTCTCTTATCAGTCCCTCTGGTGCTGGAAAATGCCACGTCCCAGGCCCTGGTGGGCCACAGGTGTGAGCTGCCACTGCTCTTCTGGGTTTTCAGTCCAGAGCAGGTTTGAACAGTTCCAGGAAAAAGAAAAACCACAGTCCAGGGAACTTCTCTGCCTCAGCTAGCTGAAAAAACCTGAAAGCAAAGGAGAACACTCTGTTGTATGTCTGTGCTGCAGACAGCACGGTCTGGTAGCCGGAGTGTGCAGGAGCCAGCGCAGCTTCTGAAAACAAAGTGCTGCATCTTCTCTCCCCCTCTTTGCTTTCGGAACCAGTCTTAAAGGTGAAAAACTTCTTTCTGGGCTAAACAGATGAATGGGGATTCTATTCAGCATCATAAAGTCACCCCAGGACAGGTTGGAAGGATTGGTAAAGATCATCTCATTCCATCCCTCCTTCTTCCATGGGAAGGGACTGCCAGGAAACCTTCTGTTTTGAAGAGTTGCTCTTTTGAAAGGAAGCTCAGGTAGGGAGCAGTCTGGGTGACCCAGGAGACAAGGAAGGTGCTGGGAAGGAGAAAAAGTGCATGGAAAGATAATGGTCCTTCTGCACTTGCCTTGGGAGGGACGTGCTGGCTGGGTTGTTCTTCTCTGGACAACAGGTTGTACATTGGAAAGTTTTGTCTTTTCAATGGACAGGAAATGGGAGACAGGGAGAGAAAAACACTCTCATATGTCAAAGTCTTCCTCCTCTGTTAATTATTATCAACTCTGTTAATAAATGCTCCTTAGGTGTTTGACCTCATGTGTGTCTCCAAAGCATGACTCCACCCATGGCTTTCCCTCTCACTTCCCTGTCCAGAAGCAGTGGCACTTTGCTTTCCTCTGGATTTAAGGCAGTGGGAAAAGGAGGGACAACTTTCCCCTGAACAAGAGATGTGGCTGCTGCCCAGGTCTCTCCCAGGAGGAATGAGGAGCTCTTGGCACTGCCAACATCATCCCAACCATTGCAGGTACGTGCCTTAGGAAGGGCTCTGGTATGAGACAGGTACCTGCCCTGCTCACAGACAAGCCAGAGGCTTTAGAATGGGATAAAAGAAGGAAATGAGCCATTCTGGACACTGTTTAACAGGCACAGGCTCTGCAGAGAAGCCTGGATGTTTTTTATTCAACAAATTCTGGGGCCTGAATTTCCACAGTGGAGGCAAACAAAAAGCATGAATCCAGATCTGATTGAGGGGTAGGTACAAAATGACACAGATCCCTGCAGCCTGGACTGTGGCTGAAGCTGCTGTGCAGAGTCGCTGTTCAGATCCTCCTGAGGGGGGCCAGGTTCAGGAGGGAGGTGGTCAAGGTTTCCTTGGACACTGATGCTGGGGAACCAGAGGATGGATGGCCCCATTCTGCAGAAGAGCAGCATAGCCCCTAATCTCTGTGCCATTAAATGGTCCAAGCATCTGGTGATGGGAATTTCCATATTCCATGTCCTTTCTGGATACAGGCACAAGAGTTCAGTGGAGTTCACTATTGACCCTGCTCTTTACTCAGAAGGATTCAATTCTGTAATTCAAAATTCCCACTGAAAGGATAAGGGAATGTTGCTGTCCCTCCCCAGCTCTGCAGCCCTACCTGGTGTCCCTTCCCATCAGCTGGGAATGCAGGGCTGGCTCTGCTGGACAGAAGGGGAAGGATGCTCCGTGTGATCCCAGCCCCTCTCCTGCCATTGAGAGGCACCAGCCCTGCATGGGATTTTCCCAGCCACACTGTGCTGGGAGTGTCCCCAGGGATTAAGGTGTCCCATTCTCTGCAGGCAAGAGCTCCCTGAAAAACACCATGAGACTCATCAGCTGAGCCAAAGGAGATGGAGTTCATTCCCTGGGGCCGAGGCCATGAGGGTCATTCCATGGGGAAGAGAGCTGGGAAGAGCACAGAGCCCAGCTGCACTGCTTGGAGCCATGTGGATCCAGGAGGGAGGAGGAAAGCCATGCTCCAGTGTGCTCCCTGCAGAGCATCCCACAAAGATCACCCAAGGCAATGCCTGTGCTCCTGTCTTCTGCAGGAGTTCAGCACCCCAGGGAGGGTGAGCCTGTGGATATTGATTAACCAGGAGACTAAATGAAACCCTCAGCCACTCTCCTGGGGTCCTCCAGCAGAGCAGTGGAAGGGATCAGCAGGCTCAGACCCCTGTGTCCATGGTGGGATCATTTCTGCAGGCTGTTTTTTCTTTCGGCTCCTCAAAGACCCTCTGGAGGGAGAGCTGGAGGGACTCCATGGAGCAGGGCCTCCAGCACCTCCCTGCCAAGAAGTAGATGAAGGGTTTGATGCTGCTGAGGATGCAGGTGAGCAGGAAAACCACCTGTGCGGACACGGCGATGTAAGCGAGCTGCTGCAGGAAATTGCAGAAGCTGAGGAGGAGAGTTAACAGTGCAATGATGAAGATAACCATGTCACGCCTCTTGGGTTGCTTCTGCTGGGAGCCACGCTTGACCTTAATGAAATCGACTGTGTGAGAAACGACCAGGGGTACTGCAAAAAGGAGCAGGATGA
This sequence comes from Motacilla alba alba, assembly GCF_015832195.1. Taxonomy (NCBI): domain Eukaryota; kingdom Metazoa; phylum Chordata; class Aves; order Passeriformes; family Motacillidae; genus Motacilla; species Motacilla alba. The sequence continues at coordinate 8,402,158 of NC_052020.1, read as the reverse complement.
TGGTGTACATGGAGATGAAAGCTGCCCGGCAGTGCTCCTGCTCGTGTGATGGGCACAGGAATGTCACCGTGGGAATGACAGTGAAGAGAGCGAAGAAAGCCCAGTATTGGACAGTGTCCAGCACCCACAAGAGGCGCAGAGGAAGGTCCCAGCTGCAGCAGAGCAAGCAGAGCTTGTCCATATACTGCACATTCCCGCTGTGCATCAGCCGGAGCAGTGCCCAGTAGTAGGAGACCACTGAGAGCTGGAAAATGAAGTTCATGTATAACAAGGGCATGATAGCAGAGCAGGACATGTCCTCCACCAGGAAGAGCAGGGCGGAGGGGACCGCAAAGAGGAGGAAGAGGAAGTCAATGACAGCCAGGTCAAAGATGCCAGCGTTCCTGCTTTTCAGCCTGAGGAGGCCGATGATAGCCCCGTTCCCAGCCAGCCCACAGAGGCCGATGAGCAGTGCTGCACTGTGTATGGCCACATCGGTGACATGAATCTCACACAGATTGTCTCCTTCAGAGGGTGAGGTGGGAGATGGGGACACGGTGGTCACCTCCATGGATGGACGCTGGGCAGGCAGTGGGATGTGGCCCTGGCTGTGGTCAGAGTGGGTGGGCTTGGAGAATCCAGGGCTGGACCGCACAGGCCCTTAGAAGCTTCCTGCAGTGGGAAGGATTCAGTGGGGAGGAGTGAGATGTGCAGGGGAGGAGGGCGGTGGGAATGGTGGGGTGGGAGAGGGAGGTGGGAGAGATGGGATGTTTGGCAGGGCATGCGGAAGGGAAGTGCAGGGCAGAGGATGGATGGCCTGGGGAGGGCACTGCAGTCCCCGGGAGAGGGTGGCAGGAGCAGAGCAGCTGCTGGAGGAGAGGTAGGGAGGAAGGAAAACATTCCACTGACCTGTTCCCTGTGGGGCAGCAGCAGGCAAAGGGGTCTGTGCAGATCAGCGGGGCTTCCTGGGTGCCTCTTGCTCCTTTGGGATCCATGTCCTTAAGCGGCTCCTGCCAGGTCAGTGCCATGAAGGAGAAAGTGCCCAGATCACCAGGAGCTCCCCACTCCCATCCTGCTGGCTCTCTCTGTGTGCTCTGTTCTGGTGTTGTTTCCCAGGGCTCGGTGCAGTCACAGGGGAGGCGGAAATTGCCTCCTTGGCTATATCCAAAATTCACTTCCTCTGAGTTGTCTTGACTTGTTTTTCTGCCATAACGGAAGTAGCTCGACATGCAGATTTGTTTGAATCTGAACTTGCCTCCTCATTTCCTCCTGATTATCAACTCTTTTCCATATGTGACCTTCTCCAAGTGCTTTTCCTCTCTCAGCAGTTTTCCACCATGCCTCCTTTATCTACCCTGAGGGCTCACGGTCCCTCCAGCAGCGGAGAGCTGCTGGTGCTGCTGGTGGCACTGGAATGCCGGCAGTGCTGGGAGTGCTCACAGCACTGCTCAAGCATCTGAGTGATTCTCAGAAACGACTCCCATTCTGGGAAGAGGTCTGGGATCATTGCCAAAACCTTCCCTGGCCCCACGAAAGAAGACAGAGCTGAGAATTCCCATTTCTGTCATTCCAGTGCAGACCAATGCTCAGACCCCTGTCTTTTAGGGGCATAATTTCTGCAGGCAGTTTGTTCTTTCGACTCATCAAAGACCCTCTGGAGGGAGTCCCTGAGGAACCCCACAGTAGAGTGCTTCCAGCAGCTCACCATGGAGCAGTCTGTCCTCCAGCTACCAACCAAGAAGTACATTAAGGGTTTGATGCTGCTGTGGATGCAGGTGAGCAAGAAAAAAACCTGGGGGGGCACAGTGAGGTAACCGAGCTGCTGCAGGAAATTCCGGAGGCTGAGGAGGAGAGTGAAGAGCGCAATGAGGATGATAACGATGTCGCCCCTCTTGGGTTGCTGCTGCTCAGAGCCCCACTTGGCAGTAATGAGGAAGATCGTGCTGGAAATGAGCAGGGATGCAGCAAAGAAGAGCAGGATGAGGCTGTACATGGAGATGAGCGCTGCCCAGCAGCCCGGGAGAATGTCCCATACCCCATCCGCCTTCTCTCTCTCTACCATTCCTCGTTTCTCTTCCCTGAGGGGTCATTGTTCCTCCAGGAGCAGAGAAATGCTGGTGGTGCTGGTGGCACTGGAATGCTGCTGGCAGTGCTGGCAGTGCTGTTGAAGCATCTGGCTGCTTGTCAGAAACAGCTCCCATTGTGGGAAGAGCTCCAGAATCATTGCCAAAACCTCCCTGGCGCTCAAGGAAGAACAACTGAGGCAAGAATTCCCATTTTTGTCATTCTCCCCCAGGCTCACACAGCCCAAGGGAAGGACAGCACTCAGTCGTTGCAGCCCGGTTATCAGCACTTAGAGCCCACCCTAATTTCTGCCAATCCCCTGAATATGCAATGAAAGCTATTGGAGACCAGGGTGCTGGGAACTCCCTGCCAGCCCTTCACCAGAGCTCCTCCTGCTCCTCCTCAGTCCTGGGAACAATTGTGGTTGGTTTTACGTGATCCCAGACTGTCCCTTTGAAAGCAGGGACACCTTCCACTATCCCAGGTTGCTCCAAACCCTATCCAGCCCGGCCTTGGACACTTTCAGGGATCCAGGAACAGCCACAGCCTCTATGGGCAACCTCTGCCAGGGCCTCACAACCTCACAGGGAAGGATTTCTTCCCAATATCCAATCTGAACAAACCCTGCCATTAGGAAGCCATTCCCCCTTGTCCTGTCACTCCATGCCCTTGGCCAAAGTCCCTCCCCAACTCTCCTGGAGCCCCATTAGCTCCTGGATCATGAAGTGTTTGCCCTTGAAAGGACTGGGCTGGTGAGGGGATGTGAGGTTCCATAGCTGGGGACACAAACACAGTGTCAGCAGGAAGAGACGTGACCGTTCTGGTCCCAGGATCAGCAGTTTCCAGGAGCTGCATCCCAAATCCCTGAGGCCCATGTCAGCCTGGGTAGGAATCATCTTGCAATTCACTGTAGGCTGCTGTTTGACTGTCAAGGGAGTGTAGAGGAGGATTCAGAAGAAACCTGCAACTTTCTAAGGATTAAAGCCAAGAGAGCAGCATGGATTTGCCTTTTCTCAGAAGAAATGACCTTGCTGAAATCCTAAATCATCCCTCTGCTGTGAGCCAGTGCTCCAGCTCACACACAGAATTAATTATTGCATGAATCCTCTTGGAAACTGCGTGGTGAAGGTCCAGTGCCACTGAAATTGTGGTATACAAGGGGTTAACTAGATTCGAACTAGAAATCACAGTTTCACAGCACATTTGTGTGGCAGGGTCATAAGGATCCATGTCCTCAGCAATGAGAGGGGGCAAGTTCAGGCTGTTCAAATGACAGGATTTTGGGAGTGGGGTTGCTATAAAATGGAAGAGAAGCTGACCTGGAGACAAACTGCTTTGGCATAGGTCTGGTTGCTGAGGCTGTCTCCTGTTGCTCATTTCCTGCACAGAGTGAGGAGCAGATGAGGAGCAGAGCCCTGATGCCGTGGCAGGCTCTGAAGCAGCTGCCTGTTTGTGAGAGCCCTGGAGAACACGAGCCAGCCCGGAGAACAGGGGGCTGTGGCAGGAGCTGGGACAGAGCCCGCGCCGGACGCTGCTGGGGCTCAGCCCGCGGGCTGGGCTCCCCTTTCCCAAGGGAGCATTGCAGGGAACCTCCTGAAGATCCCGAGCCAGGGACAGCAGCTGCAGTGTGGGAGGTGAGGAGAGTGCACAGCGGGGAAGTTCTCCAGGCTGCGAGAGGAAACAAGGCCAGGCTCTTCTCTTTCCACCTAATCAGTGCCCCCTCATTGGGTGGAACCTGGTTATTGATTTTGGGGGCAGAATTGAGGTCTGCAGGGAATTAAAAGCTAGAAATACTGAGGGAAAAGGGAGGGAATATTGAAATGAGTGTCCTGCGGAAGGAATCCTCTAGCAGCTGAGTGATATCAACAGACACCTGAGAGTCCAGGTCAGATCCATCCCAAAGCCGTTTGCTCTGGGCTATCTCCATGGGTAATTCCTTCCTTCTGCAATTGTTTTCCTCCTCCAGCTCTGTCCTGTCCACAGCCAGGAAGGAGGGATCTCCCTGGTGTTTGTGCCAGGCACGCCAGACCAGGCTCCCACATCCTACTTGCCATTTGTCCTGTCCCTCACCCGTCCCTGTGCTGCTCCACATGGAAGCTGTGGGTGGGAAAAGATGGAAATGCCACGTTTGGGGGACAGCAGCGCTGCTCTGGTGTGTGTGTTTGTCACCCCTGCAGCTGTGTGAGGGGAGGAGAAGCAGCAGAGGTGTCCCCATGAGCACTTTGTGCCCTGCCACGGAGGGAGCCAGCCCTGCCTGCTGGAGCCAGCCCGCTGGGAAGGCATCCAAGGGGAGCTGGAATGAGGAGAGCCACGACAACTGGACCCAGTGTGCCAACAGGCACTGGAGCAAAGCGCCTGTCACGCTGCTGCTGCTGCTGCTGCTGTGCCTGTGTGGGATGGTGGGAACGGGGCTGTGCTCTGGCTCCTCAGCCCACAGCAGTGCCCTCCCTCTGGCTGACTGCCTGGCTGGGAGCTGTGCACAGGGATTCACCCCCTCTGTTAGTGTGGCCTTGCAGAGGGCTTTTGAGGGTGTGCCAGAGCCAGGGAATAGGGACAACACCGTGGAATCATCATGAAAGAGAAGCATCATAAAATAGAGCTGTAAAATACCCAGAGTGGGAAGGGAGCCACAAGGATCATGGAGTTCAGCTCCTGGCCCTGCACAGGACATGCCAACCATCCCAGGCTGTGCCTGAGAGCATTGTCCAAATGCTCCTTGAGCTCTGTCAGGCTGGTGCTGTGTGCAGCAGGGGAACTCCTGCCTGGGGTTACACTGAATGACGTGAGGAATCCTCATGGAATGGTTTGGGTTGGAAGGAACCTTAGAGATCATCTCATTCTATCTCTTCTCTGGCATTGGGGAGGCATATCCAGGAAAATTTATGCTTTGAAATCTGCTCCTTTGAAAGGAAGCTCAGGTAGGGAGTGGCCTGGATGACACTGGAGACAAGGAAGGTGCTGGGAAGTAGAAAAAGTGCATTGGAGGATCATGATCCTCCTGCAATTGCCTTGGGAGAAACCCCCTGGCTGAGTTGTTCTTCCCTGGACAAGAGGTTGTACCATGGAAAGTTTCTGCTTTCCAATGGACAGGAAATGGGAGACAGGCAAAGAAAAACTCTCTCATATGTCAAAGTCTCTCTCTTCTGTTAACTATTATCAACTCTGTGAATAAATGCTCCTTAGGTGTTTGACCTCATGTGTGTCTCCAAAGCCTGACGCCATCCATGGCTTTCCCTCTCACTTCCCTTTCCAGAAGCAGTGGCACTTTGGTTTCCTCTGGATTTAAGGCAGTGGGAAAAGGAGGGACAACTTTCCCCTGAAGAAGAGATGTGGCTGCTGCCCAGGACTCTCCCAGGAGGAATGAGGAGCTCTTGGCACTGCCAACATCATCCCAACCATTGCAGGCACGTGCCTTAGGAAGGGCTCTGGTATGAGACAGGTACCTGCCCTGCTCACAGACAAGCCAGAGGCTTTAGAATGGGATAAAAGAAGGAAATGAGCCATTCTGGACACTGTTTAACAGAGACAGGCTCTGCAATGAAGCTTGGCTGTTGTTTATTCAACAAATTCTGGGGCTGGAATTTCCGCAGTGGAGGCAAACAAAAACCATAAATCCAGATCTGATTGGGGGGCAGTTACAGAATGACACAGTGTCATGGTTTGACCCTGGCCCAATGCCAGTGCCCCCATGAAAACCCATCTTCCCTGGTGTCTGCTGTGAGATGTGATCTGAGACAGAGCAAAGCAGGCCTCCACTTGCAAACCAAAGGGGAAAAAAAAACTTTATTTTCACACAATTACAATAAACACACAGAGCAGAATGGAAACCTTTCAAACATTTCTCCTCCCCCCACTCAATTCTTACAGAATATCACAAACCCTTAGTTCTTTATCCAGTCCATCACTCTTCAAATAATCAACTCAGTCCATCTCTACCCTTCCGACAATCACCTCTCATTTCACTGAGGAGAGAAGAGCCCTCCTTGTGCCACAGGCCAATCCCCCGTCACTCAACAACTGCACGTCGTGACTTCTTCCTTCCATGTTCAGTGCTCTCACCACTGCACATGGACCAGAGCTGCTTTTAGGGTTTCCCTTTCAAGAATGCCCAGTTCCAGAAGAGAACGACAGTCTCTCACTGTTTCGGGACACCAGTCCCCCCCAATATTTCACCCCCTGGGGCCGAGGGGTCTCACCATTACTCATCACCTGTCGTCTCCACTCACATCACTTCTTTGGCACCGCCTCCTCCTGTTCGGGACACCAGTCCCCCCCAATATTTCACCCCCTGGGGCCGAGGGGTCTCACCATCACTCCTTGGCGCCGCCTCCTCCTGTTCGGGACACCAGTCCCCCCCCAATATTTCACCCCCTGGGGCCGAGGGGTCTCACCATCACTTCTTTGGCACCGCCTCCTCCTGTTCGGGACACCAGTCCCCCCCAATATTTCACCCCCTGGGGCCGAGGGGTCTCACCATCACTCCTTGGCGCCGCCTCCCCCTAAAATGCAGTCTCTGTATTACAGGAAAGATTCTGCTCATGGCTATAGAAGAAAGAGTCCAGCCAAAAGCCACTCTGTCATCTCCTCCACCTAGGATTTCCTCAGCTTCTCTCCGTCGGTCTTCACTTGCACCGCTCTCTCACCTTTTATATTTCCTCTCATCCGTCTCTCTCCTCCTTCGACTCCCGGAGGATCAGCATTTGCCAGGTTTCCACCTTCCGCAGAAGGGTTAAAATCACAGTCTTTACTCATCTTGAACTCCCACACCGCTACACATTCTTCGCTGGGCATGCTTCTCATTGCCCCCCCCCCACTTCTCTTCCTCGGCCCGGCCGGTGCTATCAAGTTTAAGATAGCACTGGCACCTCTCTCTCACTCTCTCTCTCCCGAGGAGGGGGGGCTGCCCGCTGCTTCTCTGAGTTCCTCCACCCCTCCGTCTCTGTGGGGAACTCACTCTTATCCAAGCCATCGCCTCCCGTCTTCGGCCCACGGCTCCGGCCCACCTCCCTCGGCCGCGTGGCCTTCCCCTCCCCCACCCAGCCCGAAGCTGGGCAGGGGAGGTCTGAACTCTTCCATCCACCGGAACCAAGAGAGGACGATCTCCTGGGAGCTCTCGCTTTTAACCCCTGTGTTCTCAGAGGCAGATCCATACCCTCAATGGTCAAACCAGGTGCCAATATCCACATCTGGGCACCTATTGGTTTGACCACTACCACCTCCCAAAAACTCATTTCCTCTCAAACCACGACACACAGATCCCTACATCCTGGACTGTGGCTGAAGCTGCTGTGCAGAGTCGCTGTTCAGCTCCTCCTGAGGGGGGCCAGGTTCAGGAGGGAGGTGGTCCAGGTTTCCTTGGACATTGATGCTGGGGAACCAGAGGATGGATGGCCCCATTCTGCAGAAGAGCAGCATAACCCCGAATCTCTGTGCCATTAAGTGGTCCAAGCATCTGGTGATGGGAAATTCCATATTCCATGTACTTTCTGGATACAGGCATAGGAGTTCAGTGGAGTTCACTGTCGACCCTGCACTTTACTCAGAAGGATTTAACTCTGGAATTCAAGAATGTGACAAATTCCCAGTGAAAGGATAAGGGAATGTTGCTGTCCCTCCCCAGCTGTGCAGCCCTACCTGGTGTCCCTTCCCATCAGCTGGGAATGCAGGGCTGGCTCTGCTGGACAGAAGGGCAAGGATGCTCCATGTGATCCCAGCCCCTCTCCTGCCATCGAGAGGCACCAGCCCTGCAGGGATTTGGGAAATCAGCACCACCCTGTTCTGGGAGTGTCCCCAGGGATTAATATGTCCCGTTCTCTGCAGGCAAGAGCTCCCTGCAAACACCATGAAACTCATCAGCTGAGCCAAAGGAGATGGAGTTCATTCCCTGGGGCTGAGTCCATGAGGGTCATTCCATGGGGAATAGAGCTGGGGAACAGCACAGAGCCCAGCTGCACTGCTTGGAGCCATGTGGATCCAGGAGGGAGAAGGAAAGCCATGCTCCAGTGTGCTCCCTGGAGAGCATCCCACAAAGATCACCCAAGGCAATGCTCCTGCTCCCTTCTCCTGAAGGAATACAGCACCCCAGGGAGGGTGAGCCTGTAGATATTGATTAACCAGGAGACTAAATGAAACCCTCAGCTGCTCTCCCGCGGTCCTTCAGCAGAGCAGTGGAAGGAATCAGCAGGCTCAGACCCCTGTGTCCATGGTGGGATCATTTCTGCAGGCTGTTTTTTCTTTCGGCTCCTCAAAGACCCTCTGGAGGGAGAGCTGGAGGGATCCCATGGAGCAGGGCCTCCAGCACCTCCCTGCCAAGAAGTAGATGAAGGGCTTGATGCTGCTGCTGATGCAGCTGAGCAGGAAAACAACCTCTGAGGACACAGAAATGTAACCGAGCTGCTGCAGGAAATTGCAGAAACTGAGGTGGAGAGTTAACAGTGCAATGAGGACGATAACCATGTCACGCCTCTTGAGTTGCTGCTGATGGGAGCCACGCTTGACCTTAATGAAATCGATTGTGCGGGAAATAACCACGGGTGCAGCAACGAGAAGCAGGATGATGGTGTATATGGAGATGAAAGCGTCCCGGCAGTGCTCCTGCTTGTGGGATGGGCACAGGAATGTCACTGTGGGAATTACAGTGAAGAGAGCAAAGAAGGTCCAGTATTGGACACTGTCCACCACCCAAAACAGGCGTTCAGGAAGGTCCCAGCGGCAGCAGAGCTTGCAGAGCTTGTGCATATACTGCACATTCCTGCTGCGCATCAGCCGGAACAATGCCCAGTAGCAGGAGACCACTGAGAGCTGGAAAATGAAGTTCAGGTACATCAAGGGCATGATAGGAGAGCAGGACACTTCCTCCAGCAGGAAGAGCAGGGCAGAGGGGACCATGATGATGAGGAAGAGGAAGTCAATGACAGCCAGGTCAAAGATGCCAGAGTTACGGATTTTCAGGCTGAGGAGGCCGATGACAGCCCAGTTCCCAGCCAGCCCACAGAGGCAGATGAGCAGTGTCACACTGTGGATGGCCACGCTGGTGACATGTATGTCACAGAGATCGTCTCCTTCAGAAGGTGAGGCACGTGGTGGGGACACGGTGCTCACCTCCATGGATGGACGCTGGGATGTGGCCCTGGCTGTGGTCAGAGTGGATGGGCAGTCAGTGCTTGGAGAATCCAGGGATGGACCATGCGGCTCCTCAGCAGCTCCCTGCAGTGGGAAGGATTCAGAGGAGAGAAGTCAGATGTGGACGGGAGGAAGGCAGTGGAAACTGTTGGGGTGGGAGAGGGAGGTGGGAGTGTTGGGCTGGTGTGCAGAGGATTGATAAATAACAGAGAGAATAAACATTTTCAACTCCCCTGAAGTTGCTTACAGACTAACTGGGCAAATAGATAAAAGGATGTAAAGATGTGGAGCCAGGGTGAGAAATGTGGCTGGAGCCAGTGCAGAAACAGATAAGGAGGTCCACAGTTATTTTGGTGCAAATTCTGTAAGAAGAAGCAAGCGCATATGGCCAAAGGAAAAGTTCAAGGCAAGGCCACATTTAATATCACAGCACTCAGTGAATACAACCACCAGAAACCCCTCTGAATGATGCTCCTGGGTCATCGGGGGACTCCCAGTAGGAAGTGGATGCATGGAAATGAGTTCTAGGAAAATGGTGTTTAGGTATTAGATAAGAAAAAAATTTAATGTCTATGTATGGTTATAATGAACAAAAACACTGTTGTAAATCTCACAATACTCACAAAAAGAAGGTGAGATCCTTTTGTGTGTCCAGCTGCCTAATACTTCCTGTGGTAGTGCCATTAGTGGGTGTCAGGAACTTTATTCTGTCTGATTGTGGTATCACTCTGTTGCTGTTTGTTTGGGGGATCTCTGGGGACCCAGGGGGCCTGTAAGGTGAATGTTCGCTGGTAGCAGCAGGCAGGCAAGGAGACTCCACACGGCTTCTGAGGGTGCTGATTCGATGAGGGTTTATTGGGGGTCCCACCCCGAGAGCAATATGGTTTCTGAGGGGGAAGGGGGAGGGAGGGGGGGAGAGTGAAAGCCTAGGGAGAAAAGGCCGAAGAAAGAGTTTGGTCTCCCTTGCACAGATAAACAGGGAGATTCAAGTTGGGTGTGGAATAAGACTTGAGCCAATGGGATTACAGACACATGATACTGCAGGAGAGGATCACAGGCTTGGAATACACCATACATTTTTGAGGGATGAGACACAGCATTCCATTTAACTAAAATGTAACACCACATCACTCCACATCCATTGCATGCCATGCCATGCCATGCCATGCCATGCCATGCCATGCCATGCCATGCCATGCCATGCCATGCCATGCCATGCCATGCCATGCCATGCCATGCCATCCCATCCCAATGGTTTCCCAGTCGGAGGCCCCTCCCTGGCTGCAGGTGTGGCCTGTTGGGCTCTGCTGCTGTCCAGTGGGACATTTGGGATTGGTGGCACCCAGAGCCCTCCTGCCCCCTCCAGCCCCTGTCTGCCTGATGCCTTGGGGTGGCTCCCGAGAGCAGAGGCCAGACAAGGTGAAGAGAATAAAAGCAGGCATTCATGAAAGGCCTTCAAAAGGTTCACCTTGGGCAGTCCAAGCCTCCAGAGGGGCTACACCCAAAATGGACAATGCTCACGAGATTTTCAGACAGGTATGAGTCTGTTCCATTTACAAATCAGGGGTTAATCCTCCAGTTACAGCTGCAGGTAAGGGAGTCATTTACCCCCAGTTTGCCCTCCCCCAATTCCCTTTTGTCTGTACTTTTCTGGGCCTGAGGCACTCGAGTGTCCTTGAATTTCAGGCCTAGAGGGATGGTGTTGTCTGACCAAAAGGTGAAGACAGTTAACTAACACTTTACATGGAGTTTAGAGTTATGCACTAATGCAGTGCAGGATTTGAAAAATAGAAAGGCTGAAATCCTAAGGCATCGTGCCCCCCTCTGACATCCTCCAGAAATTCCCCCCAGGCTGCCTTCCCCTCCAGACAGCCCCGCTCCTCTCCTGCCCCACACGGGAGCCCCAGCAGTGTTTCTGCTGCTCCTGGCAATTCCATGCTTCCCTGCCCCAATGAAAAGCAGTGGAGCCATCCCTCTACTGCCTCTTGTTTCTCTCCAAAGGAGGCTGGGGGGCTGGACACAGGGATGGAGCTGGGGAGGGGCATCTCCAGGAGAAACACAGCCCCAAAGCCTTCCGGGGCAGCCTGGGGTGAGCAGCCCGTGGGGAGGGACTGGAGCCTCAGGCACGGGGCTGGGAGGGATGGGAAGGACGGGAGGCGGGTGGGCTGCATGGGGAGTGGGATGGGAGGTTGGTGTGGGAGGCGTGGGACATGATGGAGCTGGTGGGGAGATGTGGTGGGAAGGTGTGGGATGTGGTGGGGCTGGAGAGAAGGTGTGGGATGTGGTGGGGCTGGAGAGAAGGTGTGGGATGTGGTGGGGCTGGAGAGAAGGTGTGGGATGTGGTGGGGCTGGTGACCTCAGTGAAGCCCCAGGGAGGGGGGGTGATGCCCCATGGAGCCCATGGTGACAAACACAGGTGTCACCCTGCTCCTGGAAGGGGGTGGCTGTGCTGAGGGCCAGGGCCTCCTCCTCTCCTTGCTGCTGCACCATCTGAGCCTGCTGAGGGAGCAGCTGAAGGCAGTGGAGAGGAAGAATTTCTGAAGGCAGATATATCTTTGCACCTGGCTCACAAAATTAAAGATCTCTGTGGAGATCTTTCCTGAGGCACTCACAGAGCACTCGGGGTGGGGAATGCTGAGCCCCTGGGCCATCCTGTCCGTGCCGGCTGTGCCGGTGCTAGCGCAGATCTTGGTACTGGAGACCATGGTTGGTCCAGGGAGCACAATCTACGGCTGTGTCCCCTTTGAAACCAACAAGTTTAAGTCTAACAGCAAAAGTGGTTTGGACTAATAACAATTTTGAGTCAAAATTGTGAACGTGATGGAAATATATTTGTCATAGACATGTTCAAAGACATTGAAATTTCCAGGCATGTTTATACACTATAATATCCAGGATTTTTTTTTTAATAGATACTCCCAAAAGTGCTCCCAATATCTTACATCATGGTATAGGTGTTCTGTTTCATTTAATTACTACCGGAATATGCCACGTTATCTTAGTTAGATGGATAACCTGGGTTTTTTTCCAGCTAAACAATATTTTATTCAATTTGATGTCCTGGTTACACAATTACCACGGATTAAGTTTTCTGAGGTTTACAAGTCTGGCAAGTGGCTCTCTTATTGCCATTGCAATTTTTCTCTTACAGTTTATTAATTAAGTCTTCTGGTATGTACTGGCCTCTGAATCCTAATTCTCTCAAGAGAGCATTCTTGTTCTATGACATTCAATTAATTTCCAGTTATATGATAACCATTAGAAAGACTTTATTGAATTTTTTTCTCCAACTATTGATTAATTTCTCTGAGGGCTATGGGTCCATAGAGTGTTCTACTGACACTCAGCATACACAAATCTAAATCAAAACCAGCTAAAATCCACAGTCAAATATGCCTTGACTAATTCAACATAGTTGATGACAGAAATTTCAGAAAAATCACAAAATTCCTGGCTAACTACCTCTCTGTCCCCTCCCTCCAGCCACATTCCCAGCTGGCAGCAGCAGCCAGAGGAAGCCAGGAAGCGCTGGCAGAGGGGGCAAAGGCAGCTCAGGGTTCACGGTGCTGTTTATTGATATCAGACCTCAGTGGGATGCAGGAAGCAGGTGCCAGGGGGAATTTTGGGATCACAGCCATGTTGGGAAGGATCCGTTTGGTGAACATTGCTCTAGAACCCGTGAGGGAGAGGCACAGCCATGCTGCCATGGGCTTCCTGCAGAGCATCCCTCCCACATGGCCCTTGTCAGTGCCCCTGCTCCCTTCTCCTGCAGGAATAAAGGTGGCAGGGTGATCCTGAGTCACTGCCCCATGGTCCTGCATGGGGGCAGGGGAAGGGTTCAACAGGCTCAGACCCCCGTGTCCCTGGTGGCATCATTCCTGGGGGCACTGCTTTCTTCTGGCTCCTCAAAGACCTTCTGGAGGTGCTCCCTGAGGGACTCCATGGAGCAGTTCCTCCAGCACTTTGTTACTGAGATGTAGATGAAGGGGTTGATGCTCCTGTGCATGCAGGCAAACAGGAGAAGAAGCTGGGGGAACACAGTGGTGGAGCCGAGCTGCTGCAGGAAATTCCAGAGACTGAGGGGGAGAGTGAAGAGCACAGCGAGGAAGACAATGATATCAAGCTTCTTGAATTGCTGCAGCTGGGAGCGACCCTTGAAATGAATGAAGAGGATTGTGCTGGAAATGACCATGGACGGAGCAAAGATGAGGAAGCTGAGGATGTACAGGCAGATGAGAGCCCACTGGCAGTGCTTGTGTCCCTGTGACTCGCAGAGGGAAGTCACCGCAGAAATGGCAGCAATGACAGTGATGGAAAGGGCCCAGAGCCCGGCACTCACCACCACCCATGAGAGGCCCTGGGGAAAGTGGCAGAAGAGCCCACGAGGGGAGAGGCTGGTCCTGCACCTCTCGATGCTGATGGCCGTCAGCCGGAACAGCCCTACGCTGAAGAACATCACAAAGAGGAGGAAAAGGAAGCCTGTGTATGCTGGGGACATGATGGAGGAGCAGGAGAAATCCTCCAGCAGGAGGAGCAGAGGGGAGGGGACCATGAAGATGAGGAAGAGGAAGTTGATGAGGGCCAGGTCAAGGATGTAGGCAGTGATGGGTTTCATGGTGTTCCTCTGGATGCGGAACCCAAGGACCCAGATGACAGCCCCGTTCCCAGCCAGCCCACAGAGGCAGATGAGCAGTGTCACACTGTGGATGGCCACGCTGGGGACATGAATCTCACACAGATCGTCTCCTTCAGTGGGCGAGCTGGTGGGGGGGGACACGGTGCTCCCCTCCATGGATGGACGCTGGGCAGGCAGTGGGATGTGGCCCCTGGCTGTGGTCAGAGTGGATGGGCAGTCAGTGCTTGGAGAATCCAGGGATGGACCATGCGGCTCCTCAGCAGCTCCCTGCAGTGGGAAGGATTCAGTGGGGAGGAGTGAGATGTGCAGGGGAGGAGGGCAGTGGAAATGGTGGGGTGGGACAGGGAGTAGTGTGTTTTGGGCTCTTGGGCAGGAGGCTGATAAATAACAGAGAGAATAAACATTTTCAGTTCTTCTGAAGTTGTTCAAAAGCAAAGTGGCCAATATTTTAAAAGGATGTGTTATAGAAGGATAATGAGATGATTGGCTCTTGCAGTTAAGGGATGAATATTGTGTGAATATTAAGAGAAGCTTTATTGATGTATGATTATGTTATTGTAGTCTGTTTTTTAGACGTGCTCTGTTCTCCCCACAGTCCCTTTCTCCCCCCCCTGTATTGTTGCCATCAGAATGCCTGAGTCATCTAGGACAGGTAGAAAGAAGGGGTGTATAAAAGCTTGTTGCTGGGGCTGGGGGTGTAGCATGAACACACCTGGCTCTCCAATCCAAATGCCAGAATGCAGGCTCCACCAATAAACACAAAGAAATGTTGACTGACTGATTTTGGAGGGGCCACGTGTAGCTGATGCAACCCCCCAGGGAATCAAAGGTGAAGCATCCATCTTGAAGATGAGCCAGCCACGTGGTGCTCAGCCATGAGGGAAGCTCCCAGGCCTGCTTCTCCTTATTTAGTCCTTTTGTTGTGTTTTTGGTTAAGGTATAATTAGCCTTTGAAAATTTCAAGAAGTGGGTGGCTGTTTCTCACAGGATGTAAAGGCTGACACACAGGATGACAAACCTGCAGTGGTTTTGGGGCACATTTTGGAACAGGAAGCAACAGTGCATGGCCAGAGGAAAAGTTCAAGGCAAGGCCACCTTTAATATGGCAGCTTTCATTGAATATGACCACCAGAGAGACCCCCTTAAAAAACCTCCAGGATGAAAAAAGGACTTGCAGGAGGAGGTGGATGCATGGAAATGAGTTCTAGGAAAATGGTGTTTATGTATTAGAGAAGAAAAACTTTTCAATGCCTACATGGGGTTATAATGGAACAATACCCTGTTGTAAAGTCTCACCATACACACAATACAAGATCGATGTGTGTCCTGTGCAGGTAAAGAATTCCTGCTTCCTCATGCTGTACATTGTGTTAGAAAGTTTGTTCTGGCCCATTTCAGCATTAGGACACAGACGGGATGCACAGGAGAAGAGAGAGGAGCTGGGGAGGGCACTGCAGCCACTGGGAGAGGGTGGCAGGAACAGAGCAGCTGCTGGAGGAGAGGAAGGGGCGGTAGGGAGGAAGGAACACATTCCACTGACCTGTTCCCTGTGGGGCAGCAGCAGGCAAAGGGGTCTGTGCAGATCAGCGGCGCTTCCTGGTGCCTCTTGCTCCTTTGGGATCCATGTTCTAAAGCGTCTCCTGCCAGGTCAGTGCCATGAAGGAGAAAGTTCCCAGATCACCAGGAGCTCCCCACTCTCGTCCTGCTGGCTCTGTCTGTGTGCTCTGTTCTGGTGTTGTTTCCCAGGGCTCGGTGCAGTCACAGGGGAGGCGGAAATTGCCTCCTTGGCTATATCCAAATTTCGCTTCCTCTGTGTTGTCTTGACTTTTTTTTCTGCCATACAGAAAGTAGCTCAACATGCAGATTTCTTTAAATGGTTCCTCATTTGCTCCTGATTAGAAACACTCTTCCAAGGGGGACATTCTCCAAGTGGTTTCCCGCTCTCAGCAGGTTTCTACCATTCCTCCTTTATCTACCCTGAGGGCTCACTGTCCCTCCAGCAGCAGAGAGCTGCTGGTGCTGCTGGTGGCACTGGAATGCCGGCAGTGCTGGGAGTGCTCACAGCACTGCTCAAGCATCTGAGTGATTCTCTGAAACAACTCCCATTCTGGGCTGAGTTTCAGGATCATTGCCAAAACCTTCCCTTGCCCCAAGAAAGCAAAGTGAGATGAGAATTCCCATTTCCATCATTCCAGTGCAGGCTGACACAGCCCAAAGGAAGGACAGCACTCAGTTGCTTGCAGCCAGGTCATCAGTACTTAGAGCCCACTCTAATTACTGCCCTTTCATGATGCAATGAAAGCTATTAGGAACCAGATTTTGGAGTGTTTCCAGCCTTTCATTAGGGCTCATCCTCCTCTTCCTCCTCTTCCTCAGATATGGGAGCACTTGTTTTTACCTGGTTATTTTTACCTGACCCCATCCCTCTGGGCCACCTGTGCCAGGGCTTCACCACCCTCACAGGGAAGGATTTTTTCCCCTAATATCCAATCTGACCCCACCCTCTGTCAATGGGAAGCCATTCCCCCTTGTCCTGTCCCTCCATGCCCTTGTCCCAAGTCCCTCCCCACCTCTCCTGGTGCCCCATTAGCTCCTGGATCATGAAGTGTTTGCCCTTGAAAGGACTGGGCTGGTGAGGGGATGTGAGGTTCCATAGCTGGGGACACAAACAGGATGTCAGCAGGAAGAGAGGTGACAGTTCTGGTCCCAGGGCCAGCAGTTTGCAGGAGGAGCATCCCAAATCCCTGAGGCCCATGTCAGCCTGGGTAGGAATCATCTCACCTCACCTTTCTAGGAATTCCTTGAATCCACTGTAGGCTGCTGTTTGACTGTCAAGGGAGTGTAGAGGATGACCGAGAGGAAATCTGCAACTTTCTAAGGATTAAAGCCAAGAGAGCAGCATGGACTTGCCTCTTCTCAGAAGAAATGACATTGCCGATATCCTAAATCAGTCCTCTGCTGTGTGCCAGTGCTCCAGCTCTCACACAGAATTAATTATTGCATGAATCCTCTTGGAAACTGCATGGTGAAGGTCCGGTGCCACTGAAATTGTGGTATACAAGTGGCTAAACTAGATTTGAACCAGAAATCAAAGTTTCCCAGCACATATGTAGTGCAGGGGCCTAAACAAAGTAGTGCAGGTCCCCAGGGAAGAGAGAGGGGTCAAGATCAACCAGTTCAAAAGACAGGATTTTGGGAGTGGGGTTTCTATAAAATGGAAGAGAAGCTGACCTGGAGACAAACTGCTTTGGCCATGGTCTGGTTGCTGAGGCTGTCTCCTGTTCCTCATTTCCTGCACAGAGTGGAGAGCAGATGAGGAGCAGAGCCCTGATCCCGTGGCAGGCTCTGAAGCAGCTGCCTGTTTGTGAGAGCCCTGGAGAACACGAGCCAGCCCGGAGAACAGGGGGCTGTGGCAGGAGCTGGGACAGAGCCCGCGCCGGACGCTGCTGGGGCTCAGCCCGCGGGCTGGGCTCCCCTTTCCCAAGGGAGCATTGCAGGGAACCTCCTGAAGATCCCGAGCCAGGGACAGCAGCTGCAGGGTGGGAGGTGAGGAGAGTGCACTGCGGGGAAGTTCTCCAGGCTGCGAGAGGAAACAAGGTCAGGCTCTTCTCTTTCACCCTAATCAGTGCCCCCTCATTGGGTGGAACCTGGTTATTGATTTTGGGGGCAGAATTGAGGTCTGTAGGGAATGAAAAACTAGAAATACTGAGGGAAAAGGGAGGGAATATTGAAATGAGTGTCCTGCTGAAGGAATCCTCTAGCAGCTGAGTGATATCAACAGACCCCTGAGAGTCCAGGTCAGATCCATCCCAAAGCCATTTGCTCTGGGCTATCTCCATGGGCAATCCTCTCCTTCTGCAATTGTTTTCCTCCTCCAGCTCTGTCCTGTCCACAGCCAGGAAGGAGGGATCTCCCTGGCTTTTGTGCCAGGCACACCAGACCAGGCTCCCACATCCTACTTGCCATCTGTCCTGTCCCTCACCCGTCCCTGTGCTGCTCCACATGGAAGCTGTGGGCCGGAAAAGATGGAAATGCCACGTTTGGGGGACAGCAGCGATGCTCAGGTGTGTGTGTTTGTCACCCCTCCAGTTGTGTGAGGGGAGGAGAAGCAGCAGAGGTGTCCCCATGAGCACTTTGTGCCCTGCCACGGAGGGAGCCAGCCCTGCCTGCTGGAGCCAGCCCGCTGGGAAGGCATCCAAGGGGAGCTGGAATGAGGAGAGCCACGACAACTGGACCCAGTGTGCCAACAGGCACTGGAGCAAAGTGCCTGTCACGCTGCTGCTGCTGCTGCAGTGCCGGTGTGGGATGGTGGGAACGGGGCTGTGCTCTGGCTCCTCGGCCCACAGCAGTGCCCTCCCTCTGGCTGACTGCCTGGCTGGGAGCTGTGCACAGGGATTCACCCCCTCTGTTAGTGTGGCCTTGCAGAGGGCTTTTGAGGATGTGCCAGAGCCAAGGAATAGCGACAACACCGTGGAGTCAGCATCGTGTGAAATCATCATGAAAGTGATGCATCATAAAATAGAGCCTTAAAATACCCAGAGTAGGAAGGGAGCCACAAGGATCATGGAGTTCAGCTCCTGGCCCTGCACAGGACATGCCAACCATCCCAGGGTGTGCCTGAGAGCATTGTCCAAATGCTCCTTGAGCTCTGTCAGGCTGGTGCTGTGTGCAGCAGGGGAACTCCTGCCTGGGGTTACACTGAATGACGTGAGGAATCCTCATGGAATGGTTTGGGTTGGAGGGAACCTTAGAGATTATCTCATTCCAACTCTCCTTCTGCCTTGGGCAGGGACATCCAGGAACACATTTGCTTTGAAGTCTTTGCTCTTTTGAAAGGAAGCTCAGGTAGGGAGTGGCCTGGATGACACTGGAGACAAGGAAGGTGCTGGGAAGTAGAAAAAGTGCATTGGAGGATCATGATCCTCCTGCAATTGCCTTGGGAGAAACCCCCTGGCTGAGTTGTTCTTCCCTGGACAAGAGCTTGTAACATGGAAAGTTTCTGCTTTCCTATGGACAGGAAATGGGAGAGAGGGAGAGAAAAACTCTCTCAGATGTCAAAGTCTCCCTCCTCTGTGAATTATTATCAACTCTGTGAATAAATGCTCCTGAGGTGTTTAACCTCACGTGTGTCTCAAAGCCTGACTCCACCCACGGCTTTCCCTCTCACTTCCCTTTCCAGAAGCAGTGGCACTTTGGTTTCCTCTGGATTTAAGGCAGTGGGAAAAGGAGGGACAACTTTCCCCTGAAGAAGAGATGTGGCTGCTGCCCAGGTCTCTCCCAGGAGGAATGAGGAGCGCTTGGCACTGCCAACATCATCCCAACCATTGCAGGCACCTGCCTTAGGAAGGGCTCTGGTATGAGACAGGTACCTGCCCTGCTCACAGACAAGCCAGAGGCTTTAGAATGGGATAAAAGAAGGAAATGAGCAATTCTGGACACTGTTTAACAGAGACAGGCTCTGCAATGAAGCTTGGCTGTTGTTTATTCAACAAATTCTGGGGCTAGAATTTCCACCGTGGATGCAAACAAAAACCATAAATCCAGATATGATTGAGGGGGAGTTACAGAATGACACAGATCAGAACAGCCTGGACTGTGGCTGAAGCTGCTGTGCAGAGTCGCTGTTCAGCTCCTCCTGAGGGGGGCCAGGTTCAGGAGGGAGGTGGTCAAGGTTTCCTTGGACACTGATGCTGGGCAACCAGAGGATGGATGGCCCCATTCTGCAGAAGAGCAGCATAACCCCGAATCTCAGTGCCATTAACTGGTCCAAGCATCTGGTGATGGGAATTTCCATATTCCATGTCCTTTCTGATACAGGCACAGGAGTTCAGTGAATTTGACTCTCAACTCTGCTCTTTACTCAGAAGGATTTAATTCTAGAATTGAAGAATGCGACAAATTCCCACTGAAAGGATAAGGGAATGTTGCTGTCCCTCCCCAGCTGTGCAGCCCTACCTGGTGTCCCTTCCCATCAGCTGGGAATGCAGGGCTGGCTCTGCCAGACTGAGGGGAATTGTTATAAATAAGAAGCTTGACTAGGCCAATATTCAAGCAGCAATCAATTTACTAATTTATATGGTAAATTATGAGTAAAACAGTGCTGGGTACCGTGGGGGAAATGTTGCCTCCAACTGCACCCCGATGGTTGAGGCTTACAGGTATTTATAGAGGTACACACACACTTTCTCAGCAGTTTCTATTCCAAATTTTTACATTGCAATTCTATACACTATTGTGAGTTGTTTTTTCTCAGGATGTACCCCAGAAAGGAGTATCTCCAGATGGTGGGGTCCGACTTCCAAAAGAAGAAAGAGGTCTTCCAGCTGGTGAAGTCCAGACTCCAGAGGTGTGTCCACTTTTCTAATTGCAAAGACTATAAATCTCATAACAGTGATGTCCAGCTTCCCTTGGTCGAAGCTATCAATCCTTGGGTTGATGTTTGTCTTCCTTTCTCAAGCTGCTTTTTACTGTTTTGCTAAGGTGTTGAGATAAGCATGTTTCCTTTACATATATTCTAAGGCTATATTTTCAAAGCTCCTTACTACAAGCAATATTCTAAAATTATACTTCAAAAGGTTATTATTGCAAAGCTGTTCAATGCCCAGCTATGTGCAGAAAGCAACATCCTTATAGCTTTAATTCAGATGCTATAAAGGTTATTTGCAAACAAAAGATAGGTTCAAAGGCCTTCTTCCATGCTTTGCTCCTTCAGTTATCTATTAGAATTCATCCTTTAATTGTCCCTTGATCAATTTCCACACATATCACAATCAGAAGTACACACAATACCTGTTCGTACATGACAAGAAACACAGCTTTGTATCGCACAAAAGGATGCTCCGTGTGATCCCAGCCCCTCTCCTGCCATTGAGAGGCACCAGCCCTGCAGGGATTTGGGAAATCACTGCCGCCCCATGCTGGGAGTGTCCACAAGGATTAAGATGTCCTATTCTTTGCAGGCAAGAGCTCCTTGAAAAACACCATGAAACTCATCAGCTGAGCCAAAGGAGATGGAGTTGATTCCCTGGGGCCGAGGCCATGAGGGTCATTCCATGGGGAATAGAGCTGGGAACAGCACAGAGCCCAGCTGCACTGCTTGGAGCCATGTGGATCCAGGAGGGAGGAGGAAAGCCATGCTCCAGTGTGCTCCCTGCAGAGCATCCCACAAAGATCACCCAAGGCAATGCTCCTGCTCCCTTCTCCTCCAGGAATTCACCACCACAGGGAAGGAGATCCTGTGGATATTTATTCATCAGGTGACTCAAGGAAACCCTCAGCCTCTGTGCGGAAGTCCTTTAGCAGAGCAGTGGAAGGGATCAGCAGGCTCAGACCCCTGTGTCCATGGCAGGATCATTGCTGTCGTCAGTTTTTTCTTTTGGCTCCTCAAAGACCCTCTGGAGGGAGAGCCGGAGGGACCTCACAGAGCAGGGCCTCCAGCACCTCCCTGCCAGGAAGTAGATGAAGGGTTTGATGGTGCTGTGGATGCAGGTGAGCAGGAAAACCACCTGTGAGGACACAGCGATGTAACCGAACTCCTGCAGGAAATTCCAGATGGTGAGGAGGAGAGTGAGGAGCACAATGAGGAAGATAACCATGTCACGCCTCTTGGGTTGCTGCTGCTGGGAGCCCCACTTGGCCTTAATAAAATCAACTGTGTGAGTAATAACCATGGGTGCAGCAATGAGAACCAGGATGATGGTGTACATGGAGATGAAAGCTACCCGGCATTGCTCCTGCTGGTGTGACGGACACAGGAGTGTCACTGTGGGAGAGACAGTGAAGAGAGCAAAGAAGACCCAGTACTGGACAGTGTCCAGCACCCACAACAGGCGCTCGGGAAGGTCCCAGCGGCAGCAGAGCTTGCAGATCTTGTCTATATACCAGAAATTGCTGCTGCGCATGAGCCAGAACAGCCCCCAGTAGTAGGAGACCACTGACAGCTGGAAAAGGAAATTCAGGTACAGCAGGGGCAGGACAGGAGAGCAGGACACGTCCTCCACCAGGAGAAGGAGGGCAGAGGGCACAGTGAAGAGAAGGAAGAGGAAGTCAATGACAGCCAGGTCAAAGATGGCCTCGTTGGTGGTTTCCAGTTTGAGGACCCAGATGACAGCCCCGTTCCCAGCCAGCCCACAGAGGCTGATGAGCAGTGTCACACTGTGGATGGCCAAGTTGGTGACATCTATCTCACACAGATCATCTCCTTCAGTGGGCGTGATGGGAGAAGGGGACACGTTGGTCACCTCCATGGATGGACGCTGGGCAGGCAGTGGGATGTGGCCCCTGGCTGTGGTCAGAGTGGATGGGCAGTCAGTGCTTGGAGAATCCAGGGATGGACCATGCGGCTCCTCAGCAGCTCCCTGCAGTGGGAAGGATTCAGAGGGGAGGAGTGAGATGTGCAGGGGAGGAGGGCAGTGGAAATGGTGGGGAGACGGAGTGGGAGGGTTGGGCTGGTGTGCAGGAGATGAAGAAGGTGCATGCAGGGCAGAGGACGGGGCACTTCAGGAGGGCACTGTAGCCCCCAGAAGAGGGTGGTAGGAACAGAGCAGCTGCTGGAGGAGAGGAAGGTGGGGTAGGGAGGAAGGAAAACATTCCACTGACCTGTTCCCTGTGGGGCAGCAGCAGGCAAAGGGGTCTGTGCAGATCAGCGGCGCTTCCTGGTGCCTCTTGCTCCTTTGGGATCCATGTCCTAAAGCGGCTCCTGCCAGGTCAGTGCCATGAAGGAGAAAGTGCCCAGATCACCAGGAGCTCCTCATTCCCACCTCTGCAGCTCCTCTCTCTGCTATGTCCTGGTGTTCCTCCCCAAGGCTTGGTGGAGTCACGGGAGAGTCGGAAATTTCATGTTTGGCTATGTCAGAATTTCCCTTCCTCACACTTGCTTATCTTGACTTTTTTTTTGCTACAGAGGAAGTGACTTTTGTCAAAAGCTCCAAATGAAGTATTTTACAGATGGTTTCTCATTCCCTCCTGATTAGAAACACTCCTTCCCTGCAGAATGTCCCTTTCTCCAACTGCCTTCCCTCTCCTGACAGCCTTCTACCATTCCTCATTTCTCTTCCTTGAGGGGTCATGGTCCCTCCAGCAGCAGAGGGGTGCTGATGGTGCTGGTGGCACTGGAATGCTGACAGTGCTGGAAGCGCTGAGGAGTCAGCTGGGTGCCTCTCGGAAGTAACTCCATTTTCAGGAAGTGTTCTAAGACCATTGCCAAAGCCTCCCCATGGCCTGAGGAAGCAGAGCTGAGCTGCTCCCTGTCCTATCCTATCCTATCCTATCCTATCCTATCCTATCCTATCCTATCCTATCCTATCCTATCCTATCCTATCCCAATCTCTGTACTCCATTCCCACCCCACTCTCCATCCTCACCCCATCCTGTCACTTCCCAGAAGTTTCCCAGACGGAGCCGCTCCCCCACTCTGAGCATGGCTGTGTCCAGCTCTGCTTTCCTCTGAGATTGCCAGGATCCAGACCCCCTCCAACCTCCTCTGACCCTCACCTGATCCCTCCAGCCTGCTCTGACACCCCAGGACCCACCCAGAGCTGATTTTTTCCTGTGACACCCCCACTACTACCCTGCTCCACCAGGGACCCTGGCAGTGTCCCTGCTCCTCCTGGGCATCGGATTCTTGGACCCAGGAGGGAGGAGGAAAGCCCAGCTCCAATGTGCTCCACAGGATCACACAGGATGATAAACGTGGCTGGAGCCAGTGCAGAAACAGATTAGGAGGCCTGCAGTGGTTTTGGGGCAAGTTCTCTAAAAAGAAGCAAGAGCACATGGCCAAAGGAAAAGCAAGGTCAAAGCAAGGTCACCTTTAATGACTCAGCACTCAGTGAATGTGACCACCAGAGATGCCTCTGAATGATCCTCCAGGATCATCAAAGGACTTTGAGAGGGAGGTGAATTCATGAAAATGAGTTCTAGAAAGTGATGTTTATGTATTAGATAGGAAACACACTTTAATGGCTGTGCGTGGTTATGATGGATATAACCCCTGTTGTAAAATCTCACCACACACAGAACAAGGGAAAATCTTCTGTGTGTGCTGTGGAGGTAAAGAATTCCTGCTTTCTCATTCTTTCCATTGTGTTTGAAAGTTGATTTCAGCCCCTTGTGTTATCACTTCCCAGCCCCATCTGTACCCCAATTGATGCCTCATCCCATGGCCGCTCCCCTGGCTGAAGCTCAGCCCGTCAGGCTCTGCTGCTCTCCAGTAGGGACATTTGGGATCAACAGAATCCAGATCCTTCCTGGCGCCCCCTGCCCCCTCCGACACGCCCAGACCCACCGGGGCCACATTCCATTTCCCCGACAGCCCCGCTCCACCCGGGAGCAGGGACATCTCTGCTGTGACACTCTCGGAGCAGCCGGGGGGGAATGCTGAGCCCCTGGGCCATCGTGTCCGTGCCGGCTGTGCTGGTGCCAGCCCAGCTCTGGGCACTGGGGATCAGGGCTGCTCCAGGGAGCACAAGCCATGGGGGGGTCCCCTCTGTCCAGCCACATTCCTGGCTGGCAGCAGCAGCCAGAGGAAGCCGGGAAGCGCTGGCAGAGGGGGCAAAGGCAGCTCAGGGTTCACGGTGCTGTTTATTGATATCAGACCTCAGTGGGATGCAGGAAGCAGGTGCCAGGGGGAATTTTGGGATCACAGCCATGTTGGGAAGGATCCGTTTGGTGAACATTGCTCTAGAACCCGTGAGGGAGGAGCACAGCCATGCTGCCATGGGCTTCCTGCAGAGCATCCCTCCCACATGGCCCTTGTCAGTGCCCCTGCTCCCTTCTCCTGCAGGAATAAAGGTGGCAGGGTGATCCTGAGTCACTGCCCCATGGTCCTGCATGGGGGCAGGGGAAGGGTTCAACAGGCTCAGACCCCCGTGTCCCTGGTGGCATCATTCCTGGGGGCACTGCTTTCTTCTGGCTCCTCAAAGACCTTCTGGAGGTGCTCCCTGAGGGACTCCATGGAGCAGTTCCTCCAGCACTTTGTTACTGAGATGTAGATGAAGGGGTTGATGCTGCTGTGCATGCTGGCAAACAGGAGAACAACCTGGTGGGACACAGTGGTGGAGCCAAGCTGCTGCAGGAAATTCCAGAGACTGAGGGGGAGAGTGAAGAGCACAGCGAGGAAGACAATGATATCAAGCTTCTTGAATTGCTGCAGCTGGGAGCGACCCTTGAAATGAATGAAGAGGATTGTGCTGGAAATGACCACGGACGGAGCAAAGATGAGGAAGCTGAGGATGTACAGGCAGATGAGAGCCCACTGGCAGTGCTTGTGTTCCTGTGACTCGCAGAGGGAAGTCACCACAGAAATGGCAGCAATGACAGTGATGGAAAGGGCCCAGAGCCCGGCACTCACCACCACCCATGAGAGGCCCTGGGGAAGGTGGCAGAAGAGCCCACGAGGGGAGAGGCTGGTCCTGCACCTCTCGATGCTGATGGCCGTCAGCCGGA
This sequence comes from Motacilla alba alba, assembly GCF_015832195.1. Taxonomy (NCBI): domain Eukaryota; kingdom Metazoa; phylum Chordata; class Aves; order Passeriformes; family Motacillidae; genus Motacilla; species Motacilla alba. The sequence goes on along the minus strand of NC_052020.1, from coordinate 8,376,915 downwards.
ACAGCCCTACGCTGTAGAACATCACAAAGAGGAGGAAAAGGAAGCCTGTGTATGCTGGGGACATGATGGAGGAGCAGGAGAAATCCTCCAGCAGGAGGAGCAGAGGGGAGGGGACCACGAAGATGAGGAAGAGGAAGTTGATGATGGCCAGGTCAAGGATGTAGGCAGTGATGGGTTTCATGGTGTCCCTCTGGATGGGGAACCCAAGGACCCAGATGACAGCCCCGTTCCCAGCCAGCCCACAGAGGCAGATGAGCAGTGTCACACTGTGGATGGCCATGCTGGGGACATGAATCTCACACAGATCATCTCCGTCAGTGGGGAAGCAGGAGGTGGGAACACTGTGGTCGCCTCCATGGATGGACACTGGGCAGGCAGTGGGATGTGGCCCCTGGCTGTGGTCAGAGTGGATGGGCAGTCAGTGCTTGGAGAATCCAGGGATGGACCATGCGGCTCCTCAGCATCTCCCTGCAGTGGGAAGGATTCAGTGGGGAGGAGTGAGATGTGCAGGGGAGGAGGGTGGTGGAAATTGTGGGGTGGGAGAGGGAGGTGGGAGAGTTGGGATGTTCGGCAGGGCATGCGGAAGGGAAGTGCAGGGCAGAGGATGGACGACCTGGGGAGGGCACTGCAGTCACCGGGAGAGGGTGGCAGGAACAGAGCAGCTGCTGGAAGAGAGGAAGGTGGGGTAGGGAGGAAGGAAAACATTCCACTGACCTCTTCCCTGTGGGGCAGCAGCAGGCAAAGGGGTCTGTGCAGATCAGCGGCGCTTCCTGCTGCCTCTTGCGCTTTTGGAAACCTTATCCCAAAGTGGTTCCTGCCAGGTCAGTGCCATGAAGGAGAAAGTGCCCAGATCACCCTGAGGTCCCCCATCCTGTCCCTCTGGCTCCGCTCTTTGCCCTGTCCTGTTGTTTTTCCCCAAAACTCCGTGGGGTCATTGGGCAGTCAGAAGTGGTTTTGCAACTTTGGCTACATCAGAGTTCCACAGCCTTAGAGTTACTGATCTTGATTTTTCTTTTATTCTTTGCCAAATGGACTTTTTGAAGGGCTTCACAATTCTTCCTGAAAAAAACCATTCCTTCCCAGGCGAAGGTCCATTCTCTGATTTCCTTCCATCTCCCAACAGGTTTCTACCATTCCACGTTTCTCTTCCTTGAGAGGTCACGGTCCCCCAGCAGCAGAGGGATGCTGGCAGTGCTGGAGGCACTGGAATGCTGCCAGTGCTGGCAGTGCTGTTGAGTCAGCTGGGTGCTTCCCAGAAGTCATTCCCAATCTGGGAATAGCGCTCGATGATCATTGCCAAAACATGGCCTGGGCCCAAGGAAGCAGAGCTGAGCTGCTCCCAATTCTATCCCCATCTAATCCTCATCTTTGCTTCCTATCCCCACCCCCCTCTCATTCTCACCCCATCCTATCACATCCCAGAGGTTTCCCAGACAGAGCCGCTCTCCCACTCTGAGTGTGGCCTGTCAGGCTCTGCTCTCTGCTGGGACTGCCGGCATCCAGACCCCCTGCAACCCCCTCTGACACTCTCCTGACTTCTCTGAAACCATCTCCAACACCCCAGATCCTCCCGGAGCACCCTTTCCCTCTCCAGTACCATGATCCTGCCCTGCTCCACCTGGGACCCCGGCCGTGTCTTTGCTCCTCCTGGTTGTAGAGTTCTGGGACCCAGGAGGGAGGAGGAAAGCCCAGCTCCAATGTGCTCCACAGGAGAACACAGGACGATAAATTTGCCTGGAGCAAGTGGAGAAAGAGATAAGGAGGCCTGCAGTGGTTTGGGGCAAGTTCTGTAACAAGAAGCAATAGTGCATGGCCGAAGGAAAAGTTCAAGGCAGGAAGAGCCCATGAGGGCAGAGCATGGACCTGCATCTCTCGATGCTGATGGCCGTCAGCCGGTACAGCCCTACGCTGTAGAACATCACAAAGAGGAGGAAAAGGAACTGGGAAAGCAAGTGGGAAAGCAAGCTCCAATACATTGGGGGCATTATAGCAGAGCAGGACACTCCCTCCAGCAGGAAGAGCAGGGTGGAGGGCACCATGAAGATGAGGAAGTCAGCGATTGCATTAATGTGGAGGAGCCACAGGAAAGCCCCATTCCAAGCCAGCCCACAGAGGCTGACGAGCAGCGTCACAATGTGCATGGCCATGTTGGAGACATTGATCTCACACTGACCAGGTCCGTCGTTTGGTGAGGTGAAAAGAGGGGACACGGTGCTCACCTCCATGGATGGATGCTGGGCAGGCAGTGGGATGTGGCCCCTGGCTGTGGTCAGAGTGGATGGGCAGTCAGTGCTTGGAGAATCCAGGGATGGACCATGCGGCTCCTCAGCAGCTCCCTGCAGTGGGAAGGATTCAGAGGGGAGGAGTGAGATCAGCAGGGGTGGAAGGGCAGTGGAAATTGTGGGGTGGGAGGGGGAGGTGGGAGGGTTGGGCTGCTTTGCAGAGGATTGATAAATGAGAGGGGATAAACATTTTCAACTCCCCTGAAGTTGCTTAAAGACTTACTGGGCAGAGAGATAAATGGATGTAAAGATGTGGACACAGGATGATAAATGTGTCTGGAGCCAGTGCAAAAACAGTTAAGGGGGACTGCAGTGGTTCTGGGGAACTTTTGTAACAAGAAGCAAGAGTGCTTGGCAAAAGGAAAAGTTCAGGGCAAGGTCAACTTTAATATCAGAGAAGTCAGTGAATGCGACCACCAGAGACCCCTCTCAATGATCCTTCAGGAGCATCATAGGATGCCCAGTAGGAAGAGGATGCATGGATGAGTTCTAGGAAAATGGTGTTTATGTACTAGATAAGAAAAACATTTTAATGTCTATGTATGGTTATAGTGGATAAAAACACTGTTGTAAAGTCTGACAACATACACAGAAATAAGGCGAGCTCCTTCTGTGTGTTCTGCTGCCTAACACTACTCTTGGTAACAACATGAGTTGGTGTCAGGAACTTTATTCTGTCTGATTTTGGTATCCCTTCTCATCCATGCCATGCCATGCCATGCCATGCCATGCCATGCCATGCCATGCCATCCCATCCCGATGGTTTCCCAGTCGGAGGCCCCTCCCTGGCTGCAGGTGTGGCCTGTTGGGCTCTGCTGCTGTCCAGTGGGACATTTGGGATTGGTGGCACCCAGAGCCCTCCTGCCCCCTCCAGCCCCTGTCTGCCTGATGCCTTGGGGTGGCTCCCGAGAGCAGAGGCCAGACAAGGTGAAGAGAATAAAAGCAGGCATTCATGAAAGGCCTTCAAAAGGTTCACCTTGGGCAGTCCAAGCCTCCGAGAGGGGCTACACCCAAAATGGACAATGCTCACGAGATTTTCAGACAGGTATGAGTTTGGTCTCCATTTACAAATCAGGGGTTAATCCTCCAGTTACAGCTTCAGGTAAGGGAGTCATTTACCCCCAGTTTGCCCTCCCCCAATTCACTTTTGTCTGTACTTTTCTGGGCCTGAGGCACTCGAGTGTCCTTGAATTTCAGGCCTACAGGGATGGTGTTGTCTGACCAAAAGGTGAAGACAGTTAACTAACACTTTACATGGAGTTTAGAGTTATGCACTCATGCAGTGCAGGATTTGAAAAATAGAAAGGCTGAAATCCTAAGGCATCGTGCCCCCCTCTGGCATCCTCCAGAAATTCCCCCCAGGCTGCCTTCCCCTCCAGACAGCCCCGCTCCTCTCCTGCCCCACACGGGAGCCCCAGCAGTGTTTCTGCTGCTCCTGGCAATTCCATGCTTCCCTGCCCCAATGAACAGCAGTGGAGCCATCCCTCTACTGCCCCTTGTTTCTCTCCAAAGGAGGCTGGGGAGCTGGACACAGGGATGGAGCTGGGGAGGGGCATCTCCAGGAGAAACACAGCCCCAAAGCCTTCCGGGGCAGCCTGGGGTGAGCAGCCCGTGGGGAGGGACTGGAGCCTCAGGCACGGGGCTGGGAGGGATGGGAAGGACGGGAGGCGGGTGGGCTGCATGGGGAGTGGGATGGGAGGTTGGTGTGGGAGGCGTGGGACATGATGGAGCTGGTGGGGAGATGTGGTGGGAAGGTGTGGGATGTGGTGGGGCTGGAGAGAAGGTGTGGGATGTGGTGGGGCTGGAGAGAAGGTGTGGGATGTGGTGGGGAGATGTGGTGGGAAGGTGTGGGATGCGGTGGAGCTGGAGAGAAGGTGTGGGATGTGGTGGGGCTGGTGACCTCAGTGAAGCCCCAGGAAGGGGGGGTGATGCCCCGTGGAGCCCATGGTGACAAACACAGGTGTCACCCTGCTCCTGGAAGGGGGTGGCTGTGCTGAGGACCACGGCCTCCTCCTCTCCCTGCTGCTGCACCATCTGAGCCTGCTGAGGGAGCAGCTGAAGGCAGTGGAGAGGAAGAATTTCTGAAGGCAGCGAGACCTTTGCACCTGGCTCACAAAATTAAAAATTAAATATCTCTGGGGAGATCTTTGCCGTGACACTCACAGGAGAGCACTCGGGGTGGGGAATGCTGAGCCACTGGGCCAATGTCTCTGTGCCGGCTGTGCTGGTGTCATTGGATTTAACCAATATTGAAGATGGGACGTGCTTTGGCTTGCCTGGCCCCTGTGTCTGAACCAAATAGTGCAACTGTGGTGTTTCACCCCAGAGACACTATTGGCTAGCTAGGTGTTGCAGCTGGGCACAGGGAAAGAAGTCCAGGCATGCCGGAGCTCCGGTGGCGCTGGTGGGATGGAGCTTCCTCCCGTGGAGGGTCCACTCTTCAGGTTACTCTGACGGAGAAGCTTTAAGGCAACGCTGAAGGAAAGGAGTCGGTTCTGATGGAGGGTTTTAATCCAGAGCTTTCATTCTGGCCCGCAGGCCTCTGAATCTCGCAGCAGCTCCAACAGAACTCCCGGCCGCGTGGTTTGCTCGCCCTGTTCCCGGGGGGACAGGGGGAGGGAAAGGGTAGAAAGCCTACCAAGCAGGTACAGGCAAGGGACAGAGGACACCTGGGTGGCCCAATCTCCCCGGGGGGTAGAGGGCATCTTTTGAGTTTGCCCAAAAACTCAGTGCTCTACTGGAATTCCAGGATTGACAGACAGTGCTCGGCAGGGGTCAGGGTGGGGAAAGGAGAGGTGATTGACACACCTGGGAGGGAATGTTCAGGGGAGAAACCCGGAGTTCTGAGGCAAGCCATGACATGACACTGCAAGAGGTGCCAGCCCAGCTGTAGGCACTGGTTGCTCCAGGGAGCACAAGCCATGGCTATGTCCCCTCTGAAAGCAAGAAGTTTCAGTCGAACAGCAAAAGTGTGTTCGACCAGTAGCAATTTTGAGTCAAAATTGTGAACATATTGGACATTTATTGCCATAGAACAAAGAAACAACAATTTCCAGGCATTTGTATACACAATTGCAAAAACCAGAATTCACTGCTTAGAGTTATCAAAAGTCTAATAATAATAATAATAATAATAATAATAATAATAATAATAATGATAGTAATAGTAATGGGATAAAAAAAGGACAATATTTCCAGTGCTGGGTTGCTCCTGGCCAACAGCCAAAGAACATGGAGGGTGGGGAGTGGTGTGTATACAGACAATGTTATTTTTCTACTGTTGCATTGCTGAGATGCATGCATATTCATGTGTTTCATGCATTATTCAAACAGTCTTGCAAACTTCCTGATGTTTTGGGAACTCCTTTGTCTGACTTTTTCACACTCTGGCTTATCTGCATGACATCCTGGGTGTCAGGTCAATATGTTTTATTTCTTCTTGTGTCTCCATGCTGCTGTTTCCCATCCTCTGATGAGATTTGAGTATGTCCTCCTTGAATTTAACATGGTGTTCTCTAATTGTCCTCCAGTGCTCTGGTTTGAGTCATGGTTATCGCTTGGACAGGTTGGTCAGGGGATGGCCTTACACTGTTTTTAGTACACAAAAGCCTTTTTCACATCTTATGTTTTGTTAAGGTCTGTAACACAGTACATTCATCACGCTATTATTTCCATAAGTGAAACACAGATACTATATTCATTACACTACTGTTTCTGTGAGCAATGCAGCGCATACTTGAGCTGATAGATTCTATAAGACAAACAGGCAGCTAAAAAGAGTTACAATTGATACAATTTCTAATTACCAATAATCAATCACAACATGCGTAGGCTAATACATAAATGCAAAAGCCAATATTATCTGGTCATTTTTCACACTATAAAATCCAAGATTTTTATCGATACACCCAAAGGTGCTCCCAATTTATTGCATCAAGGTACAGGTGTTTGGTTTCTTTTAATTACACCAGAACATGTCGTCTCTCTTAGTTTAATGAATAACCCAGATTTTTTCCAGGGAAACAATATTTTATTAAATGTGATGTCTTGGTTAGACAGTTACCACTGATTATGTTTTCTGTTGTGTACAAGCCTAGGAAATGGCTCTCACATTGCCATTGCAGTTTATCCCTTGCAATTTATTAATCTGGTCTTCTGTTGTGTATAGGCCTCTGAATTCCTAATTCTCTCAAGATATCATTCCTACTCTATGACATCCAATTAATTTCCAATTATCATATCCAATATGATAACAGTTAAAAACACTTTGTTTAAGTTTGTTCTTCAATTACTGATTGAGTTCTCTAAGGGGTTGATAAGAGTTTTCTACTGACACTCAGTCAACACGGATCTAAATCAAAACCAGCTAAAAAAACCCAGTAAATATGCCTTGACTAATTAGACTGTCCTAGTTTAGTGCAAATTTGGGAGAAAACCTGCAGAAGGAGGCCCCTCCAGAAAGCAAACCCACACAGCCCCTCCCCACAACCGGTTCAGGAAGGATTCCACAGAGACATGTGGAAAGAACCTGTTTATTTAACAGGCACAGCACCCCCCAGCACACAGAATGAACAATACCGGATGATAACACTCCTTCTCCACTCTGAAAAGGATGACAAATTCAGAAAGTCTCTCTTGGGGGGTGGTTGCTCTGTTGTCAGTCCCTCCGGCGCTGGGGATGGCTGCTGCAAGCCACGAGGTGCAAGCTCTCGGTGTTTCCAGGTCCCAGTCCAGAGCAGGTTAAAGTAGTTCCAAAAAGGGAAAGGAAAAAAAAACAAACAGTCCAGAGAAAAAGATTTGGACTGCTTAGCTAAACTAGCTAATGAGCAGAAGCAAAAGCAAAAGCAAGAGCGAAGCAGGACCAAGCAGAAGCCAGAGCAAGAGCAAAGCAAAAAGCCCAGCAAAAAGCCAAAGCCGCACTATGTACTCCCTGTCTCTGTGTCCCGCCAGCCGTGGGGGAGCTGGCTGATAACAAAACCCAAAACAAAACATTCACTCTTCAGAGCCAGTCTTGAAGGCACAGAACATAATATCCAGCATAAACAGAACACACAAATGGGGATACAAGCATCATAACGTCACCCTAGGACATAGACATAGTTAATTTTTTCTGAAAAATTTCTGAAAAATCACAAAATTCCTGGCTAACTACCTCTCTGTCCCCTCCCTCCAGCCACATTCCCGGCTGGCAGCAGCAGCCAGGAGAAGCTGAGAAGCACTGGCAGAGGGGGCAAAGGCAGCTCAATATCCACGGTACAGTTTATTGATATCAGACCAAGTGGGATGCAGGAACCAGGTGCCAGGGGGAATTTTGGGATCACAGCCATGTTGGGAAGGATCTGTTTGGTGAATATTGCTCTAGAACCCGTGAGGGAGGAGCACAGCCATGCTGCCATGTGCTTCCTGCAGAGCACTCCCCCACATGGCCCTTGTCAGTGCCCCTGCTCCCTTCTCCTGCAGGAATAAAGGTGGCAGGGTGATCCTGAGTCACTGCCCCATGGTCCTGCATGGGGGCAGGGGAAGGGTTCAACAGGCTCAGACCCCCGTGTCCCTGGTGGCATCATTCCTGGGGGCACTGCTTTCTTCTGGCTCCTCAAAGACCTTCTGGAGGTGCTCCCTGAGGGACTCCATGGAGCAGCGCCTCCAGCACTTTGTTACTGAGATGTAGATGAAGGGGTTGATGCTGCTGTGCATGCTGGCAAACAGGAGAACAACCTGGTGGGACACAGTGGTGTAGCCAAGCTGCTGCAGGAAATTCCAGAGACTGAGGGGGAGAGTGAAGAGCACAGCGAGGAAGACAATGATATCAAGCTTCTTGAATTGCTGCAGCTGGGAGCGACCCTTGAAATGAATGAAGAGGATTGTGCTGGAAATGACCATGGACGGAGCAAAGATGAGGAAGCTGAGGATGTACAGGCAGATGAGAGCCCACTGGCAGTGCTTGTGTCCCTGTGACTCGCAGAGGGAAGTCACCGCAGAAATGGCAGCGATGACAGTGATGGAAAGGCCCCAGAGCATGGCACTCACCACCCCCCATGAGAGGCCCTGGGGAAGGTGGCAGAAGAGCCCATGTGGGCAGAGCATGGACCTGCACCTCTCGATGCTGATGGCCGTCAGCCGGAACAGCCCTACGCTGTAGAGCATCACAAAGAGGAGGAAAAGGAAGTTTATGTATGCTGGGGACATGATGGAGGAGCAGGAGAAATCCTCCAGCAGGAAGAATAGAGAGGAGAGGGCCATGAAGATGAGGAAGAGGAAGTTGATGATGGCCAGGTCAAGGATGTAGGCAGTGATGAGTTTCATGGTGTCCCTGTGGATGCGGAACCCGAGTACCCAGATGACAGCCCCGTTCCCAGCCAGCCCACAGAGGCAGATGAGCAGTGTCACACTGTGGATGGCCACATCGGTGACATGAATCTCACACAGATCATCTCCTTCAGTGGGCGAGCTGGTGGGGGGGGACACGGTGGTCACATCCATGGATGGACGCTGGGCAGGCAGTGGGATGTGGCCCCTGGCTGTGGTCAGAGTGGATGGGCAGTCAGTGCTTGGAGAATCCAGGGATGGACCATGTGGCTCCTCAGCAGCTCCCTGCAGTGGGAAGGATTCAGGGGGAGGAGTGAGATGTGCAGTGGAGGAGAGCAGTGGAAATGGTGGGGTGGGAAAGGGAGCTGGAAGGTTTGGGCTTAGGAGGAGGCTGAGAATAAACATTTTCAATTCTTCTGAAGTTGTTCAAAAGCAAAGTGGCCAAAATTTAAAAGGATGTGTTATAGAAGGATAATGGGATGACTGGCTCTCGCAGTTAAGGGATGAATACAGTGTGAATATTAAGAGAAGCTTTATTGATGTATACTTTTGTTATTGTAGTCCGTTTTTTAGATGTCTCCTGTTCTCCCCACAGTCCCCTTCTCCCTGCTCTGTATTGTTGCCATCAGAGTGCCTGAGTCATCTAGGACAGGTAGAAAGAAGGGCTGTACAAAAGCTTGTTGCTGGGGCTGGGGGTGTAGCATGAATACGCCTGACCCTGCAGTCAAGGTGCAAGAAAGCAGGCTCCAACAATAAACACAAAGAAATGTTGACTGACTGATTTTGGGAGGGGCCAGGTGTAGCTGATGCAACTCCCCAGGGAATCAAAGGCAAAGCATCCATCTTGAAGATGAGCCAGCCACGTGGTGCTCAGCCATGAGGGAAGCTCCCAGGCCTGCTTCTCCTTATTTAGTCCTTTAGTTGTATTTTTTGTTAAGGTATAATAAGCCTTTGAATATTTTAAGAAGTGGGTGGTTGTTTCTCACAGGATGTAAAGGCTGGCACACAGGATGACAAACGTGGCAGGAACCAGAGCAGAAACAGATAAGGAGGCCTGCAGTGGTTTTGGGGCTCATTCTGGAACAAGAAGCAACAGTGCACGGCCAGAGGAAAAGTTCAATGCAAGGCCACCTTTAATATGGCAGCATTCATTGAATATGACCACCAGAGAGACACCCCTCTTAATAAATCTCCAGGATCATTAAAGGACTTTTAGGAGGAGGTGGATGCGTTGAAATGAGTTCAAGGAAAATTATGTTCATGTGTTAGATATGAAAAGCTTTTCAATAGCTACATGTGCTTATAATGGATGAATACCCTGTTGTAAAGTGTCATCATACACAAAATAAAAGAAGAGATCGATGTGTGTCCTGTGCAGGTAAAGAATTCCTGCTTCCTCATGCTTGTCACTGTGTTAGAAAGTTTGTTCTGGCCCATTTCAGTATCAGGACACAGACGGGATGCACAGGAGAAGAGAGAGGAGCTGGTGAGGGCACTGCGGTCGCCGGGAGAGGGTGGCAGGAACAGAGCAGCTGCTGGAGGAGAGGAAGGGGCGATAGGGAGGAAGGAAAACATTCCACTGACCTGTTCCCTGTGGGGCAGCAGCAGGCAAAGGGGTCTGTGCAGATCAGCGGCGCTTCCTGGTGCCTCTTGCTCCTTTGGGATCCATGTCCTAAAGCGGCTCCTGCCAGGTCAGTGCCATGAAGGAGAAAGTGCCCAGATCACCAGGAGCTCCCCATTCCTGTCCCGCTGGCTCTCTCCATTCCCTGTCCCTCTGTTGTTTCGCAAGGCTCGGCGGGAGAGTCGGAAATTTAATCTTTGGCTACGTCAGAATTTTCCTTCCTCTGAGTTATTTGTCTTCACTTTTTTTTCCTGCCATAAAGGAAGTAGCTCAACATGCAAATTTCTTTGATTGGATCCACATTTCTTCCTGATTATAAACTATTCTCCAAATGGGACATTCTCCAAATGCTTTCCCTCTCTCAGCAGATTTCTACCATTCCTCCTTTATCTACCCTGAGGGCTCACTGTCCCTCCAGCAGCAGAGAGCTGCTGGTGCTGCTGGTGGCACTGGAATGCTGGCAGTGCTGGGAGTGCTCACAGCACTGCTCAAGCGTCTGAGTGATTCTCAGAAACAACTCCCATTCTGGGAAGAGGTCCAGGATCATTGCCAAAACTTTCCCTGGCTCCAAGAAAGCAAACTGAACTGGGAATTCCCATTTCTTGCATTCCAGTGCAGGCTGACACAGCCCAAGGGAAGGACAGCACTCAGTTGCTTGCAGCCAGGTCATCAGCACTTAGAGCCCACCCAAATTACTGCCAATCCCCTTAATGATGCAATGAAAGCTATTAGGGACAAGGTTTTGGGCTGCTGTGATCCTCTTTCCAGCCCTTCACTAGAGCTCATCCTCCTCCTCCTCAGACATGGGAGCTCTTGTGTTTGCTTTTACCTGACCCCGCCCCTCTGGGCAACCTGTGCCAGGGCCTCACCACCCTCACAGGGAAGGATTTTTCCCAAATATCCAGTCTGACCCCACTCTCTGTCAGTGGGAAACCATTCCCCCTTGTCCTGTCACTCCATGCCCTTGTCCCAAGTCCCTCCCCACCTCTCCTGGAGCCCCATTAGCTCCTGGATCATGAAGTGTTTGCCCTTGAAAGGACTGGGCTGGTGAGGGGATGTGAGATTCCATAGCTGGGGACACAAACACGGTGTCAGCAGGAAGAGAGGTGACAGTTCTGGTCCCAAGATCAGCACTTTGCAGGAGGAGCATCCCAGATCCCTGAGGCACATGTCAGCCTGGCTAGGAATCATCTGATCCCAGCTTTCTAGGAATTCCTTGGAATTCACTGTAGGCTGCTGTCTGACTCCCAAGGGAGTGTAGAGGATGACTGAGAGGAAACGTGCAACTTTCTAAGGATTAAAGCCAAGAGAGCAGCATGGATTTGCCTCTTCTCAGAAGAAATGACCTTGCTGACATCCCAAATTATCCCTCTGCTGTGAGCCAGTGCTCCAGCTCATACACAGAATTGATTATTGCATGAATCCTCTTGGAAACTGCCTGGTGAAGGTTCAGTGCCACTGAAATTTTGGTATACAAATGGGAAAACTAGATTTCAACCAGAAATCAAAGTTTAACTGGACATTTGTAGATCAGGGTCATAAGGATCCAGCCCAGGAATGAGAGGGAGCAAGTTCAGGCTGTTCAAATGACAGGATTTTGGGAGTGGGGTTGCTTTAAAATGGAAGAGAAGCTGACCTGGAGACAAACTGCTTTGGCCATGGTCTGGTTGCTGAGGCTGTCTCCTGTTGCTCATTTCCTGCACAGAGTGAAGAGCAGATGAGGAGCAGAGCCCTGATGCCGTGGCAGGCTCTGAAGCAGCTGCCTGTTTGTGAGAGCCCTGGAGAACACGAGCCAGCCCGGAGAACAGGGGGCTGTGGCAGGAGCTGGGACAGAGCCCGCGCCGGACGCTGCTGGGGCTCAGCCCGCGGGCTGGGCTCCCCTTTCCCAAGGGAGCATTGCAGGGAACCTCCTGAAGATCCCGAGCCAGGGACAGCAGCTGCAGGGGGGGAGGTGAGGAGAGTGCACTGCGGGGAAGTTCTCCAGGCTGCGAGAGGAAACAAGGTCAGGCTCTTCTCTTTCACCCTAATCAGTGCCCCCTCATTGGGTGGAACCTGGTTATTGATTTTGGGGGCAGAATTGAGGTCTGTAGGGAATTAAAAGCTAGAAATACTGAGGGAAAAGGGAGGGAATATTGAAATGAGTTTCCTGCTGAAGGAATCCTCTAGCAGCTCAGTGATATCAACAGACACCTGAGAGTCCAGGTCAGATCCATCCCAAAGCCATTTGCTCTGGGCTATCTCCATGGGCAATCCTCTCCTTCTGCAATTGTTTTCCTCCTCCAGCTCTGTCCTGTCCACAGCCAGGAAGGAGGGATCTCCCTGGCTTTTGTGCCAGGCATGCCAGACCAGGCTCCCACATCCTACTTGCCATCTGTCCTGTCCCTCACCCGTCCCTGTGCTGCTCCACATGGAAGCTGTGGGCGGGAAAAGATGGAAATGCCACGTTTGGGGGACAGCAGCGCTGCTCTGGTGTGTGTGTTTGTCCCCCCTCCAGCTGTGTGAGGGGAGGAGAAGCAGCAGAGGTGTCCCCATGAGCACTTTGTGCCCTGCCACGGAGGGAGCCAGCCCTGCCTGCTGGAGCCAGCGCGCTGGGAAGGCATCCAAGGGGAGCTGGAATGAGGAGAGCCACGACAACTGGACCCAGTGTGCCAACAGGCACTGGAGCAAAGTGCCTGTCACGCTGCTGCTGCTGCTGCTGCTGTGCCTGTGTGGGATGGTGGGAACGGGGCTGTGCTCTGGCTCCTCGGCCCACAGCAGTGCCCTCCCTCTGGCTGACTGCCTGGCTGGGAGCTGTGCACAGGGATTCACCCCCTCTGTTAGTGTGGCCTTGCAGAGGGCTTTTGAGGGTGTGCCAGAGCCAGGGAATACCGACAACACCGTGGAGTCAGCATCAAGTGGAATCATCATGAAAGAGAGGCATCACAAAACAGAGCTGTAAAATATCCAGAGTAGGAAGGGAGCCACAAGGATCATGGAGTTCAGCTCCTGGCCCTGCAGAGGACATGCCAACAATCCCAGGCTGTGCCTGAGAGCATTGTCCAAATGCTCCTTGAGCTCTGTCAGGCTGGTGCTGTGTGCAGCAGGGGAACTCCAGCCTGGGGTTTACTCTGAATGATGTGAGGAATCCTCATGGAATGGTTTGGGTTGGAAGGAACCTTAGAGATCATCTCATTCCATCTCTTCATTGGCACTGGGGAGGCAGGAAAATTTATGCTTTGAAATCTGCTCCTTTGAAAGGAAGCTCAGGTAGGGAGTGGCCTGGATGACACTGGAGACAAGGAAGGTGCTGGGAAGTAGAAAAATGCATTGGAGGATCATGATCCTCCTGCACTTGCCTTGGGAGAAACCCCCTGGCTGAGTTGTTCTTCCCTGGACAAGAGGTTGTACCATGGAAGGTTTCATCTTTCCAATGGACAGGAAATGGGAGAGAGGGAGAGAAAAACACTCTCAGATGTCAAAGTCTCTCTCTTCTGTTAACTATTATCATCTTTGTGAATAAATGCTCCTTAGTTGTTGTTTAACATCATGTCTGTCTCCAAAGCCTGACTCCACCCATGGCTTTCCCTCTCACTTCCCTTTCCAGAAGCAGTGGCACTTTGGTTTCCTCTGGATTTAAGGCAGTGGGAAAAGGAGGGACAACTTTCCCCTGAATAAGAGATGTGGCTGCTGCCCAGGACTCTCCCAGGAGGAATGAGGAGCTCTTGGTATTGCCAGCATCATCCCAAACCATTGCAGGCACGTGCCTTAGGAAGGGCTCTGGTATGAGACAGGAACCTGCCCTGCTCACAGACAAGCCAGGGGCTTTAGAATGGGATAAAAGAAGGAAATGAGCCATTCTGGACACTGTTTAACAGGCACAGGCTCTGCACTGAAGCCTGGATGTTGTTTATTCCACAAATTCTGGGGCCTGAATTTACACAGTGGAGGCAAACAAAAACCATGGATCCCAATCAGATTGAGGGGCAGTTACAAAATGACACAGATCCCTACAGCCTGGACTGTGGCTGAAGCTGCTGTGCAGAGTCACTGTTCAGCTCCTCCTGAGGGGGGCCAGGTTCAGGAGGGAGGTGGTCAAGGTTTCCTTGGACACTGATGCTGGGGAACCAGAGGATGGATGGCCCCATTCTGCAGAAGAGCAGCATAACCCCTAATCTCTGTGCCATTAAGTGGTCCAAGCATCTGGTGATGGGAATTTCCATATTCCATGTCCTTTCTGGATACAGGCACAGGAGTGCAGTGGAGTTCACTATCGACCCTGCACTTTACTCAGAAGGATTTAATTCTGGAATTGAAGAATGTGAGAAATTCCCACTGAAAGGATAAGGGAATGTTGCTGTCCCTCCCCAGCTGTGCAGCCCTACCTGGTGTCCCTTCCCATCAGCTGGGAATGCAGGGCTGGCTCTGCTGGACAGAAGGGGAAGGATGCTTCATGTGATCCCAGCCCCTCTCCTGCCATTGAGAGGCACCAGCCCTGCAGGGATTTGGGAACTCATCACCACTCCATGCTGGGAGTGTCCCCAGGGATTAATGTGTCCCATTCTCTGCAGGCAAGAGCTCCCTGCAAACACCATGAAACTCATCTGCTGAGCCAAAGGAGATGGAGTTCATTCCCTGGGGCTGAGGCCATCAGGGTCATTCCATGGGGAATAGAACTGGGAACAGCACAGAGCCCAGCTGCACTGCTTGGAGCCATGTGGATCCAGGAGGGAGGAGGAAAGCCATGCTCCAGTGTGCTCCCTGCAGAGCATCCCACAAAGATCACCCAAGGCAATGCTCGTTCTCTCTCGGGACTCACCCCTGGACTGGGGTGACCCCAAAAGATGGAAAAGCCTCTCCTCCAACCCGCGCCTTCAAAGAAAGACTCAGCAGTCCTCTGTTGTCCGGTCTCAAGGTTGTTTATTGTTGGTTTTCTAAAGATTCTTCTCCCTGAACTGCTGTGGCCCGTTCAGCAGGTCAGACAAAGGCACACTGCCCTCCCAGGGGGCTGCTGCCATCTTTTATATCATACATTATGTGTTACATGTTTATACTTTTCCCCCAATGCCTATTACCTATATTGAATGGTGACTTTCTATTCTAAACCAATCTGTGAGTGCCAACATCACCAAAGACATGGAGGTTAGGAAGGAGAAAGAAGGAGGACAGGGCACACCCAAATCCCTCCATCTTAGAGCCCCTGACCCCCATGTACAAAACTTGGACCCCTGCGTACAAGGCTTAAAACCCCCTTGTACTTGTGACTACTTCTACTACAATACCTAAACTTCTGTGTGGCTTGTAATTCTTCATACAGAGTTGGTAATTTGCTCCACGGGCTAAGATCAAAACCCCACGTGTGTCTTTGGCTGCATGCCAGGGTCTCAGAGCCCCCTGCCAGCGGCTCGGGCCACCCAGGGCACCCAGAGGGACGTCCTGGGTTCCGACACTGCTCCTTTCTCCTGCAGGAATACACCACCACGGGGAGGGTGATGCTGTGGATATTGATTAACCAGGAGACTAAATGAAACCCTCAGCCACTCTCCTGGGGTCCTTCAGCAGAGCAGTGGCAGGGATCAGCAGGCTCAGACCCCCTGTCCATGGCAGGATCATTCCTGCAGGATGTGTTTTCCTTCTGCTCATCAAAGACGCTCTGGAGGGAGAGCTGGACAGACTCCAAAGAGCAGGACCTCCTGCACCTCCCTGCCAAGAAGTAGATGAAGGGTTTGATGCTGCTGTGGATGCAGCTGAGCAGGAAAACAACCTGGGAGGGCACAGTGAGGTAACTGAGCTGCTGCAGGAAATTGCAGAAGATGAGGAGGAGAGTGAAGAGCACAATGAGGAAGGTAACGATGTCGCGCCTCTTGGGTTGCTGCTGCTGGGAGCCCCACTTGGCATTAATGAAATCAATTGTGTGAGAAATGACCATGGGTGCAGCAAAAAGGAGAATGATGATGGTGTTCACGGAGATGAGCACTGCCCGGCAGTGCTCCTGCTCATGTGATGGGCACAGGAATGTCACTGTGGGAATGACAGTGAAGAGAGCAAAGAAGGCCCAATATTGGACGGTTCCCACCACCAACGACAGGCGCTTGGGAAGGTTGCAGTGGCAGCAGAGCTTGCAGAGCGTGTACATATACTGCACATTCCTCCTGAGTATCAGCCGCAACAGCGCCCAGTAGCAGGAGACCACTGACAGCTGGAAAATGAAACTGAGGTACAGCAGGGGCAGAATAGGAGAGCAGGACACGTCCTCCACCAGGAAGAGCAGGGTGGAGGGGACCGCAAAGAGGAGGAAGAGGAAGTCAATGACAGCCAGATCAAGGATGCGATAATTACTCCTTTTCAGTTTGAGGAGGCCGATGACAGCCCCATTCCCAGCCAGCCCACAGAGGCAGATGAGCAGTGTCACACTGTGGATGGCCACGCTGGGGACATCTGTCTCACACAGATCATCTCCTTCAGTGGGTGAGACAGGATGTGGGGACATGGTGCTCCCCTCCACGGATGGACGCTGGGTAGGCAGTGGGATGTGGCCCCTGGATGTGGTCAGAGTGGATGGGGAGTCAGTGCTTGGAGAATCCAGGGATGGACCATGTGGCTCCTCAGCAGCTCCCTGCAGTGGGAAGGATTCGGTGGGGAGGAGTGAAATGTGCAGGGGAGGAGGGCAGGGGAAATTGTGGGGTGGGAGAGGGAGGTGGGAGGGTTGGGCTGTTCGGGCACAGGGCAGAGGAGGGGGGAGCTGGGGAGGGCACTGCGGTCACCGGGAGAGGGTGGCAGGAACAGAGCAGCTGCTGGAGGAGAGGAAGGGGCAGTAGGGAGGAAGGAAACCATTCCACTGACCTGTTCCCTGTGAGGCAGCAGCAGGCAAAGGGGTCTGTGCAGATCAGCGGCGCTTCCTGCTGCCTCTTGCTCCTTTGGGATCCATGTCCTAAAGCAGCTCCTGCCAGGTCAGTGCCATGAAGGACAAAGTGCCCAGATCACCAGGAGGTCCTCACTCCCATCCCGCTGGCTCCTCCCTGCCCTGTCCTGGTGTTTCTCCCCAAGGCTCATTGGAATCACAGGAGAGTCGGAAATTTAATCTTTGGCTACCTCAAAATTTCACTTCCTCGCACTTATTTATGTTGGCTTTTTGGCTACAGAGGAAGTCACTTTGTCAAAATCTCCAAATGAAATATTTTGTAGATGGCTTCTCATTCCCTCTTGACTAGAAACCCTCCTTCCCTGGAGAGTGTCCGTTTCTCTGACTGCCTTCCCACAGCTGACAGGCTTCTACCATTCCTTGTTTCTCTTCCCTGAGGGGTCACTGTCCCTCCAGCAGCAGAGGGATGCTGGTGGTGCTGGTGGCACTGGAATGCTGTTGGTAGTGCCGGAAGCGCTGGTGAATCAGCTGGGTGCATCTCAGAAATAACTTCAGTTACAGGAAGAACTCTGGGATCATTGACAAACCTCCTTTTCACCTGAGGAAGTAGATCTGAGCTGCTCCCTATCCTATCCTATCCTATCCTATCCTATCCTATCCTATCCTATCCTATCCTATCCTATCCTATCCTATCCTATCCTATCCTATCCTATCCTATCCTAGCCTATCCTAGCCTATCCTAGCCTAGCCTAGCCTAGCCTAGCCTAGCCTAGCCTAGCCTAGCCTTGCCTGTCCTATCCCCATCTCTGCACTCCATTCCCACCCCACTCTCCTTCCTCTCCCCATCCTATCACATCCCACCTGTTTCCCAGATGGAGCTGATCCCCCACTCTGAGCGTGGCCTGTCAGGCTCTGCTCTCCTCTAGCTTTGCCCACATCCAGACCCACTCCAGCCCCTTCTGATCCTCTCCTGACCCCTCCAGCCTGCCCTGATACCCCAGAACACACCCAGGGCTGCTTGTATTCCCCTTACATTCCCACTCCTCCCTCGCTCCACCTGGGACCCCCGGCAGTGTCCCTGCTCCTCCTGGCCACAGGGTTCTAGGAACCCAGGAGGAAGGAGGAAAGTCCAGCTCCAATGTGCTGGAGAACACAAAACAGTAAACTTGGCTGGAGC
The DNA here is from genome assembly GCF_015832195.1 of Motacilla alba alba. Taxonomy (NCBI): domain Eukaryota; kingdom Metazoa; phylum Chordata; class Aves; order Passeriformes; family Motacillidae; genus Motacilla; species Motacilla alba. The sequence goes on along the minus strand of NC_052020.1, from coordinate 8,358,691 downwards.
CAGTGCAGAAACAGATTTGGAGGCCTGCAGTGATATTGGGGCATGTTCTGTAACAAGAGGCAACAGTGCATGGCCAAAGGAAAAGTTCAAGGCAAGGTCACCTTTAATATCTCAGCACTCAGTGAAGATGACCACCAGAGACCCCCCTGAATGATCCTCCAGGGTCAGGAAAGGACTCCGAGTAGGAAGAAGACACATTGAAACTAGTTCTAGGAAAGTGATGTTTATGTATTAGATAAGAAACACACTTTAATGGCTGTGTGTGATTATGATGGATAAAACCCCTGTTGTAAAGTCTCACCACACTGAGAATAAGTGGAGGTGTGTGCTGTGGAGGTAAAGAATTCCTGCTTCCTAATTCTTCCCATTGTGTTAGAAAGTTTATTTCAGCCCCTTGTGGTATTACTTCCCAGCCCCATCTGTACCCCAATTGCCATGCCATGCCATGCCATGCCATGCCATGCCATGCCAGGCCATGCCATCCCATCCCGTCCCGTCCTGTCCCGTCCCATGGCAGCTCCCCGGGCTGAAGCTCAGCTCGTCAGGCTCTGCTGCTCTCCTGTAGGGATATTTGGGATCAGCAGAATCCAAAGCCTTCCTGGTGCCTCCTGCCCCCTCCGACACGCCCAGACCCACCGGGGCCACATTCCATTTCCCCGACAGCCCCGCTCCAGCCGGGAGCAGGGACATCGCTGCTGTGACACTCTCGGAGCAGCCGGGGGGGAATGCTGAGCCCCTGGGCCATCGTGTCCGTGCCGGCTGTGCCGGTGCCAGCCCAGCTCTGGGCACTGGGGATCAGGGCTGCTCCAGGGAGCACAAGCCATGGGGGTGTCCCCTCTGTCCAGCCACATTCCCGGCTGGCAGCAGCAGCCAGAGGAAGCCACAGGAAGCCACAGGAAGCGAAGGCAGCTCAGGGTTCCTGTTTATTGATATCACACCCCAATGGGATGCAGGAAGCAGGTGCCAGGGGGAATTTTGGGATCACAGCCATGTTGGGAAGGATCCGTTTGGTGAACATTGCTCTAGAACCCGTGAGGGAGGAGCACAGCCATGCTGCCATGTGCTTCCTGCAGAGCACTGCCCCACATGGCCCTTGTCAGTGCCCCTGCTCCCTTCTCCTGCAGGAATAAAGGTGGCAGGGTGATCCTGAGTCACTGCCCCATGGTCCTGCATGGGGGCAGGGGAAGGGTTCAACAGGCTCAGACCCCCGTGTCCCTGGTGGCATCATTACTGGGGGCACTGCTTTCTTCTGGCTCCTCAAAGACCTTCTGGAGGTGCTCCCTGAGGGACTCCATGGAGCAGCGCCTCCAGCACTTTGTTACTGAGATGTAGATGAAGGGGTTGATGCTGCTGTGCATGCTGGCAAACAGGAGAAGAAGCTGGGGGAACACAGTGGTGTAGCCAAGCTGCTGCAGGAAATTCCAGAGACTGAGGGGGAGAGTGAAGAGCACAGCGAAGAAGACAATGATATCAAGCTTCTTGAATTGCTGCAGCTGGGAGCGACCCTTGAAATGAATGAAGAGGATTGTGCTGGAAATGACCACGGACGGAGCAAAGATGAGGAAGCTGGGGATGTACAGGCAGATGAGAGCCCACTGGCAGTGCTTGTGTCCCTGTGACTCGCAGAGGGACGTCACTGCAGAAATGGCAGCGATGACAGTGATGGAAAGGGCCCAGAGCCCGGCACTCACCACCCCCCATGAGAGGCCCTGGGGAAAGTGGCAGAAGAGCCCACGAGGGGAGAGGCTGGTCCTGCACCTCTCGATGCTGATGGCCGTCAGCCGGAACAGCCCTACGCTGTAGAACATCACAAAGAGGAGGAAAAGGAAGCCTGTGTATGCTGGGGACATGATGGAGGAGCAGGAGAAATCCTCCAGCAGGAGGAGTAGAGGGGAGGGGACCATGAAGATGAGGAAGAGGAAGTTGATGATGGCCAGGTCAAGGATGTAGGCAGTGATGGGTTTCATGGCGTCCCTCTGGACGGGGAACCCGAGGACCCAGATGACAGCCCCATTCCCAGCCAGCCCACAGAGGCAGATGAGCAGTGTCACACTGTGGATGGCCACATCGGTGACATGAATCTCACACAGATCATCTCCTTCAGAGGGTGAGGTGGTGGGGGGGGGGGGGGGGGAGGGGGACACGGTGGTCACATCCATGGATGGACGCTGGGCAGGCAGTGGGATGTGGCCCCTGGCTGTGGTCAGAGTGGATGGGCAGTCAGTGCTTGGAGAACCCAGGGATGGACCATGCGGCTCCTCAGCAGCTCCCTGCAATGGGAAGGATTCAGTGGGGAGGAGTGAGATGTGCAGGGGAGGAGGGCAGTGGAAATGGTGGTGTGGAAGAGGGAGTTGAGCGGTTTGGACTCTTTGGACTGAGGCTGATAAATAACAGAGAGAATAAACATTTTCAGATCTTCTGAAGTTGTTCAAAAGCAAAGTGGCCAAAATTTAAAAGGATGTGTTTTAGATGGATAATGGGATTATTTGCTCTCATAGTTAAGGGATGAATACTGTGTGAATATTAAGAGAAGCTTTATTGATGTATGATTATGTTATTGTAGTCTGTTTTTTAGATGTTCCCTGTTCTCCCCACAGTCCCCTTCTCCCCGCTCTATATTGTTGCCATCAGAGTGCCTGAGTCATCTAGGACAGGTAGAAAGAAGGGGTGTACAAAAGCTTGTTGCTGGGGCTGGGGGTGTAGCATGAATACGCCTGGCTCTGCAGTCAAGGTGCCAGAATGCAGGCTCCACCAATAAACACAAAGAAGAATTGACTGACAGACTTTGGGAGGGGCCAGGTTTAGCTGATGCAACCCCCCAGGGTATCAAAGGCAAAGCATCCATCTTGAAGATGAGCCAGCCACGTGGTGCTCAGCCATGAGGGAAGCTCCCAGGCCTGCTTCTCCTTATTTAGTCCTTTTGTTGTGTTTTTTGTTAAGGTATAATAAGCCTTTGAAAATGTTAAAAATGGGTGGTTGTTTCTCACAGGATGTAAAGGCTGGCACACAGGATGACAAACGTGGCAGGAACCAGTGCAGAAACAGATAAGGAGGCCTGCAGTGGTTTTGGGGCACGTTCTGGAACAAGAAGCAACAGTGCATGGCCAGAGGAGAAGTTCAAGGCAGGGCCACCTTTAATATGGCAGCATTCATGGAATATGACCACCAGAGAGACCCCCTTAATAAACCTCCAGGATGAAAAATGGACTTGAAGGAGGAGGTGGATGCATGGAAATGAGTTCTAGGAAAATGGTGTTTATGTATTAGAGAAGAAAAACTTTTCAATACCTACATGTGGTTATAATCGATTAATACCCTGTTGTAAAATCTCACTACAGATGCAATACCAGAAGCGATCCGTGTGTGCAGGTAAAGAATTCCTGCTTCCTCATGCTTTGCACTGTGCTAGAAAATTTTTTCTGGCCCTTTTCAGTATTAGGACACAGACGGGATGCACAGGAGAAGAGAGAGGAGCTGGGAAGGGCACTGGGGTCACCGGGAGAGGGTGGCAGGAACAGAGCAGCTGCTGGAGGAGAGGAAGGGGCAGTAGGGAGGAAGGAAACCATTCCACTGACCTGTTCCCTGTGGGGCAGCAGCAGGCAAAGGGGTCTGTGCAGATCAGCGGCGCTTCCTGGTGCCTCTTGCTCCTTTGGGATCCATGTCCTAAAGCGGCTCCTGCCAGGTCAGTGCCATGGAGGAGAAAGTGCCCAGGTCACCAGGAGCTCCTCACTCTCGTCCTGCTGGCTCTGTCTGTGTGCTCTGTTCTGGTGTTGTTTCCCAGGGCTCGGTGCAGTCACAGGGGAGGCGGAAATTGCCTCTTGATCTATATCTGAATTTCACTTCCTCTGAGTTGTCTTGACTTTTTTTTCTGCCATACAGAAAGTAGCTCACCTTGCAGATTTCTTTGAATGGTTCTTCATTTGCTCCTGATTAGAAACACTCTTCCAAACGTGACCTTCTCCGAATGCTTTCCCTCTCTCAGCAGGTTTCTACCATTCCTCCTTTATCTACCCTGAGGGCTCACTGTCCCTCCAGCAGCAGAGAGCTGCTGGTGCTGCTGGTGGCACTGGAATGCTGGCAGTGCTGGGAGTGCTCACAGCACTGCTCAAGCATCTGAGTGATTCTCAGAAACAACTCCCATTCTGGGCTGAATTTCAGGGTCACTGTCAAAAACTTCCCTGGCTCCAAGATTGCAAAGTGAGATGAGAATTCCCGTTTCCATCATTCCAGTGCAGGCTGACACAGCCCAAAGGAAGGACAGCACTCAGTTGCTTGCAGCCAGGTCATCAGCACTTAGAGCCCACTCTAATTAGTGCCCTTTCATGATGCAATGAAAGCTACTAGGAACCAGATTTTGGAGTGTTGTGATCCTCTTTCCAGCCTTTCATTAGGGCTCATCCTCCTCCTCCTCCTCTTCCTCAGATATGGGAGCACTTGTTTTTACCTGGTTATTTCTACCTGACCCCATCCCTCCAGGCCACCTGTGCCAGGGGCTCACCACCCTCACAGGGAAGGATTTTTTCCCCTAATATCCAATCTGAACCGACCCTCTGTCAATGGGAAGCCATTCCCCCATGTCCTGTCACTCCATGACCATGTCTAAAGTCCCTCCCCACCGTTTCTAGAGCCCCTTTAGCTCCTGGATCATGAAGTGTTTGCCCTTGTAAGGATTGGGCTGGTGAGGGGATGTGAGATTCTATAGCTGGGGACACAAACAGGATGTCAGCAGGAAGAGAGGTGACAGTTCTGGTCCCAGGGCCAGCACTTTGCAGGAGGAGCATCCCAGATCCCTGAGGCCCATGTCAGCCTGGGTAGGAATCATCTCACCTCACCTTTCTAGGAATTCCTTGGAATTCACTGTAGGCTGCTGTCTGACTCCCAAGGGAGTGTAGAGGATGACCAAGAGGAAATCTGCAACTTTCTAAGAATTAAAGCCAAGAGAGCAGCATGGATTTGCCTCTTCTCAGAAGAAATGACATTGCCGATATCCTAAATCAATCCCTTGCTGTGTGCCAGTGCTCCAGCTCACACAGAATTGATTATTGCATGAATCCTCTTGGAAACTGCGTGGTGAAGGCAAAGTACCACTGAAATTGTGGTATACAAGTGGCTAAACTAGATTTGAACCAGAAACCAAAGTTTCACAGCACATATGTAGTGCAGGGGCCTAAACAATGTAGTGCAGGTCCCCAGGTAAGAGAGAAGGGTCAAGATCAACCAGTTCAAAAGACAGGATTTTGGGAGTGGGGTTGCTTTAAAATGGAAGAGAAGCTGACCTGGAGACAAACTGCTTTGGCCATAGGTCTGGTTGCTGAGGCTGTCTCCTGTTCCTCATTTCCTGCACAGAGTGAAGAGCAGATGAGGAGCAGAGCCCTGATCCCGTGGCAGGCTCTGAAGCAGCTGCCTGTTTGTGAGAGCCCTGGAGAACACGAGCCAGCCCGGAGAACAGGGGGCTGTGGCAGGAGCTGGGACAGAGCCCGCGCCGGACGCTGCTGGGGCTCAGCCCGCGGGCTGGGCTCCCCTTTCCCAAGGGAGCATTGCAGGGAACCTCCTGAAGATCCCGAGCCAGGGACAGCAGCTGCAGGGTGGGAGGTGAGGAGAGTGCACTGCGGGGAACTTCTCCAGGCTGCGAGAGGAAACAAGGTCAGGCTCTTCTCTTTCACCCTAATCAGTGCCCCCTCATTGGGTGGAACCTGGTTATTGATTTTGGGGGCAGAATTGAGGTCTGTAGGGAATTAAAAGATAGAAATACTGAGGGAAAAGGGAGGGAATACTGAAATGAGTGTCCTGCTGAAGGAATCCTCTAACAGCTGAGTGATATCAACAGACCCCTGAGAGTCCAGGTCAGATCCATCCCAAAGCCGTTTGCTCTGGGCTATCTCCATGGGTAATCCTCTCCTTCTGCAATTGTTTTCCTCCTCCAGCTCTGTCCTGTCCACAGCCAGGAAGGAGGGATCTCCCTGGCTTTTGTGCCAGGCATGCCAGACCAGGCTCCCACATCCTACTTGCCATCTGTCCTGTCCCTCACCCGTCCCTGTGCTGCTCCACATGGAAGCTGTGGGCGGGAAAAGATGGAAATGCCACGTTTGGGGGACAGCAGCGCTGCTCTGGTGTGTGTGTTTGTCACCCCTGCAGCTGTGTGAGGGGAGGAGAAGCAGCAGAGGTGTCCCCATGAGCACTTTGTGCCCTGCCACGGAGGGAGCCAGCCCTGCCTGCTGGAGCCAGCGCACTGGGAAGGCATCCAAGGGGAGCTGGAATGAGGAGAGCCACGACAACTGGACCCAGTGTGCCAACAGGCACTGGAGCAAAGTGCCTGTCACGCTGCTGCTGCTGCTGCTGCTGTGCCTGTGTGGGATGGTGGGAACGGGGCTGTGCTCTGGCTCCTCGGCCCACAGCAGTGCCCTCCCTCTGGCTGACTGCCTGGCTGGGAGCTGTGCACAGGGATTCACCCCCTCTGTTAGTGTGGCCTTGCAGAGGGCTTTTGAGGATGTGCCAGAGCCAGGGAATAGCGACAACACCGTGGAATCATCATCATGAAAGAGAGGCATCATAAAATAGAGCTGTAAAATACCCAGAGTAGGAAGGGAGCCACAAGGATCATGGAGTTCAGCTCCTGGCCCTGCACAGGACATGCCAACCATCCCAGGCTGTGCCTGAGAGCATTGTCCAAATGCTCCTTGAGCTCTGTCAGGCTGGTGCTGTGTGCAGCAGGGGAACTCCAGCCTGGGGTTTACACTGAATGACGTGAGGAATCCTCATGGAATGGTTTGGGTTGGAAGGAACCTTAGAGATCATCTCATTCTATATCTTCTTTGGCATTGGGGAGGCATACCCAGGAGAATTTATGCTTTGAAATCTGCTCCTTTGAAAGGAAGCTCAGGTAGGGAGTGGCCTGGATGACACTGGAGACAAGGAAGGTGCTGGGAAGTAGAAAAAGTGCACTGGAGGATCATGATCCTCCTGCACTTGCATTGGGAGAAACCCCCTGGCTGACTTGTTCTTCCCTGGACAAGAGGTTGTACCATGGAAAGTTTCTGCTTTCCTATGGACAGGAAATGGGAGACAGGCAGAGAAAAACTCTCTCAGATGTCAAAGTCTCTCTCTTCTGTTAACTATTATCAACGCTGTGAATAAATGCTCCTTAGGTGTTTGACCTCACGTGTGTCTCCAGAGCCTGACGCCATCCATGGCTTTCTCTCTCACTTCCCTTTCCAAAAGCAGTGGCACTTTGGTTTCCTCTGGATTTAAGGCAGTGGGAAAAGGAGGGACAACTTTCCCCTGAATAAGAGATGTGGCTGCTGCCCAGGTCTCTCCCAGTAGGAATGAGGAGCTCTTGGCACTGCCAACATCATCCCAACCATTGCAGGCACGTGCCTTAGGAGGGGCTCTGGTATGAGACAGGTACCTGCCCTGCTCACAGACAAGCCAGAGGCTTTAGAATGGGATAAAAGAAGGAAATGAGCCATTCTGGACACTGTTTAACAGGCACAGGCTCTGCACTGAAGCCTGGATGTTCTTTATTCAACAAATTCTGGGGACAGAATTTCCACAGTGGATGCAAACAAAAATCATAAATCCAAATCAGATTGAGGGGCAGTTACAGAATGACACAGATCAGAACAGGCTGGACTGTGGCTGAAGCTGCTGTGCAGAGTCGCTGTTCAGCTCCTCCTGAGGGGGGCCAGGTTCAGGAGGGAGGTGGTCAAGGTTTCCTTGGACACTGATGCTGGGGAACCAGAGGATGGATGGCCCCATTCTGCAGAAGAGCAGCATAACCCCTAATCTCTGTGCCATTAAATGGTCCAAGCATTTGTTGACGGGAATTTCCATATTCCATGTCCTTTCTGGATACAGGCACAGGAGTTCAGTGGAGTTCACTCTCAACTCTGCTCTTTACTCAGAAGGATTCGATTCCGGAATTGAAGAATGTGACAAATTCCCACTGAAAGGATAAGGGAATGTTGCTGTCCCTCCCCAGCTGTGCAGCCCTACCTGGTGTCCCTTCCCATCAGCTGGGAATGCAGGGCTGGCTCTGCTGGACAGAAGGGCAAGGATGCTCCGTGTGATCCCAGCCCCTCTCCTGCCATTGAGAGGCACCAGCCCTGCAGGGATTTGGGAAACCACTGCCACCCTGTGCTGGGAGTGTCCCCCGGGATTAATGTGTCCCATTCTCTGCAGGCAAGAGCTCCCTGCAAACACCATGAGACTCATCAGCTGAGCCAAAGGAGGTGGAGTTCATTCCCTGGGGCTGAGTCCATGAGGGTCATTCCATGGGGAATAGAGCTCGGAACAGCACTGAGCCCAGCTGCACTGCTTGGAGCCATGTGGATCCAGGAGGGAGGAGGAAAGCCATGCTCCAGTGTGCTCCCTGCAGAGCATCCCACAAAGATCACCCAAGGCAATGCCCCTGCTCCCTTCTCCTGAAGGAATACAGCACCCCAGGGAGGGTGAGCCTGTGGATATTGATTAACCAGAAGGCTCAAGGAAACCCTCAGCCTCTGTGTGGAGGTCCTTCAGCAGAGCAGTGGAAGGGATCAGCAGGCTCAGACCCCTGTGTCCATGGTGGGATAATTTCTGCGGGCTTTTTTTTCTTTTGGCTCCTCAAAGACCCTCTGGAGGGAGAGCTGGAGGGACTCCATGGAGCAGGGCATCCAACACCTCCCTGCCAAGAAGAAGATGAAGGGTTTGATGCTGCTGTGGATGCAGGTGAGCAGGAAAACCACCTGTGAGGACACAGCGATGTAACCGAGCTGGTGCAGGAAATTCCAGAGGATGAGAAGGAGAGTGAAAAGCACAATGAGGAAGGTAACGATGTCACGCCTCTTGGGTTGCTGCGGTTGCTCCTGGTGGCAGCCCCACTTGGCCTTAATGAGGAGGATTGTGCCCGAAATAGCCACGGGTGCAGCAAAGAGGAGAATGATGATGGTGTACATGGAGATGAGAGCTGCCCGGCAGTGGTCCTGCTTGTGGGATGGGCACAGGAATGTCACCGTGGGAATGACAGTGAAGAGAGCAAAGATGGCCCAGTATTGGACAGTGTCCAGCACCCACAGGAGGCGCTTGGGAATGTCCCAGCGGCAGCAGAGCTTGCAGAGCTTCTGCATATACAGCACAGGGATGCTGCTCATCAGCCGGAACAGCACCCAGTAGTAGGAGACCAATGACAGCTGGAAAATGAAGTTCACGTACATCAAGGGCATGATAGGAGAGCAGGACACGTCCTCCACCAGGAAGAGCAGGGCGGAGGGGACCGCAAAGAGTAGAAAGAGGAAGTCAATGACAGCCAGGTCAAAGATGCCAGCGTTCCTACTTTTCAGGCTGAGGAGGCCGATGACAGCCCCGTTCCCAGCCAGCCCACAGAGGCAGATGAGCAGTGTCACACTGTGGATGGCCACGCTGGGGACATGAATCTCACACAGATCGTCTCTTTCAGAAGGTGAGGCAGGAGATGGGGACATGGTGCTCACCTCCATAGATGGACACTGGGATGTGGCCCCTGGCTGTGGTCAGAGTGGATGGGGAGTCAGTGCTTGGAGAATCCAGGGATGGACCATGCGGCTCCTCAGCAGCTCCCTGCAGTGGGAAGGATTCAGTGGGGAGGAGTGAGATGTGCAGGGGAGGAGGGCAGTGGAAATGGTGGTGTGGGAGAGGGTGGTGGGAGGGTTGGGCTGCTTTGCAGGGGATTGATAAGTAATGGAGAATAACATTTTCAACTCCCCTGAAGTTGCTTAAAGACTAACTGGGCAAATAGATAAAAGGATGTAAAGATGTGGAGCCAGGGTGAGAAACGTGGCTGGAGCCAGTGCAGAAACAGATAAGGAGTTCCACAGTATTTTTGGGGCAGGCTCAGTAAGAAGAAGCAAGAGCAAATGGTCAAAGGAAAAGTTCAAGGCAAGGCCACATTTAATATCTCAGCACTCAGTGAATACAATGACCAGAAGCCCACTCAATAAAACTCCAGGGCCATCAGAGGAGTTCCAATAGGAAGTAGATGCATGGAAATTAGTTCTAGGAAAACAGTGTTTAGGTACTAGATAAGAAAAAAAAATTAATTGTCTATAATGAACAAAAACACTGATGTAAAGGCTGACAATGCTCACAGAAATTAGGCGAGATCCTTTTGCGTGTCCTGCTGCCTAATACTTCCCTTGGTATCACCATTAGTGGCTGTTAGGAACTTTATTCTGTCTGATTTTGGTATCACTCCTTATCCATGCCATGCCATGCCATGCCATGCCATCCCATCCCAATGGTTTCCTAGTCAGAGGCCCCTGAATGGCTGCAGGTGTGGCCTGTTGGGCTCTGCTGCTGTCCAGTGGGACATTTGGGATTGGTGGCACCCAGAGCCCTCCTGCCCCCTCCAGCCCCTGTCTGCCTGATGCCTTGGGGTGGCTCCCGAGAGCAGAGGCCAGACAAGGTGAAGAGAATAAAAGCAGGCATTCATGAAAGGCCTTCAAAAGGTTCACCTTGGGCAGTCCAAGCCTCCGAGAGGGGCTACACCCAAAATGGACAATGGTCATGAGACTTTCAGACAGATATGAGTCTGTTCCATTTACAAATCAGGGGTTAATCCTCCAGTAACAGCTTCAGGTAAGGGAGTCATTTACCCCCAGTTTGCCCTCCCCCAATTCACTTTTGTCTGTACTTTTCTGGGCCTGAGGCAGTCGAGTGTCCTTGAATTTCAGGCCTAGAGGGATGGTGTTGTCTGACCATAAAGGTGAAGACAGTTAACTAACACTTTACATGGAGTTTAGAGTTATGCACTAATGCAGTGCAGGATTTGAAAAATAGAAAGGCTGAAATCCTAAGGCATCGTGCCCCCCTCTGGCATCCTCCAGAAATTCCCCCCAGGCTGCCTTCCCCTCCAGACAGCCCCGCTCCTCTCCTGCCCCACACGGGAGCCCCAGCAGTGTTTCTGCTGCTCCTGGCAATTCCATGCTTCCCTGCCCCAATGAACAGCAGTGGAGCCATCCCTCTACTGCCTCTTGTTTCTCTCCAAAGGAGGCTGGGGGGCTGGACACAGGGATGGAGCTGGGGAGGGGCATCTCCAGGAGAAACACAGCCCCAAAGCCTTCCGGGGCAGCCTGGGGTGAGCAGCCCATGGGGAGCCTGGAGCCTCAGGCACGGGGCTGGGAGGGATGGGAAGGACGGGAGGCGGGTGGGCTGCATGGGGAGTGGGATGGGAGGTTGGTGTGGGACATGATGGAGCTGGTGGGGGGATGTGGTGGGAAGGTGTGGGATGTGGTGGGGCTGGAGAGAAGGTGTGGGATGTGGTGGGGTTGGAGAGAAGGTGTGGGATGTGGTGGGTCTGGTGACCTCAGTGAAGCCCCAGGGAGGGGGTGTGATTCCCCGTGGAGCCCATGGTGACAAACACAGGTGTCACCCTGCTCCTGGAAGGGGGTGGCTGTGCTGAGGGCCACGGCCTCCTCCTCTCCTTGCTGCTGCACCACCTGAGCCAGCTGAGGGAGCAGCTGAAGGCAGTGGAGAGGAAGAATTTCTGAAGGCAGCGAGACCTTTGCACCTGGCTCACAAAATTAAAAATTAAATATCTCTGGGGAGATCTTTGCCATGACACTCACAGGAGAGCACTCGGGGTGGGGAATGCTGAGCCCCTGGACCACTGTGCCCCTGCCAGTCCAGCTGTGGGCACTGGGGATCATGGTTGCTCCAGGGAGCTCAATCCATGGCTGTGTCCCCTCTGAAATCAAGATGTTGAGATCTGACAGCAAAAGCGCGTTAGACTAATAACAATTTTGCATCCAAATTGTGAACATATTGAAAATTTACCGGCCATAGACAGGTTCAAAGAAACAACAATTTTCCAGCATTTTCATACACTATTGCGAAATGCAGAATTCCCTGCTTAGAGATATTAAATGTCTAATAATAATAATAATGATAGTATTAGTAAGAGGATAAAAAAGGACAATATTTCCAGCACTGGGTTGCTCCTGGCCAACAGCCAAAGATCATGGGGTGAGGGGGGGAGTGGTGTGTATACAGACAATATTATTTTTCTACTGTTGCATTGCTGAGATGCATGCATATTCATGTGTTTCATGCATCATTCAAACAGTCTTGCAAACTTCCTGAGGCTTTTGGGAACTCCTTTTCACACTCTGGCTTATCTGCATGACATCCTGGGTGTCAGGTCAATATGTTTTATTTCTTCTTGTGTCTCCATGCTGCTGTTTCACATCCTCTGATGAGATTTGAGTATGTCCTCCTTGAATTTAACATGGTATTCTCTAATTGTCCTCCAGTGCTCTGGTTTGAGTCATGGTTATCACTTGGACAGGTTGGTCAGGGGATGGCCTTACACTGTTTTTAGTACACAAAAGCCTTTTTCACATCTTATGTTTTGTTCAGGTCTGTAACACAGTACATTCATCACGCTATTATTTCCATAAGTGAAACACAGATACTATATTCATTACACTACTGTTTCTGTGAGCAATGCAGCGCATACTTGAGCTGATAGATTCTATAAGACAAACAGGCAGCTAAAAAGAGTTACAATTGATACAATTTCTAATTACCAATAATCAATCACAACATGCGTAGGCTAATACATAAATGCAAAAGCCAATATTATCTGGTCATTTTTCACACTGTAAAATCCAAGATTTTTATCGATACACCCAAAGGTGCTCCCAATTTATTGCATCAAGGTACAGGTGTTTGGTTTCTTTTAATTACTACCAGAACATGTCGTCTCTCTTAGTTTAATGAATAACCCAGATTTTTTCCAGCAAAACAATATTTTATTAAATGTGATATCTTGGTTAGACAGTTACCACTGATTATGTTTTCTGTTGTGTACAAGCCTAGGAAATGGCTCTCACATTGCCATTGCAGTTTATCCCTTGCAATTTATTAATCTAGTCTTCTGTTGTGTATAGGCCTCTGAATTCCTAATTCTCTCAAGATATCATTCCTACTCTATGACATCCAATTAATTTCCAATTATCATATCCAATATGATAACAGTTAAAAACACTTTGTTTAAGTTTGTTCTTCAATTACTGATTGAGTTCTCTAAGGGGTTGATAAGAGTTTTCTACTGACACTCAGCCAACACGGATCTAAATCAAAACCAGCTAAAAAAACACAGTAAATATGCCTTGACTAATTAGACTGTCCTAGTTTAGTGCAAATTTGGGAGAAAACCTGCAGAAGGAGGCCCCTCCAGAAAGCAAACCCACACAGCCCCTCCCTCCAACCGGTTCAGGAAGGATTCCACAGAGACAAGTGGAAAGAACCTGTTTATTTAACAGGCACAGCACCCCCCAGCACACAGAATGAACAATACCGGATGATAACGCTCCTTCACCACTCTGAAAAGGATGACAAATTCAGAAAGTCTCTCTTGGGGGTGGTTGCTCTGTTGTCAGTCCCTCCGGCGCTGGGGATGGCTGCTGCAGCCACAAGGTGCAAGCTCTCGGTGTTTCCAGGTCCCAGTCCAGAGCAGGTTCGAGTAGTTCCAAAAAGGGAAAGGAAAAAAAAACAAACAGTCCAGAGAAAAAGATTTGGACTGCTTAGCTAAACTAGCTAATGAGCAGAAGCAAAAGCAAAAGCAAGAGCGAAGCAGGACCAAGCAGAAGCCAGAGCAAGAGCAAAGCAAAAAGCCCAGCAAAAAGCCAAAGCCCAGCTATGTACACTCTGTCTCTGTGTCCCGCCAGCCGTGGGGGAGCGGGCTGATAACAAAACCCAAAACAAAACATTCACTCTTCAGAGCCAGTCTTGAAGGCACAGAACATAATATCCAGCATAAACAGAACACACAAATGGGGATACAAGCATCATAACGTCACCCTAGGACATAGACATAGTTCATTTTTTCTGAAAAATTTCTGAAAAATCACAAAATTCCTGGCTAACTACCTCTCTGTCCCCTCCCTCCAGCCACATTCCCGGCTGGCAGCAGCAGCCAGGAGAAGCTGAGAAGCACTGGCAGAGGGGGCAAAGGCAGCTCAATATCCACGGTACAGTTTATTGATATCAGACCTCAGTGGGATGCAGGAACCAGGTGCCAGGGGGAATTTTGGGATCACAGCCATGTTGGGAAGGATCCGTTTGGTGAATATTGCTCTAGAACCCGTGAGGGAGGAGCACAGCCATGCTGCCATGTGCTTCCTGCAGAGCATCCCTCCCACATGGCCCTTGTCAGTGCCCCTGCTCCCTTCTCCTGCAGGAATAAAGGTGGCAGGGTGATCCTGAGTCACTGCCCCATGGCCCTGCATGGGGGCAGGGGAAGGGTTCAACAGGCTCAGACCCCCGTGTCCCTGGTGGCATCATTCCTGGGGGCACTGCTTTCTTCTGGCTCCTCAAAGACCTTCTGGAGGTGCTCCCTGAGGGACTCCATGGAGCAGCGCCTACAGCACTTTGTTACTGAGATGTAGATGAAGGGGTTGATGCTGCTGTGCATGCAGGCAAACAGGAGAACAACCTGGTGGGACACAGTGCTGTAGCCAAGCTGCTGCAGGAAATTCCAGAGACTGAGGGGGAGAGTGAAGAGCACAGCGAGGAAGACAATGATATCAAGCTTCTTGAATTGCTGCAGCTGGGAGCGACCCTTGAAATGAATGAAGAGGATTGTGCTGGAAATGACCACGGACGGAGCAAAGATGAGGAAGCTGAGGATGTACAGGCAGATGAGAGCCCACTGGCAGTGCTTGTGTCCCTGTGACTCGCAGAGGGACGTCACCGCAGAAATGGCAGCGATGACAGTGATGGAAAGGCCCCAGAGCATGGCACTCACCACCCCCCATGAGAGGCCCTGGGGAAGGTGGCAGAAGAGCCCATGTGGGCAGAGCATGGACCTGCACCTCTCGATGCTGATGGCTGTCAGCCGGAACAGCCCTACGCTGTAGAGCATCACAAAGAGGAGGAAAAGGAAGTTTATGTATGCTGGGGACATGATGGAGGAGCAGGAGAAATCCTCCAGCAGGAAGAATAGAGAGGAGAGGGCCATGAAGATGAGGAAGAGGAAGTTGATGATGGCCAGGTCAAGGATGTAGGCAGTGATGAGTTTCATGGTGTCCCTGTGGATGCGGAACCCGAGTACCCAGATGACAGCCCCGTTCCCGGCCAGCCCACAGAGGCAGATGAGCAGTGTCACACTGTGGATGGCCACATCAGTGACATGAATCTCACACAGATGATCTCCTTCAGTGGGCGAGCTGGTGGGGGGGGACACGGTGGTCACATCCATGGATGGACGCTGGGCAGGCAGTGGGATGTGGCCCCAGCTGTGGTCAGAGTGGATGGGCAGTCAGTGCTTGGAGAATCCAGGGATGGACCATGCGGCTCTTCAGCAGCTCCCTGCAGTGGGAAGGATTCAGGGGGAGGAGTGAGATGTGCAGTGGAGGAGAGCAGTGGAAATGGTGGGGTCGGAAAGGGAGCTGGAAGGGTTGGGCTTGTTAGGAGGAGGCTGAGAATAAACATTTTCAATTCTTCTAAAGTTGTTCAAAAGCAAAGTGGCCAAAATTTAAAAGGATGTGTTATAGAAGGATAATGGGATGACTGGCTCTCGCAGTTAAGGGATGAATACAGTGTGAATATTAAGAGAAGCTTTATTGATGTATACTTTTGTTATTGTAGTCCGTTTTTTAGATGTCTCCTGTTCTCCCCACAGTCCCCTTCTCCCTGCTCTGGATTGTTGCCATCAGAGTGCCTGAGTCATCTAGGACAGGTAGAAAGAAGGGCTGTACAAAAGCTTGTTGCTGGGGCTGGGGGTGTAGCATGAATACGCCTGGCTCTGCAGTCAAGGTGCAAGAAAGCAGGCTCCAACAATAAACACAAAGAAATGTTGACTGACTGATTTTGGGAGGGGCCAGGTGTAGCTGATGCAACTCCCCAGGGAATCAAAGGCAAAGCATCCATCTTGAAGATGAGCCAGCCACGTGGTGCTCAGCCATGAGGGAAGCTCCCAGGCCTGCTTCTCCTTATTTAGTCCTTTAGTTGTATTTTTTGTTAAGGTATAATAAGCCTTTGAATATTTTAAGAAGTGGGTGGTTGTTTCTCACAGGATGTAAAGGCTGGCACACAGGATGACAAACGTGGCAGGAACCAGTGCAGAAACAGATAAGGAGGCCTGCAGTGGTTTTGGGTCTCGTTCTGGAACAAGAAGCAACAGTGCATGGCCAGAGGAAAAGTTCAATGCAAGGCCACCTTTAATATGGCAGCATTCATTGAATATGACCACCAGAGACACCCCTCATAATAAATCTCCAGGATCATTAAAGGACTTTTAGGAGGAGGTGGATGCGTTGAAATGAGTTCAAGGAAAATTATGTTCATGTGTTAGATATGAAAAGCCTTTCAATAGCTACATGTGCTTATAATGGATGAATACCCTGTTGTAAAGTGTCATCATACACAAAATAAAAGAAGAGATCGATGTGTGTCCTGTGCAGGTAAAGAATTCCTGCTTCCTCATGCTTGTCACTGTGTTAGAACGTTTGTTCTGGCCCATTTCAGCATTAGGACACAGACGGGATGCACAGGAGAACAGAGAGGAGCTGGGGAGGGCACTGCGGTCGCCGGGAGAGGGTGGCAGGAACAGAGCAGCTGCTGCAGGAGAGGAAGGGGCGGTAGGGAGGAAGGAAACCATTCCACTGACCTGTTCCCTGTGGGGCAGCAGCAGGCAAAGGGGTCTGTGCAGATCAGCGGCGCTTCCTGGTGCCTCTTGCTCCTTTGGGATCCATGTCCTAAAGCGGCTCCTGCCAGGTCAGTGCCATGAAGGAGAAAGTGCCCAGATCACCAGGAGCTCCCCATTCCTGTCCTGCTGGCTCTCTCCATTCCCTGTCCCTCTGTTGTTTCGCAAGGCTCGGCGGGAGAGTCGGAAATTTAATCTTTGGCTACGTCAGAATTTCCCTTCCTCTGAGTTATTTGTCTTCACTTTTTTTTCCTGCCATAAAGGAAGTAGCTCAACATGCAAATTTCTTTGATTGGATCCACATTTCTTCCTGATTATAAACTATTCTCCAAATGGGACATTCTCCAAATGCTTTCCCTCTCTCAGCAGATTTCTACCATTCCTCCTTTATCTACCCTGAGGGCTCACTGTCCCTCCAGCAGCAGAGAGCTGCTGGTGCTGCTGGTGGCACTGGAATGCCGGCAGTGCTGGGAGTGCTCACAGCACTGCTCAAGCATCTGAGTGATTCTCAGAAACAACTCCCATTCTGGGCTGAGTTTCAGGATCATTGCCAAAACCTTCCCTGGCCCCAAGAAAGCAAACTGAACTGGGAATTCCCATTTCTTGCATTCCAGTGCAGGCTGACACAGCCCAAGGGAAGGACAGCACTCAGTTGCTTGCAGCCAGGTCATCAGCACTTAGAGCCCACCCAAATTACTGCCAATCCCCTTAATGATGCAATGAAAGCTATTAGGGACAAGGTTTTGGGCTGCTGTGATCCTCTTTCCAGCCCTTCACTAGAGCTCATCCTCCTCCTCCTCAGACATGGGAGCTCTTGTGTTTGCTTTTACCTGACCCTGCCCCTCTGGGCAACCTGTGCCAGGGCCTCACCACCCTCACAGGGAAGGATTTTTCCCTAATATCATGTCTGACCCCACTCTCTGTCAGTGGGAAACCATTCCCCCTTGTCCTGTCACTCCATGCCCTTGTCCAAAGTGCCTCCCCACCTCTCCTGGTGCCCCATTAGCTCCTGGATCATGAAGTGTTTGCCCTTGAAAGGACTGGGCTGGTGAGGGGATGTGAGATTCCATAGCTGGGGACACAAACAGGATGTCAGCAGGAAGAGAGGCGACAGTTCTGGTCCCAGGGCCACCACACATGCCAGTTTCCAGGAGGAGCATCCCAGATCCCTGAGGCCCAACTCAGCCTGGGTAGGAATCATCTCACCTCACCTTTCTAGGAATTTCTTGAATTCACTGTAGGCTGCTGTCTGACTCCCAAGGGAGTGTAGAAGATGACTCAGGTGAAACTTGCAGCTTTCTAAGGATCAAAACCATGGGGGCAGCATTGATTTGCCTCTTCTCAGAAGAAATGACATTGCTGAAATCCTAAATCATCCCTCTGCTGTGAGCCAGTGATCCAGCTCACACACTGAACTGATTATTGCATGAATCCTCTTGGAGACTTCATGGTGAAGGTGCAGTGCCAAATTGCGGTATACAAGTGGCTAAACCAGATTTGAACCAGAAATCAAAGTTTCACAGGACATTTGTAGTGCAGGGGCCTAAGGACCCACCCCAGGAAAGAGAGGGGGCAAGTTCAGGCTTGACTATTGCAGGGAACCTCCTGAAGATCCCGAGCCAGGGACAGCAGCTGCAGGGGGGGAGGTGAGGTGAGTGCACTGCGGGGAAGTTCTGCAGGCTGCGAGAGGAAACAAGGTCAGGCTCTTCTCTTTCACCCTAATCAGTGCCCCCTCATTGGGGTGTGTGGTGGTTTTACATGAGAGGTGTCAGGAAATTCAATCCACAAACATCAGTTGTTTATGTCCAAAAAGGAGACAGAGGAGTCCTTTTACTTGATTCAAATAAAGGGAGAGGCCATGGGGCATTCCCCTGGGGTCTCTCAAATTTTTGGTGGATGCAGCCTCCTTTTTGTCCTAATTTCCCGGCTGCATTTCCCTTCTCTCTTTCCCCATTCGCTGAGGTACTTGAGAGGTACTTCCCAAAATGACTGATACCAAGGATTTCCCTCCAATGTATAACCCTCCCTTTCAATTTTTAATGCTTACAGAACTTAGGGTTTCTCCACATTGTTTCTTTCATCTTTTAATAGCCAATTTTGTTTATCAGGAAACCTATAGTTTAATTGTGAAGGTAAATATATTTTTCCATTCATAAATCAATGGAACCCTTCCTATAGTTTCTTTTATCTCTCTGTGCTAGTTTTATCTACCAGCAGACCCACAGCTCGTTTGTAAAGACAAATCCATCATTCATCTCAGAGGCATCTACAGAAGTGGTGTCAGTTTCCGTGTACCTGACAGTCTGTAGAGCGACTGGGAAAGCTGTATATGCCTCTGTGAAAAACACAGGTTAAAGATGAAAACTCTCGGAGAGCTCCCTTTCTGTTCCGGCCGGTGCCGAGCTAACACAGCGGGGCAGCCCTGCCGCGGGCCGGGCCCCCTTCCCGGGGCTCCCGCCGGCCCAGCCTCCCCTGTCAGCTGCATGTAGGTATGATATTTTATGAAAATCCCTTTGCTAGGATTTTCTTCTCCTGAGAAGCTGAGAGGGCCTCAGCTTCAAGTGTAAACAACTTGTTATCTGCTGCTGTGGAATGCAGCAGGTGCTTCCTCGATTGGTCAGTGTGGGATGTTTCTGCTTGGTGGCCAATCCAGGAGGCAGCAGCTCTCGGACTCTCTGGGAGTCACAGAACTTTGTTATTCATTCCTTTCTATTCCTGTCTCGCCTTCTGATGAATCTTTCTCTCTGTTCTTTGTAGCATAGTTACAGTGTGGTCTTTTTAATGTAATATATAACATAACATAATAAACCAGCCTTCTGAAATGGAGTCAAGATCTCTCCTTCACTTCACCAAGTCCTGACTGCCCTGAAGACCACGGCAATAGCTGCAGGCAGGGCAGGGGGGCCGCAGAGCCGATGCTGAGCTGAGCCGTGGCTGCAGCTGGGACATCTCGCCAAGCCTTGCCTCTGCCTTAATCCGAGCCCCAAGCCCCGGGGTGAGCCCCAGGAACAGCCCCGGGCCGGGGCCAGAGATTCGCCATCAGCAGCTCCCCTCTGGCCCCTGCTCCCCAAAACACCGAGCTGGGCCTGACCTTCTACGAGCCTTCAGCAAGATATTGACTCGTTCGGTTCTTCAGTCCTTCCTCTGAGTGAGAGAAAGGAGCAAGATACAAGCATGTAAAAGGCAACATTAAAACATCGAAGTCAGTAAAGGAAAAGTGAAGTCCCACAAGGGAGGGATAAGGAGATACCTTGATCTTAATGCTGAAATCCTCTTGTAAAGTTATCAAGAAAAGACTGTTTCCCTATAACACATAAAAACATGAAGAGAGGAAGAGTTCAAATTGATATCGAACAAGAGCCTCCATACCAAAGTAAGCCGATGTTAAAGCAGCTGTGATTTTATGAGGAGTTTGAACAGACAAAGAGAGAAAAGAAGTTCTGTACCCCCAGACAAAAAAATAAAAACCTCTGTTCCTAGAGATGAAGATGATTTTAAAGATAGATAATGAGAACTTTTGCCTTTAAACAATTCATTTTAAAACAGTATCACATAAGTCAACATAGCCCATAAACACAACTGTGAAAAAAAACTTGTAAAAATAAGGGAGAATTCACAATTACAGATTCCCCCAAACAAATACTATTCATAAAATAAAGAAAAACCAGGAGAGAAGTATTTTTCTTGTGGAGAAGTCTTCATAACATTAACAAGAGAGACTTCTCTCCCATTTTGAACTAAAGAAAGACTATTCTAGAAGTAGTAAACTGACAAAAATTGTAAGTTTTGTTTCTTTACATTCTCAGAAAGAAAGAAAAAGTGGTAAGGTGAAATGTTCTAAAAGTTTAATTCTGATTCTTAGTACACTTTCTTTTAATTACTGTTAATAAATTTTTCTTTATACCCTTTTAAAGTTTTAAACCTACTTTACCTTTCTCCTAATCCCATATCATAGCAAGTGAATACTCTAGAGACTGACCGACACTAAACCCAGCACATTCGTTAATACATGAGCAAAAATCTCAAAATCAGCAAAATCTCAAATTAACAAACCAAAACCACTGCAGGGTGGAACCTGGTTATTGATTTTGGGGGCAGAATTTAGATCTGAAGGGTATTAAAAGCACTAAATACTGTGGGGAAAGGGAGGCAATATTGAAATGATTGTCCTGCTGAAGGAATCCTCTAGCAGCTCAGTGATATCAACAGATCCCTGAGAGTCCAGGTCAGGTCCATCCCAAAGCCATTTGCTCTGGGCTATCTCCATGGGCAATCCTCTCCTTCTGCAATTGTTTTCCTCCTCCAGCTCTCTCCTGTCCACAGCCAGGAAGGAGGGATCTCCCTGGCTTTTGTGCCAGGCACGCCAGACCAGGCTCCCACATCCTACTTGCCATCTGTCCTGTCCCTCACCCGTCCCTGTGCTGCTCCACATGGAAGCTGTGGGTGGGAAAAGATGGAAAGGCCACGTTTGGGGGACAGCAGCGCTGCTCTGGTGTCTCTGTTTGTCACCCCTGCAGCTGTGTGAGGGGAGGAGAAGCAGCAGAGGTGTCCCCATGAGCACTTTGTGCCCTGCCACGGAGGGAGCCAGCCCTGCCTGCTGGAGGCAGCCCGCTGGGAAGGCATCCAAGGGGAGCTGGAATGAGGAGAGCCATGACAACTGGACCCAGTGTGCCAACAGGCACTGGAGCAAAGTGCCTGTCACGCTGCTGCTGCTGCTGCTGTGCCTGTGTGGGATGGTGGGAACGGGGCTGTGCTCTGGCTCCTCGGCCCACAGCAGTGCCCTCCCTCTGGCTGACTGCCTGGCTGGGAGCTGTGCACAGGGATTCACCCCCTCTGTTAGTGTGGCCTTGCAGAGGGCTTTTGAGGATGTGCCAGAGCCAGGGAATAGCGACAACACCGTGGAGTCAGCATCAAGTGGAATCATCATGAAAGAGAGGCATCATAAAATAGAGCCGTAAAATATCCAGAGTAGGAAGGGAGCCACAAGGATCATGGAGTTCAGCTCCTGGCCCTGCACAGGACATGCCAACCATCCCAGCCTGTGCCTGACAGCATTGTCCAAATGCTCCTTGAGCTCTGTCAGGCTGGTGCTGTGTGCAGCAGGGGAACTCCTGCCTGGGGTTTACACTGAATGATGTGAGGAATCCTCATGGAATGGTTTTGGTTGTGTCCTGGTTTAGGGTAAATTTGGGAGGAAACCTCCAAACGTGATCCCTCTAGTAAAGAAATTCAAGCCCCTCCTCCCCCAGCTGCTTCAGGAAAAGATTTCCTTAGAGGAAAGTGGGAAAAAACTGTTTATTTAACAAAGTATTCACAAGCATAAAAAATGGAAACAATATTAAAAAATAAACTCTCTTGCTGCTCTGAAGAGCTGGCAAATTCAGAAAGTCCTTGTTGTGGAGTGTAGTTTGGCTCACTCAGTCTCTTATCAGTCCCTCTGGTGCTGGAAAATGCCACGTCCCAGGCCCTGGTGGGCCAGAGGTGTGAGCTGCCACTGCTCTTCTGGGTTTTCAGTCCAGAGCAGGTTTGAACAGTTCCAGGAAAAAGAAAAACCACAGTCCAGGGAACTTCTCTGCCTCAGCTAGCTGAAAAAACCTAAAAGCAAAGGAGAACACTCTCTTGTATGTCTCTGCTGCAGACAGCACGGTCTGGTAGCTGGAGTGTGCAGGAGCCAGTGCAGCTTCTGAAAACAAACTGCTGCATCTTCTCTCCCCCTCTTTGCTCTTGGAACCAGTCTTAAAGGTGAAAAACTTCTTTCTGCGCTAAACAGATGAATGGGGATCCAATTCAGCATCTTAAAGTCACCCCAGGATGGGTTGGAAGCATTGGTAGAGGTCATCTCATTCCATCTCTCCTTCTTCCATGGGCAGGGACAGCCAGGAAACCTTCTGCTTTGAAGAGTTGCTCTTTTGAAAGGAAGCTCAGGTAGGGAGTGGCCTGGGTCACACTGGAGACAAGGAAGGTGCTGGGAAGGAGAAAAAGTGCATGGAAAGATAATGGTCCTTCTGCACTTGCCTTGGGAGGGACGTGCTGGCTGGGTTGTTCTTCTCTGGACAACAGGTTGTACATTGGAAAGTTTTGTCTTTTCAATGGACAGGAAATGGGAGTGAGGGAGAGAAAAACCCTCTCAGATGTCAAAGTCTCTCTCTTCTGTTAACTATTATCAACTCTGTGAATAAATGCTCCTTAGGTGTTTGACCTCACATGTGTCTCCAGAGCCTGATGCCATCCATGGCTTTCCCTCTCACTTCCCTTTCCAGAAGCAGTGGCACTTTGCTTTCCTCTGGATTTAAGGCAGTGGGAAAAGGAGGCATAACTTCCCCCTGAGCAAGAGATGTGGCTGCTGCCCAGGTCTCTCCCAGGAGGAATGAGGAGCTCTTGGCACTGCCAACATCATCCCAACCATTGCAGGCACCTGCCTTAGGAAGGGCTCTGGTATGAGACAGGTACCTGCCCTGCTCACAGACAAGCCAGGGGCTTTAGAATGGGATAAAAGAAGGAAATGAGCCATTCTGGACACTGTTTAACAGGCACAGGCTCTGCAGTGAAGCCTGGATGTTGTTTATTCAACAAATTCTGGGGCCAGAATTTCCACCGTGGATGCAAACAAAAACCATGGATCCCAATCTGATTGAGGGGTAGGTACAAAATGACACAGATGCCTACAGCCTGGACTGTGGCTGAAGCTGCTGTGCAGAGTCGCTGTTCAGCTCCTCCTGAGGGGGGCCAGGTTCAGGAGGGAGGTGGTCAAGGTTTCCTTGGACACTGATGCTGGGGAACCAGAGGATGGATGGCCCCATTCTGCAGAAGAGCAGCATAGCCCCTAATCTCTGTGCCATTAAATGGTCCAAGCATCTGGTGATGGGAATTTCCATATTCCATGTCCTTTCTGGATACAGGCACAAGAGTTCAGTGGAGTTCACTATTGACCCTGCTCTTTACTCAGAAGGATTCAATTCTGTAATTCAAAATTCCCACTGAAAGGATAAGGGAATGTTGCTGTCCCTCCCCAGCTCTGCAGCCCTACCTGGTGTCCCTTCCCATCAGCTGGGAATGCAGGGCTGGCTCTGCTGGACAGAAGGGGAAGGATGCTCCATGTGATCCCAGCCCCTCTCCTGCCATTGAGAGGCACCAGCCCTGCAGGGATTTGGGAAACCACTGCCACCCTGTTCTGGGAGTGTCCCCAGGGATTAAGGTGTCCCATTCTCTGCAGGCAGGAGCTCCCTGCAAACACCATGAAACTCATCAGCTGAGCCAAAGGAGATGGAGTTCATTCCCTGGGGCTGAGGCCATCAGGGTCATTCCATGGGGAATAGAGCTGGGAACAGCACTGAGCCCAGCTGCACTGCTTGGAGCCATGTGGATCCAGGAGGCAGGAGGAAAGCCATGCTCCAGTGTGCTCCCTGCAGAGCATCCCATAAAGATCACCCAAGGCAATGCCCGTGCTCCCTTCTCCTGCAGGAATACAGCACCCCAGGGAGGGTGAGCCTGTGGATATTGATTAATCAATAGGCTCAAGGAAACCCTCAGCCTCTGTGCGGAGGTCCTTCAGCAGAGCAGTGGAAGGGATCAGCAGGCTGAGACCTCTGTGTCCATGGTGGGATAATTTCTGCGGGCTTTTTTTTCTTTTGGCTCCTCAAAGACCCTCTGGAGGGAGAGCTGGAGGGACTCCATGGAGCAGGGCATCCAAGACCTCCCTGCCAAGAAGTAGATGAAGGGTTTGATGGTGCTGTGGATGCAGGTGAGCAGGAAAACCACCTGTGAGGACACAGCGATGTAACCGAGCTGGTGCAGGAAATTCCAGAGGATGAGAAGGAGAGTGAAAAGCACAATGAGGAAGGTAACGATGTCACGCCTCTTGGGTTGCTGCGGTTGCTCCTGCTGGCAGCCCCACTTGGCCTTAATGAGGAGGATTGTGCCCGAAATAGCCACGGGTGCAGCAAAGAGGAGAATGATGATGGTGTACATGGAGATGAGAGCTGCCCGGCAGTGGTCCTGCTTGTGGGATGGGCACAGGAATGTCACCGTGGGAATGACAGTGAAGAGAGCAAAGATGGCCCAGTATTGGACAGTGTCCAGCACCCACAGGAGGCGCTTGGGAAGGTCCCAGCGGCAGCAGAGCTTGCAGAGCTTCTGCATATACAGCACAGGGATGCTGCTCATCAGCCGGAACAGCACCCAGTAGTAGGAGACCAATGACAGCTGGAAAATGAAGTTCACGTACATCAAGGGCATGATAGGAGAGCAGGACACGTCCTCCACCAGGAAGAGCAGGGCGGAGGGGACCGCAAAGAGTAGAAAGAGGAAGTCAATGACAGCCAGGTCAAAGATGCCAGCGTTCCTGCTTTTCAGGCTGAGGAGGCCGATGACAGCCCCGTTCCCAGCCAGCCCACAGAGGCAGATGAGCAGTGTCACACTGTGGATGGCCACGGTGGTGACATGTATGTCACACAGATCGTCTCCTTCAGAAGGTGAGGCAGGAGATGGGGACACGGTGCTCACCTCCATGGATGGACGCTGGGATGTGGCCCGTGGCTGTGGTCAGAGTGGATGTGAAGTCAGTGCTTGGAGAATCCAGGGATGGACCATGCGGCTCCTCAGCAGCTCCCTGCAGTGGGAAGGATTCAGTGGGGAGGAGTGAGATGTGCAGGGGAGGAGGGCAGTGGAAATGGTGGTGTGGGAGAGGGAGGTGGGAGGGTTGGGCTGCTTTGCAGGGGATTGATAAGTAACGGAGAATAACATTTTCAACTCCCCTGAAGTTGCTTAAAGACTAACTGGGCAAATAGATAAAAGGATGTAAAGATGTGGAGCCAGGGTGAGAAACATGGCTGGAGCCAGTGCAGAAACAGATAAGGAGGTCCACAGTATTTTTGGGGCAGGCTCTGTAAGAAGAAGCAAGAGCAAATGGCCAAATGAAAAGTTCAAGGCAAGGCCACATTTAATATCTCAGCAGTCAGTGAATACAACCACCAGAAGCCCACTCAATGAAACTCCAGGGCCATCAGCGGAGTTCCAATAGGAAGTAGATGCATGGAAATTAGTTCTAGGAAAACAGTGTTTAGGTACTAGATAAGAAAAAAAATTAAATGTCTATAATGAACAAAAACACTGTTGTAAAGGCTGACAATGCTCACAGAAATAAGGCGAGATCCTTTTGTGTGTCCTGCTGCCTAATACTTCCCTTGGTAGCACCATTAGTGGCTGTTAGGAACTTTATTCTGTCTGATTTTGGTATCACTCCTTATCCATGCCATGCCGTGCCATGCCATGCCATGCCATGCCATGCCATGCCATGCCATGCCATGCCATGCCATGCCATGCCATGCCATGCCATGCCATGCCATCCCAATGGTTTCCCAGTCGGAGGTCCCTCCCTGGCTGCAGGTGTGGCCTGTTGGGCTCTGCTGCTGTCCAGTGGGACATTTGGGATTGGTGGCACCCAGAGCCCTCCTGCCCCCCTCCAGCCCCTGTCTGCCTGATGCCTTGGGGTGGCTCCCGAGAGCAGAGGCCAGACAAGGTGAAGAGAATAAAAGCAGGCATTCATGAAAGGCCTTCAAAAGGTTCACCTTGGGCAGTCCAAGCCTCCAAGAGGGGCTACACCCAAAATGGACAATGGTCACGACTATTTCAGAAAGATATGAGTCTGTTCCATTTACAAATCAGTGGTTAATCCTCCAGTTACAGCTTCAGGTAAGGGAGTCATTTACCCCCAGTTTGCCCTCCCCCATTTCACTTTTGTCTGTACTTTTCTGGGCCTGAGGCACTCGAGTGTCCTTGAATTTCAGGCCTAGAGGGATGGTGTTGTCTGACCAAAAGGTGAAGACAGTTAACTAACACTTTACATGGAGTTTAGAGTTATGCACTCATGCAGTGCAGGATATGAAAAACAGAAAGGCTGAAATCCTAAGGCATCGTGCCCCCCTCTGACATCCTCCAGAAATTCCCCCCAGGCTGCCTTCCCCTCCAGACAGCCCCGCTCCTCTCCTGCCCCACACGGGAGTCCCAGCAGTGTTTCTGCTGCTCCTGGCAATTCCATGCTTCCCTGCCCCAATGAACAGCAGTGGAGCCATCCCTCTACTGCCTCTTGTTTCTCTCCAAAGGAGGCTGGGGGGCTGGACACAGGGATGGAGCTGGGGAGGGGCATCTCCAGGAGAAACACAGCCCCAAAGCCTTCTGGGGCAGCCTGGGGTGAGCAGCCCATGGGGAGGGACTGGAGCCTCAGGCACGGGGCTGGGAGGGATGGGAAGGACGGGAGGCGGGTGGGCTGCATGGGGAGTGGGATGGGAGGTTGGTGTGGGACATGATGGAGCTGGTGGGGGGATGTGGTGGGAAGGTGTGGGATGTGGTGGGGCTGGAGAGAAGGTGTGGAGTGTGGTGGGGCTGGTGTCCTCAGCAAAGCCTCAGGGAGGGGGGGTGATGCCCTGTGGAGCCCATGGTGACAAACACAGGTGTCACCCTGCTCCTGGAAGGGGGTGGCTGTGCTGAAGACCTCGGCCTCCTCCTCTCCTTGCTGCTGCACCACGTGAGCCAGCTGAGGGAGCAGCTGAAGGCAGTGGAGAGGAAGAATTTCTGAAGGCAGCGGAGAGGAAGAATTTCTGAAGGCAGCGAGACCTTTGCACCTGGCTGGCAAAATTAAAAATTAAATATCTCTGGGGAGATCTTTCCTGTGACACTCACAGGAGAGCACTCGGGGTGGGGAATGCTGAGCCCCTGGACCACTGTGCCCCTGCCAGCCCAGCTGTGGGCACTGGGGATCATGGTTGCTCCAGGGAGCTCAATCCATGGCTGTGTCCCCTCTGAAATCAAGATGTTGAGATCTGACAGCAAAAGCGCGTTAGACTAATAACAATTTAGCATCAAAATTGTGAACATATTGGAAATTTACCGGCCATAGACAGGTTCAAAGAAACAACAATTTTCCAGCATTTTCATACACTATTGTGAAATGCATAATTTCCTGCTTAGAGATATTAAATGTCTAATAATAATAATGATGATGATAGTAACAGTAATAAGATAAAAAAGGACAATATTTCCAGCACTGGGTTGCTCCTGGCTAACAGCCAAAGAACATGGGGGGAGAGGGGGGAGTGGTGTGTATACAGACAATGTTATTTTTATACTGTTGCATTGCTGAGATGCATGCATATTCATGTGTTTCATGCATCATTCAAACAGTCTTGCAAACTTCCTGAGGCTTTTGGGAACTCCTTTTCACACTCTGGCTTATCTGCATGACATCCTGGGGTGTCAGGTCAATATGTTTTATTTCTTCTTGTGTCTCCATGCTGCTGTTTTCCATCCTCTGATGAGATTTGAGTATGTCCTCCTTGAATTTAACATGGTGTTCTCTAATTGTCCTCCAGTGCTCTGGTTTGAGTCATGGTTATCGCTTGGACAGGTTGGTCAGGGGATGGCCTTACACTGTTTTTGTACACAAAAGCCTTTTTCACATCTTATGTTTTGTTAAGGTCTGTAACACAGTACATTCATCACGCTATTATTTCCATAAGTGAAACACAGATACTATATTCATTACACTACTGTTTCTGTGAGCAATGCAGCGCATACTTGAGCTGATAGATTCTATAAGACAAACAGGCAGCTAAAAAGAGTTACAATTGATACAATTTCTAATTACCAATAATCAATCACAACATGCGTAGGCTAATACATAAATGCAAAAGCCAATATTATCTGGTCATTTTTCACACTATAAATTCCAAGATTTTTATAGATACACCCAAAGGTGCTCCCAATTTATTGCATCAAGGTACAGGTGTTTGGTTTCTTTTAATTACACCAGAATATGTAGTCTCTCTTAGTTTAATAAATAACCCAGATTTTTTTCCAGGGAAACAATGTTTTATTAAATGTGATGTCTTGGTTAGACAGTTACCACTGATTATGTTTTCTTATGTGTACAAGCCTAGGAAATGGCTCTCACATGGCCATTGCAATTTATCTCTTGCAATTTTTTAATCACATCTTTTAGTATGTAAAGATCTCTGAATTCCTAATTCTCTCAAGCTATTATTCTTATTCAATGACATCCAAATAAGTTTTAATTATATGAAAACCATTAAAAATACTTTATTGAATTTTATTCTCCAGCTGTTGATTAAGTTCTCTGAAGGCTATGGGTCCATAGAGTGTTCTACTGACACTCAGCCAACACAGATCGAAATCAAAACCAGCTAAAATCCACAGTCAAATATGCCTTGACTAATTAGACATAGTTCATGACAGAACTTTCTAAACAATCACAAAATTCCTGCCTAACTACCTCTCTGTCCCCTCCCTCCAGCCACATTCCCGGCTGGCAGCAGCAGCCAGAGGAAGCCGGGAAGCGCTGGCAGAGGGGGCAAAGGCAGCTCAGGGTTCACGGTGCTGTTCATTGGTATCAGACCTCAGTGGGATGCAGGAACCAGGTGCCAGGGGGAATTTTGGGATCACAGCCATATTGGGAAGGATCCCCTTGGGGAACATTGCGCTAGAACCCGTGAGGGAGGAGCACAGCCATGCTGCCATGTGCTTCCTGCAGAGCATCCCTCCCACATGGCCCTTGTCAGTGCCCCTGCTCCCTTCTCCTGCAGGAATAAAGGTGGCAGGGTGATCCTGAGTCACTGCCCCATGGTCCTGCATGGGGGCAGGGGAAGGGCTCAACAGGCTCAGACCCCCGTGTCCCTGGTGGCATCATTCCTGGGGGCACTGCTTTCTTCTGGCTCCTCAAAGACCTCCTGGAGGTGCTCCCTGAGGGACTCCATGGAGCAGTTCCTCCAGCACTTTGTTACTGAGATGTAGATGAAGGGGTTGATGCTGCTGTGCATGCAGGCAAACAGGAGAACAACCTGGTGGGACACAGTGGTGTAGCCGAGCTGCTGCAGGAAATTCCAGAGACTGAGGGGGAGAGTGAAGAGCACAGCGAGGAAGACAATGATATCAAGCTTCTTGAATTGCTGCAGCTGGGAGCTACCCTTGAAATGAATGAAGAGGATTGTGCTGGAAATGAGCACGGACGGAGCAAAGATGAGGAAGCTGAGGATGTACAGGCAGATGAGAGCCCACTGGCAGTGCTTGTGTCCCTGTGACTCGCAGAGGGAAGTCACCGCAGAAATGGCAGCGATGACAGTGATGGAAAGGGCCCAGAGCCCGGCACTCACCACCACCCATGAGAGGCCCTGGGGAAAGTGGCAGAAGAGCCCACGAGGGGAGAGGCTGGTCCTGCACCTCTCGATGCTGATGGCCGTCAGCCGGAACAGCCCTACGCTGTAGAACATCACAAAGAGGAGGAAAAGGAAGCCTGTGTATGCTGGGGACATGATGGAGGAGCAGGAGAAATCCTCCAGCAGGAGGAGCAGAGGGGAGGGGACCATGAAGATGAGGAAGAGGAAGTTGATGATGGCCAGGTCAAGGATGTAGGCAGTGATGAGTTTCATGATTTCCTTCTGGGTGCGGAACCCGAGTACCCAGATGACAGCCCCGTTCCCGGCCAGCCCACAGAGGCAGATGAGCAGTGTCACACTGTGGATGGCCACATCGGTGACATGAATCTCACATAGATCGTCTCCTTCAGTGGATGAGTTGGCAGGGGGGGACATGGTGCTCACCTCCATGGATGGACGCTGGGCAGGCTGTGGGATGTGGCCCCAGCTGTGGTCAGAGTAGATGCAGAGTCAGTGCTTGGAGAATCCAGGGATGGACCATGCGGCTCGTCAGCAGCTCCCTGCAGTGGGAAGGATTCAGTGGGGAGGAGTGAGATGTGCAGGGGTGGAGAGCAGTGGAAATGGTGGTGTGGGAGAGGGTGGTGGGAGGGTTGGGCTGTTTGGCAGGTCACTGATAAAGAACATAGAGAATAAACATTTTCAACGCCCCTGAAGTTGCTTAAGGACTTACGGGGCAGAAAGATAAAAGGATGTAAAGGCAGGCACACAGGATGATAAACAGCGTAGGAGCCAGTGGAGAAACAAATAAGGAGGCCTCCAGTGGTTTTGGGGCATGTTCTATAACAAGAAGAAAGCGGACAAGGCCAATGGAAAACTTCAAGGCAAGGTCACCTTTAATATCTCAGCAATCAGTGAATGCGACCACCAGAGACCCCTCTGAATGATCCTCCAGGATCATAGTAGTACATCCAGTAGGAGGGAAACACATGAAAATTCATTCCAGGAAAATTATGTTTATGGGTTAGATAAGAAAAACTTTTATATGATCATGTGTAGTCATAATGGATAAAACCACTTTTGTAATGTCTCACCACACACAGGACACGGAGAGATCCTTCTGTGTGTCCTGTGGAGGTAAAGAAGTCTGCTTCCTCAGGTCTTGCATTGTGTTAGAAAGTTTATTCTGGCAATTATGGTATCACTCCATATCCCCATCACCAGCACTCTCTCCATCCCCTGCCCTCCTGTCCCCTCCGACACGCCCAGACCACCCGGGGCCGCCTTTCCCCCGCTCCTGCCCCGCTCCAGCCGGGAGCAGGGACATCGCTGCTGTGACACTCTCGGAGCAGCCGGGGGGGAATGCTGAGCCCCTGGGCCATCGTGTCCGTGCCGGCTGTGCCGGTGCCAGCCCAGCTCTGGGCACTGGGGATCATGGCCGCTCCAGGGAGCACAAGCCATGGGGGTGTCCCCTCTGTCCAGCCACATTCCCAGCTGGCAGCAGCAGCCAGAGGAAGCCAGGAAGCGCTGGCAGAGGGGGCAAAGGCAGCTCAGGGTTCACGGTGCTGTTCATTGATATCAGACCTCAGTGGGATGCAGGAACCGGTGCCAGGGCGACTTCTGGGATCACAGCCGTGTGGGGCACGATCCCTTTGGGGAACATTGCTCTAGGAGTTGTGAGGGAGGAGCACAGCCATGCTCCAATGTGCTCCCCGCAGAGCATCCCTCCCACATGGCCCTTGGCAATGCCCCTGCTCCTGCAGGAATAAAGGTGGCAGGGTGACCCTGAGGATATTTATTAATCAGGGGACTCAAGGAAACCCTCAGCTACTGCCCTGGGGTGCTTCGTCAGTGCAGTGGAAGGGATCAAGAGGCTCAGACTGCCATGGAATCATTGGAATAATTCCCTAGTGGGATCATTGCTGCTGGCAGTGTTTTCTTCTGGCTCCCCCAAAGACCCTCCTGAGAGATTTCCTGAGGCACCCATGGAGGAGTTCTTCCAGCATCTTTGTGAAAAACGCCAATCACTTGTTTTTAAAATGTAAAAAGTTTAATAGCAATAAAATGGTTATAAAAACAGTAATATAATTAGAGGAATAAAAATTTGAACAATTGAGATTAGGACAAGACGAGACAATAAAAACAAAGAGTTACGGACAGTCAGGTGACCTTTTTCTGGGCAAAATAAGCCCGAAAAATGACCCATGTTAACAGAGGATTAACCCTTAAAAGCAACAGCCTGTTGCATATTCATCCACCTCGTACACGATGCATAACTCCCATTCAAACAATGGATTCTGTCTGGTCAGTGTCAGCTTCTTCCTCTTAATTCTGACGGCATCTTCAGTGCTGAGTGAAGTGGGAAGAAGTTTCTTCTGATAAGGGAACAATAAATTCTTTTTCTCTGAAAGATTTAGGTGCCCTGTGGCTGCTATCTCAGTGCAAGTACCTCATTCCTCTCTTTTAAAAAAAGTATCTTACATAGCATAGTTTCTATTTTAACAATATGTTATAACCTAAAACTATATTTAACACACTATTTAAGAAAATTAATACAGCAAAACTTTCTAACAGAACACATATACTATTCCTTTTAATATTTGCAAAAAGCCAATCATAAAATACCCATTTTTCACAATCTCCCTACCAAGAATTAGATGATGGGTTTGATGGTGCT
Organism: Motacilla alba alba; assembly: GCF_015832195.1. NCBI lineage: Eukaryota > Metazoa > Chordata > Aves > Passeriformes > Motacillidae > Motacilla > Motacilla alba. The sequence goes on along the minus strand of NC_052020.1, from coordinate 8,326,191 downwards.
GTTGATGCAGGCAAGCAGGAAACCAGGCTGGGAAGGCAGGATGGTGTAGCCGAGCTGCTGCAGGAAATTCCAGAGGCTGAGGGGGAGAGGGATGAGGAGAGGGAGGAAGATAATAATGTGGAGCATTCTGGGCTTGCCCTTCTCTGAGCAACATGAGTCCTGAAGGCAGAAAAGTATGCTGGAAATGAGCAAGAAGGGAGCAAAGAGGAAGAGGTGGAGGGTGCACATGGAGATGAGAGACCATGGCAGTGCTCTTCAGGAAACCGGCCCAGGGAAGCCACTGCTGGATTGAGAGCAATGACAGCAAAGAAGGCCACTGCAGGGCACTCATCACCACGCATGGCAGGCACTCAGAAAAGAAACAGCAGCAGCAGCAGAAGGGATTGAAGGCTACAGAGACCAGCCCTGTGATGTTCATGAGCAGCACACGGTACAGCCCCACACTGGAGCACAGAGCGACAGCCGGAAAAAGAAGCTCAAGTACCCCAGGGGCACAACAGCAGAGCAGACCACATCCTCTACAAGGAGGAGATGTGTGGGTGTGAGCATGAGGAGGAGGAAGAGGGAGAGAGCAACCGCCAGGTTGAAAATGAAGTTGGTGGTGAAGCCGATGCCGAGGACCCAGATGACAGCCCCGTTCCCAGCCAGCCCACAGAGGCAGATGAGCAGTGTCACACTGTGGATGGGCACCGTGGTGACATCTGTCTCACACAGATTGTCTCCTTCAGTGGGTGAGATGGGAGATGAGGAGTCATTGGTCACTCCATGGATGGATGCTGGGCAGGCAGTGGGATGTGGCCCTGGCTGTGGTCACAGTGGATGGGCAGTCAGTGCTTGGAGAATCCAGGGATGGACCATGCGGCTCCTCAGCAGCTCCCTGCAGTGGGAAGGATTCAGTGGGGAGGAGTGAGATGTGCAGGGGAGGAGGGCAGGGGAAATGGTGGGGTGGGAGAGAGTGGTGGGAGGGTTGGGCTGTTCGGGCACAGGGCAGAGGAGGGGGGAGCTGGGGAGGGCACAGCAATCCCCGGGAGAGGGTGGCAGGAACAGAGCAGCTGCTGGAGGAGAGGAAGGGGCGGTAGGGAGGAAGGAAACCATTCCACTGACCTGTTCCCTGTGGGGCAGCAGCAGGCAAAGGGGTCTGTGCAGATCAGCGGCGCTTCCTGGTGCCTCTTGCTCCTTTGGGATCCATGTCCTAAAGCGGCTCCTGCCAGGTCAGTGCCATGAAGGAGAAAGTGCCCAGATCACCAGGAGCTCCCCACTCCCATCCTGCTGGCTCTCTCTGTGCCGTATCCCACTGTTGTTTTCAAAAGACTTGGTGGGGTTATGGGGGAGTTTGAAATTGCATCTTTTTGCATTAAAGTTTTACTTCCATTGGTTTGCTGGTATGTTTTGGGGAGAAGTAGGAATGTGTGGTTTTTGTTGGGGTTTTTTTTGTTGGTTTTTTTTTGGGTGGGGGTTTTGGTTTCTTTGGGTTTTTTTTTGTTTTGGTTTTTTTTTTTTGTTTTGTTTCGTTTTGTTTTGTTGGGGTTTTTTTTGTTGTTTTTTGGGGGGGTTTTTTGCTACCAAGGAAGTGGGATTAGTCAAAACTCCATTTAGAGAATAGAATGGGAGGTCTTTTCCTTCTGATTAGAAACATTCCTTACTGGACATTGTCCTGTTTTCTGACTGCCTCCCCTCTCCTGACAGGTTTCTCCCATTTCTCATTTCTCTTCCCTGAGGGGTCATGGTCCCTCCAGCAGCAGAGGGATGCTGGTGCTGCTGGTGGCACTGGAATGGTGCCAGCACTGCCGGTGCTGGTGGAGCACTGGGCTGCCTCTCAGAAACAGCTCCCTTGCTGGTGAGAGGTCTGGGATCATTGCCAAAACCTGCCCCGGGCCCAGCGAAACAGAGATGAGCCAAGAATTCCCATTTTTTCACTCAAATAAGGGCTCACACTGCCCAAGGGAAGGACAGCAAACAGTTGCTTTGTGTTGATTTGGCACAGCCTGGTTTTTTGGTGTCAGGGCAGGGCCACAGAAAGGGGCTCCTGGGAGAAGCTGCTGGAAGCTTCCACCATGTCCGACAGAGCCAGTTTCTGACGGCTCTGAAGGTGGCCATGCTGCTGGCCCAATCAGAGAGGTTGGTAACGCCTCTGTGACACCATATTTCAGAAGACAATCAAAGCAGCCCACACGCAGTTTTTACCAGGGATGGCGAGGCACCGCTGCCGGGGCCATCCCGGTGTGGTGTGCGGTGACGCGCCGCGGCCGCTGCCATCTCGGTGTGGCCCACGGCGAGCCTTGTGGAGGGCAAGACCCGAGCAGAGACAGAGAGAGAGAGAGAGGTCCCTTGCTTCCAAACCAGAGCAGCCTGTCTTTGGGGGACTGCGCCCCGTGGAAGAGTGACCAAGACCATAACAGTTTGGAGGAGACTGTTTGCCCCAGGAGGGACTCACATGGCAAGAGTTTTGTCAGGACTGCTGCTCGTGAGATTGGAGCCACACAGAGAAAGTTCACTGAGAACTGTCGCCTGTGGGAGAGACCCCAGGACATAGCACAAAAAGCTCCACTCCCTCAGCTAACAGTAGAAGATCTCAAGTGATGAATTGACCAAAACCCCCATGCCCTGTCTCCCTGCACTGTCAGTGGGAAGGAGGGAGGTGCTGGGGGAAAAAGAAAGTGTTTTAAAGTTTTATTTTACCTCTCATTATCATCCTCTGAATCAGTTAATAATACATTTACTTAATACCAGTATATTTGAACCTGGTTTTTTTTCTATTCTTGGGAGTGTTTTTTCTCCCAGTCCCCATCTCAACTCACGAGCCCTTTCTTAATTTCTGTTTCCCTCTCCTCTGCCCAGCTGAGAGCAGGAAAAGGCGAGTGAACGGCTTTGGCGGGTGCCTGGCGTTTGGCCAGTGCCAAACCACAACAGGCTTGCAGCCAGGTTATCAGCATCAGAGCCCACATTTCTTACTGCCAGCACCCTGGATGATGCAATAAAGGCAAGAGGGGAGCAGAGTTTGGTGTGCTGTGGTGCCCCTTCCAGCCCTTCACCAGAGCTCATTGTCCTCCTCCTCCTCAGTCTTGGCAATACTTGCAGATGTTTTTTTCTGATCTCAGCCCTTTGCAAGCAGGGACCCCTTCCACTAGACCGGGCTGCTTCAAACCACATCCAGCCTGGCCTGGAACACCTCCGGGGATGGGTAGGCCAGATCATCTCGGGGAACCTGTGCCAGGGCCTCACCACCATCACAGGGAAGAACTTCTTCCCAATATTCAGCCTAACCCTGTTCTCTGGCAGTGGGAAGCCATTCCCCCTTGTTCTGTTCAGGACTTGTCCAAAGCACCTCTCCAATTCTTTAGTCTCTGGAAGGGGCTCTGAGGAGTCCCTGAAGCCTTCCCTTGTCGAGGATGAACACCCCCAGCTCAGAGACCACAGAGAAGCCACAGGGAGGGGCTTGATGCCCCATGGAGACAACGGTGACAAACCCAGGTGTCACCCTGCTCCTGGAAGGGGGTGGCTGTGCTGAGGACCACGGACTCCCCCTCCCCTTGCAGCTGCACCATCCGAGCCTGCTGAGGGAGAGGCCAAAGCCAGGGCAGAGGAAGAATTTCTGAAGGCACAAAATCAGCAGCAAGGATATCAGTAAAAAACAGGTTTAATAACAAGCAAAAGCACACCAAAGTGCTGTGCCTGTGTGTGTCTTTGTGTGTGAGTGCAAGGGCAGGTGACAAAAGGACATTGAGAGGAAGGATTAAAATCAAAATGTCCCAAAACCTTTATAGCACTCAACAGCACCTTAGATATACATTAATATTAGGAATTCAGCAGAGGAATATCACTTAGCAGCATTTCACCTTAGTTATGCCTGATAATTCCTGGCAGGCCTGACCCACTGAGATGTCTCGGGCGCTGACACACCTGAGAGAGCAGCATTTCCCCCACGTTTGCCATGGCAGATGCAGACGTGTGTGCACACAGCCAGCCAGAGTCAGTGCAAGGTGCCTGTGAGAAATTCCCCTGGCAGGCAGTGAAATGCTGCCTGCGGATCCCTTTGCATCTCCTCCCTGTGCCAAGGGCTGGGCCTCGAGCACTGCGGGGATGGGCCCAGGAGCCGCCGGCGTTCGGGGATCAGCCCAGGGCAGCACATGGGAGAGATCCCAGCTGGGAGAGGCCCCAGTGCCAGGGAGCTTCTGCTCAGCGCTGCCGGGCCCAGGAGAGCTCCAAGGGGCTCCTTTTGGGCCGCTGCTCACAGGCCCCAAGGGATGGGCGTCAGGCACAGCAATGGCTCCCCCTGGCCACACCTGGGGCCGGCAGCTGTCTGTGAAAGGGGGAGAGCAGGGCTGGTGTGGCATTCAGGGAAGGAAAATAATTCCCCAGGCTGTTGATAAAGCCCAGGAGGTGTTTGGAGAGAAGCAGTTCCTGGAGCAGATGGTGTTTCTGCTCAGCGCCAGAGGAGGTGAGCCCAGGGGCTGCTCCTCAAGGCTGAGGCCTCACAAGCACGGATCAGAGCCCAGAGCGGCCTGGAAAGGGGCTGGGATGCACCAGCACAGGGAGGGTGACCCTGTGGGTATTTATTGATAGGAGACTCAAGGAATCCCTCAGCCACTGTCCCAGGGTCCCTCAGCAGGGCAGTGGAAGGGATCAACAGGCTCAGGCCTCTGTGTCCACAGTTAGCTCATTGCTGTGGGCAGTGTTTTCTTTTGGCTCCTCAAACACCCTGTGGATCGCCTTCCTCAGGGACTGCATGGAGGAGTGCCTCCTGCAGCTCTCCGTGGAGCAGTGTCTCCAGCAGCTCCCCATGGAGCAGTCTCTCTTCCAGTGCCCCACCAAGAAGCAGATGAAGGGTTTGATGCTGCTGGTGATGCAGGTGAGCAGCAAAACCACCTGGGAGGGCACGGTGGTGTAACCAAGCTGCTGCAGGAGAGACCAGAGACTGAGGGGCAGACTGAAGAGTGCAACGAGGACGATAACGATGTCGAGCCTCCTGTGCTGCTGCTGCTGGGAGCCAGGCTTGAAATGAATGAGGAGGATTGTGCTGGAAATGACCATGGGTACAGCAAATAGGAAGAGGTTGAGGGCGTACATGGAGGTGAGAGCCACCCGGCATTGCTCCTGCTCATGTGACTGGCACAGGGAAGTCACTGTGGGATTGACAGCGGTCACAACAAAGAACAAGGCCCAGAACAGTGCACTCATCACCACCCACAACAGGTGCTCGGAAAGTTTTCCAATGCAGAAAAACAGGCAGAAGATGGACCTGCACCTCTCGATGCTGATGAACATCAGCTGGAACAGCCCCATAGTGTAGGTGAACAGTGACAACTGGGAAAGCAAGCTCAAATACATTGGGGGCATGATAGCAGAGCAGGACACTTCTTCTACAAGGAAGAGTAGGGTGGAGGGCACCATGAAGATCAGGAAGAGGAAGTCAATGCTGGCCTGGTTGAATGCAACAAATTCGCTGATGGCATTAATTTGGAGGAGCCAGAGGAAAGCCCCGTTCCCAGCCAGCCCACAGAGGCCGATGAGCAGCATCACAATGTGCATGGACACGCTGGAGACGTTGATCTCACACTGACCAGGTCCATCATTCAAAGAGGTGAAAAGAGGGGACACGGTGCTCACCTCCATGGATGGATGCTGGGCAGGCAGTGGGATGTGGCCCCTGGCTGTGGTCACAGTGGATGGGCAGTCAGTGCTTGGAGAATCCAGGGATGGACCATGCGGCTCCTCAGCAGCTCCCTGCAGTGGGAAGGATTCAGTGAGGAGAAGTGAGATGTGCAGGGGAGGAGGGCAGTGGAAATGGTGGGTGGGAGAGGGAGGTGGGAGGGTTGGGCTCTTGGGCAGGAGGCTGATAAATAACAGAGAGAATAAACATTTTCAGTTCTTCTGAAGTTGTTCAAAAGCAAAGTGGCCAATATTTTAAAAGGATGTGTTATAGATGGATAATGGGATGACTGGCTCTCATATTTAAGGGATGAATACAGTGTATTAAGAGAAGATTTATTAATGTATAATTATGTTATTGTAGTCTGTTGTTTAGATGTCCCTTGTTCACCTCACAGTCCCCTTCCCCCCCCCTCTGTATTGTTGCCATCAGAGTGCCTGAGTCATCTAGGACAGGTAGAAAGAAGGGGTGTACAAAAGCGTGTTGCTGAGGCTGGGGGTGTAGCATGACAACACCTGACCCTGCAGTCAAGGTGCAAGAAATCAGGCTGAAACAATAAACAGCAAAGAAGAATTGTCTGACAGACTTTGGGAGGGCCAGGTGTAGCTGATGCAACCCCCCCCAGGGAATCAAAGGCAAAGCATCCATCTTGAAGATGAGCCAGCCACGTGGTGCTCAGCCATGAGGGAAGCTCCCAGGCCTGCTTCTCCTTATTTAGTCCTTTTGTTGTGTTTTTTGTTAAGGTATAATAAGCCTTTGAAAATTTTAAAAATGGGTGGTTGTTTCTCACAGGATGTAAAGGCTGGCACACAGGATGACAAACGTGGCAGGAACCAGTGCAGAAACAGATAAGGAGGTCTGCACTGGTTTTGGGGCACGTTCTGGAACAAGAAGCAACAGTGCATGGCCAAAGGAAAAGTTCAAGGCAGGGCCGCCTTTATTATGGCAGCATTCATTGAACATGACCACTAGAGAGACCCCTCTTAATAAACCTCCCAGATCATAAAAGGACTTTTAGGAGGAGGTGGATGCATGGAAATGAGTTCTAGGAAAATGGTGTTTATGTATTAGAGAAGAAAAACTTTTCAATACCTACATGTGGTTATAAAGAATTAATATCCTGTTGTAAAGTATCACCATACACATAATACAAGAAGAGATCCATCAGTGTCCAGTGCTGGTAAAGAATTCCTGCTTCCTTATGCTTTGCATTGTGTTAGAAAGTTTGTTCTGGCCCATTTCAGCATTAGGACACAGACGGGATGCACAGGAGAAGAGAGAGGAGCTGGGGAGGGCACTGCAGCCACCGGGAGAGGGTGGCAGGAACAGAGCAGCTGCTGGAGGAGAGGAAGGGGCGGTAGGGAGGAAGGAAACCATTCCACTGACCTGTTCCCTGTGGGGCAGCAGCAGGCAAAGGGGTCTGTGCAGATCAGCGGCGCTTCCTGGTGCCTCTTGCTCCTTTGGGATCCATGTCCTAAAGCGGCTCCTGCCAGGTCAGTGCCATGAAGGAGAAAGTGCCCAGATCACCAGGAGCTCCCCATTCCTGTCCTGCTGGCTCTCTCCGTGCCCTGTCCCTCTGTTGTTTCGCAAGGCTTGGCGGGAGAGTCAGAAATTTAATCTTTGGCTACGTCAGAATTTCCCTTCCTCTGAGTTATTTGTCTTGACTTTTTTTTTCTGCCATAGAGGAAGTAGCTCAACATGCAAATTTCTTTGAATGGTTCCTCATTTCCTCCTGATTAGAAACACTCTTCCAAGTGGGACATTCTCCAAATGCTTTCCCTCTCTGAGCAGATTTCTACCATTCCTCCTTTATCTACCCTGAGGGCTCACTGTCCCTCCAGCAGCAGAGAGCTGCTGGTGCTGCTGGTGGCACTGGAATGCCAGCAGTGCTGGGAGTGCTCACAGCACTGCTCAAGCATCTGAGTGATTCTCAGAAACAACTCTCATTCTGGGCTGAGATCCTGGATCATTGCCAAAACCTTCCCTGGCCCCAAGAAAACAAACTGAGCTGAGAATTCTATTTCTGTCAGTCCAGTGCAGGCTGACACAGCCCAAGGGAAGGACAGCATTCAGTTGCTTGCAGCCAGGTCATCAGCACTTAGAGCCCACCCAAATTACTGCCAATCCCCTTAATGATGCAATGAAAGCTATTAGGGACCAGGTTTTGGGCTGCTGTGATCCTCTTTCCAGCCCTTCATTAGAGCTCATCTCCCTCTGCCTCAGACATGGGAGCTCTTGTGTTTGTTTTTAGCTGACCCCACCCCTCTGGGCAACCTGTGCCAGGGCCTCACCACCCTCACAGGGAAGGATTTTTCCCTAATATCCAATCTGACCCCACCCTCTGTCAGTGGGAAGCCATTCCCCCTTGTCCTGTCACTCCATACCCTTGTCCCAAGTCCCTCCCCACCTCTTCAGGTGCCCCATTAGCTCCTGGATCATGAAGTGTTTGCCCTTGTAAGGACTGGGCTGGTGAGGGGATGTGAAATTCCATAGCTGGGGACACAAACAGGATGTCAGCAGGAAGAGAGGTGACAGTTCTGGTCCCAGGGCCAGCAGTTTGCAGGAGGTGCATCCCAAATCCCTGAGGCACATGTCTGCCTGGGTAGGAATCATCTGATCCCAGCTTTCTGGGACTTCCTTGGACTTCACTGTATGCTGCTGTTTGACTGCCAAGGGAGTGTAGAGGATGACCCAGTGGAAACCTGCAACTTTCTCAGGATTAAAGCCAAGAGAGCAGCATGGACTTGCCTCTTCTCAGAAGAAATGACTTTGCTGAAATCCTAAATTATCCCTCTGCTGTGTGCCAGTGCTCCAGCTCACACACAGAATTAATTATTGCATGAATCCTCTTGGAAACTGCATGGAGAAGGTGAAGTACCACTGAAGTTGCAGTGGGGAAACACAAGGGGGAAAACTCGATTTGAATCAAGGCCAAGGACAAGCCAAAGGTGAGCGCTCTGTCTAGGGTGCTGCATCCCTCCCACCCCAATTAGGGTTGATGCACAGCTGATTGTGGGCCAATTACTAGCCCATTCATTTTTATGATATTGACATCAGCTCCACTATGATCAAGCCCTTTAATTTTTTTGCATCCAACATAGTGCATGTTAAAGTTGGCTGAGCTGTTGTAATAGAGCTTGTCCGGAAAATCTGGGGTGACCTGTGCTGCCAAAGTTATCTGTGGCATGTTTTCCCTTGCCACTAGGGGTTTTGTTGGAGACGGGATAAGTTGTGCTCTATGTTGACCTGCAGGTGTAAAGCAGGGTGGCATGGGGGTCCATAGTATAATCTGCATTTTGCCCTCATAATCTGAATCAATAACTCCGGGCTGTACAAAAAGTCCCAACCTGGTGGCAGAGGAACGCCCTATTAACAAAGCATGAGTGTTATTACCAAGGGGTCCCCAGACTCCAGTAGGAGCCAAATGTACCAAAGATGTCATTAGAGTTATGGATTCTCTGGAGGCAAGATCCAGCCTGCCACTGCCTGCGGTTGTAGGCAGGAGCTCGCTTGCTAAAAGTCTTGTCTCACATTTTTTGTGATTCTCCAGGGCACAGACAGACCGGCCCCCAGTTGGAAGTTTCCTGGCTATGTTGCTTTCCAAATCACAGGGTACTGGCAGCGGCAGTCAACAGCCCCGTGTTTTCTCTTCCACACCTGGGACAATCTTTAGATGGTATTTTTATCCCATCCCCTTGTTGAGGGCAATCCTTTTTAAAATGGCCCATGGAACCACATCTAAAACAGCCCCCCACCTGCGTGTCCAGATGCGGAAGTGCGCGGAAACCCAGCGCTGGAAAGCCTCTGCCAGAGAATTGGTGTTATAAGCAGTAGTTCCCACATTTTGGCATGCTCTAACCATATCTGCTATGTCACAACTATGTGGGTTATGAACAGCGAGCAGTGTTTTCTACAATCTTTGTCTGCGTTTGTAAAAGCAAGCAGCTGCAACACAATAACTCCGGCCTCAATGCTGTCGACCCGCTGGGAAGGCGCAGCTTGCAGTCTGTCCAGGAACTGCATTAATAACTCCACTGGAGCCTGTAAAATCTTAGCAAAAGACAGGTTAGAATCGATACCCGTGCCTGGGAATTGCCGCAGGGCCTGCAGGGCTAGGCGAGCGATGATACCGCATGCATCATGCGGGTAGCCTGCCTGCGCTGCAGGGACTGCACAGGGACCCTCTCCGGTCAGCTGCACAACGGCGACTGGTGCATTTCTGTCCTGCAGCACTTCCGCCTGGGCTGTACACAGCTCTCGGTAATCGGTGAGCCAGACTGCAAACTGCGTCACTCTTAGGATCATTTTCATTATGCTTTTCCATTATGCTCCTCGTGGGGAGTGAGGACGTACACGGCCCTGTCGGACTGTAGGTAGCTCAGGGTGTGATGGCAGGATATACCACTTTCTTTCACTAGCGCCCTCAGTTCTGTAATTACTTTATGATCTAGCTCCTGATGTGCTGGCTGATGGCTTGGCGCATATATTACTGGGCAGGCTGTAATGACCATCAAATCGCCCTCCTTCATGGCCGCTTCCTGCCGTTTTTGCCAGTGCTGGACTACTGCATCGCCACCTTGGGCAGGAAGTGAGCCCGCCGCCACTTGCGAGATGAGAGTTCTGCACCCAGGGGTCCTGCCGTGCAGGAATTTTATTGGGGTAAGGCAGTCCTGCAGGGCTTGGGTTGATCTTGGGGTAAAGCAATTCTGCAGGGTTTGGATTAATCTTGGGGTCATATATGGGTTCTGGTGGCACTGAGGGTTCAGGGGAATTACCATCCAAACCTGCGAAATGGCCGACATTCATGGTTGACTTCCTTTAATGGCCGCCATGATTGTTCCCCATGTAGCGAGGTGCCCACAAGCTTCGGCATTGCCGTCCCTGGTGATATCAAAAAGCCTCTGCTGTATTGCTTGCCAGGCTGCGGATAAAAGGTGCCACTAAAGGGAAAATCTTTAACTTTAGACATCCAGTCCAGCATGGTGCTTAGTTTCACATCAGCCACATTAATCGAATGCTGATGAAGGAGCTGCCTTACCTATCCCCAGCTCCTGCTTTGTTCCAGGGATATTCCATCTCTGATACATTCTCCCACAGGCCTACTCATCCCCTAGGAGAAGCTGGTGCACTTTTAAATTCCTGAGTTCCTTCCCGAAATTCTCTTGGATCCTTTCTTGGATCCTTTTCCCAGACTCTTCTCGGCCAGTTCCTTGACCTAGTGGAAGCTGCTACTAGACCGGAGAGCACATCCTGGGCCACCTTTATATGTCCTGATTCAGGCCTGCCATTTGTAGCACTTGGAACAAAGCAACACGGACCCCCTTATGTATCCGAAGGAGATCGCTTTATTATAAAAATAGGCCGCTGTTTATACCTTTAATCTCAACCTGACATAATGGAAACCAAACCAAGGCCTAACAGAACTAAACTAGAAGGAGGGCACCCATTGGCTGGCTCAGCTGCAGTGCTGCTATCATGTCCTACCATCCAATCAGCTTGCTGCTCATACAGTATCCACCTGCCCTACCATCCAATCAGCTTCTGGCTCATACGCTGTCCACGTGTTCCTGCAGCCAATCACCATCTCACTCCCATCTGACTCTCCCCTCACCCCGATTGCCTCTCAGCCCTCAGCCGACTCCCCGCACCCAGCCGCAGCTGGGCCTTTCCCTCAGGGCCTTCTGGCCAGCACAGGCCTTGGCAACCTTAACAATTAGAACCCCATGTCCTACACTCAGTTGTACCACACTGGAATCAAACAAAAGACATAAATCCAGATCTGATTGCGGGGCAGTTACAGAATGACACAGATCCCTACAGCCTGGACTGTGGCTGAAGCTGCTGTGCAGAGTCGCTGTTCAGCTCCTCCTGAGGGGGGCCAGGTTCAGGAGGGAGGTGGTCAAGGTTTCCTTGGACACTGATGCTGGGGAACCAGAGGATGGATGGCCCCATTCTGCAGAAGAGCAGCATAGCCCCTAATCTCTGTGCCATTAAGTGGTCCAAGCATCTGGTGATGGGAAATTCCATATTCCATGTACTTTCTGGATACAGGCACAGGAGTTCAGTAGAGTTCACTATTGACAAACGCTTCATTCAGAAGGATTTAATTCTAGAATTAAAGAATGTGACAAATCCACACTGAAAGCATAGGGGAATGTTTCAGCTCTGCAGCCCTACCTGGTGTCCCTTCCCATCAGCTGGGAATGCAGGGCCGGCTCTGCTGGACAGAAGGGGAAGGATGCTCCATGTGTGCTGCCAGCCCCTCTCCTGCCATCGAGAGGCACCAGCCCTGCAGGGATTTGGGAACTCATCACCACTCCATGCTGGGAGTGTCCCCAGGGATTAATGTGTCCTGTGTAATTACTCCTGTGTAATTCTTTGCAGGCAGGAGTTCCCTGAAAAACACCATGAGTCTCATCTGCTGAACCAAAGGAGATGGAGTTCATTCCCTGGGGCCGAGGCCATGAGGGTCATTCCATGGGGAATAGAGCTGGGAACAGCACTGAGCCCAGCTGCACTGCTTGGAGCCATGTGGATCCAGGAGGGAGGAGGAAAGCCATGCTCCAATGTGCTCCCTGCAGAGCATCCCACAAAGATCACCCAAGGCAAAGCCCCTGTTCCCTTCTCCTGCAGGAATACAGCACCCCAGGGAGGGTGAGCCTGTGGATATTTATTAATCAGGAATTACTGATTAATATCAAGGAAAACCCTCAGCTTCTGTGAGGAGGTCCTTCAGCAGAGCAGTGGAAGGCATCAACAGGCTCACTTCCTCATGTCCCTGGAGGCATCTTTGCTGTGGTCAGTTTTTTCTTTCTGCTACTCAAAGACCCTCTGGAGGGAGAGCTGGAGGGACCTCACTCTACAGAGCCTCCAGCAGCTCGCCACAGAGCAGGCCCTCCAGGAGCTCCCCGCCAAGAAGTAGATGAAGGGTTTGATGCTGCTGTTGATGCTGGCGAGCAGGAAAACAGCCTGGGAGGGCACATCGATGTAACCGAGCTGCTGCAGGAAATTGCAGAAGCTGAGGAGGAGAGTTACCAGCGCAGTGAGGTGGAGAACCATGTCACGCCTCTTGGGTTGCTGCTGCTGGGAGCCCCACTTGGCCTTAATGAAATCAATTGTGCCAGAAATGAGCAAGGGTGCAGCCAAGAGGAGCAGGATGCTGGTGTACATGGAGATGAGAGGCACACGGCAGTGCTCCTGCTCTTGTGACTGGCACAGGAATATCACAGAGGGAATGACAGTGAAGAGAGCAAAGAAGGCCCAGGACTGGACACTTCCCACCACCAACCACGTTCGCTCGGAAATGTCCCAGTGGCAGCAGAGCTTCCAGAGCTTGTCCATATACTGCACAGTGCCACCAGGCCTCAGCCAGAACAGCGCCCAGTAATAGGAGACCACTGACAGCTGGAAAAGGAAACGCAGGTACAGCATGGGCATGACAGGAGAGCAGGAGACATCTTCCACCAGGAAGAGGAAGGCAGTGGGGACTGTGAGGAGAAGGAAGAAGATGTCGGCGACAGTCAGCTTAAAAATGCCAGAGTTATTGTATTTCAGGCTGAGGAGCCGGAGGACAGCCCCATTCCCGGCCAGCCCACAGAGGCAGATGAGCAGTGTCACACTGTGGATGGCCACGGTGGTGACATCTGTCTCACACAGATCATCTCCTTCAGTGGGTGAGACGGGATGTGGGGACATGGTGCTCCCCTCCACGGATGGACGCTGGGCAGGCAGTGGGATGTGGCCCCTGGCTGTGGTCAGAGTGGATGGGCAGTCAGTGCTTGGAGAATCCAGGGATGGACCATGCGGCTCGTCAGCAGCTCCCTGCAGTGGGAAGGATTCAGTGGGGAGGAGTGAGATGTGCAGGGGAGGAGAGCAGTGGAAATGGTGGGGTGGGAGAGAGTGGTGGGAGGGTTGGGCTGTTCAGGCACAGGGCAGAGGAGGGGGGAGCTGGGGAGGGCACTGCGGTCAGCGGGAGAGGGTGGCAGGAACAGAGCAGCTGCTGGAGGAGAGGAAGGGGTGGTAGGGAGGAAGGAAAACATTCCACTGACCTGTTCCCTGTGGGGCAGCAGCAGGCAAAGGGGTCTGTGCAGATCAGCGGCGCTTCCTGGTGCCTCTTGCTCCTTTGGGATCCATGTCCTCAAGCGGCTCCTGCCAGGTCAGTGCCATGAAGGAGAAAGTGCCCAGATCACCAGGAGCTCCCCATTCCCGTCCTGCTGGCTCTCTACGTCCTGCTGGCTCTCTCCGTGCTCTGTCGCGCTGTTGTTTCGCAAGGCTCGGTGGGGTCATTGGGCAGTCGGAAGTGGTTTGACATCTTTGGCTAAATAATTGCTCCACAGCCTCGGGGTTGCTGATCCTGGGTTGGTTTTTTTTTGTTGTTGTTGTTCGTGTTGGTTTTATGGTGGGTTTTTTTGGGTTTTTTTTGTTTGGTTTTTTTTTTGTTTCCCCTGCAAATCAATTGGTCTTTTTCTTTGTAGTGAGAAGTTTTTTAAACTACAACAAGGCACAAAAAAAGGTCCAGAGGCACGCCGCCCAAAACAGAAACAGGCTTTGTACCCTCTTGGTAAGCCACCCCCGGTAATCCATCCCCCACACTCAGACAGATTCCGCTTTTCCGGCACAGCTCCTCCTCCGTCCCGCCTTCCCGGAGCTTGTGCAGCGCTTCGGGCTTCGACTCCCCGCAATGCTCAGAGATCAGCATTGCAACTTTCAACATCAACACAACACTCACGTTAGAAAAGCTCCAAATCTTTACAGAGCTTCTTTTAACATTATAACACACATAATATTCATTCAACATTTGTGAGAGTCAATCACCATAGCACCTGTTTATAACATCTGTGAATGGCTCCACATTTCCCCCTAATTAGAGACACTCCTTCCCAGGAGAGTGTCCCATTCTTCAACTGCCTCCCTTCTCCTGACAGGTTTCTGCCATTTCTCATTTCTCTTCCCTGAGGGGTCATGGTCCCTCCAGCCGCAGAGGGATGCTGGTGCTGCTGGTGGCACTGGAATGGTGCCAGCACTGCCGGTGCTGGTGGAGCACTGGGCTGCCTCTCAGAAACAGCTCCCTTGCTGGTGAGAGGTCCGGGATCATTGCCAAAACCTGCCCCGGGCCCAGCGAAACAGAGATGAGCCAAGAATTCCCATTTTTTCACTCAAATGCAGGCTCACACTGCCCAAGGGAAGGACAGCAAACAGTTGCTTTGTGTTGATTTGGCACAGCCTGGTTTTTTGGTAGCAGGGCAGGGCCACAGAAAGGGGCTCCTGGGAGAAGCTGCTGGAACCTTCCATCATGTCCGACAGAGCCAGTTTCTGACGGCTCTGAAGGTGGCCATGCTGCTGGCCCAATCAGAGAGGTTGGTAACGCCTCTGTGACACCATATTTCAGAAGACAATCAAAGCAGCACACGCAGTTTTTACCAGGGATGGCGAGGCACCGCTGCCGGGGCCATCCCGGTGTGGTGTGCGGTGACGCGCCGCGGCCGCTGCCATCTCGGTGTGGCCCACGGCGAGCCTTGTGGAGGGCAAGACCCGAGCAGAGACAGAGAGAGAGAGAGAGGTCCCTTGCTTCCAAACCAGAGCAGTCTGTCTTTGGAGGACTGCGCCCCGTGGAAGAGTGACCAAGACCATAACAGTTTGGAGGAGACTGTTTGCCCCAGGAGGGACTCACATGGCAAGAGTTTTGTCAGGACTGCTGCTCGTGAGATTAGAGCCACACAGAGAAAGTTCACTGAGAACTGTCGCCTGTGGGAGAGATCCCATGACATAGCACATAAAAGCTCCTCTCCCTCAGCTAACAGAAGAAGATCTCAAGTGATGAATTGACCAAAACCCCCATGCCCGGTCTCCCTGCACTCTCAGTGGGAAGGAGGGAGGTGCTGAGGGAAAAAGAAAGTGTTTTAAAATTTTATTTTACCTCTCATTATCATCCCCTTAATCGGTTAATAATACATTTACTGAATACCAGTATATTTTAACCTGTTTTTTTCTATTCCTGGGTGTGTTTTTTCTCCCAGTCCCCATCTCAACTCATGAGCCCTTTCTTAATTTCTGTTTCCCTCTCCTCTGCCCAGCTGAGAGCAAGAGAAGGTGAGTGAACGGCTTTGGCGGGTGCCTGGCGTTTGGCCAGTGCCAAACCACAACAGGCTTGCAGCCAGGTTATCAGCATCAGAGCCCACATTCCTTACTGCCAGCACCCTGGATGATGCAATAAAAGCTACTGGAGACCAGAGTTTGGTGTCCTGTGGTGCCCCTTCCAGCCCTTCACCAGAGCTCATTGTCCTCCTCCTCCTCAGTCTTCGGAATACTTGTGGTTGTTTATTCCTGATCTCAGCCCTTTGCAAGCAGGGACACCTTCCACTAGACCAGGCTGCTTCAAACCCCATCCAGCCTGGCCTGGAACCCCTCCAGGGATGGGGAGGCCAGAGCATCTCTTGGAACCTGTGCCAGGGCACACCACCCTCACAGGGAAGAATTTCTTCCCAATATTCAGCCTAACCTTGTTCTCTGGCAGTGGGAAGCCATTCCCCCTTGTTCTGTCACTTCAGTCCTTTGTCCAAAGCACCTCTCCAATTCTTTAGGCTCTGGAAGGGGCTCTAAGGAGTCCCTGAAGCCTTCCCTTGTCCTGGATGAACACACCCAGCTCAGAGACCACAGTGAAGCCACAGGGATGAGGTTGATGCCCCATGGAGACAACGGTGACAAACCCAGGTGTCACCCTGCTCCTGGAAGGGGGTGGCTGTGCTGAGGACCACGGACTCCCCCTCCCCTTGCAGCTGCACCATGCGAGCCTGCTGAGGGAGAGGCCAAAGCCAGGGCAGAGGAAGAATTTCTGAAGGCACAAAACCAGCAGCAAGGATATCAGTAAAAAACAGGTTTAATAATATGCAACTGCACACCAAAGTGCTGTGCCTGTGAGTGTCTTTGTGTGTGAGTGCAAGGGCAGGTGACAAAAGGACAGTGAGGGTAAGAATTAAAATCAAAATGTCCCAAAACCTTTTAGCACTCAACAGCACCTTAGATATACATTAATATTAGGAATTCAGCAGAGGAATATCACTTAGCAGCATTTCACCTTAGTTATGCCTGATACTTCCTGGCAGGCCTGACCCACTGAGATGTCTCAGGCGCTGACACACCTGAGAGAGCAGCATTTCCCCCACGTTTGCCATGGCAGATGCAGACGTGTGGGCACACAGCCAGCCAGAGTCAGTGCAAGGTGCCTGTGAGAAATTCCCCTGGCAGGCAGTGAAATGCTGCCTGCGGATCCCTTTGCAGCTCCTCCCTGTGCCAAGGGCTGGGCCTCGAGCACTGCGGGGATGGGCCCAGGAGCCGCCGGCGTTCGGGGATCAGCCCAGGGCAGCACACGGGAGAGATCCCAGCTGGGAGAGGCCCCAGTGCCAGGGAGCTTCTGCTCAGCGCTGCCGGGCCCAGGAGAGCTCCAAGGGGCTCCTTTTGGGCCGCTGCTCACAGGCCCCAAGGGATGGGCGTCAGGCACAGCAATGGCTCCCCCTGGCCACACTTGGGGCCGGCAGCTGTCTGTGAAAGGGGGAGAGCAGGGCTGGCGTGGCATTCAGGGAAGCAAAATAATTCCCCAGGCTGTTGATAAAGCCCAGGAGGTGTTTGGAGAGCAGCAGTTCCTGGAGCAGAGGGTGTTTCTGCTCAGCGCCAGAGGAGCTGAGCCCAGGGGCTGCTCCTCAAGGCTGAGGCCTCACAAGCACGGATCAGAGCCCAGAGCGGCCTGGAAAGGGGCTGGGATGCACCAGCACAGGGAGGGTGACCCTGTGGGTATTTATTGATAGGAGACTCAAGGAATCCCTCAGCCACTGTCCCAGGGTCCCTCAGCAGGGCAGTGGAAGGTGCAACAGACAGACTCAGAGCATTGCGTCCATGGCAGGATCATTTCTGTGGGCAGTGTTTTCTTTTGGCTCATCAAACACCCTGTGGATCGCCTTCCTCAGGGACTGCGTGGAGGAGTGCCTCCTGCAGCTCTCCATGGAGCAGTGTGTCCAGCAGCTCCCCATGGAGCAGTCTCTCTTCCAGTGCCCCACCAAGAAGTAGATGAAGGGTTTAATGCTGCTGGTGATGCAGGTGAGCAGGAAAACGACCTGGGAGGGCACGGTGGTGTAACCGAGCTGCTGCAGGAAAGACCAGAGACTGAGGGGCAGACTGAAGAGTGCAACGAGGACGATAACGATGTCGAGCCTCCTGTGCTGCTGCTGCTGGGAACCAGGCTTGAAATGAATGAAGAGGATTGTGCTGGAAATGACCATGGGTGCAAGAAATAGGAAGAGGTTGAGGGCGTACATGGAGGTGAGAGCCACCCGGCATTGCTCCTGCTCGTGTGACTGGCACTGGGAAGTCACTGTGGGATTGACAGCGGTCACAACGAAGAGGAGGACCCAGAACAGGACACTCATCACCATCAACACCAGGCGCTCAGGAAGTTGGCAACCACAGAAAAACAGGCAGAGGATGGACCTGCACCTCTGAATGCTGATGAACATCAGCCGGTACAGCCCCATTGTGTAGGAGAACAGCGACAGGTAGAAAAGAAAGCTCAAATACATCAGGGGCATGATAGCAGAGGAGGACACTTCCTCTACAAGGAAGAGCAGGGTGGAGGGAACCAGGATGATGAGGAAGAGGAAATCGGTGATGGCCTGGTTGAAGACAAAGTCGGTGTTGGGATTAATGTGGAGGACCCGGAGGAAGGCACCATTCCCAGCCAGCCCACAGAGGCCGATGAGCAGCGTCACAATGTGCATGGCCACACTGGAGACATTGATCTCACACTGACCAGGTTCATCGTTGGGTGAGGTGAAAAGAGGGGACACGGTGCTCACCTCCATGGATGGACGCTGGGCAGGCAGTGGGATGTGGCCCTGGCTGTGGTCAGAGTGGATGGGCAGTCAGTGCTTGGAGAATCCAGGGATGGACCATGTGGCTCCTCAGCAGCTCCCTGCAGTGGGAAGGATTCAGTGGGGAGGAGTGAGATGTGCAGGGGAGGAGGGCAGTGGAAATGGTGGGGTGGGAGAAGGAGGTGGGAGGGTTGGGCTCTTGGGCAGGAGGCTGATAAATAACACAGAGAATAAACATTTTCAGTTCTTCTGAAGTTGTTCAAAAGCAAAGTGGCCAATATTTTAAAAGGATGTGTAATAGATGGATAATGGGATGACTGGCTCTTGCAGTTAAGCGATGAATACTGTGTGAATATTAAGAGAAGTGTTATGGTTTATATTTATGTTATTGTAGTCCGTTTTTTAGATGTTGCCTGTTCTCCCCACAGTTGCCTTCTCCCCCCTCTGTATTGTTGCCATCAGAGTGCCTGAGTCATCTAGGACAGGTAGAAAGAATGGGTGTACAAAAGCTTATTGCTGGAGCTGGGAATGCAGCATGAATACACCTGGCTCTCCAAACAAGATGCAAGAAATCAGGCTCAACAATAAACAGCAAAGAAGGGTTGACTGACAGACTTTGGGAGGGCCAGGTGTAGCTGATGCAACCCCCCCAGGGTATCAAAGGTGAAGCATCCATTTTGAAGATGAGCCACCCACGTGGTGCTCAGCCATGAGGGAAGCTCCCAGGCCTGCTTCTCCTTATTTAGTCTTTTTGTTGTATTTTTTGTTAAGGTATAATAAGCCTTTGAAAATGTTAAAAATGGGTGGCTGTTTCTCACAGGATGTAAAGGATGATAAATGAAGCTGGAACCAGTGCAGAAACAGATAAGGAGGCCTGCAGTGGTTTTGGGGCACATTTCGGAACAAGAAGCAACAGTGCATGGCCAGAGGAAAAGTTCAAGGCAAGGCCACCTTTAATATGGCAGCATTCATGGAACATGACCACCAGAGAGACCCCTCTTAATAAACCTCTTAATGAGTTCTAAGAAAATGGTGTTTATGTATTAGAGAAGAAAAACTTTTCAATACCTACATGTGTTATAATGGATCAATACCCTGTTGTAAATTGCACCATAGAATACAAGAAGAGATCCATGTGTGTCCAGTGCTGGTAAAGCATTCCTGCTTCCTCATGCTTTGCATTGTGTTACAAAGTTTGTTCTGGCCCATTTCAGTATTAGGACACAGACGGGATGCACAGGAGAAGAGAGAGGAGCTGGGGAGGGCACTGCGGTCGCCGGGAGAGGGTGGCAGGAGCAGAGCAGCTGCTGGAGGAGAGGAAGGGGCAGTAGGGAGGAAGGAAACCATTCCACTGACCTGTTCCCTGTGGGGCAGCAGCAGGCAAAGGGGTCTGTGCAGATCAGCGGCGCTTCCTGGTGCCTCTTGCTCCTTTGGGATCCATGTCCTAAAGCGGCTCCTGCCAGGTCAGTGCCATGAAGGAGAAAGTGCCCAGATCACCAGGAGCTCCCCATTCCTGTCCTGCTGGCTCTCTCCGTTCCCTGTCCAGCTGTTGTTTCGCAAGGCTCGGCGGGAGAGTCGGAAATTTAATCTTTGGCTACGTCAGAATTTCCCTTCCTCTATTTGTCTTGACTTTTTTTTTTTTTTCTGCCATAGAGGAAGTAGCTCAACATGCAGATTTCTTTGAATGGCTCCTCATTTCCTCCTGATTAGAAACACTCTTCCAAGTGGACATTCTCCAAATGCTTTCCCTCTCACAAAAGATTTCTACCATTCCTCCTTTATCTACCCTGAGGGCTCACTGTCCCTCCAGCAGCAGAGAGCTGCTGGTGCTGCTGGTGGCACTGGAATGCTGGCAGTGCTGGGAGTGCTCACAGCACTGCTCAAGCATCTGTGTGATTCTCAGAAACAACTCCCATTCTGGGCTGAATTTCAGGGTCACTGTCAAAACCTTCCCTGGCCCCAGGAAAGCAAAGTGAGGCAAGAACTCTATTTCTGTCATTCCAGTGCAGGCTGACACAGCCCAAAGGGAAGGACAGCACTCAGTTGCTTGCTGCCAGGTCTTCAGCACTTAGAGCCCACCCTAATTACTGCCAATCCCCTTAATGATGCAATGAAAGCTATTAGGATCCAGGTTTTGGGCTGCTGTGATTCCCATTCCAGCCCTTCACTAGAGCTCATCCTCCTCCTCCTCCTCAGACTTGGGAGCTCTTGTGTTTCCTTTTACCTGACCCCACCCCTCTGGGCAACCTGTGCCAGGGCCTCACCACCCTCACAGGGAAGGATTTTTCCCTAATATCCAATCTGACCCCACCCTCCATTAGTGGGAAGCCATTCCCCCTTGTCCTGTCACTCCATACCCTTGTCCCAAGTCCCTCCCCACCTCTCCTGGAGCCCCATTAGCTCCTGGATCATGAAGTGTTTGCCCTTGAAAGGACTGGGCTGGTGAGGGGATGTGAGATTCCATAGCTGGGGACACAAACACAGTGCCAGCAGGAAGAGAGGTGACAGTTCTGGTCCCAGGGCCAGCAGTTTGCAGGAGGTGCATCCCAAATCTCTGAGGCACATGTCTGCCTGAGTAGGAATCATCTGATCCCAGCTTTCTGGGAATTCCTTGGACTTCACTGTAGGCTGCTGTCTGACTCCCAAGGGAGTGTAGAGGATGATTGAGAGGAAACCTGCAACTTTCTCAGGATTAAAGCCAAGAGAGCAGCATGGATTTGCCCCTTCTCAGAAAAAATTACATTGCTGACATCCCAAATTCTCCCTCTGATGTGAGCCAGGGCTCCAGCTCACACACAGAATTTTATTGTATGAATCCTCGTGGAAACTGCGTGGTGAAGGTCCAGTGCCACTGAAAATTTGGTATACAAATGGGAAAACTCGATTTGAATCAGAAATCAAAGTTTAACAGCACATTTGTAGAGCAGGGTCATAAGGATCCATCCCCTCAGAAATGAGAGGGAGCAAGTTCAGGCTGTGCAAAAGACAGGATTTTGGGAGTGGGGTTGCTATAAAATGGAAGAGAAGCTGACCTGGAGACAAACTGCTTTGGCCATGGTCTGGTTGCTGAGGCTGTCTCCTGTTCCTCATTTCCTGCCCAGAGTGAAGAGCAGATGAGGAGCAGAGCCTTGATCCCGTGGCAGGCTCTGAAGCAGTTGCCTGTTTGTGAGAGCCCTGGAGAACACGAGCCAGCCCGGAGAACAGGGGGCTGTGGCAGGAGCTGGGACAGAGCCCGCGCCGGACGCTGCTGGGGCTCAGCCCGCGGGCTGGGCTCCCCTTTCCCAAGGGAGCATTGCAGGGAACCTCCTGAAGATCCCGAGCCAGGGACAGCAGCTGCAGGGTGGGAGGTGAGGAGAGTGCACTGCGGGGAAGTTCTCCAGGCTGCGAGAGGAAACAAGGTCAGGCTCTTCTCTTTCACCCTAATCAGTGCCCCCTCATTGGGTGGAACCTGGCTATTGATTTTGGGGGCAGAATTGAGGTCTGTGGGGAATTGAAAGCTAGAAATACTGAGGGAAAAGGGAGGGAATATTGAAATGAGTGTCCTGCTGAAGGAATCCTCTAGCAGCTGAGTGATATCAACAGACCCCTGAGAGTCCAGGTCAGATCCATCCCAAAGCCATTTGCTCTGGGCTATCTCCATGGGCAATCCTCTCCTTCTGCAATTGTTTTCCTCCTCCAGCTCTGTCCTGTCCACAGCCAGGAAGGAGGGATCTCCCTGGCTTTTGTGCCAGGCACGCCAGACCAGGCTCCCACATCCTACTTGCCATTTGTCCGGTCCCTCACCCGTCCCTGTGCTGCTCCACATGGAAGCTGTGGGTGGGAAAAGATGGAAATGCCACGTTTGGGGGACAGCAGCCCTGCTCTGGTGTGTGTGTTTGTCACCCCTGCAGCTGTGTGAGGGGAGGAGAAGCAGCAGAGGTGTCCCCATGAGCACTTTGTGCCCTGCCACGGAGGGAGCCAGCCCTGCCTGCTGGAGGCAGCCCGCTGGGAAGGCATCCAAGGGGAGCTGGAATGAGGAGAGCCACGACAACTGGACCCAGTGTGCCAACAGGCACTGGAGCAAAGCGCCTGTCACGCTGCTGCTGCTGCTGCTGTGCCTGTGTGGGATGGTGGGAACGGGGCTGTGCTCTGGCTCCTCGGCCCACAGCAGTGCCCTCCCTCTGGCTGACTGCCTGGCTGGGAGCTGTGCACAGGGATTCACCCCCTCTGTTAGTGTGGCCTTGCAGAGGGCTTTTGAGGATGTGCCAGAGCCAGGGAATAGGGACAACACCGTGGAGTCATCATGAAAGAGAGGCATCATAAAATAGAGCTGTAAAATACCCAGAGTAGGAAGGGAGCCACAAGGATCATGGAGTTCAGCTCCTGGCCCTGCACAGGACACGCCAACCATCCCAGCCTGTGCCTGAGAGCATTGTCCAAATGCTCCTTGAGCTCTGTCAGGCTGGTGCTGTGTGCAGCAGGGGAACTTCTGCCTGGGGTTTACACTGAATGACGTGAGGAATCCTCATGGAATGGTTTGGGTTGGAAGGAACCTTAGAGATCATCTCATTCCATCTCTTCATTGGCATTGGGGAGGCATACCCAGGAACATTTATGCTTTGAAATCTGCTCCTTTGAAAGGAAGCTCAGGTACTGAGTGGACTGGGTGACACAAGAGACAAGGAAGGTGCTTGGAAGTAGAAAAAGTGCATTGGAGGATCATGATCCTCCTGCACTTGCCTTGGGAGAAACCCCCTGGCTGCGTTGTTCTTCCCTGCACAAGAGGTTGTACCATGGAAGGTTTCATCTTTCCAATGGACAGGAAATGGGAGAGAGGGAGACAAAAACCCTCTCAGATGTCAAAGTCTCTCTCTTCTGTTAACTATTATCAACTCTGTGAATAAATGCTCCTTAGTTGTTGTTTAACATCATGTGTGTCTCAAAGCCTGACTCCACCCATGGCTTTCCCTCTCACTTCCCTTTCCAGAAGCAGTGGCACTTTGCTTTCCTCTGGATTTAAGGCAGTGGGAAAAGGAGGGACAACTTTCCCCTGAATAAGAGATGTGGCTGCTGCCCAGGACTCTCCCAGGAGGAATGAGGAGCTCTTGGCACTGCCAACATCATCCCAACCATTGCAGGCACGTGCCTTAGGAAGGGCTCTGGTATGAGACAGGTACCTGCCCTGCTCACAGACAAGCCAGAGGCTTTAGAATGGGATAAAAGAAGGAAATGAGCCATTCTGGATACTGTTTAACAGGCACAGGCTCTGCACTGAAGCCTCGATGTTGTTTATTCAACAAAATCTGGGGCCAGAATTTCCGCAGTGGAGGCAAACAAAAATCATAAATCCAAATCAGATTGAGGGGCAGTTACAGAATGACAAAGATCCCTACAGCCTGGACTGTGGCTGAAGCTGCTGTGCAGAGTCGCTGTTCAGCTCCTCCTGAGGGGGGCCAGGTTCAGGAGGGAGGTGGTCAAGGTTTCCTTGGACACTGATGCTGGGGAACCAGAGGATGGATGGCCCCATTCTGCAGAAGAGCAGCATAGCCCCTAATCTCTATGCCATTAAATGGTCCAAGCATCTGGTGATGTGACATTCCATATTCCATGTCCTTTCTGGATACAGGCACAGGAGTTCAGTAGAGTTCACTATTGACAAACACTTCATTCAGAAGGATTTAATTCTGGAATTGAAGAATGTGAGAAATTCCCACTGAAAGGATAAAGGAATGTTGCTGTCCCTCCCCAGCTCTGCAGCCCTACCTGGTGTCCCTTCCCATCAGCTGGGAATGCAGGGCTGGCTCTGCTGGACATAAGGGGAAGGATGCTCCATGTGATCCCAGCCCCTCTCCTGCCATCGAGAGGCACCAGCCCTGCAGGGATTTGGGAACTCATCATCACCACCCTGTACTGGGAGTGTCCCCAGGGATTAAGGTGTCCCATACTTTGCAGGCAGGAGCTCCCTGCAAACACCATGAAACTCATCAGCTGAGCCAAAGGAGATGGAGTTCATTCCCTGGGGCTGAGGCCATGAGGGTCATTCCATGGGGAAGAGAGCTGGGAACAGCACAGAGCCCAGCTGCACTGCTTGGAGCCACGTGGATCCAGGAGGGAGGAGGAAAGCCATGCTCCAATGTGCTCCCTGCAGAGCATCCCACAAAGATCACCCAAGGCAATGCTCCTGCTCCCTTGTCCTGCAGGAATACAGCACCACAGGGAGGGTGATCCTGTGGGTATTGATTAATCAGGTGACTCAAGGAAACCCTCAGCCTCTGTGTGGAGGTCCTTCAGCAGAGCAGTGGAAGGTATGAGCCGGCTCAGACCCCTGTGTCCCTGGGGTCATCATTGCTGTAGTCAGTTTTTTCTTTCTGCTCCTCAAAGACCCTCTGGAGGGAATCCCTGAGGGACCCCACTGTACAGAACCTCCAGCATCTCGTCATGGAGCAGGTTTTTGTGCATCTCCCTGCCAAGAAGTAGATGAAGGGTTTGATGCTGCTGTTGATGCAGGTGAGCAGGAAAACAACGTGGGAGGATGCATTGATGTAACCGAGCTGCTGCAGGAAATGGCAGAGGCTGAGAAGGAGAGTGAAGAGTACAGTGAGAACGATAACGATGTCACGCCTCTTGGGCTGCTGCTGCTGGGAGCCCCTCTTGGCCTGAATGAAATCGACTGTGTTGGAAATGACCACGGGTGCAACAAAGAAGAGCAGGATGAGGGTGTACATGGAGATGAGAGGCGCACGGCAGTGCTTCTGCTCATGTGATGGGCACAGGAATGTCACTGCAGGAATGACAGCAAACAGAGCAAAGAAAGCACAAGATTGGACACTTCCTACCACCAACCACAGGCGGTCGGGAAGGTCATAGGGGCAGCAGCGCTGGAAGAGGTTGCGCACATAAAGCACAGTGATACCGCGTATGAGCCGGAATAGCCCCCAGTAGTAGGAGACCACTGACATCCGAAAAAGGAAACTCAAGTACAGCAGGGGCATGATAGGAGAGCAGGACACATCCTCCACCAGGAAGAGGAGGGCAGAGAGGACTGTGAAGAGAAGGAAGAGGAAGTCGGTGACAGCCAAGTCAAATATTGCAGAGTTACAGCATTTCAGCCTGAGGAGGCTGATGACAGCCCCGTTCCCAGCCAGCCCACAGAGGCAGATGAGCAGTGTCACACTGTGGATGGCCACGGTGGTGACATCTGTCTCACACAGATCGTCTCCTTCAGTGGGGGAGGCAGGAGATGGGGACACGGTGCTCCCCTCCATGGATGGACGCTGGGCAGGCAGTGGGATGTGGCCCTGGCTGTGGTCAGAGTGGATGGGCAGTCAGTGCTTGGAGAATCCAGGGATGGACCATGCGGCTCCTCAGCAGCTCCCTGCAGTGGGAAGGATGCAGTGGGGAGGAGTGAGATGTGCAGGGGATGAAGGCAGTGGAAATTTTGGTTTGGGAGAGGGAGGCAGTAAGGTTGGGATGTTTGGCAGGGGATGTGGAAGCAAAGCACAGGGCAGAGGAGGGGGGAGCTGGGGAGGGCACTGGGGTCACCGGGAGAGGGTGGCAGGAACAGAGCAGCTGCTGGAGGAGAGGAAGGGGTGGTAGGGAGGAAGGAAAACATTCCACTGACCTGTTCCCTGTGGGGCAGCAGCAGGCAAAGGGGTCTGTGCAGATCAGCGGCGCTTCCTGGTGCCTCTTGCTCCTTTGGGATCCATGTCCTAAAGCGGCTCCTGCCAGGTCAGTGCCATGAAGGAGAAAGTGCCCAGATCACCAGGAGCTCCCCATTCCCATCCTGCTGGCTCCTCTCTCTGCCCTCTCTCTGTCCAGCTGCTGCTCCCCAGGGCTTGGTGGAGTCACAGGGGAGTCGGAAATTGCAGCTTTGGGTACGTCAGAATGTCGCTTTATCCAAGATACTTATCTTGGGGTTTTTTGCTATACAGGAAGTGGTTTTTGTGGAAAGCCATTCAAGAAATGTTTTGCAAATGGGTGATTTCTTTCTGATTTGAAACACTCCTTCCCTACTGATCACCCATACTCTGACTGCTTTGCCTTGTCCTGGCAGGCTTTTACCATTCCTCATTTCTCATCCCTGAGCGGTCACAGCCATCATGAAAGAGAGGCATCATATAATAGAAACCATAAAATATCCAGAGTAGGAAGGTACCCACAAGAATCTTAGAGTTCAGCTCCTGGCCTTGCACAGGACATGCCAACCATCCCAGGCTGTGCCTGAGAGCATTGTCCAAATGCTCCTTGAGCTCTGTCAGGCTGGTGCTGTGTGCAGCAGGGGAACTCCTGCCTGGGGTTTACACTGAATGACGTGAGGAATCCTCATGGAATGGTTTGGGTTGGAGGGAACCTTAGAGATCATCTCATTCCATCTCTCCTTCTGCCGTAGACAAGGACACCCAGGAAAACTTTTGCTCTGAAATCTTTGCTCTTTTGAAAGGAAGCTCAGGTAGGGAGTGGCCTAGGTGAGACTGGAGACAAGGAAGGTGCTGGGAAGGAGGACAAGTACATTGAGGACCATGATCCTTCTGCACTTGCCTTAGGAGAAACCCCTTGGCTGAGCTGTTCTTCCCTGAACAAGAGGTTGTACCAAGGAAAGTTCTTTCTCTTTATTGGACAGGAAAACAGGAGACAGGCAGCGAAAAACTCTCTCAGATGTCAAAGTCTCTCTCTTCTGTTAATTATAATCAACTCCTTAGGAGTTATAAATGCTTATGGGCAGTATAAATGCTCCTTAGGTGTTTAACCTCACGTGTGTCTCAAAGCCTGACTCACCACCCATGGCTTTCCCTCTCACTTCCCTTTCCAGAAGCAGTGGCACTTTGCTTTCCTCTGGATTTAAGGCAGTGGGAAAAGGAGGGACAACTTTCCCCTGAATAAGAGATGTGGCTGCTGCCCAGGACTCTCCCAGGAGGAATGAGGAGCTCTTGGCACTGCCAACATCATCCCAAACCATTGCAGGCACGTGCCTTAGGAAGGGCTCTGGTATGAGACAGGTACCTGCCCTGCTCACAGACAAGCCAGAGGCTTTAGAATGGGATAAAAGAAGGAAGTGAGCCATTTTGGACACTGTTTAACAGGGACAGGTTCTGCAGAGAAGCCTGGATGCTGTTGATTCAAGAAATTCTTGGGGTCACTTGTAGCAGTTAGAACAAAGCAACATGGACCCCCTTATGTATCCGAAGGAGATCAGTTCATAGTAAAAATAGGCCGCTGTTTATACCTTTAATCTCAACCTGACATAATGGAAACCAAACCAAGGCCTAACAGAACTTAACAGAAGGAGGGCACCCATTGGCTGGCTCAGCTGCAGTGCTGCTATCATGTCCTACCATCCAATCAGCTTGCTGTTCATACAATATCCACCTGCTCTACCATCCAATCAGCTTCCGGCTCATACGCTGTCCACGTGTTCCTGCAGCCAATCACCATCTCACTCCCATCTGACTCTCCCCTCACCCCGATTGCCTCTCAGCCCTCAGCCGACTCCCCGCACCCAGCCGCAGCTGGGCCTTTCCCTCAGGGCCTTCTGGCCAGCACAGGCCTTGGCAACCTTAACAATTAGAAGCCCATGTCCTACACTCAGTTGTACCACATTGGAATCAAACAAAAGACATAAATCCAGATCTGATTGAGGGGCAGTTACAAAATGACACAGATCCCTACAGCCTGGACTGTGGCTGAAGCTGCTGTGCAGAGTCGCTGTTCAGCTCCTCCTGAGGGGGGCCAGGTTCAGGAGGGAGGTGGTCAAGGTTTCCTTGGACATTGATGCTGGGGAACCAGAGGATGGATGGCCCCATTCTGCAGAAGAGCAGCATAGCCCCTAATCTCTGTGCCATTAAATGGTCCAAGCATCTGGTGATGGGAATTTCCATATTCCATGTACTTTCTGGATACAGGCACAGGAGTTCAGTGGAGTTCACTATTGACCCTGCACTTTACTCAGAAGGATTTAATTCTGGAATTCAAGAATGTGACAAATTCCCACTGAAAGGATAAGGGAATGTTGCTGTCCCTCCCCAGCTCTGCAGCCCCACGTGGTGTCCCTTCCCATCAGCTGGGAATGCTGGTCCACCTCTGCCGGTGTCTTGGGTTGACTATATGATGCATTTATCCCCAGTTGTCTTGTTTTGTTTATGCTGAATTACAGTTTTGTGCCATTAAGACTCGTTCCAGAGAGTGAAGGGGGGAGAGAAGAAGCATGTAGCTTGGTTTCAGATGCTGCTCTCACTCCTCTACATTCCTGCTTCTGGACTGTGTTGTCTGCAGATGAACAGACAGCAGGACAGAGCTCTCCTTTGTTTTTAGTTAGTTTTAGCTAGATGAGGCAAAGAAGTTCTCTGGACTGTCGGTTTGGTTTTGTTTTTTTTTTCCCTTTTCTTTGGACCTATTTAAATCTGCTCTGGACTGAACACCCAGAGGAGCACCGGCAGCTCGCACCTGTGGCCCACAGGGCTGGGCTTGGGCCATGGCATTTCCAGCATCTGAGGGACTCATAAGAGACTGAGTGAGCGGAGCTGCAACCCGGGGAGGGTACTTTTCTGAATTTGTCATCTCTTCTGAAGCAGCAAGAGTTTTGATTGTTTAATATTGTTTAGGTTTTATTCTTTAATAAACAGTTTTTTCCACTTTTCTCCAAGGAGGTATTTTTCCCAAATCAGTTGGGGGAGGGGCAAATTAAATCTGCTTTTCTAGAGGAACCTCTCTGGGAGTTCATTTCCAAATTTGCCCTGAACCAGGACAGCTGGTCAGAAGGGCAAGGATAGGATGCTCCGTGTGATCCCAGCCCCTCTCCTGCCATTGAGAGGCACCAGCCCTGCAGGGATTTGGGAACTCATCATCACCACCCTGTTCTGGGAGTGTCCCCAGGGATTAAGGTGTCCCATTCTTTGCAGGCAAGAGCTCCCTGAAAACACCATGAGCCAAAGGAGATGGAGTTCATTCCCTGGGGCCAGGCCATCAGGGTCATTCCATGGGGAAGAGAGCTGGGAACAGCACAGAGCCCAGCTGCACTGCTTGGAGCCATGTGGATCCAGGAGGGAGGAGGAAAGCCATGCTCCAGTGTGCACCCTGTAGAGCATCCACAAAAATCACCCAAGGCAATGCTCCTGCTCCCTTCTCCTGCAGGAATACAGCACCACAGGGAGGGTGATCCTGTGGGTATTGATTAATCAGGTGACTCAAGGAAACCCTCAGCCTCTGTGTGGAGGTCCTTCAGCAGAGCAGTGGAAGGTATGAGCAGGCTCAGACCCCTGTGTCCCTGGGGTCATCATTGCTGTAGTCAGTTTTTTCTTTCTGCTCCTCAAAGACCCTCTGGAGGGAGAGCTGGAGGGATCCTACTGTACAGAGCCTCCAGCATCTCACCATGGAGCACGGCATCCAGCAGCTCCCTGCCAAGAAGTAGATGAAGGGTTTGATGCTGCTGTTGATGCAGGTGAGCAGGAAAACAACGTGGGAGGACACATCGATGTAACCGAGCTGCTGCAGGAAATTGCAGAGGCTGAGAAGGAGAGTGAAGAGCACAGTGATGACAATACCGATGTCACGCCTCTTGGGTTGCTGCTGCTGGGAGCCCCTCTTGGCCTGAATGAAATCAATTGTGCTGGAAATGACCACGGGTGCAGCAAAGAGGAGCAGGATGAGAGTGTACACAGAGATGAAAGCCGCCCGGCAGCGCTCCTGCTCATATGATGGGCACAGGAATGTCACCGTGGGAATGACAGTGAAGAGAGCAAAGAAGGCATAGGATTTGACACTGTTAACCACCAACCACATGCGCTCAGGAGGGTCCCAGTGGCAGCACAACTTCCATACCTTGTACGTATACCGCACGGGGCTGTTGACCATCAGCCAGAACAGTGCCCAGTAATAGGAGGTCACTGACAGTTCAAAAAAAAACTGCACGTATAGCCGGGGCATGATAGGAGAGCAGGACACATCCTCCACCAGAAAGAGGAGGGCAGAGAGGACTGTGAAGAGAAGGAAGAGGAAGTCGGTGACAGCCAAGTCAAAGATGCCATAGTTACGGCTTTTCAGGTTGAGGAGGCTGATGACAGCCCCGTTCCCAGCCAGCCCAGAGAGGGAGATGAGCAGTGTCACACTGTGTATGGCCACATTGGTGACATCTGTCTCACACAGATCGTCTCCTTCACTGGGTAAGGCAGGAGGTGGGGACATGGTGGTCCCCTCCATGGATGGACGCTGGGCAGGCAGTGGGATGTGGCCCCGGGCTCTGGTCAGAGTGGATGGGCAGTCAGTGCTTGGAGAATCCAGGGATGGACCATGTGGCTCCTCATCAGGCCCTGTAGTGGGAAGGATTCAGTGGGGAGGAGTGAGAGGTGCAGGGGAGGAGGGCAGAAGAAAGGGTGGGGTGGGAGAGGCAGGTGGGAGGGTTGGGCTGCTTTGCATGGGATTGATAAGTAAGAGATAATAAACATTTTCACTTCACATGAAGTTGCTTACAAACTAACCAGGCAGAAAGAGAAAAGGATATAAATGTGTGGACACAGGATGGTAAACGTGGCTGGAAGCACTGGGGACAGCAATAACGAGGCCCACAGTATTTTGCGGCAAGTTCCATAACATGAAGCATGAGCACGTGGCCAGAGGAAAAGTTCAAGGCAGGGTCACATTTAATATCACAGCACTCAGTGAATACCACCTCCAGAGACTCCTCTCAATGATCATCCAGGGCCAGGAAAGGACATTCAGTGGGAAGTGGGTGCATGGAAATGAGTTCTAGGAAAAGGTTGCATATGTACTAGACAAGAACAATTTTTTAATGTCTAGGTATGGTTATAGTGGATAAAAACAAGGTTGTAAAGTCTCACAACACACACAGAAATAAGGAGAGACACTTCTGCTTGTCCTGCTACCTAATACTTCCTTACCTAATCCCATCCCATCCCGATAGTTTCCCAGTCGGAGGCCCCTCCCTGGCTGCAGGTGTGGCCTGTTGGGCTCTGCTGCTGTCCAGTGGGATATTTGGGATTGGTGGCACCCAGAGCCCTCCTGCCCGCTCCAGCCCCTGTCTGCCTGATGCCTTGGGGTGGCTCCCGAGAGCACAGGCCAGACAAGGTGAAGAGAATAAAAGCAGGCATTCATGAAAGGCCTTCAAAAGGTTCACCTTGGGCAGTCCAAGCCTCCGAGAGGGGCTACACCCAAAATGGACAATGGTCACGAGATTTTCAGACAGGTATGAGTTTGGTCTCCATTTACAAATCAGGGGTTAATCCTCCAGTAACAGCTTCAGGTAAGGGAGTCATTTACCCCCAGTTTGCCCTCCCCCAATTCACTTTTGTCTGTACTTTTCTGGGCCTGAGGCACTCGAGTGTCCTTGAATTTCAGGCCTAGAGGGATGGTGTTATCTGACCATAAAGGTGAAGACAGTTAACTAACACTTTACATGGAGTTTAGTTATGCACTCATGCAGTGCAGGATTTGAAAAATAGAAAGGCTGAAATCCTAAGGCATCGTGCCCCCCTCTGACATCCTCCAGAAATTCCCCCCAGGCTGCCTTCCCCTCCAGACAGCCCCGCTCCTCTCCTGCCCCACACGGGAGCCCCAGCAGTGTTTCTGCTGCTCCTGGCAATTCCATGCTTCCCTGCCCCAATGAACAGCAGTGGAGCCATCCCTCTACTGCCTCTTGTTTCTCTCCAAAGGAGGCTGGGGGGCTGGACACAGGGATGGAGCTGGGGAGGGGCATCTCCAGGAGAAACACAGCCCCAAAGCCTTCCGGGGCAGCCTGGGGTGAGCAGCCCGTGGGGAGGGACTGGAGCCTCAGGCACGGGGCTGGGAGGGATGGGAAGGACGGGAGGCGGGTGGGCTGCATGGGGAGTGGGATGGGAGGTTGGTGTGGGAGGCGTGGGACATGATGGAGCTGGTGGGGAGATGTGGTGGGAAGGTGTGGGATGTGGTGGGGCTGGTGATCTCTGCAAAGCCCCAGGGAGGAGGGGTGATGCCCCGTGGAGCCCATGGTGACAAACACAGGTGTCACCCTGCTCCTGGAAGGGGGTGGCTGTGCTGAGGACCACGGCCTCCTCCTCTCCTTGCTGCTGCACCATCTGAGCCAGCTGAGGGAGCAGCTGAAGGCAGCGGAGAGGAAGAATTTCTGAAGGCAGCGAGACCTTTGCACCTGGCTCACAAAATTAAAAATTAAATATCTCTTTGGAGATCTTTGCTGTGACACTCACAGAGCACTCGGGGTGGGGAATGCTGTGCCCCTAGGCTATGCAGTCTCTACCAGCCCAGCTGAGGGCACTGGGGATCATGCCAGGGACCAGAAACCATTGGTGTGTCCGGTCAGAAAGCAAGACATTTTAGTCTAACAGCAAAATTCTATTAGACTAATAACATTTTTGAGTCAAAATTGTGAACATATTGGAAATATATTTGCCATAGACATGTTCGAAGGAACAGCACTTTTCAAGCTTTTTTATACACTATAACATCCAGGATTTTTGTATAGAGAGTCTCAAAAGTGCTCCAAATTTTTTACATCATGGTATAGGTTGTTTGTTTCTTTTTTTACTACCAGAATATGTTGTCTCTCTTAGTTTAATGGATAACCTGTTTTGTTTTTTTTTCTAGCAAACCAAAGTTTTAATAATTTGATTTCTTGGGTAGACAGTTACCACTGATTAAGTTTTCTGAGGTGTACAAGCCTAGGAAATGGCTCTCACATTGCCATTGCAATTTATCTCTTGAAATTTATTAATCAAGTCTTCTGTTGTGTATGAGCCCCTGAATTCCTAATTCTCTCAAGATATCCTTCTTACTCTATGACATCCAATTAATTTCCAATTATCATATCCAATATGATAACCAGTTAAAAATACTTTATTTAATTTTTTTCCCCAACTATTGAGTAAGTTCTCTAAAGGGGCGATAAGAGTTTTCGACTGACACTCAGCCTACACAGATCGAAATCAAAACCAGCTAAAAAACCACAGTCAAAATGCCTTGACTAATTAGACATAGTTCATGACAGAAATTTCTGAACAATCACAAAATTCCTGGCTAACTACCTCTCTGTCCCCTCCCTCCAGCCACATTCCCAGCTGGCAGCAGCAGCCAGAGGAAGCTGGGAAGCGCTGGCAGAGGGGGCAAAGGCAGCTCAGGGTTCACGGTGCTGTTCAGTGATATCAGACCTCAGTGGGATGCAGGAACCAGGTGCCAGGGGGAATTTTGGGATCACAGCCATGTTGGGAAGGATCTGTTTGGTGAATATTGCTCTAGAACCAGTGAGGGAGGAGCACAGCCATGCTGCCATGTGCTTCCTGCAGAGCACTGCCCCACATGGCCCTTGTCAGTGCCCCTGCTCCCTTCTCCTGCAGGAATAAAGGTGGCAGGGTGATCCTGAGTCACTGCCCCATGGTCCTGCATGGGGGCAGGGGAAGGGTTCAACAGGCTCAGACCCCCGTGTCCCTGGTGGCATCATTACTGGGGGCACTGCTTTCTTCTGGCTCCTCAAAGACCCTCTGGAGGTGCTCCCTGAGGGACTCCATGGAGCAGTTCCTCCAGCACTTTGTTACTGAGATGTAGATGAAGGGGTTGATGCTGCTGTGCATGCTGGCAAACAGGAGAACAACCTGGTGGGACACAGTGGTGTAGCCGAGCTGCTGCAGGAAATTCCAGAGACTGAGGGGGAGAGTGAAGAGCACAGCGAGGAAGACAATGATATCAAGCTTCTTGAATTGCTGCAGCTGGGAGTGACCCTTGAAATGAATGAAGAGGATTGTGCTGGAAATGACCACGGACGGGGCAAAGATGAGGAAGCTGAGGATGTACAGGCAGATGAGAGCCCACTGGCAGTGCTTGTGTTCCTGTGACTCGCAGAGGGAAGTCACCACAGAAATGGCAGCGATGACAGTGATGGAAAGGGCCCAGAGCCCGGCACTCACCACCACCCATGAGAGGCCCTGGGGAAAGTGGCAGAAGAGCCCACGAGGGGAGAGGCTGGACCTGCACCTCTCGATGCTGATGGCTGTCAGCCGGAACAGCCCTACGCTGTAGAACATCACAAAGAGGAGGAAAAGGAAGCCTGTGTATGCTGGGGACATGATGGAGGAGCAGGAGAAATCCTCCAGCAGGAGGAGCAGAGGGGAGGGGACCATGAAGATGAGGAAGAGGAAGTTGATGATGGCCAGGTCAAGGATGTAGGCAGTGATGGGTTTCATGGTGGTCCCTCTAGATGGGGAACCCGAGGACCCAGATGACAGCCCCGTTCCCGGCCAGCCCACAGAGGCAGATGAGCAGTGTCACACTGTGGATGGCCACATCGGTGACATGTATGTCACACAGATTATCTCCTTCAGTGGGTGAGTTGGCAGGGGGGGACACGGTGGTCCCCTCCATGGATGGACGCTGGGCAGGCAGTGGGATGTGGCCCCTGGCTGTGGTCAGAGTGGATGGGGAGTCAGTGCTTGGAGAATCCAGGGATGGACCATGCGGCTCCTCAGCAGCTCCCTGCAGTGGGAAGGATTCAGTGGGGAGGAGTGAGATGTGCAGGGGAGGAGGGCAGTGGAAATGGTGGGGTAAGAGAGGGAGTTGTGTGGTTTGGGCTCTTGGGCAGGAGGCTGAGAAAGAACATAGAGAATAAACATTTTCAGTTTTTCTGAAGTTGTTCAAAAGCAAAGTGGCGAAAGTTCAAAAGGATGAGTTATAGATGGCTAATGAGATGATTGGCTCTCACAGTTAAGGGATGAATACAGTGTGAATATTAAGAGAAGCTTTACTGATGTATAATTTTGTTATTGTAGTCTGTTGTTTAGATGTCCCCTGTTCTCCTCACAGTTGCCTTCTCCCCCCTCGGTATTGTTGCCATCAGAGTGCCTGAGTCATCTAGGACAGGTAGAAAGAAGGGGTGTACAAACACTTAATATGGGAGCAGGGAATGCAGCACGAATACACCTGGCTCTCCAATCAAGGTGCAAGAAAGCAGGCTCCACCAATAAACAGCAAAGAAGAATTGACTGACAGACTTTGGGAGGGGCCAGGTGTAGCTGATGCAACTCCCCAGGGTATCAAAGGTGAAGCATCCATCTTGAAGATGAGCCAGCCACGTGGTGCTCAGCCATGAGGGAAGCTCCCAGGCCTGCTTCTCCTTATTTAGTCCTTTTGTTGTGTTTTTTGGTTAAGGTTTAATAAACCTTTAAAAATTTTAAAAATGGGTGGTTGTTTCTCACAGGATGTAAAGGCTGGCACACAGGATGACAAACGTGGCAGGAACCAGTGCAGAAACAGATAAGGAGGTCTGCAGTGGTTTTGGGGCTCATTCTGGAACAAGAAGCAACAGTGCATGGCCAGAGGAAAAGTTCAAGGCAGGGCTACCTTTAATATGGCAGCATTCATTGAACATGACCACCAGAGAGACCCCTCTTAATAAATCTCCAGGATGACATAAAGGACTTTGAGGAGGAGGTGGATGCGTTGAAATGAGTTCAAGGAAAATTATGTTCATGTGTTAGATAAGAAAAGCGTTTCAATAGCTACATGTGGTTATAATGGATGAATACCCTGTTGTAAAGTCTCACCATACACACAATAAAAGAAGAGATCCATGTGTGTCCAGTGCAGTTAAAGCATTCCTGCTTCCTCATGCTTTGCATTGTGTTAGAAAGTTTGTTCTGGCCCATTTCAGTATTAGGACACAGATGGGATGCACAGGAGAAGAGAGAGGAGCTGGTGAGGGCACTGCGGTCACTGGGAGAGGGTGGCAGGAACAGAGCAGCTGCTGGAGGAGAGGAAGGGGCGGTAGGGAGGATGGAAAACATTCCACTGACCTGTTCCCTGTGGGGCAGCAGCAGGCAAAGGGGTCTGTGCAGATCAGCGGCGCTTCCTGGTGCCTCTTGCTCCTTTGGGATCCATGTCCTAAAGCGGCTCCTGCCAGGTCAGTGCCATGAAGGACAAAGTGCCCAGATCACCAGGAGCTCCCCACTCCCATCCTGCTGGCTCTCTCTCTTCCCTGTCCCAGCGTTGTTTCGCAAGGCTCGGCGGGAGAATCGGAAATTTAATCTTTGGCTACGTCAGAATTTCACTTCCTCGGAGTTATTTGTCTTGACTTTTTTTTTCTGCCATAGAGGAAGTAGCTCAACATGCAGATATCTTTGAGTGGCTCCTCATTTCCTCCTGATTAGAAACACTCTTCCAAATGTGACCTTCTCCAAATGCTTTCCCTGTCTCAGCAGATTTCTACCATTCCTCCTTTATTTACCCTGAGGGCTCACTGTCCCTCCAGCAGCAGAGAGCTGCTGGTGCTGCTGGTGGCACTGGAATGCCGGCAGTGCTGGGAGTGCTCACAGCTCTGCTCAAGCATCTGAGTGATTCTCAGAAACAACTCCCATTCTGGGCTGAGATCCTGGATCATTGCCAAAACCTTCCCTGGCTCCAAGAAAGCAAACTGAACTGGGAATTCCCATTTCCTGCATTCCAATGCAGGCTGACACAGCCGAAGGGAAGGACAGCACTCAGTTGGTTGCAGCCAGGTCATCAGCACTTAGAGCCTACCCTAATTCCTACCAATCTCCTTGATGATGCAATGAAAGCTATCAGGGACCAGGTTTTGAGGTGCTGTGATTCCCTTTCCAGCCCTTCATTGGAGCTCATCCTCGTCCTCCTCAGACATGGGAGCACTCTTTGTTTTTACCTGGTTGCTTTTACCTGACCCCATCCCTCCAGGCCACCTGTGCCAGGGGCTCACCACCCTCACAGGGAAGGATTTTCCCCTAATATCCAATCTGACCCCACCCTCTGTCAGTGGGAATCCATTCCCCCTTGTCCTGTCACTCCATGACCATATCTAAAGTCCCTCCCCACCTCTCCTGGAGCCCCATTATCTCCTGGATCATGAAGTGTTTGTCCTTGAAAGGACTGGGCTGGTGAGGGGATGTGAGATTCCATGGCTGGGGACACAAACACGGTGTCAGCAGGAAGAGAGGTGACAGTCCTGGCCCCAGGGCCAGCAGTTTGCAGGAGGAGCATCCCAAATCCCTGAGGCACATGTCAGCTTGGGTAGGAATCATCTCATGTCACCTTTCTAGGAATTCCTTGGAATTCACTGTAGGCTGCTGTCTGACTGCCAAGGGAGTGTAGAGGATGACCGAGAGGAAACCTGCAACTTTCTAAGGATTAAAGCCAAGAGAGCAGCATGGATTTGCCTCTTCTCAGAAGAAATGTCTTTGCTGAAATCCTAAATCATCCCTCTGCTGTGTGCCAGTGCTCCAGCTCATACACAGAATTGATTATTGCACAAATCTTCTTGGAAACTGCGTGGTGAAGGTGAAGTACCACTGAAATTGTGGTATACAAGTGGCTAAACTAGATTTGAATCAGAAATCAAAGTTTCACAGCACATATGTAGTGCAGGGGCGTAAACAAAGTAGTGCAGGTCCCCAGGGAAGAGAGAGGGGTCAAGATCAACCAGTTCAAAAGACAGGATTTTGGGAGTGGGGTTGCTTTAAAATGGAAGAGAAGCTGACCTGGAGACAAACTGCTTTGGCCGTAGGTCTGGTTGCTGAGGCTGTCTCCTGTTGCTCATTTCCTGCCCAGA
Source organism: Motacilla alba alba (assembly GCF_015832195.1). NCBI lineage: Eukaryota > Metazoa > Chordata > Aves > Passeriformes > Motacillidae > Motacilla > Motacilla alba. Next base: position 8,288,153 of record NC_052020.1, on the reverse strand, counting down.
GTGAAGAGCAGATGAGGAGCAGAGCCCTGATCCCGTGGCAGGCTCTGAAGCAGCTGCCTGTTTGTGAGAGCCCTGGAGAACACGAGCCAGCCCGGAGAACAGGGGGCTGTGGCAGGAGCTGGGACAGAGCCCGCGCCGGACGCTGCTGGGGCTCAGCCCGCGGGCTGGGCTCCCCTTTCCCAAGGGAGCATTGCAGGGAACCTCCTGAAGATCCCGAGCCAGGGACAGCAGCTGCAGGGTGGGAGGTGAGGAGAGTGCACTGCGGGGAAGTTCTCCAGGCTGCGAGAGGAAACAAGGTCAGGCTCTTCTCTTTCACCCTAATCAGTGCCCCCTCATTGGGTGGAACCTGGCTATTGATTTTGGGGGCAGAATTGAGGTCTGTGGGGAATTGAAAGCTAGAAATACTGAGGGAAAAGGGAGGGAATATTGAAATGAGTGTCCTGCTGAAGGAATCCTCTAGCAGCTGAGTGATATCAACAGACCCCTGAGAGTCCAGGTCAGATCCATCCCAAAGCCATTTGCTCTGGGCTATCTCCATGGGCAATCCTCTCCTTCTGCAATTGTTTTCCTCCTCCAGCTCTGTCCTGTCCACAGCCAGGAAGGAGGGATCTCCCTGGCTTTTGTGCCAGGCACGCCAGACCAGGCTCCCACATCCTACTTGCCATTTGTCCGGTCCCTCACCCGTCCCTGTGCTGCTCCACATGGAAGCTGTGGGTGGGAAAAGATGGAAATGCCACGTTTGGGGGACAGCAGCCCTGCTCTGGTGTGTGTGTTTGTCACCCCTGCAGCTGTGTGAGGGGAGGAGAAGCAGCAGAGGTGTCCCCATGAGCACTTTGTGCCCTGCCACGGAGGGAGCCAGCCCTGCCTGCTGGAGCCAGTCCGCTGGGAAGGCATCCAAGGGGAGCTGGAATGAGGAGAGCCACGACAACTGGACCCAGTGTGCCAACAGGCACTGGAGCAAAGCGCCTGTCACGCTGCTGCTGCTGCTGCTGTGCCTGTGTGGGATGGTGGGAACGGGGCTGTGCTCTGGCTCCTCGGCCCACAGCAGTGCCCTCCCTCTGGCTGACTGCCTGGCTGGGAGCTGTGCACAGGGATTCACCCCCTCTGTTAGTGTGGCCTTGCAGAGGGCTTTTGAGGATGTGCCAGAGCCAGGGAATAGCGACAACACCGTGCAATCATCATGAAAGAGAAGCATCATAAAATAGAGCTGTAAAATACCCAGAGTAGGAAGGGAGCCACAAGGATCATGGAGTTCAGCTCCTGGCCCTGCACAGGACATGCCAACCATCCCAGCCTGTTTTGTTCAAATGCTCCTTGAGCTCTCTCAGGCTGGTGCTGTGTGCAGCAGGGGAACTCCTTCCTGGGGTTACACTGAATGACGTGAGGAATCCTCATGGAATGGTTTGGGTTGGAAGGAACCTTGGAGACCATCTCATTCCATCTCTCCTTCTGCCTTGGGCAGGGACATCCAGGAAAACATTTGCTTTGAAGTCTTTGCTCTTTTGAAAGGAAGCTCAGGTAGGGTGTGGCCTGGTTGACACAGGGGACAAGGAAGGTGCTGGGAAGTAGAAAAAGTGCATTGGAGGATCATGATCCTCCTGCAGTTGCCTTGCGAGAAACCCCCTGGCTCAGTTGTTCTTCCTTGGATAAGAGGTTCCACCGTGGAAAGGTTCTGCTTTCCAATGTACAGGAAAACAGGAGACAGGGAGAGAAAAACCCTCTCAGATGTCAAAGTCTCTCTCTTCTGTTAATTATTAACAACTCTGTGAATAAATGCTCCTTAGGTGTTTGACCTCATGTGTGTCTCAAAGCCTGACTCCACCCATGGCTTTCCCTCTCACTTCCCTTTCCAGAAGCAGTGGCACTTTGGTTTCCCCTGGATTTAAGGCAGTGGGAAATGGAGGCACAACTTCCCCTTGAGCAAGAGATGTGGCTGCTGCCCAGGTCTTTCCCAGGAGGAATGAGTGGCTCTTGGCACTGCCAACATCATCCCAACCATTGCAGGCACGTGCCTTAGGAAGGGCTCTGGTATGAGACAGGTACCTGCCCTGCTCACAGACAAGCCAGAGGCTTTAGAATGGGATAAAAGAAGGAAATGAGCCATTCTGGACACTGTTTAACAGGCACAGGCTCTGGATGTTGTTTATTCAACAAATTCTAGGGTCATTTGTAGCACTTGGAACAAAGCAACACGGACCCCCTTATGTATCCGAAGGAGATCGCTTTATTATAAAAATAGGCCGCTGTTTATACCTTTAACCTCAACCTGACATAATGGAAACCAAACCAAGGCCTAACAGAACTTAACAGAAGGAGGGCACCCATTGGCTGGCTCAGCTGCAGTGCTGCTATCGTGTCCTACCATCCAATCAGCTTGCTGTTCATACAATATCCACCTGCCCTACCATCCAATCAGCTTCCGGCTCATACGCTGTCCACATGTTCCTGCAGCCAATCACCATCTCACTCCCATCTGACTCTCCCCTCACCCCGATTGCCTCTCAGCCCTCAGCCGACTCCCCGCACCCAGCCGCAGCTGGGCCTTTCCCTCAGGGCCTTCTGGTCAGCACAGGCCTTGGCAACCTTAACAATTAGAACCCCATGTCCTACACTCAGTTGTACCACATTGGAATCAAACAAAAGACATAAATCCAGATCTGATTGAGGGGCAGTTACAGAATGACAAAGATCCCTACAGCCGGGACTGTGGCTGAAGCTGCTGTGCAGAGTCGCTGTTCAGCTCCTCCTGAGGGGGGCCAGGTTCAGGAGGGAGGTGGTCAAGGTTTCCTTGGACACTGATGCTGAGGAACCAGAGGATGGATGGCCCCATTCTGCAGAAGAGCAGCATAACCCCCTAATCTCTGTGCCATTAAATGGTCCAAGCATCTGGTGATGGGAATTTCCAAATTCCATGTACTTTCTGGATACAGGCACAGGAGTTCAGTAGAGTTCACTATTGACAAACACTTCATTCAGAAGGATTTAATTCTAGAATTGAAGAATCCGTCAAATCCACACTGAAAGGATAAGGGAATGTTGCTGTCCCTCCCCAGCTCTGCAGCCCTACCTGGTGTCCCTTCCCATCAGCTGGGAATGCAGGGCTGGCTCTGCTGGACAGAAGGGGAAGGATGCTCCATGTGATCCCAGCCCCTCTCCTGCCAGAGAGAGGCACCAGCCCTGCAGGGATTTGGGAACTCATCACCACTCCATGCTGGGAGTGTCCCCAGGGATTAATGTTTCCCATTCTCTGCAGGCAAGAGCTCCCTGCAAACACCATGAGACTCATCAGCTGAGCCAAAGGAGATGGAGTTCATTCCCTGGGGCTGAGTCCATGAGGGTCATTCCATGGGGAATAGAGCTGGGGAACAGCACAGAACCCAGCTGCACTGCTTGGAGCCATGTGGATCCAGGAGGGAGGAGGAAAGCCATGCTCCAGTGTGCTCCCTGCAGAGCATCCCACAAAGATCACCCAAGGCAATGCCCCTGCTCCCTTGTCCTGCAGGAATACAGCACCACAGGGAGGCTGATCCCGTGGCTATTGATTAATCAGGTTGCTCACGGAAACCCTCAGCTACTCTCCTGGGGTCCTTCTGCAGAGCAGTGGAAGGGATCAGCAGGCTCAGACTGCTGTGTCTGTGGTGCTATCATCACTGTCGTCAGTTTTTAATTTTGGCTCCTCAAAGACTCTCTGGAGGGAGAGCCAAAGAGAATCTACGGAGAAGGGCCTCCTGCATCTCCCTGCCAAGAAGTAAATGAAGGGTTTGATGCTGCTGTGGATGCAGGTGAGCAGGAAAACAGTCTGGGAGGACACATCGATGTAACCGAGCTGCTGCAGGAAATTGCAGAAACTGAGGAGGAGAGTGAAGAGCACAGTGATGACAATAACGATGTCGCGCCTCTTGGGTTGCTGCTGCTGGGAGCCCCACTTGGCCTTAATGAAATCGATTGAGCTGGAAATTACCACAGGTGCAACAAAGAGGAGCAGGATGAGGCTGTACATGGAGATGAGAGGCACACGGCAGTGCTCCCGCTCATGTGAAGGGCACAGGAATGTCACTGCAGGAATGACAGCAAACAGAGCAAAGAAGGCAGAGTATTGGACACTCTCCACCACCCACACCAGTCGCTCAGGAAGGTCGTAATGCCAATAGAGCTTCCAGAGCTTGTACATATATAGCACATTGCTGTTGAGCATCAGTCGAAACAGCCCCCAGTAGCAGGAGACCACTGACAGATGGAAAAGGAAACTGAGGTACAGCAGGGGCACTATACGAGAGCAGGACACGTCCTCCACCAGGAAGAGGAGGGCGGAGGGGACCGCAAAGACGAGGAAGAGGAAATCAGCAACAGCCAGGTCAAAGATGCCGTAGTTCAGGGTTTTCAGGTTGAGGAGGCCGATGACAGCCCCATTCCCAGCCAGCCCACAGATGCAGATAAGTAGTGCCACATTGTGTATGGCCACGGTGGTGACATCTATCTCACACAGATCATCTCCTTCAGTGGGTGAGGCAGGAGATGGGGACACGGTGCTCCCCTCCATGGATGGACGCTGGGCAGGCAGTGGGATGTGGCCTGGCTGTGGTCAGAGTGGATGGGCAGTCAGTGCTTGGAGAATCCAGGGATGGACCATGTGGCTCCTCAGCAGCTCCCTGCAGTGGAGGGATTCAGTGGGGAGGAGTGAGATGTGCAGGGGAGGAGGGCAGTGGAAATTGTGGATTCATAGAGGAGGCAGTAAGGCTGGGCTGTTTGGCAGGGAATTTGAAAGCAAAGCTCAGGGCAGAGGAGGGAGGAGTTGGGGAGGGCACTGTGGGCGCTGGGAGAGGGTGGCAGGAACAGAGCAGCTGCTGGAGGAGAGGAAGGGGTGGTAGGGAGGAAGGAAAACATTCCACTGACCTGTTCCCTGTGGGGCAGCAGCAGGCAAAGGGGTCTGTGCAGATCAGTGGCACTTCCTGGTGCCTCTTGCTCCTTTGGGATCCATGTCCTAAAGCGGCTCCTGCCAGGTCAGTGACATGAAGGACAAAGTGCCCAGATCACCAGGAGCTCCCCATTCCTGTCCCTCTGGCTCCTCTCTGTGCCCTGTCCTGGTGTTGCTCCCCAGGGCTTGGTGGAGTCACAGCGGAGTCAGAAATTGCAGCTTTGGCTACGTCAGAACTTCCTCCGAGATATTTATCTTTGGGTTTTTGCTACAGAGGAAGTGAGTCTTGTCAAAAGCTCAAAATGAAATATTTTACAAATGCCGCTTTATTTTCTCCTGATTAGAAACATTCCATTCCTGCACATTGTTCCTTTCTCCAACTGCCTTCCCTCTCCTGACAGCTTTCTACCATTCCTTGTTTCTCTTCCCTGAGGGGTCATGGTCCCTCCAGCAGCAGAGGGATGCTGGTGGTGCTGGTGGCACTGAAATTCTGGCAGTGCTGGAAGTGCTGGTGAGTCAGCTGGGTGCCTCTCAGAAGCAGCTCCAATTCTGGGAAGAGCTCTGGGATCATTGCCCATACCTCCCCTGAGCCCAAGGAAGCAGAGCTGAGCTGGTCCCTATCCTATCCTATCCTATCCTATCCTATCCTATCCTATCCTATCCTATCCTATCCTATCCTATCCTATCCTATCCTATCCTATCCTATCCTATCCTATCCTATCCCAATCTCTGCACTCCATTTCCACCCCACTCTCCATCCTCACCCCATCCTATCACATCCCACAGCTTTCCCAGACAGCAGCTGCTCCCCCATTTGAGAGTGGCCTGTCTGGTCACGCTGTCCTCTGGCTTTGCCAGCATCCAGTCCCCCTTCAACATCCTCTGACCCTCTCCTGCCCCCTCCAGCCTGCTCTGACACCCCAGAACCCACCCAGGGCTGATTTTATTTCCCCTGACATTCCCACTCCTCCCCTGCTCCACCTGGGACCCCCGGCAGTGTCCCTGCTCCTCCTGGCCATAGGGTTCTAGGACCCAGGAGGGAGGAGGAAAGCCCAGCTCCAATGTGCTCCTCAGGACCACACAGGATTGTAATCATGGCTGGAGCCAGTGCAAAAACAGATTTGGAGGTCTGCAGTGGTTCTGGGGCAAGTTCTGTAATAAGAAGCAAGAGCACGTGGCCAAAGGAAAAGCTCAAGGCAAGGTCACCTTTAATATCACAGCACTCAGTGAACACAAGAGGTTACCCTAGCTTTCAGTTTCGTAATCCGGATTCTCTGATAATGGTTGCTTCCAAATCCCTCCCTATGTTCCAAGCTTGTTTCCCCCTAAGGTGTATGCACCCCTGATGTAAACCACTCCCCTACTCCTCCCCTAAGGTTATCCCACTGGCCGGCTGTTTGTACCTGCCCACCGGTTTTTGCCTACTTATAAACCTCTAGAGGGCTGCTGTCCCTCTTTTGCTTCCAAATCTCTGGATTAAAGGAATCTTGGGAGACCAGGCAGAGAGCATCCTTCGACTCTTTTACTTTTCTCCCTGATGCTGGTAAAGTTAATCCCACTGCAGAGCCGCAGCTCTGAGGTTCAGCTCCTGGTGAATTCATCCTGGAGCTGTTCCATACACCTTGGTGTAGCGGCGGGTGTCTTGAAAAAACTAGCTAAAGTTTTTGGCCCTGATCTTTGAACTGCCCTGAGATCAGGTCCAGCCCCCCGGGCCCCGAGAGACTAAATCCTGGACCCTCCATGTGTGTGGGTGGGGGGAACTCTGAACATCTCACCGTGCAGCAGAATTCACCATCTGTGGATACTGTGCCAAGGCCCTTTTTGCTTCTTTACCCTGGACTTTACTAGTTGCAATATAGGATGCTACAAGACCCCTCTGAATGATCCTCCAGGATCTTGAGAGGACTTCAAGGAGGAGGTGAATGCATGGAAATGAGTCCTAGAAAAGTGATGTTTATGTATTAGATAAGAAACACATGTTAATAACTGTGTGTGCTTATGATGGATAAAACCCCTGTTGTAAAGTCTCACCACACGCAGATCAGGGAGAGATCCTTCTGTGCAGGTACGGAATTCCTGCTTCCTAATGCTTTGCATTGTGTTAGAAAATTTATTTCATCTGATTTCAGTGTCAGGATAGAGACGGGATGCACAGGGCAGAGGAGGGGGGAGCTGGGGAGGGCACTGGGGTCACTGGGAGAGGGTGTCAGTAACAGAGCGGCTGCTGGAGGAGAGGAAGGGGCGGTAGGGAGGAAGGAAAACATTCCACTGACCTGTTCCCTGTGGGGCAGCAGCAGGCAAAGGGGTCTGTGCAGATCAGCGGCGCTTCCTGGTGCCTCTTGCTCCTTTGGGATCCATGTCCTAAAGCGGCTCCTGCCAGGTCAGTGCCATGAGGGACAAAGTGCCCAGATCACCAGGAGCTCCCCATTCCCGTCCCTCTGGCTCCTCTCCGTGCCCTGTCCAGCTGTTGTTTTGCAAGGCTCGGTGCAGTCACAGGGCAGTCAGAAGTGGTTTTACATCCTTGGCTTCCACAGAGTTCCACAGCCTCTGAGTTATTGATCTCGATTTTTTTTCATTTTCCCTACAAATCAAGTGGTCTTCTTCTTTGCTGTGAGAAACAATGCCTCACTATCTTGAAATTTTTAGAAATTTATTAAACTGCAACAAGGGACAAGGTAAAAGGAACAGAGCTTGGTGCCCACTCGCAGCCAGAGGCCTACTGCCCAAAACAGAAACAGGCTTTGTACCCTCTTGGTAAACCACCCCCAGTAATCCATCCCCCACACTCAGATTCCGCTTTTCCGGCACAGCTCCTCCTCCGTCCCGCCTTCCCGGAGCTTGTGCAGCGCTTCGGGCTTCGACTCCCCGCAATGGTCAGAGATCAGCATTGCAACTTTCGACATGAACACTGTACTCGTATTAGAAAAACTCCAAAGTTTAAAAGAAAAGTCAAATAAAAAAGAAGAGGAAGGAAGCTGCCTGTGGTCCCAGCCCCTCTCCTGCCAGAGAGAGGCCCCAGACCTGCCGGGATCTGGGAAATCACCGCCACCCTGTGCTGGGAGTGTCCCCAGGGATTAAATGTGGTACAGTGCAGGGAAGATATCCATGGAAACACCATGAAACTCATCTGCTGAGCCAAAGGAGATGGAGTTCATTCCCTGGAGCCAAGGCCATGAGGGTCATTCCATGGGGAATAGAGCTGGGAACAGCACAGAGCCCAGCTGCACTGCTTGGAGCCACGTGGATCCAGGAGGGAGGAGGAAAGCCATGCTCCAGTGTGCTCCCTGCAGAGCATCCCACAAAGATCACCCAAGGCAATGCTCCTGCTCCCTTCTCCTGCAGGAATACAGCACCACAGGGAGGGTGATCCTGTGGATATTGATTAATCAAGAGGCTCAAGGAAACCCTCAGCCTCTGTCTGGAGGTCCTTCAGCAGAGCAGTGGAAACTGATAGGGCTCAGACCCCTGTGTCCCTGGTGGCATAATTTCTGTGGGCAGTTTTTTCTTTCTTCTGCTCAAAGACCCTCTGGAGGGATTCCCTGAGGGCCAACACTGTACAGTGCCTCCAGCAGTTCAACATGGAGTTGTTTATCCTCCAACTCCCCACCAAGAAGTAGATGAAGGGTTTGATGCTGCTGTTGATGCTGGCGAGCAGGAAAACAGCCTGGGAGGGCACATCGATGTAACCGAGCTGCTGCAGGAAATGGCAGAAGCTGAGGAGGAGAGTTACCAGCGCAGTGAGGTGGATAACCATGTCACGCCTCTTGGGTTGCTGCTGCTGGGAGCCACGCTTGACCTTAATGAAGTCAATTGTGCCAGAAATGAGCAGGGGTGCAGCAAAGAGGAGCAGGATGACGGCATACATGGAGATGAGAGCTGCCCAGCAGTGCTCCTGCTCTTTTGAGGGGCACAGGAATGTCACCGTGAGAATGACAGTGAAGAGAGCAAAGAAGGCCCAGTATTGGACACTTCCCACCACCAACCACAGGCGCTCGGGAAGGTCACAGCGGCAGCAGAGCTTGCAGAGCGTGTACATATACAGCACATTGCTGATGGGAATTAGCTGGAACAGTGCCCAGTAGTAGGAGACCACTGACAGCTGGAAAAAGAAATTCTGGTACAGCAGGGGCAGGATAGGAGAGCAGGACACGTCCTCCACCAGGAAGAGCAGGGTGGAGGGGACTGTGAAGAGAAGGAAGAGGAAATCAGCAACAGCCAGGTTAAAGATGCGGTAATTACCACTTTTCAGATGGAGGAGCCAGAGGACAGCCCCGTTCCCGGCCAGCCCACAGAGGCAGATGAGCAGTGTCACACTGTGGGTGGCCACGCTGGTGACATTTGTCTCACACAGATCATCTCCTTCAGTGGGATAGACAGGAGATGGGGACACAGTGCTCCCCTCCATGGATGGACGCTGGGCAGGCAGTGGGATGTGGCCCTGGCTGTGGTCAGAGTGGATGGGCAGTCAGTGCTTGGAGAATCCAGGGATGGACCATGTGGCTCCTCAGCAGCTCCCTGCAGTGGGAAGGATTCAGTGGGGAGGAGTGAGATGTGCAGGGGAGGAGGGCAGGGGAAATTGTGGGGTGGGAGAGAGTGGTGGGAGGGTTGGGCTGTTCTGCAGGAGATGCAGAAGGGAAGTGCAGGGCAGAGGATAGATGTCCTGGTGAGGGCACTGCGGTCACTGGGAGAGGGTGGCAGGAACAGAGCAGCTGCTGGAGGAGAGGAAGGGGCGGTAGGGAGGAAGGAAAACATTCTACTGACCTGTTCCCTGTGGGGCAGCAGCAGGCAAAGGGGTCTGTGCAGATCAGCGGCGCTTCCTGGTGCCTCTTGCTCCTTTGGGATCCATGTCCTAAAGCGGCTCCTGGCAGGTCAGTGACATGAAGGAGAAAGTGCCCAGATCACCAGGAGCTCCCCATTCCCATCCTGCTGGCTCCTCTCTGTGCCCTGTCCTGGTGTTGCTCCCATGGCTCGGCTGGGTCATAGAACAGGCAGAAATGGTTTTACAACTTTGGCTTCCACAGAGCTCCACTCCCTCAGAGATATTTATCTTGATTTTTTTTTTCTTTGTCACAAAGGAATTTGCTTTAGTCAAAAGTCCACATTAAGAGTTTTGCAAATGGCTCCTCATTTCCTTTTGATTAAAAACACTCCTTCCCTGCAGAATGTCCCTTTCTCCAACTGCCTTCTCTCTTCCAACAGGTTCCTACCATTCCTCCTTTCTCTTCCCTGAGGGGTCATTGTCCCTCCAGCACTAGAGGCACTGGAATGCTGGAATTGCTGGCAGTGCTGTTGAATTATCTGTGTGCTTGACAGAAAGAACTCCCATTCTGGGAAGAGGTCCAGGATCATTGCTAAAACCTCCCCTGGGCCCAAAGGAGCACAACTGAGACAAGAATTCCCATTTTTGACATTCTACTGCAGGCTGACACAGCCCAAAGGAAGGACAGCACTCAGTTGCTTGCTGCCAGGTTATCAGCACTTAGTGCTCACATTAATTACTGCCAATCCCCTTAATGATGCAATAAAAGCTATTGGGGACCAGGTTTTGGGCTGCTGTGATTCCCTTTCCATCCATTCATTAGAGCTCATCCTCCTCAGACATGGGAGCTCTTGTGTTTCCTTTTACCTGACCCCATCCCTCCAGGCCACCTGTGCCAGGGCCTCACCACCCTCACAGGGAAGGATTTTTTCCCCTAATATCCAATCTGACCCCACCCTCTGTCAGTGGGAAGCCATTCCCCCTTTTCCTGTCACTCCATGCCCTTGTCCAAAGTCCTGTCTCCACCTCTCCTGGACCTCTGCCGGCTCCTGGATCATGAAGTGTTTGCCCTTGAAAGGACTGGGCTGGTGAGGGGATGTGAGGTTCCATAGCTGGGGACACAAACACGGTGTCAGCAGGAAGAGAGGTGACAGTTCTGGTCCCAGGGCCAGCAGTTTGCAGGAGGAGCATCCCAAATCCCTGAGGCACATGTCAGCTTGGGTAGGAATCATCTCATGTCACCTTTCTAGGAATTCCTTGGAATTCACTGTAGGCTGCTGTCTGACTGCCAAGGGAGTGTAGAGGATGACCGAGAGGAAACCTGCAACTTTCTAAGGATTAAAGCCAAGAGAGCAGCATGGACTTTCCTCTTCTCAGAAGAAATGACCTTGCTGAAATCCTAAATTATCCCTCTGCTGTGTGCCTATGCTCCAGCTCACACACAGAATTTTATTGTGTGATACCTCTTAGAAACAGTGCGGTGAATGTCCAGTGCCACTGAAATTGTGGTATACAAGTGGCTAAACTCGATTTGAATCAGAAATCATAGGTTTTGTCCTGCAGAGTCCTAAAAATCCACCAGTGGAAGGCAAGGTAGCAATATGAACATGTTCAAAGACAAGAGTTCAGGATTAGAGTTGCCAAGAGGAACCTGACTCAGAGACAAACTGCTTTTCCTAGAAGGAATGAGGAGCTCTTGGAACTGTCAACAGATGGCTCATTCCAGACTCTGCAGGCACAAGCCTTAGGAAGTGCTCTGGTGTGAGACAGGTACCTGCCCTCCTCACTGACAATCCAGAGGCTTTAGAATGGGAAAATAGGAAATGAGCCAGTTTCTGACACTGTTTCCCAGGGACAAGCTCTGCAGCATAGCCCTGATGTTGTTTATTCAACAAAATCAGGGGCGGGAGTTACCAGATTGAAAAGAAACAAAAGGAAAAAATCCAAATCTGATTTAGGGGTAGTAACAGAATGATAAAGTTCAGTACATCAGAGTTTATTCCTTGGGACCAAGGCAACGAGGGTCATTCCATGGGGAATACAGGAACAGGACTGAGCTCAGGGCCATGCGCTGCAATACTTCTGGCCGTCTCTGAGGTACCACATCTCCCAGTGCCACATGTCCAGAAGTGCCTCACAGAGCTGTCACCTCCACCACAGTGTCCCCAGGGCCGTGGCTGCCCTCGTCACTCCCGGCTTTCTCCTCAAACACCCTCCGCAGAGCGACTCTGACGGAGCGCTGGAAGCGCCGCCGCCGGCAGCTCCCCACCAGCACGTAAATCACCGGGTTGAGGGAGCAGTTCAGCAATGCCAGGAACAAAGAGGGGTCTCCTGGGAATAAATCACCGGAAGCAGGGAGGTTGAGGAAAACCTCCACACAGAAAGGGATGCCTAAAGCAAAGAACAGCAGGACGTTGAGCAGGATGGCCACAAAGAGCTTCCCTGGCTGCCGCCTCCGGGAGCCACAGCGTAGCCTGAGGAACAGGAACAGGTTGGAAACCAACATCATCAGGGAAAAAACCACGCAAATGGCGAGGGCTACACCTGCAAGGACACTCTCAGAGTCTTCAGTGTAAGTGGAGGTGAGGTAGAGGAAGGAAACAAAAAACCCTGCGAGGACCCAGAGGGCCCCGCTGACGACGCCCGAGAGGTGCCGAGGGCGGTGGCAGCGGTACCAGATGGGACAGAGGACGGAGACGCAGCGCTCCACGCTGAGGGCTGCCAGCAGCCCCAGGCTGCTCAGGTCAAACATGTGGCACGGGAAGCCAAGGACAAACACAAAATGCTCATAGTGATGAATAAAAGGAAGCAAAGATGTGCAAAATGCTACTAAGGTCAGAAAAGCCAAGAGAAGCAGGAGAAAGAGGAGGAGCAGGGAGAAGTCAGCAACAGCCAGATTTAGGATGTAGACTGTGAAAGGGCTCTGCTTTGTGTGGAAGCCCAGGAACCACACGACCACCCCATTCCCTGCCAGCCCACAGAGGGAAATCCCCAGGCACACCCCTGCAAAGACAATCAGGCTGTGGGAAATGCTGGAGCACTCAGATCTGATTAAGTCCTCCCAATCCTGAGATCCATAAGTGGTGTTGTTCAGGGTGAAGTTTGTTGTGCTGTTCTCCTCCATGGTGAATGATCCTGCTCCCAGCAGCTGCCTTCTCCCTTTTCCACCACCTCCTAGGGAGAGATGGGGAACCAGAGGGAAATAAGGGACATCAGCACTCCCAGCATTTCCCATCTGTCCACACAGCCCCACGCCAGCCCCAGGAAGAACCCCCACCCCTGCAGTGCCCAGGACAGACTCCCAGCCCTCCAGCCCTGACCCTAGACAGGAATCTCCCACCAGGCCATCCCTGGACTCCTACCTCCAGTAGGAACAGCACTGTCACAGCAGCACCGGGAGAAAGGATTTGGGGATGGCTGCTGGAACCACTGGCTGTGCTTCAGCCTTGTGCCTCGTGCCTGGGTGCAGCCCTTGGCCCAGAGATCACATCCCATGGTGATGGAGCTCCCCTCACAATCTCCCCACATCAGTGACAGCTTCCCCTCACATGGACAGAGATCTTATCAGGAGGAGGTGGCCACATCACCCCCTTCCTCTGCCACTTTGCAGTGTCATCCCACCCTGCAAGGGGCTTCTGGCTTTCACTGCATGTGCCAGGTGGTCCATCCATCAATGCAGAAAGGGATATAAGTCATTCCCAGGGATGGAGGATGGCAGAGGGGTGAGAGAGATGAGCCAGAGACCTTCAGGAGAGAGAAATCACTGATGTGCTGACATGCAACAGCACAAGTTGCTCAGTGTCTCTAGTGACATGTAACTTGTGCTGGAAGACTTCTTCCAACTTCATTCTGGGAGAAGCTTCCAGGAGTTGCACCTTTTTCCATCTCCCTCTCATGGATGGATGCTGAGCCTAAGTTTTCTCCTTGTTTCAAGTCTTTCTCTAGCACCAAATCCTGAAGCTCCAGGCCGGACACCCTGGAGAGCACATGGACCTTGTGTATTAACACATCCATCAGTTCTGGGGATGAGAAGCACAGGATACAACTCCAAAGGAGATGGAAAACACATGAAAGAGGGGCAGAAAATAAGCACTAAAATGCCAGTCCCCGTGCTGTGAAGGGCTGAGGGTGTGTGGCAGGAACCACTTGGAGATAAGAGCACTTTGGCAGCACCATGTACCCCACAAACCTAATCTCTGAGGAGACACATGCCCAGCAGTGGTGATTAGGCTGATGATTGGGATTAGACAGGATGGGATTAGAGGCTGTGGGCAAAGCCCTCGTGCAGTCCCGTGTCTGGGCACTAGTGATTTCCCACAGCAAGTGGACACAAGGACAGTGCTCATCCCCTTGGCTGCTGCTCAGGGGCTCTGTTGGCATCTAATGAGGTCTGGAATTTCTGAGGGATTCAGAAAACCCAGTAATAGCTGAATGGATCATAGTGGAGTACCCCTTCCATGGACAGGATCTGCCCTCACCAGAGGAGGGTTTTGACCCAGGATTCCCAGCACCTGAAGGGACATAATATTATCTGTGCTGTCCTCTCATTTTAATTGTTTTTGATCCAGTAAATTATTAAAATTCAAAAGTCTGAGTGCTTGCATTAGTGGGATCATAACAGATCAGCAGCTCCTCATGAAGAACTGGGGGGAGGAGAGGAAGGCAGTGACATGGCCACCTCCTCCTGATAAGATCTGTGTCCCTGGGACATGTGAGGGGAAGCTGTCACTGATGTGGGGAGATTGTGAGGGGAGCTCCATCACCATGGGATGTGATCTCTGGGCCAAGGGCTGCACCCAGGCACGAGGCACAAGGCTGAAGCACAGCCAGTGGTTCCAGCAGTCATCCCCAAATCCTTTCTCCCGGTGCTGCTGTGACAGTGCTGTTCCTACTGGAGGTAGGAGTCCAGGGATGGCCTGGTGGGAGATTCCTGTCTAGGGTCAGGGCTGGAGGGCTGGGAGTCTGTCCTGGGCACTGCAGGGGTGGGGGTTCTTCCTGGGGCTGGCGTGGGGCTGTGTGGACAGATGGGAAATGCTGGGAGTGCTGATGTCCCTTATTTCCCTCTGGTTCCCCATCTCTCCCTAGGAGGTGGTGGAAAAGGGAGAAGGCAGCTGCTGGGAGCAGGATCATTCACCATGGAGGAGAACAGCACAACAAACTTCACCCTGAACAACACCACTTATGGATCTCAGGATTGGGAGGACTTAATCAGATCTGAGTGCTCCAGCATTTCCCACAGCCTGATTGCCTTTGCAGGGGTGTGCCTGGGGATTTCCCTCTGTGGGCTGGCAGGGAATGGGGTGGTCATGTGGTTCTTGGGCTTCCACACAAAGCAGAGCCCTTTCACAGTCTACATCCTAAATCTGGCTGTTGCTGACTTCTCCCTGCTCCTCCTCTTTCTCCTGCTTCTCTTGGCTTTTTTGACCTTAGTAGCATTTTGCACATCTTTGTTTCATCTTGCTCCGCTCTACATAGATTTTGTAGTTGCGGTGGAACTCCTGTGCCAAGTGTTTGACCTGAGCAGCCTGGGGCTGCTGGCAGCCCTCAGCGTGGAGCGCTGCGTCTCCGTCCTCTGTCCCATCTGGTACCGCTGCCACCGCCCTCGGCACCTCTCGGGCGTCGTCAGCGGGGCCCTCTGGGTCCTCGCAGGGTTTTTTGTTTCCTTCCTCTACCTCACCTCCACTTACACTGAAGACTCTGAGAGTGTCCTTGCAGGTGTAGCCCTCGCCATTTACGTGGTTTTTTCCCTGATGATGTTGGTTTCCAACCTGTTCCTGTTCCTCAAGCTGCGCTGTGGCTCCCAGAGGCGGCAGCCAGGGAAGCTCTTTGTGGCCATCCTGCTCAACGTCCTGCTGTTCTTTGCCTTAGGCATCCCTTTCTGCGTGGAGGTTTTCCTCAGCCTCCCTGATTCCGATGATTTACTCCCAGGAGACCCCTCTTTGTTCCTGGCATTGCTGAACTGCTCCCTCAACCCGGTGATTTACGTGCTGGTGGGGAGCTGCCGGCGGCGGCGCTTCCAGCGCTCCGTCAGAGTCGCTCTGCGGAGGGTGTTTGAGGAGAAAGCCGGGAGTGACGAGGGCAGCCACGGCCCTGGGGACACTGTGGTGGAGGTGACAGCTCTGTGAGGCACTTCTGGACATGTGGCACCTCAGAGACAGCCTGAAGTATTGGAGACAAGGCCACTCCAAGCAGCATAGCCAGGCTTGGTCCAGTTCCCCAGCTGTGTTTATTCCCCATGGAACCACCCTCGCTGCCCCATCCATAGGGAATAATCTCTGTTGATGAAGGAAAGTCTGCTTAAATAGTAGGGCAAAGGGTGTTGGCTTGGTGATGATGGGATTTGGGGTGTAAGGCGGTAAGAGATGGGTGAAAATTACAATTTGGGGAAAATGGAGAGGAAAAAGAGAGAAAGAGAGAGAAAGAGCAAAGGGAAAAAATGTGAGAGGAAAAATAAAGGAAAAATTAAAAATACAACAAACAAGAAAGGAAATAAGCAAGAGAATGAATGGGAGAGAAACAGAAAAAAGAACAAAGTACATCAGAAAGTAAAAAATAAAGATTGAGAATGACAAAGGATTCGCTTGCACAGGAGAGATCAAGAAGGATATCCCTGGTGTGCTAAATCCCCATAAATATTTGGGTCAGTCACACAGGGGCTGTTCCTGCTCCCTCTGAAATCACTGGAGGAAAAGTTATTCACCCAAGCACAGCAGTGTTATAGCAAAACCAATCTGGAATTAGCTGTTATAAAATAAAATTGGCTTTTCTGTCCTTTTTCAGTAGAAACTGACTGGAAGGTTCTTCCTGTGCCTTAAATTAAAAAAAAAAAATTCTGAGTTTTCATTCTGTATGTTTTTATCAGCTGATAAATCAGATAACAACAAAAACAACAACTTTTAATACAATTTTTATCCCTTTTGGGGAAAAAATCAACAAAAAAGAGAATTCTGATCTTTTTAACAATACAAAAATGTCTGTTTGTCCCAGTGATAAAATAATTTGAGATATCAAAAAGAGAATATTTTGAACATGAATTTGTCAGGTTTTTCAAAGAAAATTACCCACATTGACTTTTTCTAATAATTTTGGTTAAAAGAATAAATATTAGGTAGTCTGATAGCACAAATAATCCTGTTTGGCCCCTCAAAGAATTTGGTTTAGAGAATAATTTGTTGAAAAATCATGGTATTTATTTACCTTGTTCTGTTTCCTGTATTTTTCCCACTATCCTTTGATTTATTTCTATTGGTAAAGGAGATTTAAAAGCCATGGATTCTGATGTATCCTTTTAAAGGAAGAAATTACAACCCAATGCATGATGTAGATAAATGCAGAGATTCTGCCAAGGGCTGGAGGAAATTAAAATAACATGCAACAATATAATAATATAAAGTGCTAATCTCCAGTCACATATTTCTTTGAAATGCAAGACAAGCGAGGATGAAACTCAGTGAATAAATTTTTAAATCAAGTCGGAAGGAGTTGGAGCCCTCTTCTGCTCTGTGGTGTGGAAACTTCCCTGGTTCAGGGAAGAAATGGACTTGGTGGATGTGAATCTTTTCAGTCCTTGAAATGCTCACATTAGGAAGCCCAGAATGGCTCTGTGAGCCACAAAAGGCTGTGTGTGTGCTCTGACATGGCATGGGAATTCTAAGTTAAGAGGGGTAGATGGATTCTCCTTCCAGGAATTTTATGTCTGCTTCCAACAGGAGGATTGTTGGTACTGATCTCATTTTCAGAGATCTGAGTGAAAAGCAACACAGAATTTATGAGTTTATGAATGACAAGGATCAGGAATCCTGAGCAGGATTTCTTTGATGAAGTTCAGACACCAAGACACTTCAGCCTTATCAAATGAATATTATTCAAAAGCCACTGGAAAGAAACAGGAACTTTTAATGTGTCCTAAATACAGGTCAGGTAAATTCTGTGGCCCAGGTGCTTATGTGCCATATGGGGCACTTAAAATAATGACCAAAAGGGGGTCTTAAAATAACAGGGACTTAAAATTATGACCTAAAATACCTACAAAGAGAGTACTGAGGGTCAGGTGAGATGAACTTTCTCAGTACCTCAGAGTTCTTCAGTTCTGCCAAGACATTCCAGGCAGGATTTTAGGAGGACATGGTTATCGTGTCCCGCGTTTCCCGCTCATCTCTGTCATCCCCTGAGTCTTGGAAGGCCCTCTGGAATGCCAGCCTGAGGGTGAGCCTGAATTTCCGATCCCTGTAGCTTCCCACCAGGAAGTAAATGACGGGGTTGAGGGTGCTGTTGACGCAGGACAGCACAAAGCCAATCTCTGGGGAATATAGGAACTTGTGGCCCAGGAAGTCCAGGAGGATGAGGACACTGAGGGGCACGGCGAAAATGAGGAAGAGGAGGATGGTGAGCATGATGACGGTGAAGAGCCGGCCCGTTTGGAAGGGCTGGGAGCTGCACTTGACCCGCAGGAAGAGGGTGAGGCTGAAGAGCAGCATGAGGGGCGCGCAGACGAGGAAATCCAAGGCTCCGATGGCGATGAGCAGGCGGTGGCAGACCCTGGGAGAGGGGCGAACGGTGCACAGAACATACCCCAGAGTGTTCAGGAGCAGGGAGAGGGCCCAGAGCAGGCCGGACACCACGGCAGACAGGTGCTTCGGGCGGTGTGTCCGGCACCAGATGGGGGACAGCACGGACAGGCAGCGCTCAATGCTGATGGCCGTCAGCAGGTACAGGCCCGTGCCGTACATGAAGAGATCCAGGAAGAGGAATATCCCGAACTGCACCCCCACGTTGAACTGCATCAGGTACTGCACGGTCTCCACGGCGATGCACAGCAGGTACCCGAAGTCGGCGGCCGCCAGGTTCAGGATGTAGACGGTGAAGTGGTTCCTGCGGATGCGGAAGCCCAGGTACCACAGGACCAGGCCGTTCCCCACCATCCCACAGGCAGCACTCAGCAGGCAGAAGCTCTCCATGAACTTGAGGACAGCGTAGGATGGCTCGGGTTGTCCCACAGCCCCGCTGTGGTTGGTCCCAGGAGCGTGGATGGCTGTGGTTGGAAGGACGATTGGTGTGGTTGAGGGACTCATAATGGGTGATTCGGACCTGGGAGCAGAGAGGGGAGAGGTGGTAACTCCAGGGTGACTTTTCTAGAGGGGTTCCTTGGTTTTGTTCCAAGGCTTTGTAGCTAGAACTTGACTTCATGGAATCTCAAAATAATTTGATTTGTAAGGGACCAAGAGCCTGGAGCAACAGGACAAAGGGTGAAGGCTTCACACTGAGAGAGTGTGGGTTTAGATGGGATATTGGGAATAAATTCCTCCCTGGGAGGGCGGTGAAGCTCTGGCACAGGTTGCCCAGAGAAACTGTGGCTGCCCCATCTGTGGAGGTGTCCAAAGCCAGGCTGGAGCAAACTGGGATAGTGGAAGGTGTCCCTGCCCATTGCAGGGGGTTGGGACTGGGTGATCTGTAAGGTCCCTTCCAGCCCAAACCACTCTGGAATTCTGTGATTCCATTGATTCCATGAGAACAACTGGTAGTTTTTTACATTGATGAGTGATTTCTGTTTTAATAAAGTGCCATTTGATGTGGTTCTCCTGGGTCCCATGTACAGTAACAAATAAACATTTTGGTCTGGCAGAGCCCTCAGCTTCTCCCTCCGAAACTGCAAGAACCACATGTAAGAAACCACAGATTATCTCGTCCTCACAGGACATGGGAGTTGTGACTCTGATACCTTTTCCGCACCACTCCATGAGTTAAGTCACTTCCCCATGGAGTTTCCTTCCCCGTGGCACTGAAATCTGATTGAGAATCTTGGGGGTGAAAAAAAAATGGGTTTAACACCTTTTTTATGGTCTGATGAGAACAAATACAGTGGTTCTTCTGCTGTCTCCCAACCAGCTGTTAACTTGGACATGGAAGGCAGAGAAGTTAAAAAGAGGATAAGAACAAAAAAAATGGGGTTTTCTGGGAAGATGTGAATCACTGAACCATGTAGCCAGCATGAATCCTCTGTTCTCTCTTTGTGGTGCAGCAGCACACATGGAGACAGACTTCCAAAAGCACCCAGAACGTGACAGACTGAATCACTGCTGTTCCATCCCAGCACCCCAGGCACGCTGGCCCCATGGACAGGGGGAAAAGAAGGGTGTGGTGCAGGGAATTTCAAGGCCAGGTTGGATGAGGCTTGGAGCAACCTGGGCTAGTGGAAGGTGTCCCTGTCCATGGTGGGGGTGGGACTGGATGGGCTTTAAGGTTCCTTTCAGCCCAAATTATTTGAGGATTCTATGATTTCCTTTAGGGTTGATTGAAACCAGGGGAACTTCTGGCACTGCAGAGCTTGATGATCCCATCCTGAGCTCTTATGGCACCTTGAGCACTTCTAACATGAACACTGTGGAGAGCAGCCCTGTGGCTGTTCTCCCTCACAGCTGCTCCAGGGGTGGCCACAAATGATCACATTTTTGCAGAAATTAGCAGAAACAGCCTCAAGTTCAGTGCAGTTTTTCTGCTGCGAGAACAGAGGAAGGCCCAGTGGTTAAGTGGTTTCCTGGCTTCTGTGCAACCAAATTTCCACTCGATCTGAAGAGAGTGTGAACATTTGAGTGTCACCTAAGTTCTGTCTCAGCCCACTGCAGCCTCCACAGGTGCATCTCTCTCCACTGGGGATTCAAGGAATGATGGGTGGTAATTCCCAATGTTAAATGGCTTTGTGCCATTGATCATGTCATAAAATCATGGAATGGTTTGGGTTGGGAGGGATCTTAAAGCTCATCTTGTTCCAACCTCCTGCCACAGCCAGGGACACCTTCCACAGACCAGGTTGCTCCAAATCCCTGCCAACCTGGCCATGGACACTTGCAGGAATGAGGCAGCCACAGCTCCTCTGGGC
Organism: Motacilla alba alba; assembly: GCF_015832195.1. Classification (NCBI taxonomy): domain Eukaryota; kingdom Metazoa; phylum Chordata; class Aves; order Passeriformes; family Motacillidae; genus Motacilla; species Motacilla alba. Next base: position 8,267,603 of record NC_052020.1, on the reverse strand, counting down.
AACCTGTGCCTCACCACCCTCACAGAGGAGAATTTCCTTCCAAGATCTAATTCAAATCCACCGTCTTCCAGTTTAAAACAATTTCCCCTTGTCCTGTCACTCCAGGCCCTTCTCTAAAGTCCCTCTCCAGCTGTCTTGGAGCACCTTTAGACACTGGAAGGTGCTGTATGTGCATAAAGACTGTCAGGACCAGAAATGGCTGCAACGGGTAAATGACAAAACATCAATAGCTTTGCCTTCTGCTGTAACAGAAGTGATGAAATCCTTCTCTTACTTCTGTAGACCGTGGAGAAAAACACTGCAAAAGTCACTCATGATTCTCATTTATTTATCATAGTCCCTTGGAAAGACTGAATTCCTGTTTCCAAGACACATTCAAGACGTGATTCCACTTCCTTATGTAACTAATAAGTGAAAACTCTCCTCAAACAGCAGCAGCCTGAGTCCAGGTGATCTTTTTCCTCCTGTGAGATTAAGCATCCTCCATGTGATTTGCCTGCAAATCCTGCCTGTGGTTCCTGAGGCAGAACAACCCTGACTGCACAAAGGTGCCTCAGACAGTGGACAGAAAGTTCTGCTGTTGTAATGCCAAGTCTCTGAGTAATGGCTTTTTATATTACATTTAGAGCAGTTCAAGAGCACTTGTACAGGGACAAGAGTCCCTGGAATGAAGCTTTCCTTATATTATTTCCTTATACTCCTTATATTATATCAATTCCTGACCTACAGCAAATTTCTGTCCAGCTAAGGAAATAAATTTTTGATCTTTTTTCCTCCACTGCTTTTGTTTCTTCTCTCTTCCCCAAAGCCTAACAAACCATCAGAATGCAATGCCAAAGACCCACCTCAGAATTTCTCACCTTTTTTGCCTTCCTGGGAATTTCAGCGCCTGTGCCCGGCAATGTTGTCCCCTGGATGGTGTGACATAGGGTGCAGCTCGAGTCCTTGTGTCATCCTGCAGTGCTGGGCTGGGCAGCCACTGTTTAAAAAGCCATGGTGTTTTCAGCGTGACCCTCCAGGCAGCCAATCACTCATGGGGGAAATACCTCCCCTGTGTGGGTATGATCACTCAGATTGGAACCACTTCCCCCTCCCCTCTTTGCAGTGTCACGGAAACATTATTTTTTTTACTACTTCTCCCTTCTTCAGCCATTCTTGCAAGAACTGTCCATACTTTGCACCGGTGTTGTGTCCTACTTGAGGCCCTGAGATGCTCTGGTTTCACAGCCCCTGAAGATGAGGTTTTATTGCTGCTCAGGTAGAGAAATTTTAAGTTCTCTCCCATAACATCTTTGCTGGGGGTTTCACAACCTCCCTCAGCAGTTCTCATTCCCTCCTGTCCCTGCCCAGTTGTCACACACCCACCACCACAGTGGGTCCTCCTCTGACCCACAGCCTCTCCCAGCACAGTTCAGCACCTTATGGGATCTCTACTGCTCCATCCAACCTTGCACCCAAACCTTCCACCTCAGCAGTTCCAGATGCCCAAACCCTGCTTGCGCTGCCCTCAGCATGGAGCTCTGGGGTCAGGAGCTCTTTCAGTGCACCTTCACACCCCAGAGGCTTTCAGCACAGTCCTTCAACACCTCAGCCACTTCCAATTTCACAAAATCCTTCCAGCCCCATGCCTTTCACTTCCAGTTTCACAACTTCCCCCTGAACAGCCCCTTCAGGCTCTTCCTCACCTTGTGTCTCCTAAACAGACAGAACCCACCACCACCCCCCCTACAACATCCCAGTCCTGTCCATGCACACTCCATGTCCATGAGCCACCCCAATCCAAAGGGTGTGGAAACAGAGAAAACACCTTTCTCCTTCCCTGACATCCTTACATGGAACTATCTTGTCCCTTAGTCCCCTGGGCCAGGGAAGTAAAGGGACAGGAGTGTGATGCCACCCAAATCGCTGCCATGTGTGTCAGTGGGCACAGGGATGGGCAGATCCAGCCCAAATTTGCTTAGCAGGTCAGAAATGCATTTCTACATCTTCAGCTTCTGTTGTCATCTGTTCTTCCTCTTCCTTTCGCAAAGATTGTAAGACTGTTTTTACTTTCTTACCCAATCCCATTTCCTGTAGTGGCATCCCTCATTAACCTGGCTAGCACTCCAGGCTATGGCATAAAATGACATCTAAATTAAGACTATTTTTATCCAGAGCACTGTTTAATTTCCTTGTTAATTTGAAGGTTTCCATTTTCTCTGCATGGATTGCTGGCATTCCATGTTGGGAGACATTCAAAATGCCTTTGTTGTCATTGGGCCATTTTGAATTTCAGTAAATGTCAGCAAAACAGAGGGATGGACAGTGGATGAAATAATTTATTGATGCAACTAAATCTCAAGCTGAAAACACACAGTACACTTCAGAGCAGTGACGAGTTGGAGTTGCAGTAATACACAAATTCATCAAATTCTGGTATGGTTTGGGTTGGAAGGGACTTTAAAGCTCCATCCAGTTCCCCCCCCCCCCCAGTTATGGGCAGGGACACTTTCCTCTATCCCAGGGTGCTCCAACCTATCCTGGAACACTTCCAGGGATGAGGCAGCCGCAGCTTCTCTGGGCAGCCTGTGCCAGGGCCTCAGCACCCTCACAGGGAAGAATTTATTCCCAATATCCCATCTAAACCCACCTTCTGTCATTTAAAGCCATTTCCCCTTACTGATTAGGTGACTAGATCCATTTCTTTCCAGAGGAAAGCCTGGAGTGGCAAAGGCTCAACTCAGCTGACTTCCACAGATGTACAAGAGCTGACTCTTCCTCCCCTCCCTTAGTTTCCCAATTTGTAAAATAAGGATTTTTTTTTTTTTACTTACTCTACTTCTCTAACCTTTGCTGAAACATTGCAAGTTCTTGCAAAAGGCCTCATTCCCTGAGCTACCAGTGATGAAATTTCATGGCAAGTAGGGATTTGGAGGGTCATCAAGAAGCGACCCAAGTCACCCTCTGTCTCTCTTCTACTTACTACTAGAAACCTTTCATATTATTTATTTTTTTTCATGAGGGCTTGTGGAGTTTTTTTTTTGGGATACTCAATGATTTAAAAATCCTCACAATTTTGTTGTTACTCACAGTGCCATACAGCCTAAGCTGTGGATCCAAGGTTTGGGAAACACACAAAGCATGGATTAATGTCAGTCTGGGAATGTTAACTTGACCAGGTACATCACACGCTTGCCCAGTTTAATATTCAGCTAATCTATTGGCTGTTCTTTCCAAGAATCATGGAATTGTTAAGGTTGGAGAAGCCCTCCAAGGTCATCGAGTCCAACCATTCCCCAGCAGTGCTACCACTAATGTGTGTCCCCAAGTGCCATCCCCAAATGCCACATCCACAGGTTTTAAATCCCTCCAGACTGATGGTGACTGCACCACTGCTCTTGCTAAACTGTGCCAGGGCTGCACCACGCTTTGGGTGAAGAAATTTTTCCTAAAATCCAATCTAAACTTCCCCTGGCAGGACAGGATTAATTTCTTCTCCTTCCCACCCCTGAGCATTCACACCTCCCTTCTCCAGCCCAAGAGCCCTTGAGCTGGGAGATTTCCTTGGAGAGAGTGGAGTAGGTCTATGTAAACAGGGAATTAACCCCTGGAGGAGGGAGATTTCCTTGGAGAGGTTTGAGGAAAGTTACTTAAAGAGTTTTTTTTCTCTCTGCTTCTCTTTGCTAGGCTGTGTGTGCATCCTTCAGTGCCCCTGCTCCCTCCAAGCAACTCTAACATGGGCAGGAAAAGCCAGGATACCCTTGGTGATAAAGGAAAGCAAGGAATTAAATGAGCTGGGATTAAAAAAGGCACCTCCTGAGCAAGTGTTGGAAGCTTTTCAGAAGCTGTTCTATGTTCTTTAAAGCCTCTACCAGGAAAGGGAGATGTTGGGGACATAAAATCTTACAGCACTTACACAAAAATTAGATCTCCAGACACAGAGGAGGTACATTTTCCAGGATCTTTTCCCTTTCCTCTTTTCTTTCCTTCTCCTGATTTCTTTTCCTCTTTTTCCCCCCTGCCCTTCCTCTTGACAAAGGTGAAAATACAAAAAGAAATTTCCCCTGAAGTTGTCAACCATCTCTGGCTCTCTTTGGCTGTAACCATGTGCAGAACTGGTTTTGCAGTCCCAAATCAGGTTATTGAATTCTTCTTCAATTAACCACCTGAGATTTTAGGGGAAAACCCTTGCAATAAGAGGATGGTGCAATTCCTTATCCTTTTTTCTTTAATTTATAACAGTCTACATTGTATTTATTTCATATTCCAACTGATTGCACCCCTAGTCAGTGACTGAAAAGATAATTTTAGAGGTATGATCTCCCTTTATCCCCTTTCTTGAGTATGTTTTGCCTCCTGTCAGTAAAACTGCAAGCACAGGAGAAGTCACAAACTTTCCCAACTTCCTCTTAGGCTTCACTTTTTTGAGTTTGAGAGCAATTTTGGTTTTTCTACATTTCAGCATTTCCTGTGGGTGCTTGATCAACTTTTTGCCTCTACAGGAGTTTCTGATTTTGCTCCATTTTAAAATTATAGAATAGGAGCCTGGATCAGATGGATCCAATGCCAAAGGGATCCAGTGAGTGGCAGCCCTGCCCATGGAAGTGGGGTTGGAACTAGATGGTCTCTAAGGTCCTTTCCAACCCAAACAATTCCAGGAGTCTATGATTCTATGGCTGTGTCTCATATAAAGCAAATTAAATATGTAGAGGGGGAAGAACAACAAAAAAACAAACTAAAACCAAAACAAATTTTAAAAGTACTTGTTAAACTTAATTCTAATTCTATGTATTTCTTAGAGTGAATGCACTTCTGATAAAGAATTAATTTTTAAGAATGAAAAAACTGATGAATCATTTTGTCTTTATCGTTCCACATTTCCAGGCTCTGCACTGCACATTGCCCACTACATTGGCACGGAAAACTCCAGCAGCATGAAGGAATTCATCCTCCTGGGCCTCTCAGAGAACCAAGGGGTGCAGAAAATATATTTTGTGGTGTTCCTGCTTTTCTACACGCTCACAGTGGCAGGAAATCTCACAGTTCTCACTGTGATGAGCAGCAGGTGCCTGAACTCCCCCATGCACTTCTTCCTCTGCCACCTTTCCTTTGTAGATGTCTGTTACTCCTCTGTCACAGCTCCTCAAATGATTTCTGGCTTCCTGGTGGAAAATAACACCATCTCCTTTGCAGGTTGCATAGGGCAGCACTTTGGGCTTTATTTGTTTGGCTGCACAGAGGTTTTCATCCTGACAGCCATGGCCTACGACCGCTGCATGGCCGTCTGCTTGTCCCTGCGCTACCCTGCGTTCACATCCCACCGCCTCTGCGGCCGCATGGTGGGGGTCTCCAGGGCGGGGGGCTTCCTGCATTCCACCCTCCAGACCCTTCCCACCGCCCTGCTCCCTTTCTGTGGCCCCCACAAAGTCACCCACTATTTCTGTGCTGTCCACCCCCTGCTCTCCCTGGCCTGCGCTGACACACGTGCCGGGGGCCTGGACGCGGTGGCCAACAGCGGGGTCATATCCCTGAGCTGCTTCCTCATCCTGGTCACATCCTACATGGTCATCCTGGCTTCCCTGAGGGGCCAAACGCTGGCGAGGTGGCACGAGGCCCTGTCCACGTCAGGGTGATCCTGTGCCTTGGGCCCAGCACATTTGTTTACATCCACCCATCCAGTGGCCTGTCCGAGGACAGGAGCATGGCCGTGTTCTACACGTTCATCACACCCATGTTCAACCCCCGCACCTACCTCCTCCAGGATGGGGAGGTGAAGGGAGCCATGAGGAAACTGTGCAGGAGGAAAGTGGGAAGCAGAAATGGGAAGGGGTAGAGCTGTGGTCATGTTCCCAAAGGATCAGAGAAAATCAAGCATGTTTTCTTGTAATTTCTTCTGTGACAATGCCCCAAAATGATCCTTTCAAAGAACAGCTGCCTGTTGGCTCCTGCTATTATTAGGAAGGCACTAAAAGTTCTTTTTATGATGGGAAAAACATTGGGAATTCTGGCATTCCCTTCCTATTCCTTGTCAATGAGCACAGGCCCACACCAAGGCCTCCTGAGCAGTGGCAATATCAGTGCTTAAACATGGTTAAAAATACTAAAAATTCTGTCCAGGTAGAGCACCCCATAAGAAACAAAAAACCAAAAAACCCCTGATATTAAGAGCTAGTTGGGTGGTTTGCTGATGAAGGAACAGCAGGGGAAACTTCTCCCCTTCGCTCCTACTTCAGCAAATACTTTCTGCCCTGTTCCAGGCCAGGCTGGATGGGGCCTGGAGCAACCTAACCTGGTCTGGTGAAAGGTGTCCCTGACCATGGCAGAGGGTTGAATGAGATGGTCTTTAAAGTACCTTCCAATCAAAGCAGCTATTCTGCAATTCCATAATTATCCTATAAGTCAATCTAATTCACCTAACTCTGCCCAAGACAGCATTAAATAAAATAAATGTCTTTTTAAATGCTTTGGAGGTGAGCAACTGTGGGGTTTTTTTAGAGGTCTCACTTCTGGGTGCTGCTGAGCAAATATTCACCCACAGCTTATGGAAGGTGTCACCGGAAACAGTGTCAGGCTCCTCTACCCTTTGCAAAGAATTCTGACAAGAATGTCGTACTTGAGCTCAAAAGTTGCTTCTGTGCTTTACAGTGTCAGTAAGAATACCTGCTGAGCGAGGAAGGCTCTCCACAAATCTTTGTGCATTTTTTGAAAGGATTTCCTGACTTACTTCTTGTTTTAAAGTTGTGAGTCAGGCGTCTAAGGGATAACATCAGTGATATTTCTGCTTTGTGCTGTCAACGTGTAAGTTAGTAAGAAATAAGATTGTAGATGAGAAATACTGGCTTAGGACAGAAAGCAAAATTTGTATCCATTTACATGAATTTATATAAAATTTATATAAATTTTCATAATTTATTTATAATTCTTTATAATTTATATATTCTATTGTATTTATCTATCAAATATAATTTTATAATTTATATATAGTAATTCAAAATGTATAATTTTAAATTTTGAATAAATTTGTATAATTTACATGTAATTTTTAATTATTTACTTATTTGAATTTATGCAAATTAATTTACATGAATTTATATGTCCTATGTAAGGGACATCTTTATCTGATGTCTCTCTCCAGGGATCACCCTAATAACTACCCAAGGAACAAGTTTAGCTCCTTGCCCACTGATGATTTCTGACAAAACTCCCTTTGCCTCTGGGATCTCATTACTCCTGACAGCCTTGTGCTTCTGTTGTGTGATTTACTTGAACTATTTCTGCTACAGAAATAATTGTACTTCAAGATGCTCTGGGAGGTTGGTTTTTTGTTTGGTTTTTTTTTTTTTTTCTTGTAATGGGAAATACAGAAGGTTGGGCTGTTCTTTTCAGGGCTTAGAGCTGGCAGAGACGCAGAGCTGCTTTCATAACTTCTGAGCAGCACCTTGCAGAGAGTTTCTCACGGAACTGAGAGGTTCTGAGGGAACCCTCTGAAGTGGTTTGGGGAGGTTGTCAGAGGAGCGACAGCAAGTGAGCTCTGTGGAAGCGTTCTGGGATTGTTCCTTTGTTTTGCTCAGGCCCCACTGAAATCCTGCATTTGCAAAGCAGCATTGCTGGTGAGTGACTTTTGGGAGGTCTATTTTGTGACTTATGAGAAAAAAACATTAAAAAATCAGTTCCAGATTTAGAATCCCAGAATGGTTGGGCTGGAAGGCACCTTAAAGCTCATCTTGTTCCGATCCCCTGCCACAGGGGATTGGTCAGGTTGCTCCAAGCCCTGTACAGTTTAGGCTTGAGCCCTTTCAGGAATACCAGACACTTCTGATCCTGGTGTTCTGCATGGGAATGCTGTAAGGGTGGATTTGTGGGTGTTTGTCACTAAAGCAGCAGCATCTCGTTCACTAGCCCAGTGTCACTACAAGTGTATTTATGGGTGTTCCACACCACAGCCAGGACCTGGGGATTATTTCTACCACCCGCCTCAGCTAAATAACCTGAGCTGGTTTTTACACATGTCAGTGACTCATTGTGGCTTGGATTTCACTGTCACTCCTACAGGGAAACTGACATTGTCCCAAAAAGACAGCAGAAGAAATACAGTGGATATTCAGCATAGCAGAGGACAATGTGTGTGTCCTGGTAATGTCCCCTGTCTAATGATTTGGGCTTTTAGATGTTTCAAGGCAGCTTTATTCAATGCTGTTAGCATCAAAGACATCTGGTTTCTTACCTGTAGCCTCCTGCTTGCTGAGTTATAAACTCCTTGGCAGAAATGAGCAGCGAAAGAATTTCCTGGAGGGATTGTAAATGGACAAGTGCATTCCTCTGCTGGTCCCACTTTAACCTCCACAGCACAGTGAGTGTATCTGTCTACTGAAAAACTTCTAAAATTCCTTTAAAAATATAAAGGTAGAGAAACCATGCAGGGTTTTGCAGCTTCTGCTGTGTTACAAACCCCAATTTCTCCAGTGAGGAACTTCCCAGACCTGGTTTCTGTGCATGTATTCCCAGTTTCAGAGTGGATAAGCGAACTGGAGAGCCCCTTCCTCAGTTTAGAGGAGTGTCATTAGGATCAGGACATGGAACAGCTCATGCTTGAGAATGGCAGCATTTGCTTGTAGCCACTTCAAATTTCCAGCAGGTAAAAGGACAGCACAGTATTTTTCCAGCATTCACAGCTCTTGTTATCAGAGAGCAGGATGTGCTGGAATCACCATTCCTGAAGGGATTTAAAAGCAGTATGGATGTGGCACTAGGGGACATGGTTTAGTGGAGGACTTGGCAGTGCTGGGGGGAGGACTGCACTCAATGGGGGCTCTTCCAACTTTAAGAATTCCATGATTCTGTGATTTCTCCCTGACAGACTGTGAGCACACCAACCATGATGCAGGGAAATAGTGGTCAGAGTGAGTTCAGGGGAGAAGGTCAGTGTGCAGGGGTGGGCCAGAGACCAGAATAGGGACAGAAGAGGGGGTAAGTGCAAACTCTGCTTTCTGTCATTTGTGACATGACACTGTGCTTTTTGCAGCAGCAAATGCATCCTGCTCACACCATCCATGAGCCTTGGAGCTGTAGCACATTCCCTTCCCTTCCTGGCCACCCCTCCACCTGTGCCATGGCAGCCTGAGCTGCAGCGATGGCACAGGACAACTCCTCCCGGGTGACTGAATTCATCCTCCTGGGGCTCTCCGACACCCGGGAGCTGCAACTCCTCTTCTTCACCCTCTTTCTCCTGGCCTACACCATGGTCCTGCTGGGCAACCTCCTCATCATCGTGACAGTCAGGACTGACCCCAAGCTCTCCTTGCCCATGTACTTCCTCCTCTGCAACCTGTCCTTCATCGATATCTGCCTCACTTCTGTCACCACCCCTAGGGTGCTGGTGGCCCTGCTCTTGGGGCACAAGGCCATTGCCTTTGAGGGCTGCATGGCCCAGCTGTTTTTCCTGCACTTTGTGGGTTCCTCGGAGATGTTCCTCCTGACGGTGATGGCGTTCGACCGCTACACGGCCATCTGCAGGCCCCTGCACTACACGGCCATCATGGCCCGCGGGGCCTGCTGGGCGCTGGTCGCTGCCTGCTGGGCCGGGGGCTTTCTGCACTCCATTGTCCAGACTGTGCTCCTGCTCCAGCTGCCCTTCTGCGGCCCCAACACCATCCACAGCTACTTCTGTGACGTGCCGCCCATCGTCCCCCTGGCCTGCACTGACACTGCCCTCACCGAGTGGCTCATGGCCTCCAACAGCGGCCTCATATCCCTGGGCTGCTTCCTGGTGCTGGTGGCCTCCTACGCGCTCATCCTGGCCAAGGTCCGGGCCCGCGTCTCCCAGGGCAGCTGGAAGGCGCTGTCCACATGTGCCTCACACCTGATGGCCGTCACCCTGCTCTTCATGCCCTGCATCTTCACCTACCTGCGGCCCGCTGGGGCCTCGCCCGCCAGCAAGTATGTCTATGTCATCTACACGATCTTCTCCCCCATGATGAACCCCCTCATCTACACCCTGAGGAGCAGCGAGGTGAAGGAATCCATGTGGAGACTCTGGAAGCGCTGCAGAGCCTTCTGAGACAGGCTGGCTTGGCACAACCCTGGAGTGACACCCAGAGTCACACCTGGAGTCACGTTCCTACTCCACTCCTACACAACGATGACTTAGTGGCTAAAGCCCACAGACTTCAAACCATGTAAAAAACATTTCTACACACATATTGCTGTTAATATTAAAAATCCATGCGGAAAACCCCAAGCTTCCTCAACACTTTCACTCGTCTGGGATCATGATTTTCAAATAAATGAATGAATCCAGGGTGAGGCTTGTCTCCCTCTCTGACATGCTCTTCCTGTGCTGTGACAGCAGATGGCAGAGGCACATGCACTGAGTGGCCCCAAATTCACCCACTGACACTGGAAGACAGAGACGGCGCAGGTTCTGCTTGTAGGGTTTCCTTTAGACATATAAGAATATTTTTAGTCATAATTCTCTCACAGAAGTGAATTATTAAAATCATACAAGGCACAATATATAGAGGAAGGAGAGGGAGCGGTGATGGACTCTGGACAAGGGCATGGAGGCAGGACAAGAGGGAATGGCTCCACACTGACACAGGGTGGGTTTAGATGGGATATTGGGAAGAAATTCTTCCCTGTGGTGGTCTGGCATGGGTTTCCCATGGCTGCCCTGTCCCTAGAAGTGTTCCAGGCCAGCTTGGATGGGGCTTGGAGTAATGTGGGATATCAGGGATAGTGGAAGGTGCCCCTGCCTGTGGCAGGGTGGTGGAATTGGATTGTCTATAAGATCCCATCCAACCCAAACTTCCTCTGTGAGGGCAGCAGTTACATCACCAAATCCATCAGGAATAGAAATTCAGTGGCTGTCATGAGAGGAACACCTTCAATTTCTTTGTGTTAGAATGATTTAGGATTGGATTCATCCCACCTAAATAAAATCATGGCATCTCTGCGCTGGGAAAGGCCCTCTAAGATCATCAAGTCCAACCATTCCACAGGGCTGCTCAGGCCACTACTAACTCATGTCCCCATGTGCCACATCCACACAGCTTTTAAATCCCTTCAGGATTAGCCACTCTACCACTGCCCTGGGCAGCTTGTTCCAGGGCTGGAAAACTCTTCCCATGAAGGAATTTTTCCTAATATCCAATCTAAATTGCTGCACAGGAAGTGAAAGGATTTCCACTTTGCCTGTCTCTCCTCACCTAAATTAGCCCTCACTCCCACACCTGTGGGAAGAGGAGGATCAGGACCTTCAGTGAGTCATTGATTCTTCTGGTTAAAAGAGATTTCCAAACATCCTTGTGCAAATGAGATTTGTTTTCAATAGTGAATTTCTACTCAGGATCATCACAGAATGGCTTGGGCTGGAAGGGAACTTTTTTTTAGTATTAGAGAAAAATGTTGAAAAATTAAAATGTTTAGGTCAATTAGGGTAAATTTCAATTGAGGAAAAAAATTTATCACTGTGATAATTTTTTTTAACATTCCAATAAAGCTTTTATAAATATTTTATTTACAAATCAATGCAAAGCAAATTGGAGTTCTGGTCCAGTTATTTTGCTGGTGTCAATTTGTTCACCAGGTATAAACTGGAGGCATCAACAGTGAACTGATTTGAAATAATTGCTCCAATTTTCATAAAATAAATAAAAAATCCATATTTTTGGGAGCTGGGATTTCAGTACAAGGGTCTTGGAGCAACGTGACCCAGTGGAATATGTCCATGCCCATTGCAGGGGGTCGGAATGGGATGAGTTTCAAAGTCCCTTACAACCCAAACCATTCTATGAAGACAAACAATTTAATATAATTGATTTTTCTCCCCTGGAAACATCTTGGGATGACTGTAACAAGGCCTCAGATGATGCTGTTAAAAAGTTAGTGCCTGACAACTTGCAAAGGTGCAGCTTTGGCAGCTGAGTTTGTCCCTGTGTGCAAATTGGCTCCACTGCGCACCATTAAAATCCCGAGTTCTTTCTCTCCTGGAAATTATCAGCTCTGTGAGCTCATCCTCAGATTGATTGCCTTCACCTAGAGGACAGTGAAAAATGGCCTCAAAGGGGAAAAAATCCTTTGAGAACTGGCAGGATCTCTACAATGCTTTTGTTAAATCCCAAGAAGCCTGAAGAGATCCCAGGCTAATCAATTTTATTTAAAGACTACGAGACTGAAATACAAATGGACAGCAGAGAAAAGGGAGCATTTTCAACAGACTCTAATCAATCTGGGCTCATTATAGGCATTCCTAGATGGAAATCTCAAACAATGACAAAGCTGGGTAGTCCCAGAAGTGGACAAAAAACAAATCACTTTGGTTGTATTACAGCAGGGATGGCAGGGAGGAGTAGGCAAGAGGGGTCTAATCCAGTACAACTAGTGCACATCTGGATTCTGCAAATAGAGATATTTTTGTTGTTTGTTTTGATTTTTTAATGAATTTTTATAATAAAATATAATGCAATACAACTTTTATGTATTAACCCTGAGGCAGAACACTTATCTCAAAAACTATCCTGTGTTTCTACTTCTACAAAACCCAGCTAAGATTATCCCTGCAAATAAGACACTTAGATGTGGAGCTGAGAGCCTGGGTGACTGGCACCTTGATGAGGCCCAAAAGAAACATTTAAGATTTATGAGGGGAACAGAATCACAGAATGGTTTGGCTTGGAAGGGAGAGGTGAGGGATGGATCTATTTTCTGTTTCTCTTTCTGGCATCTGGGTTTATTACAATTTTTTTTTTTATTGCAAAACTCCATGGGAAGAGTGATGCCTGATGGTCCTTAGGCTAACTGCAGCACACAGGAAAAGGGCTGGGCCATGGTGATTTATTCCAGCCACAGGTCTGAACTCCCCTGGCAGGACTGGCCTGTGCTGTGTGACCTCTGGGGAATTCCAGTTTATACAGTCCTAGAATGGTTTGGGTTGAAATGGACCTTAAAGTTCATGTTGTTCCACCCCCTGCCATGGCAGGGACACCTTCCACTATCCCAGACTGCTCCAAGCCCCATCCAGCCTGGCCTTGGATGCTTCCAGGGATCCAGGGGCATCCACAGCTTCCCTGGGCACCCTGTGCCAGGGCCTCACCACCCTCACAGGGAAGAATTTCTTCCTAATATCCAATCTAAATCCCTCATCTTTTAGTTTAAAACCATTCCCTCTTGTCCTATCACCGTTTGCCCGTGTAAGATGCAGAATCTTTAATTTTCCAGGAGTTTGCAAGCACAGCAAACAGGCTGGAAGAATGATGGACAGCAAGAGTCCTTCATGTGAACAATGCAGAATTTATGGTCAGGTATTGCTGGAATAGGAACAGGCCTGCTCCCAATCCTGGACATCACATGGGAAGTGACACTCCCATAAATCACACATGGATGCTTAATGGGACCAGAGGGGAATTTTTGTTAGTTCTTCAAAGTAGTGCTGGTAATTTTGGTTCCTTTGATTTCCAGCCCCTTTTGGCAATGTTCTGAAAAACCCCTCATACATGCAATTAAAGGAACATCCAAAAAAACTGTCAGGCACACTTGTCCCCAGACACTCCCTCATATTTATAAAACCTCATTAAAGAAGAGAGCTGCTTACTCCTGCAGCCAAGCCAGCCCTTGTGCCAGCGCTGGCAGGTGTGTGTGTGAATATTCCAACGCTGCTTTGTCAGGATTCATCTCTTCCTTATGAGTGAAATCATTTTCATGTCACATGTAGAAAGAAGAAAAAGGATTGTTTTGTTTCCTGGAGATACAGACAACTATAAATCACCTGTAATTAATTATGTGCAGCAGTGAGTATTTCTGTGCTGTTTCTGTGGTATTTTACCTGAATGAGCTCCCCACTTCAGGAAAAAGTGATGTCCCTTTTATTTCTGCTGAGTTAACTATTTCTTATGTAGTTTAAGCCCTGATTTTGCTCCCTCTCAAGCGCCTCAGAGAACATGAGACCACAGAGGAGCCTGGCCAGATGAAATATTTCATCAATCTATTTATCTCTGCATATCTTACAAATGGGAATGTGGTACAATATTCCCACCATCTCAAAATCAATCCCAAAGTCTCCCAAAAAGGAGGCATTTGGACTGAATTTTGCTTTCCCTCCCTGCAGGGCTGGTATGTAAATCCTTACTGTAAATACTGAGCTACATTCCATGGAGCAGTGTGGGGTAAATGGGAAGATCCTTTTATGCCACCTTTAGACTTCTTTGAACTGGAGAAATGGGATGGGGGGAAAGTCCAGATAGATGCTAGAAGTACTAATGGTATTATGGAAGTCTGCAGAGTAAAATTTATAGAAAAACGGGGAGTCTTTAATGGGATGCTTAATTGTAACTTATTTTTATGATAGAATCATAGAATGGTTTGGGTTGGAAAGCTCCTTAAAGCAGATTCCAAGCCCCTGTCATGGGCAGGGAACCTTCTACTAGATCAGGTTGCTCCAAGCCCCATCCAAAAGCTGAAAAAAACCCCAAAATGCATCTATCTGCTGATTATGAGAGATTCAATAATTTTCTGATAGCATTACTCCCTTAAAAAGTAAGTTTTAGCTTCTGTTACTAATCTAGACCCTTTTAGTGGTATTATTACTAGGTATTTTATGTTGAAAGGAATTTTTGGGATCTACAACACACTCCCCTTGCTCAGAGAACCTTGAAACCCCCCTTGCCTGGGGCTGTTTCCAAGCTGGATGCCACCAGGAAGGTAACTTCAACTTCCAGCTCTTCAGTCTGAGGTGGCAACTTGCAAAACCTTACATTTTTCTTTAATCCCTGTGAAGTTTAATACCTACACTTTGCCTTTTGCATTAGGAATGTGTGGGTAAAATTTAGATTTTGAGTTCACCAATGCTTGGAAATGGTTTCGAACTTCAAAAGAGACAAAAAAAAAAAAAAAAAAAAAAACCACAAAAAACCAAACCTCACAATCTTTAAAATGGGGATTAAATTGTGATTATGTTACACCTTCTTTATTCCAGGGAAACCTCTGCCTCATTCCCACAATGAGAGATCAGATGCAGAGGGTCAACCTCTCAGCAGTATCCGAATTTGTTTTCGTGGGCCTCTCTGATGCTCCAGAAATCCGTTTGCTTCTCTTTGTGTTGTTTCTGCTCATTTATTTGGCCACCATGGCAGGCAACATCACTCTGCTCACTGCCATCAGCACTGACTCCCACCTGCACAGCCCCATGTACTTCTTCCTCGGCAACTTATCCCTGCTGGATCTCCTATGTTCCACCATCACCGTGCCCAAGATGCTGGGGGCCTTGCTGCTGGAGCACAAAGAGATTTCTTTCTCTGGCTGCCTGTTCCAGCACTTTTCCCTCATTACTGTGGTGGGCACAGAGATTTTCCTCCTGACTGTGATGGCCTACGACCGCTACGTGGCTGTGTGCCACCCCCTGAGGTACCTGAGCATCGTGAGCACCAAGCTGTGTGCTCAGCTGGCCCTGGGCACCTGGGCAACAGGGCTTCTGAACTCCCTGCTGCACACCTCTCTGGTTTTCACACTCTCTTTCTGTGGTCCTAACAAAATCCAGCAGTATTACTGCGACATTCCTCCTGTGCTGGCCCTCTCCTGCTCGTCCACCCACAGCAGGGAGTTGGTGATCCTGGTGGTGGCCGGGGTGCTGGGGAGCAGCGCCTGCGTGGTCACCGTGGTCTCTTACATCCGTATCCTCCTGGAAATCCTGGCCAGGAAGTCCCCTGGGATCTGGCACAAGGCTTTCTCCACCTGTGGTTCTCACCTGGCCGTAGTTTGCCTCTTTTACGGGACCACCATCTGCACCTACGTCCGCCCTTCCTTCACCTATTCCCCGCACTGGGATAGGGTCGTGTCCATGCTCTATGGAATGCTCACCCCGCTCCTAAACCCCATCATCTACAGCCTCAGGAACAAAGAGGTAAAATGTGCCCTAAAAAGAGTGATCAGCCAGGTGAGAAGGGCTTTAACAAGACAAGAAAACCTCGCTCGGTCTCCACCATCAGCTGGGTAGAAACCACAGTTTGTGACAGATCCTCTCTAACTTTCTGACATATAAAAATTAGATGCTGGAATCCAAATTCATTTTCTGGGCTGCAAAATCCTCCTCTGGGCTGAAAACTCCTTCTTTTGGCTCCCTCTGCAGTTAGAAGGGCGAGCTGTGCACTTCCAGAATCGCACGGCACAGCTTCAGGTCATTTTCACAGGAGGAGAAGAGTCCAGCGGGGAATGCTGTTCTCCACTGAGCACTGAGGACGCCGAGGTGAGAGCAGGCAGGTGTTGGATGCATATTTTAGGGCAGGAATTCTGGGAATTGGTACTCAGGGACACTTAGATACACCGTATGAAAGCAGTTTATATCCCTTTCAAAATAAAACTCCAAATATATTAAATTATGTTTTATGGATCAGCCCTGAAATCGCTCTCCTCTCTCTCTCTCTCCTTGTTGCGTGTCTGTTGTTTGCTGGAATTGCCAGAGTTCCATCTCTGGAGCCATGTTTGCCACTACATTTTTCCTTTTTCCCATTTTTTTCTCCTTGCTGCATCAAATCCTAATGGAAAGAGCGGTGATGCTGCTTCCTGCAGCTCATCCCTCTCTTCACCACCTCTCTTCTTGGTAGAGAAGTAACAAATAATCCATAAAAATGCTGAGATTGTTCTCACTTGAATGACCCCCAAAGTTTATGATGAAATAGGTTTAATAAAATCTCTTTTATTTAGCTACAAGTGGCTCTGAATTTTTAAATACTTTCACTCTGTGATGAGACTTTGTATTAATTGTAGCCTTAAGGTGTCTGGAATGCAAGAAAATTCATCAGTGTGAACAAGATTGCAACTGTGAGCAGGATATTTATGAAGGAAAAAAAATCCTTGTTCCAGCTCTTCCAGGAGCTGGAACAAGGAATGGCTGAATGGTTGGATTTGTCTTTATGCACAACTTTACTCCTGACTAGAACCCCCTGGAACCTGGAATCTGTTCCAGGCTGTTGATGACCCCTTTGGGATGTCCCAGGCACTTCCACAAGGTTCTGAGGGACTTCTGCCAACCACAAGTTGTTGGCCAGGGGAAGCTGCTGGTGCAGCTGGTGAAGGACAATGATGAAGGATCAATTATCCTTCAAATTCCTGCCCTAACTTCTGCACCAACTAAGTGGAGGACGGGAGAGGTGTTGGCCAAGCCATGAATTCTCCAACCAAGGTGTGGAGAAGTTGGGACAAACTGAACTGCTTTGGAAGTTTTTGTTTTCTTTAAAAAGGAGGAAAGTTTCCTTCTCCTCAGTGCCTGTGAAATTGTCCCTGGGGACTTGTTAGAAGGATGAGGGAGGTCCACCAGGAGCTTCCTAAGAAGGTTTTAAGATCATTAGAATCTTCTTCAGGATGCCCAAAAGGGCTTGTTAAGATGAAGGGCCTTGAGTGGCTGCTCCCTGCAGGATTGGAGAATGCTCCTCTTTCCAGAGGTGATGGAATCTAAATGTAGCTGTGTGGAGAGATGCCTAAGGATGGACATCAGCCTGTGTGCAATTCCAAACCCTGGATGCCTTTTAAAAGAAGCATCCCAATTCCCAGATACCAAAATAGAGCCTGATTTCCAGTGTGTGTCCAGATGGGAGATTTTGATGCCTCTCCTGGCTTGTGAAGGTGGAAAGGTTGGATTATCAAGTCTAATTCTGCTACAGTTCCCTCCCTCTCCACCCACCCCAGCCATGTGTTCCCAAAAAGATCCACTGTAAGGAGCTGCTTGCTGCCAGTGGACCAAACAAGGCTCAGAGCAAAAGCTGGGATCGAGTCTTTGGGTAACTTGGCAAGGAATATCTTCCTTCTTTTCTCCTTCTTCCCCACAGGAACTGTGGCTGCCTCATCCCTGGAAGTGTTCCAGGCCAGGCTGGATGGGCCTTGGAGCAACTTGGTCTGGTGGGAAGTGTCCATTAGAGGTTCACTCTTTATCATCAGCTGTATCACCCCTTCACGAATCGAGGTGCTAATCCCTAAATATTCCTCAAAACCGAGATGTCCTCTTTCATTTTCCTCATGCCCAGTAACCTCTGACACTGGAAGGAGACAGCTGTCATTTTCCTTGGCACCACTGGAAAAATTTAGCAGGGCAGGGTCATAATACACTCACCCAGTTTCTGCTCCTCTTTTCCCTGAGTGTCTGCTCTTGGAAATCAATACCCCTGGACTGACTCATCAGCACAGAGATCCTCTTACATTCCTAGAAGTGGAGCTGCCCCGTTGGAATGGGGGTGGGAGTACAGACAGCACCAAGTAAATTGAGGAAAAATACTCTGGCGATGAAATTCCCATATGAGTGATCCTGTGTGCATTTACAGTTTGCTTTTGCCACTGAAAATCAGATTTCACCTATTATTTGCTAATCTCATGTAACTGGTGAGAGACCATTTTCATTTATCTCATAAAGATAAAGGATTCATAAAGATAAAGGATTCCTGAAAATTATGGTGTGCCATCAAAAACAAAAACAAAACCAAAAAAACCCCAAAAACAAAAACAAAAACAAACCCAAAAAAAACCCCAAAAAAAACCCAATAACCAAACTTTTCTTTTTCCTTAAGCAAAGTCCAACTATATTATTTATGTGTGGATTTCATTGCTTGCAATGAAACCAGAGCAGATTTTCCCCTTTAATTTTTTTTTTTTTGTACGGTGCTGCCAGATATGAAAATATGCAACATAAAAGATTATGTGAATGACTTATTTTTCTCCTCTAAAAATAGCACCCACTTGTGAAATTCAGGTTGAGCTACAGTTCTGGCTTTAGAATTCCCAGGACTTTGGGAATAAAAAAATAAATTGCATTTGGTGTGTCAGTGCTATTTTCACCTCCCTTTCCTCACTATTTTTTAATTCTTATAAAAAAAATGGATTCATAGAATCAAGGCTCCTTGTGAATAAACTTCGACCTCTCTGTGGCCACCCTTTAAACACTTGGCTTTAAAAGGCTTTAAGATGAAGGAGTAGATTGGATATTGGGGAAAAATTTATCCCTTTGGGGGTGGTAAAAATCTGCTTGTTTATTAATCCTGTTTTAGACAGCTTTGTGTTATCTCACTCAAGGGTAACCACCTACAATTTTGGAGTTTATACTGCTCATCCAGGCTTCCTTTCTCTGTCCTGCCTAGAATTTATCCTGGCATCAGCAGAAATGTGTATTAACGTTTGCAAAGTGAGGGCTAAATTATGTGCTTTTTCTTGTAAGGTTAAAATAATACCCAGAATTTCTTTCTTAGCAGACTGAATCCAAGTCAAATTCAAGTTTCAGGTAAAAAAGAAGTGTGAGGGGAATTGCTTGGAAAATCTAAAGATATTCGGGTTTGAATATTTAAAAACAATGCTCATGGCTTGCTTTCCATCAATTACTTAAGAATTAATCAGCCGCAGGAAAGTAAAAACACAAAACATTTGTGATAAGTCCCAGAATCAGATGCGACATTTAATTTTAAACTTAATTAAAACTAAAAGCTTTTGTACAGGGAAAATACTTTGTTTGCCAGCTCTGCCATACTCTCTATAGAGAAAGGAATACAATTTTTATATATTTCATCATATTTTTATGGCCTGTTCTGCTGTCACCAAATATCTTTCATGCCTGTTCTCATGCTGCTTTCTTGACGATTTCACCACTTTCATATATTTTTCCATTTTCTCTGTTTGCACGTAGACCAAAAGCCCTGGCTTCCCCTCCCACAACATAATTAGATTTTTATTTCTGCTTAATTGTGTTATGAAATGCTTGTTGGTGGTTACGGGAATGTCCAGCCTGAAGAAGGGAAGGTTCCAGAGAGACTTTGGAGCCTTCCAGTGACAAAGATGGCTCAGCGAGCGGGACTTTGGACAGGGAGTGACAGGACAAGTGGGAATGGCTTCCAACTGACAGGAGGTGGATTTAGATGGAATATTGGGGGGAAAACTCTTCCCTGTGCGGGTGGTGAGGCCCTGGAATGGATTTCCATGGGAAGCTGTGGCTGCCCCATCCCTGGCAGTGTCCAAGGCCAGGCTGGATGAGGCTTGGAGCAACCCGGGCTAGCGGAAAGTGTCTCTGCCATGGAATGTGATGGTTTTTAAGGTCTCTCCCAACCCAAAGCAGTCTGTGATTCTGTGATAATCAGGACTTTTATAAACGCTGGAAATGGTGATTTCTCAGAGGAACAAAATGTTGTGGGTATGCCTGTTCCTTATAAAATTTAGGATGCAATTTGACCCTTCTGTTGCAACATTTTATGTTTGGCACAGTTCCACTGGGATTATCTCAGTGTGCGCTCCGGTTTACAGAGCCCCGGGCGCTGCCCTCCCTCACTCTCCCGCCTGAGGGCGTTTGTAAGGGAACAGCCCCCCCACGGCCATGACACCCGCCCGCGCCTCCCGCTGACGTCATCCCCACGCGACACCGACGCCAGATCCCCGCGGCGCTGCACCCCCGGCAGCGCTGCGGGATGGCGGAAACCGCCCTGCAGGTCCCCGAGTGTCCGTGAGGAGACAACAGCGGTGGAGCCGCCCCGCGGAACCGCGGAGAAGCCGCCGGTAGGCACCGCTCCGCCGTCGCGCCGCTGGGACTACAACTCCCGGCGTGCCCCGGGGCAGCGGCGCACGGAGCGCGCTGATTGGCCCGCGGGGGGGGGGGGGGGGGCAGCGCAGCGCGGGCGCCCCCACGTGGCGGCTCGGCCGGGCCGGGACCCCCGGGATAGCCCGGGATAACCCGGGACAAACCGGGACAAACCAGGACAAACCGGGACAACCCGGCTGCCCCTCGCTCCCGTGCCACGGGCCTCGCCCGGGCTGCCTGAAAGGACAAAGGACCCCGTGCTGGGTCTGGTGGCTGGCAACGGGGCCAGATGCTGCGACCCTTCCCTTCCCTTCCCTTCCCTTCCCTTCCCTTCCCTTCCCTTCCCTTCCCTTCCCTTCCCTTCCCTTCCCTTCCCTTCCCTTCCCTTCCCTTCCCTTCCCTTCCCTTCCCTTCCCTTCCCTTCCCTTCCCTTCCCTTCCCTTCCCTTCCCTTCCCTTCCCTTCCCAGGCAGATGGCTCCAGATGCCTTTCCTTTCTCCCTCCACCCCTTTCCCAGCTCTCTGCCTGTCTCCTGACACCCTGGGCCCAGGATTTTTCTCTCGTATCCCTATTCCTCTTGGTCACTTCTCTCTCCTCTCCCTTTCCTTTGCCTTCCCCTCCCAGATCACTGTGAGCGGGAGGAGCCCTGGGACACAGCAGGGAGATTCCTCCCTTCCCAGGCAGCCTCTGGCAGGCGGGTGAGGTGGAAATGTCACTTGGAAGGGTGCTGGGAGCTTCTTCAGTGACCAACTTCCAGCAGTGCCTTGTTTGTTGACTGAAATCTTAGTGTGGAAACACGATGGGAATGTTAACAAAGTTCTTTCCTGTGAAGGACAGCATCCCTCATAGAGCTGAACTGAACTGAACTAACAGCTGATTAACCTTTCATTCATTTCCTGATTTGTGGTATAAGTTTTTGCAGGTA
Source organism: Motacilla alba alba (assembly GCF_015832195.1). NCBI lineage: Eukaryota > Metazoa > Chordata > Aves > Passeriformes > Motacillidae > Motacilla > Motacilla alba. Next base: position 8,246,167 of record NC_052020.1, on the reverse strand, counting down.
AAATAAAGATGCTTTTTAAATAAATCATGACATTCTTAGTGTGGTTGCTGTAGATACCAGGCAAAGCTTGTTGTCTGAAAATGGAATGTTACTTCATTCCCAAGGAGGAGGATGAATAAAAGTAATGTGATGGTTGGGAAGAGATCCCACCCACTTCCCAACTCCTCACCCTCGAGGTTTGGTTGCTTTTGGAGGTGCTGTTGCTCAATCCTCATCCTCCAGCCTGACAGGAATGCAGGAACTGCCTGAAACAGAGATCTGCCTGGTTTTGTGTAAGGGTGATACGAGGAAAGGGGTAGAACTGTCTTCTCCCAATTACTTCTGGAAAAAGCCACTTCTGAAGGACCTGGAAGAAGAAGAGAAAGTTTCCAGCTGATGTAAAGTAATGGTGGTGTCACTTTCTCTTCCTATTCCTCAGCCTCTCTGTGCTGGTGCTTCTCACGCTTGATTTGGCTGTAAAAACACAGATTCTGGTAAAAACACAATTATTGTCAAAACACAGATTCTCAGTCCCCTTCCTCCTTCTTTTCCAATCTCTGCAATTCCCAGCTGTGTTCCCATCCTTGTCACTGTAGGCCTGAAAAAAAAAACCCAAAAAACGAAAAAACTGTGTGACAGTTTAGGTTGAAATAACTTAATAATTATGTGAATTAATAACTATGAAAATATAATATAATATAATATAATATAATATAATATAATATAATACAATATAATACAATATAATACAATATAATACAATATAATACAATATATATAATATAATATATACAATATTATTATGAATAAATATTTCCTGAAATAAGTTCAGGAAATGCTCCTTTCTCTGGATTGAGCTGCTTTCCTGGCCTCTGGAATCCAGCAAGAAGGGATTGAACCCTTCCCACCTGAGGAATTTTGCTGTGACAACATTTTTCACCACAGCAAGGCTGGTGATTTGAAGGAGAAGGGTTTCCAGCAGGAAACTCTCAAAGTGGATGTTTTCTCCTGTCCAAGGCTGACAACCTCCCTGTTCCTCTTGAAATGCTTCTATTTATGTGGAGGGAAGTAGGGCCTGGTGACTCCAGAGTAGATCAGAGTAAACACAGGCAGAGAATAAAGTGGGAATTGCCTTTTCCAGGCAGAGTCCACTGCTGGTTAAACCTGCCTGAGGCAGGGATACAGGCAGCAATCCCAATAAGAGCCTGGTAGCTTTTTTTGTGTGGTCATGCTGAGCCTGCTGGTCTTGACTGAACAAAGTTCCCTGGATGAAGTAACAATGCTGCAATTCTGGCTTCTTTCTTCTTCTTCTTCTTAGTCACAGACTGTTTTCCGTGGTGACCTCAGAGATATCCTCGTGGTTTTGCATCCCTCTGCTCCCTCCCGGGCTGTTGTTTCAGCTGGTGTCAGCCCATTGCTCAACCTGCACCTCCTGACTGGAGAAATGCTTCGTCAGAGAACTCTCCCTTCTGGGCCTGAGTGAACATCCTCCCTGCCCCTCGGGGGTCTTGGCATCTTGGGGAAATTCTCTGTGATCACCCTTTGCCCTCGAGTCACTGAGCTGCTCCGTGTGTCTCTAACTCTGGAGCTTTCAGACCCATCCAGTGGCCAAAAGAAACTGGTCCAAAATGCTGTTTTCTGCTAACTTCACGGCCTGCAGAGACACTCTAAGGGGTCAGCAGGGTGGCTGGAGACAGGGACAAGAGACACACGAGGTGTGGGGGTGTTTGTGTCAGGAATGCAGCCTTTTCGGCTGGGGGAGCGTGTCGGAACTCAGAATGTCCCACAGACATTCTCGGACGTTCCAGACCCAGGTCAAAAGCATCTGAGACCCTGGCATGCAGCCAGAGACCCCTGTGGCTTTGAATCTGACCCATGGAACAGTTTACCAACTTTGCAGGAAGAACAAGAAGTCACAAAAGTTTAGATATTGTAGTAGAAGTAGTCACGAAGTAAAGGGTAGGATTTCTGAGTGCTGTACAGGGGGTTTTAAGCCTTGTACGCAGGGGTCCAAGTTTTGTACATGGAGGTCAGGGATTCTAAGATGGAGGGATTTGGGTGTGCCCTGTCCTCTTTCTTTCTCCTTCCTAGCCTCCATGTCTTTGGTGATGTTGGCACTCACAGATTGGATTAGAGTAGAAAGTCACCATTCAATATAGATAGTAGGTATTGGGGAAAAGGTATAAACATGTAGTACGTAATATATGATATAAAAGATGGCACCAGCCCCCTGGGAGGGCAGAGTGCCTTTGTCTGACCTGCTGAACGGGCCACAGCAGTTCAGGAGAAGAATCTTTTAGATAACCAACAATAAACAACCTTGAGAACAGACAACAGAGGACTACTGAGTCTTTCTTCAAAGGCACGGGTTGGAGGAGAGACTTTTCCATCTTTTGGGGTCACCCCAATCCGGGGGTGAACCCCACAGGAGCGTTTCATCTTCTTTCCTCTGAGCCTGCCGTGGGCTGCGTCCCTTCTCAGAGACTTTTAGAAGGAGCCAAGAGCACCGAGCAGCAGGCAAGGAAGGGCCTGGCCCGTGCTAAGTACGTGCAGAGCGGAAATCTTTTTTTTGTTTGTTTTTACTTGTCAGACTGGAAAGTTCCTGATCTGAGTTTCAGTCTTGGTCATCGCTGCCTATTTAGACAGGTTCGTGGCCGTGCATGACTGAGCAAGCCAGTGGGTGGAAGATTCCTCAGGCCAGGCAGAGCATTCCTCTGGCTGCTGGCTGAGGGGGCTCTGAGGCCTTTGCCTCCACAGCTTTCATGGCAGCGTCTTCCCAGGACTCTGACCACGAAGGCCACGGTGCTCTGCCCAGGTTCAGAGCGTCTGAAACGGCCCCGTGGGATTGCTGAGGGGCTCCTGGGGCTGTCCTGACCCCTTATCTCCCTGTCCCACCCAGTGGGTGGCCTCTCTGTCCCTGCTTTATGGCCTGCTGGAACGCTGATATCTGCGGGCACGGCCCAACATCTGCTGAGCTGAGCGCGGCAGCTTCGACACGGTCCTGAAGGCCAACCCGATCCCCAGTGTCACAGCCATTTCTCGCCCCAACAGAGATGATTTCCCCTGCTTGATTTCTCTCTCTCTCTCTGTGCAATTTCCTTGCTTTTTCGCCCCCAGTTTGTTCAGTGGGAGGGACAGCACCGCTGGATCTCTTCCCCACCTTGAGGAAGGAGCTGTGTCTCCAGGACAGCCCTCCACACCTCAGCACTGCCTCGCTGCTCCACAAGCAGCACAACTTCTTTAGGCCCAACTCGAGCCCCTTGAGCTGCTTTTCAGTATTTTTACTTCGATGCCAAGTGGCCTGAGCGTGGCTTAGGAGGAAGTTGCGCCCAGCAGGAAAGGTGGATGTGGGTGTGGAACCTGTGGAGTTGTGGCTGCACCTCTGCATGAACCATGGGAGTGTTTTCAGCGTCCCCTCCCAGCACAGCAGAGCAGGAACAGCTCTTCCCAGAGAAAACTCTCCCTGTGCCTCCCCTCTGATTAGAACATCCCTCTACATGGATTGAATCCCTCCACTTCTTCTGAATGAGCCGTGGAATGAGTTCCTGGAGAGACCTGCTCAGCAGTTTGGGGGTGCCCCCCACCCATCCTGCCCAACAGAGATCAGCCATGGGCCACTGCTTGTTTTTGTGGTGTTTTATCAGGCTGCTGCATGTCCTTTAACTGCCAGCTCCTTGTAAAAGCTTGTTTCTTCTCCTCATGCTTGAAAGCGTTTGCTGCTCGTCCCTTTTTGGGTGGCTGAGTATAAAAGCAGCCTCCTCTGACAGATTTAGTGTCTGCTCAAACTCAGTGCAGCACTAAATCCAAGGAACACCTTTGTGCATCCTCACAAAATTACCTGATGGCCTCAGAGGGGACAAACCTGTTTTTCTCTTTGATTCCCAAGTAAAACTTCTTTTAAAAAAAGAACATTTTACCCATGTATCTAGAATCAAAGCTGCCTGGTGATCCATGAGGCTTCACCACTCACCAGTGTTTTCAAAAAAAAAAAATTCATGCTCAGAAGGAGGGGATTTTTGTGGTATGTTGAGAAATTTCCCCATACTTGTTGACTTTAGATGGGTGGTCTATTTGCAGTTTTTGTACAGTATTTGAAGAAAAAGTTCAATACAACAGAAACAGGGGACAGGAATGATCCCTACCCCCACCCCCTTGTTTTTAACACTGTGAATCTGAGAGAGGGGGGAAAAAATGTGGATGGCACCATGGGAGGACCAAGACACTAGAGCAAATGTTGTGCATTGTGGCCTGTGGTGGAATGTCAACATCTAACTTATTGTGGCTTTTGCAGCTTGGCAAATCCGTGGTGTGAAAGCTCCTGTATGTGCACCTGGGGTACAGGCTGCCTTTGGAATCAGGGATGGAGCTTTTCCCTCACAGATTGTGAAGTCAGTCTGGAAATTAGTTTAAAAAGGGCTTAGACATCCAAGTAAATTCACCAGATCCTGCTTCTGGCTGTGCTGACAGAATTACTAACATTGTTCTTCCTCACCCTCTTGGCTCTAAGTGTATTTTTACAAGGCTTGTAAAAGAAATAAAAATAAATGAAAGGGTGTTCTGGGCAAATTAGAGAATTGCAATCTCCTACAGCATTTTGTTTAGACTGTGTGTAAAAATACTCCAGAGAGAAAAAAAAATCCTGTGTCACAACTTAGAAGAAGTTTGCCTGTCTAAAGAGGGTTTTATATTCCTTGTCTATAAAATCTTGTGATACAAAGCTACAGATTATTCTGTGTTTAGACTTTTTTTCCTGCATAAAAACAGCTTCATTTTCGGTCTCCCAAAGCAAATTTCCCGGCAGAACTTCAAACATCCTTTGTCTGTCTCCCTTTGGAGAGTGCTTTGGAGCCAGCAGCTCTGTGCAGCCCAGGCATTTGCATTCTGTGCTGTAAGTACCCAGTGAAAACTTGTTGCCTAAATCCCGGGTTTCCCACTTGGAAAAATTCGGGCACCTAAAAGAAACAAACTGAAAAGTTTTCACCGAGTGTTTTGCCCAAGGAGCAACAAGAAGGAGTTTCCAGTTAAACTCCTAGAGCAAGTGGAGCCCAGATGTTTTTAGTAAACGGCTTTCAAAACTCACAGTTGAGACCAGTGTCAAATTTCCAGACGCATGATCAACCTTGGAGCCAAGTTTAGAGTTGCTTTTGTGTTTACATAAAGCCTGGAAGCTGAATGACACTGAAGTTTGTGGATGGAGTGGAGGTTCTCCATAACAAATATTTGACTGGATGAAATTTCTCTTATTTACAGGACTTTGAGCTTTGGGGGAAAAAAAAAAAAAAAGGGTTACTGTATTTTTGTTTATTTTACATTTGAGGCATATTCAGCATTTTCTTCCTCACTGGAATTGGAACAGTTGTTGATTTTTAACTGGGATTTGTTATTATTCTGGCCCTTAAACCAGCATGGCAAACTCAAGTGTTTTAAAGCTAGAGGTGAACCATTTCTACAGGTGAGAAATGAAATTTATGCATTCCTGGGCCTTCTGGCTCTCTGCTCACACCAAGGCAGCCCTCTCCCTGAAGGTCTAACTGGATGCCTAAGCCACATGCCAAAGTTTTTGCTCAGGGATTGCATCAGCAAAAATCTGTGTCAGAATTTACTTTGGGCAAATACTGCCCAGTATTTGTTTAGGAGTCCTGTTTTCTGCCCCTTTGGAAAGGTCATGCACGAGAAGGGCATGGGTGGAGTCAGGATAAATGATATTAAAGTAGGGATGGGAGGCATGGAAACTTTCCCTTTGGGTATATCTTGATCTCTGACCTAATAACCTTCTGTATCATGTGCAGACACTCACCAAAGAAGCTCTGATTATTTTTGCATGCTTAAAACCCAGCTTTACTATCCCTAAATGGGTGGATTTTGGGGTCTGTGCCCTGTGTACAGTAGCTGAGCTGTAAACAAGAGAGCTTGCTCCATTGTTCCTGATGGGATATCATCCAAGGGAAAACAGGGATTGTCTTCAACAATTTGAAGCTTGTGTAGGCAGACAATACATTGTTTTTGCCTGTGGGCAGCATGAACATGCCTCTACTTCAGCCCAAGAAAGCAGCTGAGAGGGACATGAATTCAAACCCAGAGAATGGAGCAGGCCCTGGGCAGCTGGGAATGCTGAGGGATAAAAAAGTACTAAAATAAGGGAAGAATTTCTCCCTGAGCAGAAAAGATTTTTTTTTTTTCCCCCTAAAGAACTTTACAAGCATTCTTGGGAAGAAGCCTGCTAGTAGCATCACCTTACTCGGGCTGGGGTTTCCATCAAGTGACTGTGGGGGTACCACTCGTCGGTTTTTTTGGGTCGGGATTGAAGGCACTTGAGACAGTAATTTGTGTTTGGACTCACGTGTTTATTATTTCTTATCAGTAAAACAGTTTCATTACTGTGAGTTTGGCAGCTTTTCATTAGAAGGCACAAAATGGCCAACAATTTTTTGTTACAAGGTCTTTTAAGACTAAACCATCCAATTAAGAACTGACACTTAGATTATTTTCCATTTTAACCCAATAACTGATCCCAAAGAGCCCCAATGCAGACTTTTCTGCCCAATTACAGAATGCCATCCAAACCCATGAAGAAGAAGGAAGAAGAAGCATGAAGAAGAAACCCAGGACAGCACCCTGTGCCCTCCATCTTGCTTCTATCCACAAGATACTAAAAAACCCAAACCCTAAATTTCTCACCAAGTGCTACACCTACACTGCTCTCTACAATCTATTTCACACTTTAGTGGATTCCAGTCTATTTTGAAGTCTAGAAAACTTTCTCCATGGAGAGGTCAAAACTTTCCCCATTGAGGGTCAAAGTCAGTGCTCCCCTGGGGGTCAGGGCACCCCAGAGCAGACAGAGAAATATTCCCAGTGCCCTGGGTTTCCACATCCTGACTTTCACATTTAGGAGGGAATTCTTCCCTGTGAAGGTGGAGAGGCCTTGGCACAGCTTTCCCAGAGAGGCTCTGGCTGCCCCTGGATCCCTGGAAGTGTCCAAGGCCAGGCTGGCCAGGGCTTGGAGCAACCTGGGACAGTGGAAGGTGTCCCTGCCCATGGCAGGGCTGGAACAGGATGATGTTTAAGGTCCATTTCAACCCAAATTATACAGGGATTTCTTTATAAATACATTTTCACAAAGAGCAGCACAAGATAAAAGGAGGCCTGAACCAAACCATGAGGAAATAATATGAAGTAGAGTCGAAATTAAAACAGTAATTTGGGACAGGAAAGATCTGGGAATGGCTGAATTCTGTATGAGAGCAGAGTTGTGAATTCTTCACCTTGGTCATCAAGACATGACCCCCATGGCTGTGCAACCCCGTGTTTCCTCTCCTGACCGTGTAAATCTGCTGTCATCAAACACAATGTGCATTGTGCAACTCCAGAAAGCAGAATTTGGGACTTCCCTAATGCGACTGACGTGCGATCACGAGTGGCACAGACTGTCCGAGCTGCAGAGGAAACATTCCCGTTACGAACTTTGCAATTATGGAGTTTGTTTGATGTTCCTGTTGTGAAGACGCTCCACTGTGAACACAGAAATAAAGAAAAAAAAAAAAAAAGGTCTGCCCAGCAGCTACCTTTTTTTTTTTTTTTTTTTACATAAGCATTTATGTGGGAGGAGAACAGGAGATTTGAAACGTACCTGGCAGCCTGCTGAAGCATAGGTATATGACCCACGTTATCTTATAGATCTTAATTACTTGTGATGGTTAACCGACAGGAGCAGCAGAAAAACCCTGAAACAAAGGGAGGCCGAGGCTCCCTGTTCCCTCCAGGGCATTTGGAGTGTCTGGAAAAGGGCTCTGGTGCTGCCCTTTACCCACACACAGGCACCGGTGCAGTCACGCGTGGGACATGCCACAGTGCCAGGAAGGGTCAAAGACCCGATAAAAAGGTGTAGAAAGAACTGGTGAGAGGAAAACCATTATTTAATCCGAGTTTATGGTCTGAGTACCTACAGGAAAAAAAATATTTAATCTGAGTTTGCAGGCGCAGTACGCAGAGGAAAAAATATTTATTCTCAGTTTACAGGCTCAGTGAATTGTATTTCTGGTGGATTTCGGCAGGAACATTAGTTTGGGAAAAACCAGATTGGGAAAAACGTTGGCTTGGGAAAAGCCAAGATTGGGGTGTTCAGTGTTCTGGGATGAGCTCAGTCTAAGCATTTTCTATTCCCTTGTAATCTGGTTAAAATTTAAGAAAGCAGCTACTGAAAGACTCCAGTGCTTTTTGTAAATTAATGACTGACCCGAATGACTGAGGAACACGAGGTTTATTGAAAATAAATGATGGCACACATCGAGTGACTGGGATAGCACTAAAAGCAGCTGAAATACTCATCTCATTACTAACAGGTTCAGCTGCTGACATTTGGCCTTCAGTTTCTGGCTTTAACTTGGATTTTAGGAACTTTTTCTTCTCACATAGAGGGGGCTCAGGCCTTGGCACCAACCGCCCGGGGCAGCGGCGGAGCCCCGGTCCCCGGAGGGATGTGGGATGTGGGACACGGCTCGGCGGCAGGCTCGGCAGCGTGCTCGAGGGGAAATGGCCGTGCTCGGTGATTTTGGGGGGGTTTCCCAACACCGGCCATTCCGGGATGGACGGCGCGCGAGCGGCGGGAAACGGCGGCGCGCGGGGGGGGGGCAGGGGGGCGGGCCCCGCCCCGCTGTGGGCGTGGCCAGGGCGGGTGCTGAGTCACGCCGGGCCAGCAGCAGGGCGCCGGGACGCCCCGCGCCTTTCGTGGGGGCGGGGCCTGGCTCGCGGCGGTATAAAAGGCGCGCCGGCGGGCGGGCTCCCCTCACAGCGCGTCGGCGGCGGAGCGAAGCGGGTTCCTGCGTCAACAGTGCTTGGACGGAACCGGCCGCGCTCGGGCCCGCCGCCACCCCCCTCCTAACACCACCGTCTACACAGTCACCGCAGCACCCACCGGAGCAGCCCAGCCATGGCAGCGCCCCCCTCTCAGGTGCGCCAGAACTACCATCAGGACTGCGAGGCCGCCGTCAACCGCCAGATCAACCTGGAGCTCTACGCGTCCTACGTGTACCTCAGCATGGTGAGGCCCGCGGGCGCGGCGGGCTGAGGGAAGGGTCCTACGAGGGGTAAAGGGGCTCCACGAGGGCTTTGCTCGGCGGGGGGTTCCTGGGTGCCGGGCGGTGCCTGCGCGCCCGGCTCCTCCTCCTCTTTTTTCTCCACCTCCTCCTCCCCCCCCGCTGCCTTCAGGCCCGTCTGGGCCGTCCCCTGGGTGTAGGTGAGGCCCTTTTATCTCGCCTGCTCCGCGGCCCCGCCGCCGTTGCCCTTGGCGGCTCTGTTATCAGCCGCGCTCAGCGCCTCTGCCCTTGGGGCCGGGCTGGGTAGCGGGAGGTGCCTAACGAGGCTCCTGGCACCTCGCCCGCAGGCGTGCTCGCCTCCCAGGCTCGGGTTTTCCTCCAGGAATCGGTAGGAATCCATGTTTTCCTCGGGCCTTGTGTTTCAATGTCTCCTTTGGCCCGAGGCGCCCGTTATAGCTGTTCCCTGACCTCTGTGCAGCAATCCTGGTGCTTTGGGCGTGCTGGGACATTGATACTTTAGGGACACTGTGCCGTGTTGTGGCACGTATTTTGTAGCTTTTTTCAGCGTTAATTTGGTTTTGAGCCCTATTTTGAGCTTCTGTTGGTGGGCGGGAGTGGTACACAAGCACCGGTGCTTTGCCTTGAACCTCCAGGCCGCTGGTCAAAGAGCAGAGAGTTCTGTAGTAGGTTGGTAAATAATTGGCAGTTCATACCGAACTTTCCATTGAATCCTGGGAACGGCTCCGACCAAGGAATAAACAAACAGTGTCATGGCTGCTAACTGCTGTTACAGGGTTTTTTGTTTGGTTTTTTTCAGAAAAGTAGCTTAATTCATATTTTAGTCGCTGTTAAATTCATATTGTAGTTCAATTTATCTCTTGTAGTTTAAATGTCACTTTCTTCCCCCGCAAAAAAAGTAGAAAGTGTATTCCTTAGTCTAATCCCTGGAAAGCCTAGTGAAGCAAGAGAGCTTTATTGCAGGAGTGCCTAAAAGTTCTTGGCTCACCCTTACCTGATGTTGCAAGTCATGACCCTGACCTGCGATGTGGTCATTGTAAACAAGCGCAGGCAAACAAAGGGAGGATTTCTCCGTGAAAAAGGCCTTTCAAGGCTGCCCTTTAATGGTGCTCAGAACAGATATCTGCGGGGTTTCAGGTCTGGGTTTTTTTTGTGTTTTTAGAACTGAACCAAGGACACAAATGCCATTTATTTGTGTCCTTGGTAGGGGTACAGGTTAAAATTTAATCCTAGCTGGAAATATCGAGTGATACTAAGGAGAGAATTGTTCCACACTGCCTTTCTGGTCTGGGCTTGGACTTGCAGCCATCCTGAAGCAGAGGTTTAGAGCCTGTGAACTCTTTTTTATTTTTCAGTCCTACTATTTTGACCGGGATGATGTGGCCCTGAAAAACTTTGCCAAGTACTTCCTGCATCAGTCCCACGAGGAGCGGGAGCACGCTGAGAAGCTGATGAAGCTGCAGAACCAGAGGGGCGGGCGCATCTTCCTGCAGGACGTCAAGGTGAGCCGGGGGCTGCCCACAGCTGCAAGGGGATGAATTTTCCTCTGGGTCCTCCCCAGAAGGAGCAGCAGCTGACACTGGGGAGGCACAGTAATTTGAGATGTGGAGCAGTTTGATTATTTGTGCTGATTGACTAATAAAAAATTATTTCTTGTGTAAGGAGAGGGTGCCGAGCCTCACATTGTTTGCTGTGGGGTGAGGGCAGAGCCAGAAGGCGACTGGTTCATCACCATCATTAAACTTAACACAGAGCAGACGTACTCTGTGCACTGTTTTGAGAAGTGGGACTTTAATGGTTTGCTCAGTTCTGTTCTGAGGGTGAATGTCAAACTTTTGACTTTGCGTAAATGCCTAAGCTTGGTCTAAACAGGCTTTGAGAGTGACCTAAAGGCTCTCCACCCTGCTGGTCTGTAGGTTCTTACAGGGAATGTGTCCTGTGCTTTCCCCTTTCAGAAGCCAGACCGTGATGACTGGGAGAATGGCCTGACTGCCATGGAGTGTGCCCTGCACCTGGAGAAAAACGTGAACCAGTCACTGCTGGAGCTGCACAAACTGGCGACCGAAAAGAACGACCCCCACGTAAGTGCATGCTGAGGCTCAGCATGGCTGTCCAAGGATGTGGCCTTGGGGCTCAGCTGTGTGTCCCTGGTGGTGTTAAAGGTGAAAAAAGGTGTGAACCAGGGGTGCAGCCCTTCCAGAGCCCTTTGGTGGGGTTATTGCTGCCCTTCCAGCAGCATTTTTAAAGTGGCAGGGACCTGCTTTATTCCCTCTGGAGTGTCTGTGAACAGTCTCTATGGAGACCGTGTCTGAGGGGGTTGAGTTCCATCTTTTTATGGCTTTTTGTCACGAGGGTTTTTTTTGCCACAAAATTCCAGAGTTGCTTTGGAATATTAAAAGCCCTGGTGTTTCAGAACAGTGTCTGAAAACACGGAATTGTTCTCAGATGGAAGTTTTTTTGCAAGGCTGGATTGAGGTTGCTTAATAGCAGGAAGAGGTTAATACACATGAGAATCCAAGCACTCTTGGGAGTGTCCTGCCTAAGAGGGGCTGTTTGAAACAAAACCAGTGTTGTAAATCCCCACTGCCGTGGGTTTGCTGTGCAGTGGGGGTGTCTCAGATCTGTTCAGGAGCTTGGCTAATGCTTCCTGCTGTGAGGAAGGGGAGAGGCTTCCTGAGCTGCCTGGCTCTGCAGGGGTCTGGAGCAAGTGAGCCTACCCAAGCCTGGCTCGCTTTGATCTTGTTCTGCAGCAAAACTAGAGGCTGCTTCCTCTCAGCTTGCATATTCTGCATCCTCTCCTTAGAGAGCCTCAGTAGGGTGTCAGGCCTGAATTTAAACCTCTGGTCTCCCTTTCAGTTGTGTGACTTCATTGAGACCCATTACCTGGATGAGCAGGTGAAAGCCATCAAGGAGCTGGGTGACCACGTGACCAACCTGCGGAAGATGGGGGCCCCCAAATACGGCATGGCAGAGTATCTCTTCGACAAGCACACCCTCGGGGAGTGTCACAGCTGAAGCCTTGCCAAGAGCCATGCTGTGGGTTTCAGTGGGACTCCTACTTACTGTCCAGCCATGCATGCAGCTTCAGCTACTTAGCTAAACAGTTCCATACTCTGTACCAAATATCCCCCGTTCTGTTCGTGTTTTATGTACTGCCCTCCAGCCAATAAAGTGACTTGGTTCCAGCTGGCTTTTCCTGTTTAGTTTGGAGTCAGAGTAGGCAGCTGTAGTGAAGGCAGTGGGAGGTGAATTTGTTGTGTGACATGGGGGATTTGCAGCTGCTGCTGAAGGCAGAAGTAGGAAAAACCTCTGTAGTTTCTTTAAATCCCTTGCAGGGAACTAAAATGAGGAAACGAAACCAAGGTCCTGGGCTTGAGCCTCACTTTTTATTTTCAGAGAGTGGGCAGTAAAAATCAGCTGAGTGATGTCTGCTGCCATCCAGCTTTCTCTGAGCACTGTCAAATTCCTGGTGGGAGATGTGGCACTTCAGAAGGAAGCAATGTGCTGGGCAGATACTGCAGCTGCCTGTGCTGGCAAGCCCTTACCTTGCCTTATCCCAGTACTGGAAAATACCAGCCAGACAGGACTGGAAGAAGCACTGTGGGTCTGCATCACAAGTGATGGGACTTCATTCAGTCCCTTACTTTTCCCTGGACTATCTTGTTAGGAGTGCAAGTCCTACCTGAGAGAGGACTCAAGTTCTCATTCTTGCGGTGAGGAGGAGAGAAGCATCCACATTAACTGTGCTCCTGTTCTAGGCTACCCCTGGCTGGTCAGGCTGGGACCTGTAATATTTATCACTCTAAAGTCTTGTTCTTTTGCTGCAGGTTGGGTTTTTTGGTACTTTTGTTCTTGTTGCAACACGAGTTGTGCCTGCTGCTGTAGCTGAGGCCAGGAGCAGCGTGTCCTTAGTGCTGGTTTCAGCCCAGGCTGAGCTCCAGCTGCATGTCCAGCACCTCTGGGTGAGTGCCAGGATAAGGCAGGGATCCCATGGATCCATGGATTCCCCTTTAGCTGTACTGGTCCATCTGCTCCTCCCCTGGGCTTTCACTGGCCTCCAGAATCACCTCCATCAGCCCCACATAGTCACCCTCAGCTAGGGAAATTCCAGAGTCGTTGGGGGATGGACTCTCTGCTCTCCTGGGCTCTTTGGGAGCTGGGGTGTTGGTGTTTCCATTCCCAGTGTCTCTCATGTTCCTGGAAACCTCTGGGTGCTGGTCTGGAGCGCTGGCTGCATCTTCCAAGCTCAGGCTGCGAGCCTCAGGGCCCAGGTTGCCCTTGTGGGACCTTTCCAGTGCTGGAGAGGTGACGGGAGTGAAGGAGAAGCAGAGGGAGGTGCTGCCTCCGGGGGTTTTGTTGCTGGGGGTGTGAAAGGCACTGGAATGCTCCGAATTGGGAGTGGCTGAGGCTGTGCTCTCCAGGTTTAGCCAGGGTGGGCGTGAGGCTTTGGAGCTTTTCAGGCTTTTGAAGCTGCCGTGCTTCTCGTGCTCAGGGGGCTCTGGCAGGAAGGGGAATTTGGGGCTGTTGGACGCTGTGGACTGCGCTCCTGGGCTTCCCGTGGTGGCAGCTTCCCTGGAGCTGCTCTTTCCTTCTTCTACTGTCACGGCCACGGAGTCGGGACCTTTACTCCGTTCTGTTGGCCAAACAAAGGTTTCCTTTGCAGCAGAGCCCAGGGAGCTCTGACTCTTGTCCACGTCGCTGGCCCTGGAAGGGGAGGCGTTGACAATGACATCCCGAAGGGAGGTGGAGCACGCAGCAATGCTGGAGAGCGCCGGTGGCTTCTTCCGCCCTTGGCGTCGGGAAGGGAAAATCATGGGGATGGAGCTGATGGGTGTCTGTGGAGCGCTGTAGAACCCAGGCCTCTCGTAAAAGGGGGTGGACATGAAAGCATCAAACTCCCTTAGTTTTCCCTCTTCGCTGTCCCACTGCTCCTGGGAGTCTCCCCTTGGCTGATTGATGCCACAAGGGCTTCCGGCCTTCCCCATGTCCTGGTAGGTATAATGGGAGAAGGGTGACGCGGGATCTCCTCGCCGGCGCAGCAGGTTCATCCGGGAAGAGGACCTGGAGAAGTTCGGGGACTGGACACCCAGGAGGCGGCCCAGGTGTCCCAACAAAGGAGTGGAGTGGTTGGCCTCCTCGTTCTCTTTAATCTGCTCCAGGGGCTGGAACTCCATCTCTTCCTTCTGCATGCTGGGAAAGGCAAAGTGGACTGTTACACAGCCACAGAGGAAGGGGGGATCTCCTGGAGAGGCTGGCAGCACTGGGAACGCTGCTGCCAGTGGCAAGCCTCTCCCTGTATTGCCATCAGCCCCCAAAACAGCGATGCTCATCATACAGGTGAGTGAGGAAAAGAGGTTAGATTTATCCTTTTCCATGGAAAATGTTGGCAGTTGTGGATGAGCCTAAAAGCTCCTCAGGTGTAATGTCCTACATAAGACCTGATCCAGGTGTTGTGACACTTTGTCCCTGCACTCACCTGATGTCAAAAGTGGAGCCCAGGAAGGACGGGCGCTTGTACTCAGCGGTGGCCGCGGTGTAGGGTGGCTGGGGATCAGGCTCGTTCCAGTAGAGGTCCTTCTCCAGAATGGGTAAATCCTGGTGCATCTCATCCACTGCCATGAGAGAGACCTGCGGGGGACAGCAGGAATGTCACACGGGGTGAGGAGCATTTTGTGTGCCTGTTATGGAGGGACAGAGGAACACAGCTGGAGGAAGCGGTGCAGCACGGAAGCCAGGCGAGTGGCTGGGGTTGCTGTGGTTTCCTGTCACTTGGGTTTCTCACACAGAGATTTGATTAATTGGAAGGAAAGTGGTGCTGAAGGAGACAGGAAAGCAACAGACTCACTAGGACAGAAGGGTGGGAGATGTGGAGTTACTGCATGGCAGAAAGCAGGGGAGGCAGTTGTAGATGGACACAGGGTAAGAAAGCAAGTGGGGCAGGAATGATGTGTCATTCGAAGGCAGCTGAGGCCTGAAACAAGCAGCCTTGATCTACCCCATGTGCCAGAGCATTGACTGAAGCTGCAGGCAGCCTCCATGTGCAAAGACATGCCAGAAGCCCCAAATTCCCTGCTGTGGATTTGGCGGATCCATTGCAGGCAGGGAGGTGGAGGCAGAGGTGTTGCAGGAGAACTTGGTCGCTGTCCTGCCTTGGTGTTCTTCTTCAGGTGAGGCTCAACTGACAAATCGTCCTCCCCTTTACCTGCAGGTTCCTGTCAATGAGCCAGTTGGCTTCAAAGTCATCGTCGTCCTCCCCAAAAGGGTTGATGAGCTGCTCAGCCACCTGCGTGTGGAGAGCACACAGCAAAGGTCACCATTGTCATCCCTGCCCCTTTCCCTGCAGGGAGAAGTCAGGTGTGATGTCCCTTGAATTCCAAGCCATGTTTTTCTTCCCAAAAGTGGGTGGGTTAAAAGTGGAAGCATCCCAGGAGCTAGGAGACATAGAATTTGTAGTAACTCCCCCTGCTCACACAACCCTCCTGCAATTTAAGGAGCTCCTTTTTTCCCTCTAGTAAGGACCAAAGCCTAGGAAAAGTGCAGCTGGTGTCCAGAATGAGCCAGTTGGAAAATTAGAAAGTCCTGGCACTTGCTCAGCCCCTCTTGACTTCCTGTTATTGCCCATAGATCAAAGAACACAGCAGGGTTGCTGGTGAGCTCACACTGGGAAAAACCCTTGGCTGGGTCAGATTCCAGCTCCAGCTGTGTTTTCTGGGACTTACCTTTAACCAGCCAGCATAAAAGAAGAATTGCAAAAACGTAAAGACGGGCACAAAGAGATCCAGCTCGTGGCCAGGATATGCTTTCTCTGGATCCAGGAATTGCCTCCCGATCAGACAGGCCAGGAAGAAGCTGTAAACAGCCACGGTCACCACCTGGGAAGGAAGCCAAGGGACACACCAGGGCAGCGTGAGTTCCCAGCATCTCCCTTCAGTTCCACCCCACACGGCTCCAAAGCCAAGCTCTGTAGCCTGTGGGAAGCCTTGGATTCAGTTCTGACAGGCTTTTTGGAGGAGGATGCATTTCCCTACAGAAGGCTACAGACATTCCCATTTCCCTGCAGCTTTTACCTACACTGTGTGCTGTCCCTGGAATGGTTTCTGTGAAGGTGTCACAGGCCAGTGGCAGCAGCAAGCACGTGACATCCTGAGTGGGCTGGAAGCTGTCTCATGCTGGCAGGCTGCTTCCAAGTCCAGGAAGGGAACCCTGGCTTTGCTATTTGATCCTTCCTTCCTTCTTCTCATGCTGAGCTTTTATTAATATTTGTCTGCCTGGATTTCAGGTTATGCTGAGCTTTGTGCTTTTCCCTGTCACCATGGGACTGGAAACTTCCCCTTTTCAAGTTAAAAGTAACCAAGACTCTCACGTGGTCCCTCGATATAAACAAGGGGGGTTCAAAACAGGAGTACACTTTACATGTTCCCCATTAACCTCTGGCACTGCCAGAGCAGCAGCAACAGCTCCTGTTTCATGGTGAAGGGCATCCCTGTTATCTGAGCAGCTGGATTGTAGGAGACAAAGGAGCAAGGTGGTGCCAAAGTGTCTGCCTGGGCTGATAAACAGCTGAGTACACGCCTGGCGCAACCTTCCTGGGATCTTGCCCGGGATGTGATCCCTGCAAGGTGGTGCAGGGAGTGTGTCTGTGTGTTCCTGTGGGCATTTGTTAGCCCTGGATAGAGGTTGTTCCTGGAGAGGTGGATGTGTCTGAGTTAGGCAAAGGAGGCTGGGCTGGGTGTGTGCTGAGGTACCAATGGAAGAGAGATGATGTGTGCAGGTGCGAGTGAAGGATTCAAGAATAACCTGCATTTTTCATGGTGGGTCAGGTATGAAGCACTTCTACAAAGATAGGCTGAGAAAGCTGGGGCTGTTCAGCCTGGAGATGAGGTTTTGGGGAGGCTGTGGCCTTCCTTTACCTTAAAGGAGCTGATAGAAAGGAAGGAGAGGGACTTTTTACACAGGCAGATAGTGACAGCACAAGGAACAATGGTTTTAAACTGATAGAGGGCTGGTTTAGATTAGATGTGAGGAAGGAATTCTTTACTAAGAAGGTGTGAGTTCCTGGCATAGGTTTTCCAGGGAAGCCGTGGCTGCCCCAGCCCTGGAAGCACCCAAGGCCAGGTTGGACACGGCTTGGAGCAACCTGGGATAGTGGAAAGGGTCCTTGGATGAGCTTTATGGTCCCTTCTAACCCAAACCATTCCAGGTGTGGGTGTAAGTGGGGATGTGCAGGGGCAGTGGTGGAGCAATGGGTGTGGGGATTCCCTTCTCACCTGGGTGTAGACCAGGGGGATGCTGATCCAGTCGTATCCGTAGAGTTTCCCACACTGGCTGCGCAAGGTGTTGAGCTCCTGCAGCAGGGAAAGGGGAATGGCATGTCAGGATAACTTCCCAGCTCCTTGCAGAGCCTCTCCAGCACCACTGTCCTCCATTGCTCCAGCCCTTTCCCTTCTGCTTATACCTTCTTTGGAAGGGGAGCTCAGTCTCAGCCTTGGAGGAATTCCCTGCTGGCAGGGTGTCTCCCCCTGAGCCCAAGATCCATTCCTAGCTCACTTCACAGCAGAGTTTCTCCTCCCAAAATGAGCAGCCTACTGGTGAGGCCAAGAATGCCCTCAGGAGCATCCATTTCTCTCTCCTGTCTATAGATAAATATCCCACAGGAAGATTTCTCTCTCTCTCTGGGGAGATGACTCCAGCTCCAGGCAACAGAAACCACGTGACTTTCTCTGCACATGAATACCAAGAAGGATGAGCTGCTCCAGAGCCTTTTTCTGTGCAGCTGGGCAGGGATTGTTGCCAGGTCTTGCCTGTGGAGCATGGCCTGTTGCCCAAAACTATCTAAGAGTTTTTAACAGCAATGTTTTCTACAGGACCTCAGTGGCTGAGGATGTTTTTGACCTCCCTTAGACTTCCAGATATATTCTTCCTTGTGGCTTTCCATCTGGATCCTAGAAGCCTCCACGGGCATTGGCTGTTCTGGAATGTGTCAAGGACCCGTTTCACAGGTGCTTCCCGTTCCCCAGGATCTCACATCGTCCCCTCTGTCACTCACATTCAGGATGCCTTGGAGCAGCACGCTGTCCCGGATCCTCCCGTCATTCCTCGCCTTCACAGCCAGGTTGGAGAACCACACGCACGGGATCCAAAACTTGTTGTGGGGGGAATTCAAGCTCTCAAACTTCTTGTGCTCTTCTGGTGTCATGAGGCCTGGATGAGAAAGAGCAGCTGGGAGAGGGATGGACATAGAGGGCAGAAGGAACTGATCTGGTCTGGAATGAAAACATCTGAATCTCAGGTGGATGCCTTGGCTCTCCCTAAAAATCCCAGTAAAGACTCAGAATTTGGGGAGACCTGCAAAAGGACAAGTCTCCTTGTTAAACCATTGAGTCATGTAGGTGGGATAATGGGTTTTCACTTTGGATGTCTACAGCACATCAAGTAAGAGCCATCAGGGAGATGAAGCATTGCTGAGGGTGCAGCTGCCTGGTGTCCATAGAAGCTTGTTGAGAATGGGATAATTTGTGTCCCTGAAGTGCCTTTTCTTTTTAGGAGGCCAACAATATCACATCTCTGTGGATTGGCCAGGGAACCCAGACAATGTGGGCAGACTGGGAACTCTGCTGCACCTCGAGGAAAAAACCTCTTGGGAAGATGCAGTGTGCCTGCTAGTTAAGCTTGGAGACTTGGGGCTTGAATTCCCACCTGCCCTGAGGGCTCAGCACTACCCCATTTCCAAAGAACCTTTCCCAGAGCCCCCTGCCCCTAGAGGAGCAGCAAGGAGCAGTGCTGACCTGCCCTCACGACGTGCTCCATGCTGGGGAAGCGCTTGTAGACGGCGGTGCTGACGGAGCGCAGGATCAGCACGCTGACCAGGTTGCTGTAGCGCATCAGGGTGCGGCGCAGGAGCCTCCCGTACTCGTCCTCCCCATCCACGTTGCAGGACACCAGGTTCATGATCCGATCTGGCCATGGGATGCTCTCATACTGGGCCCACCAGCGGGACACCACCAGGGCCACATAGAAACCTAGAGGGGAGGTGAGAGAGTCGGGCATCTGAAAAGTGGCATCTTCCCACTCTGTCTGATCTCCTTCTCTTCCCCTGCTCACACAGGGATGGGTGCAGGAATGTCTGGAGGGGAATTCAGTCCTCCATGCTAAAAGGAGGCTGGATTTCATACTTCCCTTCCAACCTAAACTGTTCTGATTCTATGAAGCAACCTTAAAGATGATCTCATTCCAACCCCCTGCTCTGGACAAGGACATCTTCCACTAGACGAGGTTGCGCAGAGCTCCACCCAGTGTGGCCTTGAAAACTTCCAGGGGTGAGGCAGCCACAGATTCCCTGGGCATATCTGGTCCTGCTTGGAGCTTGTCCTCCTGTGCTGGGGACACTCTCAGCTATGACAATAAAGGATATATCCCACTTTAGGAGTTTTACAAAGGTGGAGAGAGGGACCTGCTCTGCCAGCAGAGCTCTGCTGAACCAAGGAGAAGAAATGCTGTCCCATTCCCCTCCCTGCTGGATTCCAGACAGCTCCTTACCCAGCACGAAGGACACGGGGATTAGCTCGGCGTAGCTGTTGCAGTACAGCGCCAGCTTCTCGAACATCAGCCTTTGGCTCTCACTCAGGATCAGCCTAAAAGGGACAAACAGAAGCAGTTCTCCCTCTCCTTTCCCCCCTCCTGTGAGCAGAGTCTGGCAAGTGCCTGTCCAGCAGGATGCCTGCCCCAATCCTGTGTTTCTCCCGTGTCCTGCCCCAGGCCAGGCTGTGGGTGTGAAGTTGCTCACCTGTAGACAAGGCTGATGGTGAAGTAGAGAGAGATGAAGATCAGGAACTCGGAGTAGAGCAGTTTGTAGATGCTGCCCTTCCATTGGAGCAGGAGCTGGGAGAAGGTGCCCAGGCGGGCATCAGCCACGCGGTTGGTGTAGGTCACTGTCATCACAGCTCCTGTGCAGGCACACGACAAGCAGGGCTTGGAGCTTGAGCAGGAAGAGATACAGGGACATCCCAAGTGTCCCACCAAGCAAGATGGAAAGGAAGGAGAAAACAGAACGAGCTGAGATCATAAGCTGGGTAAGATGTAGGCAGCAGCACAGAAAACCAGGAGGAAATTGACAGCAGGCAATTAATTTGATGAGTTGGCCATCTTTTCTCTGTCCTTGAGCTGGTTATAGTGACTAAGGATGTATTTTCTGGTGGATCCCTTTGTTTTTAGTGTTTGATTTTTGTCAGCATTCAAGTGGGGCTGGTTGGCTGAAGAGGACAAAGCCCATGTGCCACCCCCTTCCACAAAACACTTGTGGTAAAATTATTTTCAGGGTCACAAACTGCAAAGTTTATTCTTAGCCCAGTAATTTTCTTAATATTGTTTTTGTTCCAAATACGTTTCTGTGAACCTGCTTGCTGGGAAACATCTTCCTGAAATACTGCTGGCAAAAAAAAACCCAACCCAAAGGAAAGGAAAAACCCCAGAAAGATTTCTTGGGACTGATCCAGATGAAGGCATCCCAGCAAGGATAGCTATCTGCACTCTGCTGGTCCTAGTCATGTAGGCAGAGCAGCCTTCCCTGTTGGAGATCTGTGGGATGGAGTTCAGCCAGGCTCACAGGGCCCAAATTCCAGGAGCTCCACCTCCCCTTTCCTTCAACCATATGTTGCACAATAAATCACTGTGGCTGAAAAATAGGCATTCAGGCTACTGAAATGCTCCCCAGCCATGCAGCATCCCCATTTTACTTCTAGTCTAACTTGCATAAATAATTCTTTATAATCAATTAATAATCAGACTCATAGTTGCATAAGCCTGAATTTATTTTAAAAAACACCCCAACAAACAAGAAGACACTAGTGTTATCCATACCAGGCAGATTGGTGAATGATTTCTTGGGTTAGAAATAATTATCCAGTGTGAACTATTGGTATTTCTGAATCCTAACATGTCAGCAGGCATTGCTATTTAACAGAGGTAATGATGTTAATGATTATGGGGCCTTGGGCTCTTCCCTGAATGATGGGGATGAAGGTCACACCCTGAAGTAGCTACAGGCAGGTAAGTTTGGGCCCATGTTCCTCATTTGTTTCTCATTTAAGCATCCCAGTGAAAGATTTACATTTAGGTGGGGACAACTGAGGTCCCAGTGAGCTGCTGCTGTGAAGAAAACCAGCAAAGTCTGGATTTTTGGCTATTTCAACCAAACAACATCTTTGTCCTGGGTTTGGCTTTTTGGTGCTGCTCCTCTTTTGGGTTTCCCTGTCGTGACTTAGGTCCCTGAGTCCCCTCTTAAGGGTGGTATAGAGGAACAGAGCTGTCCCTGTCCCCAGGTGCACAAATGCCCATTTCAGTAAATCCTCATGTCCATTCCATATGGATTTCTGGGTACAGAACTTGGAAGAGTAGGTTTTAACTGCCCCAGAGGTTGAACCCACAGGCTGCCCAGAAGAGAAGAGCATGCCCAAAACCCCATACATTTTTGGGGCCCCTTACACAAAGCTGCATCTTTTCTCTGGGCTTTAGGGCTCGAAAGCGCTCAGGGAGATTCTTCGTTGCGTAATTCAAATACAGATTCCCTTTTTTACCAAAGAAGGAAAACTCCAGCTCTTGGCCATGTACATAATGGATGTCCCCCACCTCTACTCTGTTCTGCTCCTATGTGGGATACGGGGCTTTTCCCAGTGCTTTTCCCTCCAGCCCTGAATGGGTAAGGCACCTCCCTGCCCACCTGCCAGCCTGTGCTGGGCTGCCCTGGGATGTCACTGGGCAGCTGGCACGTTCCATTAGTGGCTGAGGTCCGTGGTGGGAGGTGGCTCACTGGCACACCGGAGTCGGGATGGGCTGGAAGAGCCCACCCAGGGAGCTGCTGCCTGCCACTGCCTGCATCCCCTCCTCATCCCTCTGGACTAACCAACACACCTGGAAGTCGACTGACCTGGAATTCAGTTGTGAGAGCCCACAGCAAGCAAGATTCTGGGACATCAGGTGCATCACCCACCACAAACTGATGCTAGCAGGTATTGCAAAGACAGACAACAAGCAGACAGAGCAGAGGGATGGAGCCAGAGGAGGTCACGGATAGGCAGGAAGATGGATCTCTGCAGGAAAGAGTGATCCTCCTGCTGCTGTTAGGAGGACCAGATACTCACAGTCATGGGCAGCTGAGCCGTGCTGGAGGCTGGGGAGGTTTGGTCCTGCACGTGTCCCCGCTGGGTCCTTTGTGGCCCGGGCCACCGCCTGCATCCTCGTGCCCCCTTGGCTCATAGGGGGATTGGACCTGCCCCACACAGTGTGCTAAGGAGCCTGAGACCCACTTGGGAGCTGCAGCCGGTCACTTGATGCCGTAATCCCTCCTCATTACAAAAGAGACTCTGTTGTCTTTTGCCCTGTTCCCTCCTAATCTTCTGAGTAAGCCCTGCGTGTTTATAGAGGCGGCCGGAGGAGGGGGAGGCAGGGCTGGCTGCTCCGCTGCTGCTAACTCCTGGCACAGCCATGGTGGCTGCCAGAAGAGAGGCATTTTTCCTCTAATTCTTTCCTGTTTGGTCCCTCTCTCCATGTCACAATCTTACAGGAACCCCAGGAGATTATGCAGGGCTGGAATTTTCCACCAAGGCTGTAAAACACGGTGCGCTTGGGGGCTGCCCTCTCTTCCCTAGGTCAGTGAAACACCTGGTCCATGCTCTGCTTGGCTCTCACAGGATGCTTCCCTGTCATCCCTCACTGTCCCTGGATGAGTTTGCCACCTCTTCTGGTTGTGGTTTGGATGCTGGGGATTTCCACTCTGCCACTGGTTCTCTGAGACTCTTTCCATGTGTTCACTTTCTTTTGCTCTTGCTTTTCCAGCAGTGCTTGAGAGCTGTCACTGTGCTTCCTTGTGTGACATCCTGGGAAACATTGGTCCCTGCCTTGCCCTCAAACTTCCACCAAGCCAGGGAACTCCTTCCCTCTGTCTTCCCAGGGTTCTTAGTCCTTTTTCTGCTCCTTCCCAATTGTGATTGTCCTTCCCTTCTACCACCTCCTCAATGCTTCTGCTCAGGTCTTAAGGACATTCCCCTTCCATGAGGCTCTGAATCAAAATATTTTCTTAATTAACTGGTCTTCCATCATTTAGGCAGCAGTGGGACACTGTGGACAGGGAGCACAGGTCTGATCCTTGCAGGTAAGAGTGGCTGGAGACACAGGCTCCTGTGATAACCAACTGTGTCCTGTGCTTTATCTTTGACACTTTACATCAGTAGTTGGGGATAGTTTGTCCTAGGTGTAGTTTTCTCTTTCCTGTGACTGATCCTTGGCAAGGGGAGTGGGCTGTTTCACTGCTCCTCTGGAGCAGGTGCTGCCTGGCATCTGCCTGATGTGGGATTTCTGGTGCAGTCCTGGGAATTGCTGCCAGTGGCTGGGAGAGCATAGTTTAAAACATGGGATCAGTGAAGGGACATGAGAGCAGGGGGACCCTCTCTGAAGGAAATGTGGTCACTTCCGGGGCTGGAATTGCTGAACAGGCAGGCTGAGATAGATCTTGAGGGTCTTAGTGCCTGAACCCTCCTCCCCACACACAGCAGGGAGACCAAAATGCTTCAGGTGAGACATTTGCTGCAGCTGTTGGGAGCAGTTCGGCTGCTCCTGGGGACGTGGAACAATAACCCTCTGAGTGTCCTGCTGTTTGTGGAGGGATGGGCTGGCATCTGGGGGCCTCTGCTGCCCTCCTCTGAGAGCAGCTCTGCTGGCAGCTCGTGTGCTCCACAGCTGCCCTTGGGACAGCAGGAAATATGTGTGGTATTTGATATTAAAGTAAATAACTGAGGGGCTACCAGCGTGGCAGAGCTGCTTGGATCTCTTTCCACATCTCCTGTGGCCTCAAACCCTGAGGAGGAGGATGGTCTGAAAGCCTGCCTTGCTCAGCAGAGCAGGAAGCAAAGAGGTGCTGACATCCATCCTCAGCCTCACAGCCGTGGAATCATCCTCATTTTCTCCATGCTAAAGATGTAGAGATTGAATTGCTATGCTGGGAGTTGAATCCCTGCTTTGGGAATGCCAAAGGGCCACTCTCAATGCTGAGTTAGCAGCAGCTGGCTGAGAAAGGCACAGTGCCCTCCTTGCTCTCTCCCAGAGAACAGTAAGTGTTTTTAGGGATAGCAGGTCCCAAGGCTTGGTGAAATCCCTTTCCCTTCTCCAGTTTCAGTGCTGGGATAGACACAGAGGCAGCTGGCATCAGAGGTGTCTCTCCAAACTACATTCTTCCTTGAAATCTGATGTAATTTTTGAAAAATTGAACTGGGGAGTGTCTGGGGAGATGCTGTTTTTCATGGACAGGATTTACTCAGAGGTTTGAGCTGGCCAGAAATGTTTGAAGAGGATGCAGTGACCCTGCAGTGCTTTTGTAAGGACCCCCAGGCTTGTTCCCCTTATGCTGCAGAATTCCTCACTAATTCTTGCTGCTCTGGGAGCTGGGGGTGCCTGTCCCAGTGCCAAGCTCCATCTGACCCTTTGCATTTTGCTTTTAGGGGCTTGGAAGGTGACAAATCTCTCACTTTGCCTCTGATGTTGCACAGTTCAGTGCATACAGCATGAAAATGAGGGAAGGGTCCTTAGTGAGGTCCCTCTTCTCCTGCCTTAGGAATTGTGGTGGGGATTAGGTGCCAAAGGGAGAATCAAACATGCTGGTGCTGGAAATCAGAGACCCCAGAGGAGCCTTGCTGCAGCCCTTGCAGCCAGCTGAGCAAACATGTGGCACAGCTGAGGAGCCTGGAGTTTCAGGCCATTTGTTCCCCTTTCCGTGGCAATACCATCTGGTTCGAGTTTGCTGGGTAAGGGGTGTCAGCAAGTCAGATTCTGCTTTCCAAACTCAAAGATAATGCCGGTTCTTCCTTCCCTTCCTAGCCTCTGCCTGCCTTTCTTTTTCTTCTTCCCCTTTCCTTCCCTGTCATTTTCCTTCCTTTTATTTCCACTTTCCCCTTTTTCCTTTTCTTTCCTGCTTCTCTTCTGGGAAGAAGAGGGGAGCACGTGCCACTCTCCCCCTTATGACAAATTACTTTTTCAAGTGGCTGGGATTCAGCACATCCCTCTCAAAGCTTCCTGTCAGCACTATCAGTTCTCATCCTTCCTGCCTTTGTTGGCTCCTGGAAGCATTTCTACCTTTCTAATCTGAGGACCCTCTGTTGCTGCTGGCCAAGCCTTGGGAGTTAATAATTACAAAGACTAATTACATCTGGTGCTGCTTTGCAGAGCTGAAGATCTTTCCCCTCCTCCCAAAAGTTCTCTGAAGATAGCAAAGGTTGCAGCCAGAGACACAAACATCCCGGACACTCCGTTCCCAGACTTCAGAGCATGGGCTTGGCCTGTGCTGTCCCCGTGGATCCCGGCCATGAGGCAGGGCAGGGCTGGAGGTGACACAGATACCCGGGAGATGCTGGGACAGAGAATTGCTCCCTGTGTGGTATCCACAGCAAAATCCTGCAGTGGACACCAGGATCAGCATGTCTGACTCTCCTGCCTCCAGCATTGGGTCTGTCCCAGAGGCAGAGGATGGACAAGCTGAGAGCAGGGAGGGAGCTGTCTCTGTGTGTGAATGCTCCAAAGGAGTACAGCTGCCTGGAGGAAAGCCCAGGGCAATGGCAAGGTAGGATGTGATGGGAAATGTCCTCTGAGGGCAGCAGCAGTTTTTGGTTCAAAATTCCAGTGCTGTCAATCCACAGGTGGCAATGGGATCTGCTGTGGGACGGGGTGACAGCAGGAGTGGTTTGCCTGTTGGGTTCCGAGCCCAGTGCTTCCCTTGAAGTATAAAAACCCTGGACAATCAGCGGCCGATTTCCCCCAGCCAGATTTTCCCCATCCTTCCACCTTCCTGCGTTTACATCCCAGGTTTCCCCTCTGTATTGGCTTTGTGTGGCATCGTGTGGGTTTGTGTGGCACCGTTTTGGTAGCGGGTGGCTACAGGGAAGCAGAGGTCCATGGGCAGCCCATGGAGGAGCCCACGCTGGAGCAGAGGCATGCCCGAAGGAGGCTGTGGCCCCACAGGGAGCCCGTGCTGGAGGAGGCTCCTGGCAGGACATGCGGAGAGAGGAGCCTGGAGCTGCCTATTCCTGACCCTGTGGAAGGGACCCACGCTGGGGCAGTGCATGTAGAGCTCCTTGGAGGAGGAGGACTTCTCCCGTGGGAGGAACCCCACGCTGGAGCAGGGGCGGAGTGTGAGGCATCCTCCTCTTGAGGAAGAAGGAGCAGCAGCGACAGCAGCCCCCATTCCCCATCCCGCCGTCGGGAAGGAGGCGGAGGAAGCCAGGAGCGACTCCGAGCCGGGGACGAAGAGCGCAGCGGAGGGACGCTCGTCGGACATTTCCTTACACCTCCTCCCTGCCCCGCGGTGAGTTGACGGGTGCCAAAGGCCGCTAGCAGCCAGCTCAGCCCGTCCCGCCGCGCCGGTGTCCGCAGGGACCCCTCGGGCCCGGCGGCGCTCAGGGCGCAGCCGCGCCGGCATCACGTGGGCGGCGGGGCCGCGGCTGCTCGGGATCGGCTCCGGAGCCTGCGGGAACCGATCCCCTTCTGGCTCCTCCGGGCGCGGATCCGCCCGAGCCTCCGGTTCTGATCCCTCCTGGCTCGGCTGCGCCTCCTCCGGGCACGGATCCGGCGGCGGCTCCGGTTCGGGTCACTCCGAGCACGACTCCGGCTCCGGCTCCTCCGGGCACGGCTCCCGCTCCGGCTGCGGCTTCTCCGGGCGCGTCTCCGCTTCTCGCTCCGGCTTCTCCTCCGGACGCAGCTCCGGCTTCTCCGCCGGGCTCCCGCTCCCGGTGCGGCTGCCCCGGCCATGGGGGCTCTGGCGGGCGCGCCTCCGCCGTGAGCAGCATCAGCAGCCCCGGGACCCAGCGATGTTGCGGGGGTAGGTGCGGGTCTGGACGGGGAAGGAGTGGCATCCGTGTGCCGGGGCTCTGTGCCTTCGTAGAGCCCTGGAACGGTTTGTGTTGGAAGGGGTCTTGAAGTTCATCTTCTCCTGCCACGGCAGGGACACCTTCCACTAGACCGGGTTGCTCCAAGCCGTGTCCAACCTGGTGTGGACACTTGCAGGGATGGGGCAGCCACAGCTTCCCATGGAAATCCATTCTGTCACCCTCACAGGGAAGAAGTTGTGTGGAAGCCAAGTAAAGAGATGGGATACAGAGGCAGCAGCATCCCCAGATACAGGACTTGACGTTTCACTGCTGAGGCAAAGACAAGAAACACCCATGTGTGTTCTGCTATATTATAATAACATAAAAATATAACAAACCACTGCCAGATGCTCTGACAAACATTTGAGGGATGATGCTTAGCACACATGGGATGATGAGCCACTCTGGACTGATGCTGGTCCATGGTATTGCAGGTCAGGTGTCCATCCCAGTGGGAATGGAAAAGTCAGGCCCTGCTCCCAAACCTGGGGGTAAGAGTTTAACCTGGAGAGAGCTGGAGGCTGCTTGCACAGGAAACAAACCCGTCGGATCAGCGCTGCAGGAAACATGTGGGGCCCACTGGAAAAAGTGCAGATCCTGCACATTTTTTTGCTTTTTCTACAGAAACCAACTTTAAACGGTTGTGGAGTGTTGGGGTTTGTTTTTTTTTTTTTTTGTGTAGGTTTGCATTTCTTGTGTCAGTGCATGACTCTTAGGATATGATCCATTTTTCCTGGAAAGACAGCTACCAGTCAGCAAGAGAGGGAGTGTTTCTGGTGGTCCTTTGGTCTCTGGGATAGGATTTCAGAGCACCACCTGGACACTGAGCAGAATCCAGCATAGCCAAGGCTTCCGTAGGGATTCTGTTTGCATGGTGTGGAGAAAGAATGAGCTATTCCATCGTAGATGATTTTCCAGGATATGTTTTTGGCATTAGAGTGTGGGTGGGACTGTTTAATTCCTCCATATCCTCCAGTTTTCTTCCGTAGTGTGTGGAAATACACTGAAATATCTGTCTCCTGAGGCAACTTTCAGCTGAGAATTAGAGAGTCATAAAGAAACAGCATTATTTTTCCTTCCTGTGGGTTAGATTAAGTGTATTTGTATCAGTACACTTTTGAAATGTCCCTTTTCCTTGCTGCTTCTTTTATTTATTATTTTTATCCTCCGTGCTCTGGTTTCCTTGCTCCTTTCTGGTGTGAATTCTTCCCAGGGTTCAGAGAGTTCTCCATGTGTGCTTTTCCACATGCTTTCCTATGACACCGGAGCTGATTTAGCTGGGAGCTGCAGCTTTGTTCCCTCTTTAGAAGGTGGCTGTGGACAGTTGTTGGTCTTGGACAGCTTGAGGGGCACAGAAAGGGAGAAATTAGAGTGGAAAAGGTGATAGAACACTCTGGGACTGAGGAGATAAGCCCAGCCTGTATTGAGTCAGAGCAAGGGGAAAGAGCATGGCCTGGCTGGAATGCAGGAGAAGAGAACACAGTGATGGGGCAAAGGGAAGAGGAAAAAGTGAGCCTGAGCAAAAAGAGGTGATGGCTGCTCTGCAGGAGGAGGTGGTGGGTGAGGAGCAGTGTCCAGGAGTGTGGGAGGAGGTGCACGAAGAGAAGGGCACCAGAGCTCAGCTAGAGCTTGTGAGCCAGAGATAAGCAGCAGCAGGTTAATCTGCAGGGCAGTGACTGTGTCTGGGCAGGACAGAAAACTTCCACGTGAGGAAGGCTTGGACACACTGCCCTTGCCTTCAAAGCAGGAGATTTCATTGGAGAGAGTTCACTAGGGAAGAGGAGAAATGCAAACGCTGCAGCGACGGCAGTGCCCTGCATGCAGGCACTCAAACGATGTTTTCCATTCCTAAAACTTCTCCAGCCTCTGTGTTAATTTGGGAGTTGACAGAGCCCTACTGAGCACTGGGGTGCAGTGTCCTGGGTCACTCTTCTGGTTTCTTCTTTCTAGGATGTCTCTGCTTGCTGGCCACTGAAACTAAAAAATAGGGCTTCAACTCAGCTTGGGGAAAATACACTGGTTTAGACAGCTCTGTGGGGGATTTTGGTGGGAAATAGGTGGGAAAATAGGTTAAAAATCAGTTAAAAATAGATATTTTCCTTCTGAAGCAGATGGAGTGGATAGAGGAAGGCTCGGTTGGCAGCAGAGGGGATTGGGCTGTTTATATTAAGAACAGAAAAGCTGTATTCCTTTTTTTTTGCTACTTCAGTAGGGAAGTCTGACCTTAGGTCTACTGGGTGTATCCTGGAATCCTAAAAATCTATCTGCAGGGTGTTTCTCTTGGACAGCAGGTGAGAATGGGGTCCCTGGAGGAGCTGTCCTTAGTTCTCCTGGTTATTGTCCTAGTTAATAAGGACACCCTGCCAAAAGGGTAAAGCACTTCCATAGGGTTGTAGGGCAGAGGAACAGGTGCAGCTGTTGCTGCCCAAAATCTTCCCCATCACCCTGCCTGCCTCATTCCCGCTGCCTGTGCCCAGGGCTGGATGTGTTGTGAGTGTTGGAGGAAGGCTCTGCATCACCCCCACACTCATTTTCCCTGTGCTGTTACCCACAGCCAGGTGAGTTTTGAGGAAGAGAGCCAGAATCCACCTGCTGTGGGACACTGGAAGCCCCTGATGCCATCCAAAGGTGACAAGGAGGAGCCAGAGAGTGGGTGCCAGGATGCTGGAGGTGTGCATGAGCCCCAGTCCACGGAGCAGCTCAACGTGTCCCGGCTGCGGAGCTCCTCGGTGGAGATCCGGGAGAAGGGCTCCGAGTTCCTGAGAGATGAGCTGCACAAAGCACAGAAGGTGAGCTCCAGGGGTTTTGGGAACTCCTGGGGAAGGTGGCACAGGTTGGAGCAGAGGAGGCTTTCCTGGAGGTGGTGACAGGAATCTTGGGTTACGGATCAGGTGCTGGGGTGGGAAGGAAGGGTTGTGATTGACAGGCTGGGGCAGGGCATCAGCATTCCTATCCCTCTCCATTTCCTCAACAGGAGCTGAAGCTCAAGGACAAAGAATGTGAGAGATTGTCAAAAGTCAGGGAACAGCTGGAACAGGAACTGGAGGAGTTAACAGCCAGCCTGTTTGAGGTACCACCCTCTTCCTTTCCCATCATTTCTTAAGCTAAGCTAACATCCAGCTCCTTTAAGACAGGCTTTCCCTGGATTTCCATCTATCCTCCCACAATTTCTCCCTCTCCCTTGTTGTTCTTTCCCACTTTGGAGAAGCAGAGCTGGCCAGTGGTGCAGGTGGAGCTTTTACCTGTATTTCCTTCCCCTTCTAGGAGCTGTGGGGTGGCATAAAGAGCACAGTAGTTATGGTTCCAAAATGTGGGAATGCCTGGAGCTGGAGCCAAGCATGGCTCCCTGTCCCTTTCCATGCCTGCTCTGCAGTCTGGGCAGCTGCTGTGTAATAGAGATGATTCCCTGGCTCATCCCAGCCCCTGCTGGGGATGGGAACATGCAGGATGTCCTCCTCCACTCTGCTCCAGTGAGTGTCCAGAAGGCTTGTTGGTTGTTGGTTTTGTTTTGGTGGTTTTTTTTGTTGTAATGGGATTCTTGCCAAGCTGTATCCTGGCAAAGCCCTATTCACCAGCAGCTCTAATGCCTGGATCTGTCTGGATAAAGAGGAAAGCCAGAGCCCATCTGTACCTTTGAAACGCAGGGCTGTGAGAGCCAAGGAAGCACTCCCTCCCAAAACTTTGGCTGCCTGAGCAAAGGGTGATGCTGGTGATCATGTAGCCAAGGGTTGTCCCCTTCCTTTGGTGGCCTTGGCCAGATGCTGTTTCCAGACTGCAGGGAGGCCCCAGCTGGGCTGCATCCTGCTCCCCTCTTCCTGTGGGTGAAGCTTCTAATCCAGTTTCCACCATTTGGCCCCCACGTGAGCTCCAGCTCCTGCTGTGTCACAGCCATGCCTGGGGCAGTGTGACCAGCTGCTCTGAAAGGGGAGCAGGAGCAAAGTGCAATAACAAGGCAGGCAGGAGCAGTGCCCTCAGCAAGACTGAGCAATGAGTGGATCAGGATCAGAGCCACAGGCAGCAGTCAGGGTCAGGAGCCAGTGCAGGGATCACCAGCAAGGCTGCAGTGACTGCAGGACCAGGCTGAGGTGAGGCTGGAGTCACAGCTGTGGTGTGGAACAGGTGGGTTCTAATGTCAAAGCAATTCCCAAGGGCGAGGAAAGGCAGGTCCTTGCTTCTGGCATTCTTCTCAGTGGCCCCTATCAGCGAGAGATGACCTTGGCCAGCTAAACTCCTTAACTTAGCCAGCTACACTCCTGGAAAGGGGATGCACTCCAGGCTCTGGCACTGGGAGCCTTCTCTGGGAAATTCTGAGGGAAGGCTCTGCACAGCTGAAGGAACAAACCCCCTGGATGTGGCAGGGATGTCTGTCCCCTTGCCTGGAACATGTGGTATGGCAGATCTGGGACCTGCCTTGCTGGCTGTGTGAGCTGGGATGCAGCAGGTGGATTAAAACTCTCTCTGGTGCAGGAAGCCCACAAGATGGTGAGAGAAGCCAACACCAAACAGGCTGCGGCAGAGAAACAGCTCAGGGAGGCTCGGGGCAAGGTGAGTGTTTCTCTGTGACTTCATTTTTGGGGTTAGTGTGGTGGCATCTGTGCCCAGCCTGGCCACAGGGCTGTTTGCTGGCTGAGCAGAGTGAAGTGCAGCTTCATCTCTCTGAGATGCTGTGGTCTCTTTCTAGCAGACACTTGAGAGGGAAAAGGCCTCACAGACATCCTTGCATTGCAGTTTCCTGCTGATCCAGCTCTCATGAGAGAAATGGATCCACAGAGAAATAATGAGTTCAATTGTTACAGCTCTGGGATGGAAGGATAGAGCAGGAACCTGGGGAGTTGGAATTTCCTGACATGGCTGCACCACAGGGCTGCTCAAATGGCTCCATCTTGAGGAGAGAGAAATTTCTTTGGAGTGATTAGTTCTGAAAAGAGCCTTGGGACAAAAGGGGTAGATTCCCAAACAGCTGCTGTTTAAAATTCTGGATGAAGATGGCACTGGGAGGATGGGGAGAGGCTTTGTGGTTGGGCGTTTAGCTGCTTCCCTGTGGTTTCAATGTTTGATGGGATGCAGCAAACTGGAGCCCAGCAGGTGCCGAGGATGACTCTTGCTTGTGTCCCCAGATTGACATGCTGCAGGCAGAGGTGACAGCCCTGAAGACGCTGGTGATCACATCCACGCCGTCCTCCCCGAACCGGGAGCTGCACCCTCAGCTGCAGAGCCCTTCCAAAGCTGGCTTCAGAAAGGGTCACGGGCGGAACAAGAGCACCAGCAGTGCCATGGTGTCAGCTGCCAGCCAGAACGTGCCTCCAGAGCCTGTCAGCCGGGAGTGCAGAGAGGTGGGTCGGGGACACCCAGCCAGGAGTGCAGAGAGGCAGCTCAGGGACATCGGCTGCGTCGGCCTCGGTGCCGCCACTCTGGGAAGTCTGGGCTTCCCACAGAGCTCTGTGGTCTCACTGAGCAGCTGTTTGTGCCCTGTTCCCTAAATTTATGCTGAGGCAGGCACTGGAGGGCTTCCTTTTGTGGGGGTTTCGTCTTTGTCAGGATAGGAAGCAGTCGGGGGATCACTGAGGGGCAGATCCAGGGGGTGCCAGTGCTGTGAGCAGATGTGGAGAGCTGCTGTGCAGAAGCCAGTTCCACTAGCCAGATGTGGACACAGCTGTCCTGGGAAGCAAATAGGAGGCGCTTGGTCAGGAAAAAAGAAACTGAAGAAGAATGTGCTGCAGGAATATGTCTCACTAGTGATTTTTTGGGAGCTGCAGCCTGTGTCGTGAAGAATTGTTGAGGGAACACAAAGACTTGTTAAAGATTTGGATCTGTCATTTCTTCATGGAGGCAACTTCCACAGGGTGCAGATCTCCTGGGGTTTCAAATCTCGGGGCTCAGCCTCCAGAGTGCCCAATGTTACGTATCAAGGATGGGATGGTTTTTTGTCCCTCAGAATCCTTACTTGAGAGGTGATAAAAGGGAACCTGGCATTCAGAGAGTTGGTGCTCTATGGGAAAGATCCTAAATTTGGCCTAAAATTGGTAATTTCTGTTCCCTTTCTGCACCTCAAGCTGAAGTCTAAAGATGTGGCTTGTGGCGCTGTAGTGCCTTGAGGACCATGCTCAGTTCCTGCAGGAGAGGACTTGAGCCTTTCTGTGTATCTCATGTTTTTTACCTCCCTCTTTGCCTGTCTCTCTAAACCTCTTCCTTCACTGTCTGTCTCTCCCTCTGCCCTCCAAGTCTGGTTTCCCTGCTCTCCTCTCCCTGCTCCTTTGCATCCTCCCTGGGAAGGCTATCCACATCACCTATGAGCCAGGCTGGCAGGCCTTGGGAGCAGATGCTTCCTCCTTCTCCTCTTCTTCACGGCAGGTAACCAATCTTTGGGAATGGGTGGGACCCACCTGCCTCTCACGCTTCCAGCCTTTCAGTTCCAGCTTCCTTTTATGCCAATCTCCTTTTTTTTTTCCTTTCATTTTGTTTTTCTCCATTTTTTTCCATCCTGTGGCTCTGAAGCTGTTGCTGGTCCCAGGTGAGCAGTCTCCATGGCACAGAGGGGATGTGCTGGAATCTGGACTTTTCCAGCTGCGTTCACTCATGTTCTTTGTGTTGCTCAGCTTAGTTTTATTTTTTCCTTTCAGAAGCTTTTGTTGGGCTTGTAGGAGCTGCTCTGTCAGTCAGGTTGGTGCTTTGGCCAGTGATCCATCTGGGATTTAAATGCCAGATCCCACAGAGTCTCCTCTTGCCCCTCATCATTCCTGCTACAGGTTGAGCATGCACTTTGTCTATTCAGTGGTTGTGTGGTGGCTTTCCTGCAGCCACAGGAAGGAGGAAAAGCCACCTGGAGGAAAATGGGATAGAGAAGTGCCTGCAGATTCTGACACACACAGCCCAGCGTGGCTTTGTCACTCTGGCACAGAACTGCTGCTGGGTGGGACACGAGAGATCCTTGGAGCCAGGCAGCTTCCCTCAGATACTTCTGTGATGTCTGAGCCTCTCCAGCTGCAGAGCAGATGTTTCATGGGTTTCCTGCATAGTATCAGGTACTTTCTGACAAGGTTTTCCTCCCTCTTCCTGCTCCTCTTGGACACCCGCTGCAGGTCGACTCCATTTTATTTGCCGAGTTCCAGGCCTGGAAGGAATCTCCAACTTTGGACAAATCCTGCTCGTTCCTGGACAGAATTTACCGAGAAGATGTAAGACCTTGTCTGGACTTCACCAAGCAAGAGGTGAGTGCTAGAGAAGCAGGAGCAGCTGGCAGCTCTGGAGTGTTACCATCCTGGAATTCATTGCTGCTCTCCTTTGTTTGGCTGCAGCTGTCAGAGCTGGTGAGAGTGGCAGTGGAGCAGAACACCCTCACCATCGAGCCAGTGGCTTCCCAGGCTGTCCCCGTGGGGAAGGTGGCAGCAGAAGAGTGTGGTGGCCCCAAGTAAGGACTGTGTCTCCCTGCCTTGTCCCCTCCTTGTTGCTGGTTTGTCCCCTGTCATGGATTGGTGTGACAGGCAGCTTGGGACTACCTCCCAATAGCAGGAGTGATGTGATATTCCAAACAAAGAGGAGGGATTTTATTCAGATATTAAATTTAAGTCCTTTCTTACCTTCTGAGGTGTCTCTGTGACAGAAGAGACGTGTGGGTTTCCTACCACTTTCCTGCAAATTATTCCCCAAACAACCCATGCTGTGTTTATCAGTTTCCTTTTGATTTTTTAAATTTTTTTTTGTCTTCACAGTGGCTTCCGGTCACAAATCGTAACGTAAGTGAAATATTTATTGTTCAGCCAGTGATCAAAGGTCTCTGGAGCATTAACAAGTCACTAACTCAGCGCCATGTGGCAGCTTGGAGGCTTTTGCTGAGCTGACCTAACTCTTTAACTCTGTCTAAATTCCACCCAGGCAGGAAGGGAAGGAGCCCATCAGCAATAAAAGACCCGAAAGGAATTTGTTCCCTTTTTTTCCCAGATGCAAAACACTGATTTTTATGGCTATTTTGGTTTGTTTGGTTGAGATAGCTGTGGTTTTACACCAAGTGGTACCAATCAAGCAAGAGTCACTCTTTTCTAGGATGTTGCAATGCTCAAATATGTGGCTCCTTACAGGTATCTTGTTTACAAAGTTTTTGGTCATCCTGCACCTCTTGGGAATTCAGTCTCCTTAGGTTGTGTTAATATTTGGTAAATGATTACTTCTCCTTGCATCTGTACACTTGGAACCCGTGCTTCCACTCTTGGCTAATGTTTGCCTTGAGAGCAGTGGAAAAGAAACCCGGGGACAAGCTCAGGAGCTCTCTGAAACATCTGCTCCCCTCTGCTGTCACCTCCTGTGGCTCCCCAGAGAAGGTTTTTTGCAGTTTGGGAGTGATGTTCCTCTTCCTACTGAGTCCCTGAGGCACGTGGTGATAACTGTGCACTAGTAAATTCTGCTTTATTGCTTTAAGTGGGGATGGGAATCATCTGCCTTGCAAATAGGAGAAAAGGGAAGAAAATAAAGGAATGCTGCACCCCTTGCTGATGATTGTATGGAAAAGGCTGTTTTCACCCTCTGGAGTCTCAAAATTGGGAAGCCAAGCTCCTTTCCTGTCTGCCCAAGGAGGGGTTGGCTTGTTTTGAGTTCTTGGTATGTGCAAATCCTGCTCAAATGCTGGATTTACCTGTTTTGAGGCCAGCTTTGGAGCCCAGCCAGCGTGTTTACATCTCACCAGGAAAGCTGATACACCTGAGCCTGCCCTGGAATGTGGGGGACATGTGCAGAGACCAGGGGACATTGAGGCTCTGCTCCAGCCTCACTTCTTTAATATTCCCTGTGGTTTCCTCTGAGGCTGTGTGTCAGGGAAAAGGTGCTTTCATCTAAAGTTTCCTAAACTTGCCATTTATGACATATTTCCAGGAGAAAAAGAATATCAGCCAAGGTTTTTTTTCCTTCTTCACACTGCCTGACCCAGGGGTGGCTTCTGATCTCTCACTTCCACCTCTCCAGGTGGCTGAATTGCTGGATGTGTGCTGTGCCACTGGATTGCTGAAGTGCTTTTCCCTTTTCCTGCAGGAAATGTGCTCTGAGCGGCCTCCCCAGGACCTGCAAGCACCGGATCATGCTGGGGGATTCTGGGAATTACTACTACATTTCCCCTTCCTGTAGGGCCAGGGTGAGTCCTTCACCTCCTCAGGGTGCCTTGACCTTCCAACATCATTCCATGCCCTGCAGTGGGCGAGTTCCTGAGGGTCAGCCCTGGAACTGAGGAAAAACTGTGGGATTTGAGGTCGTTCCTGAGGTTGAGGTGGTTCTTAGTTGGTGATTAGGGGGCAGATCCAGCTCTTCCTTCTGCTTTCAGATAACCTTCAGTGTGTTCACTTGCCATGATTTCATTCAGTACAGACTGTTTGGCTCTATTGTTATTATTTAATTCCCCTTTGTAAAACACAATGATTTTCTGCTCTTTGGAGGCTGTTGCAGTTCCAGTCAGATCCGTGCCTGGCTGTGGGAACAAACTGTCCTTTCTGTAGAGGGGAGGGAGAAGGTGGATCATTTGTTAATGTTGGGGCTCTTGTTCAGTGGAGGATTTTAGAAGTTAATTCTTTCCCGAGCTGCATTTTTGAAGAGCTGATCCCGCAAAAAAATTGCTTTTTGTGCACAGATTTGACTCATTTTTGTCACTTACACCAAAGTAATGTCTGAAATCTTTGTTCCTTTTTTTTTCCCCCCTCTTTCCCTCTGTCACCCAGATCACAGCAGTGTGCAACTTCTTCACCTACATCCGCTATATCCAGCAAGGCCTGGTGAGGCAGGATGGTAAGAGCTGGCTCCAGGGGCATGCTTTCTGTGGAGGCAACTGGGAGGAGCTGTTTGGAGTGACAGGAGTGGGGTCTGCTGGGGGTGTCTTTGAGAAGCAGATAAATGACAAAAGAGAGGCATGAAGGGAGTATCTCTTCCTTCCTTATCAGCTTCCTGGGAGCTTTGCTCAGGGGTGGAGCTGTAAGGGGTGACCTGATGGGCCTGTCCTGCTTCCCTCCCCTCTGGGAATGTTGGGAGCACAGCAGAGCAGGAGCTGGTGGCAGCTGTGCCCTCCTTACTGATTTTTTGGTGGTTTTTTCCCCCTTCTCTGCCCCCATTGTGCTTTGCAGTGGAGCTGATGTACTGGGAGGTCATGCGGCTCCGCAGGGAGATGTCTCTGGCCAAACTTGGATTTTATCCCAGCGAGATGTAAGCAGAGCCCTGAGCCTGGAGGAAACTGCTCCTGGAGGAAGGGCTTGGAGTGCAGTGCCTGTCCTGCTGCCTCCCACCTTCCCTCTGCCCGGAGCAAGGAGCAAGAGGCACAAGTTCCACCTTCAGCTGTCCCACTCCTCCAAGTGTGACTGGAATGCAGCTGCCACGCTGCCCCTGGAGCTGGGCTGGCCCTGGCTGCTCCAGGATGGCCATCCATGGACTCTGGACTCTCCTATATGCAGTGTATATCCATTTTTTAAAACCTTTTGTTTTTATATGCAGCCTGCTTTGGCATAACCCGAGGCCAGGCCTGTGCAGGGTGGGAATTCTGGACCTTCCTTGGGAGCCAGTCTGTCAGGACAGATGCTGGCTGTCTGTTCCACTTGTTTTTTTGGGATGGAGGGGGTGCTGTCCCTGAGGTCCTGCTGACCACAGCAGCCCTGAAAATGCCAGCAGAGCGCAATAATCTTGAACAGTTTGTTTCCAAGTACTTCCTTGTTCCTTTTCAAGGAGCCTGCGAGAGAAGCTTGTTGCCAGCGGAGTCACAAAGAGGGATTTGTTCCTGTTTGTAGCTGGATGTTTGGCACTGGGTTATGCAAGCTGGGGAATGGCTGGAGCTGTGCACCTGGGGCCTCCAGCAGAAGAAAGAGAGCAGGGAAATTCCCTAACTCCCCGCAGGCTGCAGGATTTTTTCCCCTGGACTAGGGAATCTGCTGGAGTTGTCAAAGGCAGATGCAGAACTCTGTGACAGTCCCTGGTATGAAGTCCCCCATGAAGCTCCTAAACACAAACCTCACTACAAACAAGTCTTGGAGCTGTTCCTGCTCTTGAGGGAGCTTTGGGCAGTCCTGTTCCCACTCTTCAGGCAGAACCCTTGCCCTGGCTGGGTTCTTCGTGTCTCCAGGAGATGCGTGCCCAGGCTGGGCAGTCCCAAAGCCCAGAGATTCCTTCCCAGTGTTACATCAGAGCTGGAGATGCCTGTCCACTGGGAATCACAGCTTTTCCTGGGCTGCCATTCCCTGGTGAGGGAGTCTGAGACCTCTTTGTGTGCACATGAGGAATGTGGCTGCGGTTCTTGCCTGCACCAAAATCTGCTGGGAGGGAGGGATGTCATTGGAGCTGTAGGAATGCACAGGCCTGACACATCCTGAGCCCAGACCCAGGTTTATTAAAGCCATGACAGTATTTTGTAGCTAATTTAGCCTTTTTTCAGTGACTCTGGAATCAGCTCAGCCATCACCCACTCTGGGGTTTCCACTTCTGACAGGGTTGTCACCCTGTCCCTCTGCCACCCTCAGCAAGCTGGTGCCCATCCTCAGCTCCCTAATTCCATCCTTTCCTGAAGAACATTACAGTAGGAACTCGATTTTCTTCCACTGAGCTGCTGGATTTTGTTTAGAGGAGAGAGAAATAACGCAGCTTTGGTTTCCCCAGCTGTGGATTTCAGCTCAGGTGAATTCCACCCCTGGAATTCCTCCCTGCATCTCTTCCCTCATCCTTTCTATCTCTCCATGTCTTCCTGTGCCGTGAGCTGCTACACTGCACAAGCGTTGCAGCACTGGGAATGAGATGATCTCTCTGGCTAGGAGATGTTTTGGTTTGTGGGATATCTTTTCCCCCTTGGTGTCACATTGCAAAGCACTTTGAGACAGAAGGAACTGGAGCAATGCCTTGTCTGAGGTTGTCTTGCATTTCAAACAAAGCAGAGAACAATTTGTGAAGGAAAATGAAGTCACTCCGTTAGCAGCGGGATGGTTGCACCCTGCTCTTTCATAAAGGAGAATAAACATTTGCTATTAACCTCTACAAGCCTGGTTGGAGTTGGAGAGTTGGGGTGCTTGGGGTTCAAGAGAAAATCCTACAGGATGGGGCTTGGGGTGCTTTTATTCACAAGAGCAGGTACCTGTTCTTCCTGAGGGAAGCTGAGGCTTCACCTGCTCCGTTGTGTCTCCTTTAATTTGCTGGCTTGAAGCACTGCCTGGATGCTGGGTAATTAGAGGATCTTCTTCCTTCCTCTTTCCTGATCAGTCTCCCCCTTCTCCTCTCAGCAGGCAGAGGTTTTGGGTCACTCTGGTTTCACTAAAGCCTTTTGCTCTCCTCTCTGCTCGGCTCTGCACATTAACATGGAAGATATCTTCCCCACTGGGAGATGACAGTGGGAGAGCTGTGTGCAGAAAGGGATTTAATTTCATTTTCAATTAAAAAGCCACGCAAGAATCTGGTTGTGCAGCACAGCCAGGCAGCCACGAGAGGGCACAGGCAGCCCAGGCAAGGACTGTCCTCCCTCCCTGGGAGAATGGAGCATCTCCAGGTCCCACCCCCTGTAGCCTCTTGACAGGAAAACATTCCTGCAGCTTCCCTGCGCTGCTGGGAAAGGGAATTGGGCAGCTGGAGAGTAGAAAGGAAAGGAAGGATTTGGATTTCTTTAAAGGATGGTCAGATGAGACACTGAGAATGCTTTCCTGTGTCTGGGTCTTTCAGTGGGATGTCAGCAGGGATTGCTGTCAGAAACTTCCCCGTGACATTGGCTCCTAAGTTTCTGAGGTATGAGAAGGCATCATGTCCCCTATTCCCAGCCTTTTCCACCAAAACTTTCCAGCTCTTTTCCTCCTCATAAATAAACCAGGGTTTGAGGGTCCTCTTGTACTTCCTGCAATCTTCCTTGCACCTATTTGCCCCCACAAAGGGTCTGCCAGCCTGTCCTGGGCTGAAATAAAGAGCTTCAAAGGGATGGGAGTTCAAAAATCTGCTTTTATAGATATGTTTGACTCGCTTGATTTTGTTTTCATGCCTGTTTCCCTCAAGTTTGGGAGAGAAAAGGGATATTTGGATGATGGTGGAGGTTAGTGTTGTGCACAATTAAGTGCTTCTATTTGGATATTACTATTTGAGAAACTGGGATTTAGACCAGAGAGATTTGGTTGCTCCTGGCAGCTCCCTGTGTCTGCTGGCTGTGTTCTTTCCCTGCCTGTAGAATTACTCCAGCTTTGCTCAGGGCTGTAAGTCAGGCTGTCTTTGTGCAGCTGGTCAGGCTGTCCCCACACGCCCACACACAGAGACGGATGGTTCCTGTTCCCAGGAAGCAACAAATGAAAGAGTTTAATTTTTTTTATTATTATTTGCTCCAGTTGCCATCAAGAAGAGAAGATAAGCAGCTGGCCTCGGAAAAGTCAGGACTTTCCTTGCTTTCCTGACCTTCCTGTAGGATGAATCCATCAAAGCAGAGATGATTCCCTGCAGAACAGGCAGCCCTGGGCCAGCCACGGGGAAATTCCAGTCATTTTGGACATTCAGGGAGTGTGGCCCTGCCAGAAAAAAGTCAGATGTCCTGGCACAACTCTCAGTGTGCACGTGGCACCCACGGCTGGGGCTGGCCAGCTCTGCCAAGGCAACCCGTTCCTAATAGGAGCAAATCCCTGTGGTGCCACCAGTGCCGGGAGCCAAGGGGTCAGATTTGCTGTTTGTCATGTCAATATTCCCATGTTTGTGCAAGGCTCACTGGGCTGAGCTGGAAAGTTGACTTTAGCCAGGCTGAGAAGGCAGCTGGACTTCGTGCTGGTTTATATAACATCCAGAGAATGTTTCACCTCCTTTGGGAGTGGGAAAGGGAGCGTAGAGAAAATGAGACTCAGCCTAGTTGTGGGCTGGATGTGAGGGGAAGAAGGGAAAATGGCTTTGGAATGGCCTTAAGATGAAGGAGGGTAGATTTGGATGAGATATAGGAAGAAATCCCTCTCTGCAAGGGTGAGGAGGCCCTGGCACAGGGTGCCCAGAGAGGCTGTGGCTGCCCCTGGATCCCTGGAAGTGTCCAAGGCCAGGTTGGAATGGGCTTGAAGCAGTCTGGGACAGTGGAAGGTGTCCCTGCTCATGGCAGGGGTTTGGAATGAGATGGGCTTTGAGATCCCTTCCAACCCAAACCATTTTGGGATTCCATGATAAATCTGAGCTGCCAGTGGTGTCCTGGCTCAGGAGATGAGATAGCACTGGCTGGAGTGATGGAGCAGAGAAGGGATTCCCAGCAGGGAAGGTTTAGGAAAGAAGAGGCACTCCTAAGCTTTTGTTTGGTTTAATCTTGAAATTATTCCCCTGGTAGGAGAAAACATAGCTGCACAGGAAAAGCTGAGTCACTGATACAAATCTGGTTATTTACAAGTGACTCCAGTGATGGAAAAGCCATTTGTGCAGGAGTAGAATCCCAAAACAGCTCCCCATGGGACTGAGAGGGGAGCTGGGAGAAGGAAGCTGAAGGTGGAGGTGTTCCCCAGGAAGCTTTGCAGTGGAAACCCCAGCACCCAGTCCTGTGCTGCTCACAGAGCTTCCAGGGATATCTGTGTGGGCACACGGAACATCCTGAGCTTTTAACTCTGCTGATGCTTCTGGTTTCTGCTCCCTCTTTGGTTCTGGGGCTGCAGGCTTCCCTCTGGCAGATGTAGCCATGGGATTGGCTCAAGGACAGCTCCCTGTCCTTAATTCCCCTGGCTCACTGTGCTAATTCTGCTCTGTTAATCACCTTAGAGTCAATTTAAGGTGCTTCATGCCAAAGGACAGTTATGTGGGTCACAGCTCAGTGACACTTTTGCTCTTTCTGCATCAGCACCTGGACAGAGGTGACTTGTCCCTTGTCTTTGGTGACCTTCCCCTTTGTCGGGCCACCTGTGCCATCTGGCAAAACCAGGAGGAAGGAGGGAAGCACAAATCCAACCTTCCCTCAACCTGAGGGCAGTGATAAATAATGTCTCAGGAGAGCTGGAGCAGTGTCTGATGGTCCCACAGTGCTTTCGGACAAGGGAAGTTTTCCAACCACCCCAAGATCTTGGCAGCTCTAGCAGACATTAGTCCTTAATAGGAGAGGGAAATTGGGTTCCAAATCTGATTAATGTCCCACTGGAATGATGTGTATGTGGAGCAGACCTCATGGGCTGTGTTTGAGTAGTGCCTGAACCAACTGAGTTGGGAGAACCCAAAAAAAACATTTTTCTGTTGTCAGCAGTTGGGCATCGCTACTTTCTCCTCACTGTGCTGGTTTTAAAAGCCTGGCTTTACACATTCAAAATACACAAATGAGTTAAACCCTCTCTCTTACTGCAGCCCATGGGACTCATCCCTGTGCCAACACCACCACGTCCAGGAGAGCTTCTCTGAAACCATTTACTGAATATTTCAATGGAGACCTTTAAAACTGTTCCTCTCTGTTTAGAGAGTCATTGCAGAAAGGAAATTGCTTCTTAATCTCTGTCTGCTGTTTTGTGTTTGATTCATTTGTGCATCATGGGGCAGAGCAGGCTTAATGTCTTTTTGCTTTTAATTCTTATTTTATGCAGACAGGGAATTATTAATTTACTTATGCAGAGAGAACTGTTCCCAGGGAATGGTTTGGGCTTGGAGGGATCTCTAAAGATCATCCAACTCCTGACTTGCCCAGAAGCTCCTGCTGCACCATTCAAGCCCAGACATCCTGTTACTGTGGAGCTGCTGATTTTCTGCAGGGATGTGGAGGAGTCATGGTGCTGGAATGCTGCTGGAACACTGTGGCTGTACCATTCCTTGCCCTCTAGTGCTGTTGGATTCCATTTCACTCACATACCTTCACCAAATCAGGTGTTCAGCTTTAGATTCAGTGAGCTCCAGCATGATGGGGAGACAAGAATGAGCAAGGCATGGAATTGGGATTGGCAGCAGCGCTTTGATTTCTGGTCACACTTTATTTCCCCCTCCCCAGGGTGATGGTGAAGCACAGGCTGTGCTGCCTTGCTCCATTTGGGGTTGTGAGCGTGCCCTAAAGGTTTGTGGACTTGCAAAGGCTGATAATTTCAGCTCTGAGTGATTTACCTGGAGATGCTGGACCAGGAACTGGCCCCAGCTGAGAAACCAGCAGCATCTTCAGCTCAGAACCCAAACTTCCACGTTTTACTAGGGATCTGTCAGCAAGAAGGAAACAAAACACAGAGAGAAAGTGCAATATGGCTCCTATATTTTATAGAAAAAACAACTGCTGCTTAATGAAGGCCAGGCTAATTGAGGCAAATTAAATTAATCAGGCAAGTGAATCAGCCACACCCATTCTGAGGAGGATGGCTGCAATCACAGGCAATTACTGTGATTAATCCTCTCGTTGTCATCCCCACAGCCAGCACCTGGCCAAGAAGCTGGGGAGTTACCTAACTGTGCTCAGGAGGATGCTGCAGGGGAAGGTGGTGCTTCCAGGTGAGGATCCTTCTGCTTGGCCTTTTCCCACTCCTTTCTCGAATTTCTGCTTCGCCTCCCTTGACCTGAGCAGCCTGGGCTTCACCTTCAAACCTCAGAGGTTGGCAGAAGGTGGGAAAGCTCTGACACAGGGTGTTTTAGAACACATCATCATTCACCCCAGTCAAACTTATATTGGTACCCTCCAACCTCTGTGGAGGGTAGATAGCATCTTTATTTTATATAATTATTTATTTATATAATTTATACTTATTTTATTATATTTTATGTTCTGCTGTGGGGGAATTATTCACCTCCTGGCTCACTCTGGAATTCTGGATTATTCCCTACACACTCTTTACGTTGTGGTTTCCAAATGCATAAGTGTGTGGTTGGAAATGTGAACAGAATATTCAACTTACAGCAGCTCCAACAATGCCCTGTTCTGAAGAAACCCTAGGACAGGGATGGTGCAGGGAGGACTCAGTATGGAAATGTTTCTATGTGATAGTTGAGGAATTTAGGTTAATTTTTCAATAAAATATATATGATAACATGATATAATCCAGCACAAACGCTGAAAAATTGAGGGTTTTTCAGAGGCTGAGCTTGCTGGTTTGTTTTTTTGTTTGTTTGTTTTTGGTTTTTTTTAACAGAGTTTTAAAAACCTTTTGCAAAAAGGAAGTTCACAAATGTGGCTGCCCTATCCCTGGAAGTGTTCAAAGCCAGCTTGGAGGGGATAAAAACTGTACATCTGAACACCATGAAGCTGTTGAAGATGAATGATCTGAACATCATTCATCTCCCCATGCTGATGCCACACACAATTTGTGTTGTGAAGAAGTTTCCTGAAACCTCTAGAACTGGGCCCCTGCAGAGTAAGTAAAACATGATTTTTTTAAAAAGCAATATTGTTCATGGATGAAGCTATCAATTTGTAACAGTTAATTTTTGTGTAAGAGCCACCTGTGTTTGCGTTAGGGGAACCTGTTTGTTCTGGGATGAAATGAAAGCCATAAAAATGGGGTCATTTTCTGCTTTGAGTTCTGTGACACCTCTTGGCACCTGCTTTTGGGCAGGATGAGTTTGCCTATGGAGCAATTCCTTTGGACTCTGGCAAG
Organism: Motacilla alba alba; assembly: GCF_015832195.1. Classification (NCBI taxonomy): domain Eukaryota; kingdom Metazoa; phylum Chordata; class Aves; order Passeriformes; family Motacillidae; genus Motacilla; species Motacilla alba. The sequence goes on along the minus strand of NC_052020.1, from coordinate 8,201,749 downwards.
CTCCAGTGTTGGTTTTAGGGGAGAGATAAGGATAACCTGGCCATCACTTTGTCTCCTGACCCTGGAGAGCCTGTGAGTCCCTTTGTCTGCCCCTTCACCTGATAGGACAGGTTTCAATGGGTTCATCTGGCAGAACCAGCTCTGTTGAAGTCTCTGGGCTGACCTCAAGAGAGTTTTGACCTAAAATCCTCTGCTGGTTTTGACCCAAAACCCCCAAGAGCATTGGATGGAGGTGTGGGTTAGAAAAGCTGCTGCAAGGTGCTCATCACACCCCAGGATGAAACATGAATGGGCACAAAAAGGACTTTAAGAAAACTGTAATATGCTTCTATGAAGTTTTCACAACAATTTTGTTCTCAGCTGCTTCCTCAGACAGTCTAGAGGCCGAGTTTGAGTGTCCAGGCAAATCTTTGACAGGAAAATCTCCTTTCCTTTGGTGTTTGTTTCCAGGATGAGGGGAAGCAGCAGCATTGATCCTGAGATTGTGAAGGCTAATAAAGAAATCATCTGTGCTATTAAAGTCAATGGTATCAAAGTAATTCCACTAATTTCACCACTGACTTTCCACAAAAAGGACTTTCCACACTCACTGGCTAACAGCTCCTCCATAAAAAGCCACAGGAAAACCAAGGGAAGCCATAATAAGCAAGTCTGATCCCAGGTCCTTTTTTAGTTTGCTTCCACAGTGTTCTTGGCTTGGGATCTGATTTTGAACTGCTAAAAACAAAACCAGTTACAAGGCTAAATCTGATATTGGAGCTTGAATCACCCTTTATGTCAAATCCTACCCTGACTCTTTACAATTCTGAATCTGAACATGTTTTTGATCTCAAGAGCAAAACCTGGATTGTGACATTCCCACCCTAGAAATGTCCTGACTTGCTTAGTTGGCATCTCCATGCTACCTGCTTGTGGATTTGTATGGCAGAAGGCACTCCAAGAGGGAACAAATTCCCTCTGTACCAGTGGCTCTGGAAAAAAAAAAACACATAAAACATCTGTATGGTCAACAAATAGTTATGATTTTATTGAGTGGTAGAATACACAAGGAAAAAAAAATTGTTCTTTTTGAGTTACTGGATTTTTTTTTTCAAAGAATTAAGAATAACCAGGAGCTGTCCTATAAGGAATGTGGGTTTGTTGTTTTAACATTGGAAATGTTAGGGCTTTGTTAGGAAGGCTTTCTTGGGAAAGCATCTACTGAGGAAAAGGATGTCTTTGCCCTAATGAAGACCTCAAATCCAGCCAGAGAGCTCAGCCCCTGCAGCAGGGAATGATAGTGCCTGGACAGGGGTCCTGACAAGCCTCCCAGGCTCTATTTCAGTGAGCAGTTGGGAGCTAGACTCCTCAAATCCATGCTTGGAGGGAAAACTCCAAGGAAGTCCCCTAATTCCCACTGTGCCTCTCCCTGGAAGCTGGGGGCAGTGAGTCCCTGCTCCCAGAGCTGTGGGAGGGGGGGCTCAGTGTGAGATCCAGCTCACTCCGAGGTGTCTGTGGATGTCACCAGTCCCTGCCACCCCCTCTGAGCCCCAGCTCTGCCCTGCCCTGCCCTGTGTCTCCAGCGCAGCCCTCTAGGCAGATTCCAGCCATGCTGGGAGATCATGGGACACCTGATTCCAAATTTCTCCTCCTTCATCTCTCAGTATTTTTTCTTCAACTCTCATGCATTCCTCCCCAACCCCTGACCTTCCCAAACTTCTCCCATCTCTCATTCTCCTCCCAAAACACACTCAGAGGCTTCTCTTTGCTGCAGTTTGTGCTTTTCTGTGGCATCCTCAATCATCCTGGTCCTCCAGCTCCTACTCTAGTCCCCCACAGTGAATGGGGAGAACAAATCCAGTCCTTCCCTGGCTGTTGTTTGATTCTCTGCCCTGAAACCAGCTCTGTGTTTCCAGCTCCCCAATGCCATGTGTGTAGCTGGGTTCAATGAACCCTGGCAGGCTCCCAGCACCTCTTACTGGCTTAGGTTTTTGTTTTTATTTTTCATGTTTGTGTCTCATTCCAGTGCAAACGAATGACCTTTATCAAGAGAGAAAGTGGACAAGATTTCACCTCATTATCTTCAGAGAAACTGGTTATTTAAGAGTCCTCAGAAAGCTGGGCAAAGCTGTGCTGAAAATTCTGTGTTTGCATCATTTTGATGGCAGATTTTAACCTGCTCGTGTCTCACTCATTGCTGCCTTGTTGGAGACAAAGCTCATGGGAAGTTTGTATCCCTCTACATTCCCAGTCTTACTGAAACTTCTGGAATATCTCCAGATAAACATAATTTTACTTGGAGAACAATGATAACAAAGCAGATTGATCCATACTTCCAGGGCTCTTTGTCAGGGATCTCTTTGACCTGCTCCATTTAAAGAGGGGAGAGCTTGTAGAATCCTGGAATGGTTTGGGTTGGAAGGGGCAATAAAGATCATCCAGTTCCACACTCCTGCCATGGGCAGGGACACCTTCCCTAGACCAGGTTGCTCTAAACCTCATCCAGCCTGGTCTGCAGGGATGGGGTGTCAACAAGGAATCAAGGCACATAAAAATCAGCTCAAATTCCAAGAGAGAAAGCTGGGATTTTTTGGAAGGAGAGGAAAAAGCTATATGAGCCAGAGAGGCTTTGCCTGAAAAAATAGTAAGTTTTTTTGGGGAAAAAAATGCCCATTTCCTAACAGCTGATATTTCCCCAAACAGCTTCCTATGAAGAAAAGTGAGAAGAGAAGAGAAGAGAAGAAGGGGGCAGGGCTAAGAAGGAAAATATTTGCTCTGGAAATAAGACAAAAAAACCCCCAAGGGCTGTCAGAAGAAGCTGGATATTCAAAAGCTTGCACTGCCGCTGCCACTGTGCTCGTGGTCATCCTTGCTGGAGAGCAGCATTCAAGGAAGGGATGCACAAGTTAAGGCAGTCCTGATGAGGTTAGCCAAATTCCAGGAGAGCTCCTTACTACCTGGGAAATCACAGCATCCAGAAGGATGTTACTTATGTAGCTTTTCACCCTAAACCTTCCTGATGGTACTTGGGTGAGCGAGACCCCCAGAACAAGCCCTTCACAAACCATAAGCATTGCTTGCTGAAGTTGCAAGATGCTGAATTCCCCACTGTAAGCAAAGATAAAATCTCATTTTATTCTCCAAAGAGGGTGGGGAGGGAATACATTTTTTTTTTTTTGCAATGCTGGCCATAGTCCCAGAGTCGTCTCTATTCGTGATGAAGCACCTTGCTGATTCTGTGGGATGCTGCTAGGATTCAGGGATTTGACAGAGAGGATCCAGTTTCAGAGCTGAGGGAAGTAATGAGGCGTGCAAAGTAACCGGAGTCTCCCTCCTGGTGTTTCCAGGGAGCACCGAGGCAGATGCTGGATCTGGAGGCTGCTTCTGGAGCCATGGCCCTTTATCCTAAACCAAATATCTCTTCTGTTGTGTTGCAGCTGAACCTGAATGCCCGGATTTATTTGGGGTCAGGTCACCTGTTCCACAAGCACCTGGAAGCTGTCCAACCATATCTCCTGATAAGCCATTAGTGAATTAAATGCTGGGCAGAAAATGGGGTTTTAGACAGCTTGTTAGAGGGTTCTCCAAAGGTCTCTGATCAGCAGCACAGCCTGGGCAGGGCTGATTCCAGCTGGGATTTGAGCAGCTCCTCCTTTTGCAGGGAGAACTCCTTTTCTCCTGCGATTGTTCCCAAGGAAAGGGTGAACAGTGCCATGGCTCCTGGCCTCGGGCAGGCAGGAAGAGGCTCGGTGCCTGCCAGGCATGTGCAGACAGGCAGAACTCTGGGTTTCTGCAGGGCAGGATGTGAAAAGGCCGTTTGTGGTTCCCCTGGAGCACTGAGGAGCAATTAGCACGTTTTGCTTGTTTGATTGTTTTGGTCTTTTGTGTGATTTGCTGACGATTCCTGTGCCAGACCTGCTGCTCATTAAAGAGAAAACAGACCCTCTCCTAAAGGAAACCTTTTGCTGTTTAAACCCAGAAATCTCCTACAGAACCCTGGGAAGAGGTGCTGATCCTAAAAACACGGCTGTGTTAACCCTGTGTGGTTAGGGGTTAGCTGTGCAGGGCCAGGGTCACAGCTTGCACTAAAGGGATGCTACGGTTAGAGAAGGGGAGGAGGCAGGGAAAGGAGGGAGCTGGGCTCTGGGCAGGGCTGGAAGCACAATCCAGCCAGTCCCGTGGGATGTGATTCCTCTTCCACACAAACATGGCAAAGAGGCATGAGCTGACTGGGGTGTCCTTGGATTGCAAACACTCACTGAGGCCTGAAACCCCTTAGGTGAGAATCAGGGTTTGTGTGGTTTAGGCAGAATGAGAAGAAATCTTGTGAAAAGAAGGGCAAGGCCAGGTATGAATGCTTCTTTTTTTAAACATTTGCACTGCTGGCCTTGCTTTCCACCCTCTGGAGCACATTTTAAATCTGTCTGGATTGAACAGGGCCTGCACCAGAAGCAGCTGGCAAGACAGGAAACTCCCCTCCAACCCTGGATTTAGACTGAGATCTGAGAGTAAAAGACACAAGTGTGAATCCCCCCCATGTCCCCCCCATCCCTCCCGGTCACTCACACCTCCCCAGAAAGATTCGTGATCACTTATGGAGATAAGCATCCAGCCACAGATCTCCAGATTTCTTGAGGGACCTGTGGGAAGAAAGGGAGAAGTTTGGGAACCTTCCTTCTGTCCTGTTTTTCCTGCAATGAAGGCTGTCACTGAATTTAATATCAATCACAGGGTCACACTCACAGAACCCACCCTGTCTCAGTGTGAAGCCATTCCCCCTGGTCCTGTCACTCCAGACCTGTGTCCAAGGTCCCTCTCCAGCTCCTCTGGAGCCCTTTTAGGCACTGGAAGGGGCTGTAAGTTCTCCTGGGAGCTTCCAGGCTTCACTCCACTGTGAAGCCTTGGTGCTGTGTGGCCCGGTCCTAACCGGATTTGGGGACAAAAGCAGGTTTGGAACCAGCTCTCCTGCCCACTGTGGCCACCCCACTTCAATGTGCCCATGATCAGAGTGCTTTGTGCAAGAGGTGCCTGGACTGCAGAGCTTTCTCGTGTTCCCTGCCATGAATTATTCCCCTCAGAGGAACTGAGACAGCAACATTAACACCGAGGCTGCTGACAAGGACTGTTAGATCCTCTCCAGCTCTGCCTGTAGGGAATTGCCTGTTGCTGCTGGCACAGCTCTCAGGGGACACAACAGGGGCTGTAACCTGACTCGTTTCCCTTTGATTCATCTCACTTTGCAGCAGGAGATCTGCTAGCAGCTCCCAGCAGCAGGAGCCACCAGCTGTCAGAACGGGGTGGTATAAAAATCAGAATCATTAGGGTTGGAAAAGCCCTCTAAGATCGACCCCAGCACTGCTGAGCCACCGTGTCCCCAAATGGCACGATCAGGTTTGCACCTGTCTAAAGGTCAAGTGTTTGGTACTTTGATAGCAACAACACAAATTTCTGAAGGGTCTGCCATGTCCTGGAGCCTCTGTGCTAGAAAATATCAGGTGTCCCTAAAAAAAGGAGCTGCAGGTGGGCTCAGGAGGGCCTTACCCAACGATGTCTACGAATGCTTTCCCGAGAGGCTTCTCCTCATAGTGGACTCCATACTTGGCACATAATGACTTCACCAAAGGCTTCACCTTCCAGAAATTGTGCCGTGGCATCGTTGGAAACAGGCTGGAGAGAAGAGAGAGAAAACAAAGCTGAGAAAACTCTCGAGACAAGCGACAAGGGATGGGCATTGGGATTTGCATCCTCAGGGGCTCATCGTTGGTGCCTTCTCCTCAAACTGTACAAACAGAGGAAGGGAGGCACAGAAACACCCCTGCTTTATACTCCTCTGTCTCAAGGAGGTGGTGAAAACTGATTTTCCTGTCCTGCCTCAAAGCAAAGCCATGCTCAGGACACACTGAAAGCCAGTTTGTGCAAGAAGGGACATGACTGCAGTGAGAGGGCAGTGGGAGTGAGGGAACAGCCTCAGAGATGGCCGACCATTCCTCAGGGAATAATTGTTTCTTGCTGAACTGAATTCCCAGTGACCTGCTATTCCACTTGTGGAAGCAGGTAAAGAAGGATTTTTGGGCACTTTGCCCTATGCTCTTCCATGGAGATTTCCTAAGCTGGCTCCCAAACCAGCCAGCCTCACCCTAAAAGCCATTTCTTTTACATTTGCTGTTGCCATTGGCAACAGACTGTCCATATGGCCCTGTTTTCCATATTTTTTCTGGAATCTGGTACCCAGCATCCTACACAGTCCCACACTCTATGAAACACTGGAGTGCTTTAGGGGAGGGGAGTTTTCTGAGGTGGATGCTTGGGATTTGAGCCCACAACTGGTAGATGCATAACAACCACTCCCAATTAAACCCTAAATTAAGGCTGTGAGAGTGAAAGCTTTGAAGCAAGAGAGAAAAATGCCACAGCTGTAAGAGAAGCACACTATCATGGAATGGTTTGGGTGGGAAGGGATCTTAAAGCTCATTCAGTTCCTGCCCTGCCATGGCAGGGTCACCTTCCACTAATGCAGGTTGCTCCAAGCCTCATCCAGCCTTGGCTTGAGCACTTCCAGGGGTGGGGCAGCCACAACTTCCACACCTGTGTAGTCTGGGACTGTTTCCTGGGCATTCAATCCTTCCCCAGCTCATAATTCCCTCCCCTGGGCTGGGACAAGCTGGCAGTGCCATCCTGGCTCTGTACTCACTGGTGCTCAATCTGGAAGTTCAGGTGCCCGGTGAACCAGTCGTTGAAAAAGGACTGCTCAATGTTGCAGGTTGCTGCCATCTGCCAGGGAGAGAGAGAGCTGTGAGGGTTAGGGATGGCTCATCCCAAAATCAGGGTGAAATTCCTCTTCCCTAAGCTCTGGGAGTGCAGAGCCTGCCGTGGCCGGGTGCAGCAAGGGGAGTTTTAATCCTTCCTCAGGGCCTCAGGCAATCAAACTCTCACTGGTGGTGAAGTGATGTAGCAGCCCAAGTCCAGATTCCTAAATCTCAGCCTCTCCCATTGGAGATCAGAGGGTTGACAGCAGTACCAAGGTGGAAAACAGGAGAAAAATGCATGGACACAAAGCTTCCCCATCCCCATGTAGTTATTGCTCAGTTTGCCTTAAGTGTGATATTCTGCGAATATTTCTTAGTTATTCTTGCCATTAATGACCATAAAATTAGATATTTTTTCTTAATATTCTTAAAATTCAACCAAATTTTTGATAGGGTTCCTCCCTCACACATTTTGCTTGGATTTGCAGGGAGATAGAACTGACAAAAAATCAAGAATATGGTTCTAGAATAAAGAAGAGGAAAGGGAGAACTCAATCACTCATCTTCCAGAACAAAAGGACAAAGGCAGGCTCCAAAATGAAGAGTCAACATATTTTCCTCAGCTGTTTTATTGCTAGGATCTACAGGCCTGGCCAAAACATGCAGGAATTTGGATTTGCAGTCACATCCAGCTTCACTCACCACAGGAGCAGGTAACCTTTTGATTGTCAAACTAATTACAAAACTTTGGAATTCCATGTCTTTCCCCAGCACTGCTGGCTCTGGGAAGAACATCTTTATGGGAAAAGTCATGGACAAGACAACTCTGTTCTAGTTAAGGGTGGTGGTGAGGCTAGGGGTGGTGGTAACTCTCACACTCTTTGAGTAAATCCCATTTTGGGGTGAGTCAGGGGTGGTTTTCTCCCCCTCTCAGTTACCTGGGAGCTCAGCCAGTCTCTGTGCTTCTCAGAATCGATTTCCATTGGAATGTGATTCATCTGGGTGACCCACACGAACCAGTGACTCTCCAGAAACCTGCAAAACCAGGAAAAATCATGAGAATTTCTACCAGACGTGGGGACATCAGGTAATTAAAATGGGGTATGCAGGGAGCAGCAGAGACTTGGATGGATGTTGACAAGGAATTGCCTGGAATCATCTTTGTTCCAGGCTTGTTTTCTGCAAAAGCAGATGATCCAATTTTGCAGTTTCGCTTTTTTTTCTTGCACTTTGAGTTTCATCAAATACTTTGGGAATAATGGGCTGGTTGTGATAAGTTTTCCAGCTTGATTTCAGACTTGAAGCATGCACAGAATTACCTCCACAGTCTGCTGGGAAGAGGGTGGGATGAGGCACTCTGGGAGGGCCCAGCCATGACCAAAGTGGGATCAGCAGTGTGTGAGAACAGGGAGTGAGGAAAGGCAGGGGAATTCTGGCAGGACCATCATGAGGCAGGGGAAGGTGCAGGGAGAGGAGATGGAACTCAGAGATGCTGACAGGGAAGTGAAGCAGTGGGACACAGCAGAGCTGAGGCCAGGCTCAAACAGCACTGGAGGGATGGGAGAGCAGCAGGGATGCCCTGGATGCCCTACCTGACAAAGGTGAGGAGACACAGGGATCCCAGGACGCCGTAGAACGGGATGTAGGTGACAAAGTAGCGCAGGTAGTAGCTGATGGCCCAGGCCAGGTCCTGGGGGACAGAGAAAACACCAGGCATCACTATGCCCATCTTGGATAACGTGTCCTTGCTGGTGATGTTTGGAACGCTGGGTAATTCCTGCCTGCCCCCTGGCCTCCCTCTCTGCTCCAGTTTCCAGCCAGACCCCGTAAGGATGGAGGGAATGTTTCACTCACCGCCCAGAACCTGCGCTTGATCATGGTCGAGATGATTTGGATTTGGAAATACACAGGGATGAGCAGAGGTGGGAAGACTGCAAGGCAAAGGGAAATGGTTTGGCTATCAGAAGGGTGGGAAGGTGTGTGACATGAGGGACTGCTTCCATGGAACTGGGAGCATGCATTTTTCCATGGAGCCTCTCACATGGAGGTTTTTCCCAGCCTCAGCTGTTTTACATTCCCTTGCTCTACAGGGCAATGTTTCAGGTGCTCAGATATCCCTGAGCTGATTTTGGGACCTGCACAGGGTCCTGAGGAAAGGTGGGATGAGTTGGGATTTGAGGAGTTGCTCTGCTCACACAGTGAGGGCTGGAAAGGACAAGTGGCATTCCAGGAAAAGGGAAGAGAGGAGGCTGGATACTCACTGAGGAAGAAGTACTCGTGCTGGTGGTTGTAAGGCAGGTACTTCAGCTTCTTCTTGCCATACTGCAGGACACAAAGAGACAGCTCAGCCTGGGATTGGGACATTCTCAGGTAAAAGCAGATTCTCTGCAATAATTCTTAATTTATTGACCAGGGAGTTTTGACTGAGCGGGTAAGAAGAGTGATTAAATGTCCTTTCTCATTGTGTTAGGTGTAAACTCAGTTTTTAAAGATAGTTTCTATTTGCTTGATGGAATTTGGATGCACTTCACCTTCTGCCATCCCTGTGTCTCTGAGAAGAGCTGCCAGAACCTCCACTCCATCTTTACTAATATGAATGTGATAGGCATAAAGTCTGCTTTTTTGGAAGGGAAGGCTTGTAACACCAATAAATCAGGCACATTGTTCCCTCTGGGCTGAGCTCTGCAAGGCTGTATGCTTGGCATAGTTGGAAAAAAGAATTTTTATACCAATGTGAGAATATTGGGATAGACTGATTCTGGCCTAATATCAGATATTTTGAGGCAGAAATCCAGTTTTTCCTTGTTATCACAAATGTTTAGGTTTTCCTTTAAGTAATAGAACCATGGTCTGCTTTCTCAATAATACAAAATCTGGCTGAGAAACCATTTTTAATGTTGTATTTCCCTGTGTTATCTTTGCTGCTTGTCCATTTTCTTGGGGTTTTGTTTTTAAAATTAGAAATCCTTGTTCCTCTGTGAAAAACACCATGATTTAAGTGCTTTGAGTAGGTTTTTATAAACAGGCAGTAAATATTTTGGCTCTGGAGGGGTGGATAGAACTAAAATTAAAATCACTTGATGCTGGAAGATATTTGCTATGGAAATGGAAGGTCAGTTTTGAAATGCTCCTGCTGGAATACTGAGGAACATCATATTCCCCCCTCATGTTGGTACTTCAAGCCAGCAGCATGAAGTGGCCTTTAGTGGCTTTTTGCTTTCTCTCCAACCCCATCTGCATTATTTTCCCTGAGGTAACCCAAGACACTTTCTCCTGTGGTCAGCACAGGAAATGGATTGGGAATTAGTAGTCAATGCTGCTCCTCAGCCCAAGGGTTGGCTCCAAACTCCTGTCAGACCACGTAGCCAGAATAAATCCCTGGATTAAGCATTTCCTTTGTAGCATTCCTGGAAGTCCTGCCTGCGTAAGTCATGTCTAACAGTGGGAGCCAACTCCTGGATTTGCACAACCACTCTCCGGGGCCCTCTCAGACAGTAGTTTTCCATGTTTGCCCCACTTTTCCTTACCTCAACGGGCTGCGTGTCTCCCAGGACAAAAATGTGCAGCATGTTCACATCTGGGTCCTTCTGGAAGATGTTGGGCTTGGCATGGTGCTGGAAGTGGCGGTGGTTCCACCAGTTTGCAGAGGCACCCTGGGCAAGGAGAACGAGGAGTTTTCATCCACGGAGAGCTGCTCCCAAGGTGGGAGTACTCAGTCATTTATAGGAACTAAAGTGGTGCGGGTCAAATTGTGGCCAAAGTGGGATTTGCTTTGGAAAGAGCAGCAGGCAGGGAGTGGTGGAGTTGTTGGTTGCTATGAGACTGCTGCTTGCAGAGGGATCCCTAAGGATCATCCACATTGAAAAAACACAGAATCAACACGCTCTGAGCGAGTTGCAGCTCACTGTGTCTTCCCAGAAAATCCTGAAATGGTTTGAGTTGGAAGGGACTTTAAAGCTCATCCAGTGTCCCTGCCATGAGCAGGGACACCTTCCTCTAGCCCAGGTTGCTCCATGGGCAATGGTCACCAACTTTTTTTGTGCCTCTGCTCACTCTGGGAAGGTTGGGAGCCTCCCTTTCCTACTCTGCCACAGCCAAAGTGATGCATTCCCAGAATTCCCTGGCTCCATAACTCCCTTTACCTTCAGGTGCCCAATGACAAACTTGTGGACAATGTGGTTCCAGGAAGACTTCTTGAAGACAGAGAGGTGTCCAAAGTCATGTTGCAGCCACCCTGCCTGGGCCTGGGATAGGGAGAAATCAAACAGTCAAGAAGCTATTGGGAATCAGAGCTAAGCAGGAAAGAAATGGAGATGGAGGGCAGTGTGAGGAAGATCTCTTTTTGTCACCTGGGAAGTTGTAAGGATGCAGGCAAGGATGAGGGTTGTGATCCAGCCGGTCCCAAAGTAGGAAATCATGAGCCAAGCCAAAACTTCCATGACAATGATGTGGCCCAGGTAACAGGAGAAGAACAAGGGGCTGGCTTGGAACAGGTTCATGTCCTCCGCTGTCTTCCGCAGGGTCCGGAAATCCTCCACCAGCTGGGACTGCAACAGGACAGGCAAGAGCAGGGTGAGGCTTGGGAGTGAGCCTGACTGAGTCGTGGGATGGATGGAGGAAGGATGAGCTCCATGCCGAGGACCCTTGCTCTATATTCCAGCTTTTTGCCCTGTATTTCTATGAATAAACATCCTGGCTGGTCTGAGCCCACATCCTGACCTTTTGGACCTGGAGCCAGGAGAGTAATCCAAGCTCTGCTGAGTGTCACATCACCTGATGGCTCTTGTCTGAATGAGCTTCCTAAGCACTAAGAAGCTGGAGCAAGAGGGAATTCAGTGCTATTGTGCCCAATTCCAGAGCTCTGATAATGAGCACCCACTATCACCCGTCATCCATTCAATCCGTGGGCCAGCCCCTGTGCAGCCATCCATGAGGGGCATTCCTGGGTCACTGGGGGCCAGCGTTGTCCCCTCTATTGTGAGTGACACAGATATATCACAATCATGGCCAGCCACAAACAACGGGGCAGGATTGAGTTTCCTGGCCAGAGCCAGTTGTGCCATGCTCTGGGCCTGAATAATGGATGAGCAGGGATACAGAGCTGCCCCGAGGATGGCCAGTGGCTGCTGCTCCTTAGCAATGCCACCCAAATGGGACATCTGGGGACTTGTGTTTTGGAGCTTGGTCACCAGCAAAGGAGCAGCAAGAAGGGACCACGGTCGCCAGGGCTGGTGCACATTTCCCATTCCATGTCTCAGTTCCCATTTCCCTTCAGGATGGGCTAAGTCCAGCCTGGGTGCCTGGAATGGGCTGCCAGAAATTGGCTGTTGGTGGCTCTGTGGGAAAGAAAATATTTGTACAGCCAAAAGTGTCACCCCCTTTCCACACATATTTGAATCCATGATAGGATGAAAATACTCTACATGGAGATGTTCAGTCACTGAGAACTCCTCTCCCTGTCTGGAGAGCATCCTGAGAGGGAAAGAATGGTGGGAATAGCCAGCCTGAACCCCAGCTGAGGAACAAATACTCACATTTTTGTCTCGGTCTTGGCTGGGCTCCCCTGGAGCGAGTTCTCCAATAAGCAGGGGCTTGAGAAACTTCTGCACCAAGGTGGGATTGATGTGGAAGGCCTGGAATGCATCCTGGAGTGGAAACAGGAGGAACTGTGTGAGATCCAGGAGTAAGATGTGCTTCCTATTCACTGTGTCATTCCCACCCACCTCCAGCAGTTGTGGAACCTGTGGAAAAGGGGCCAGGTGACCTCCAGCTCTGGGATCACTTTTTGGGACATTAATTCCACTGATGAATTTGCTGTGCTGGGAACAGTGACACCTGGGATGGCATCCAGCCGTATGGTGAAAGGCACCTCGAGAAATTCTTTCTAAGCAACTAAATACTTAAATCCTGTTAATTCCCTTAGAAGGTAGGCAGAGGGGAATTTGTACAAATCCCTCCTAGGATATAAATACCCTTGGAAAGTCTGCTCCTGGAGGCAAGTCAGGAGAGGGGCTGACTGGTGACTGAAGCTGGACGTGACTGCAAACACAAAAAATATTCCTGGGTGTTTTGTCCAGGCCTGGAGATCCCAGCTGTAAAACAGCTGAGGAAAAAGTGGTGGCTTTTCAGAAGAATAATGCCTTGTTTGTGGAGTCCTTTTGATCCTGGCATTCACGAGTTTATCTGGTTCTTCTTTTTCTCTATTTCTTCCCCTTTCCACATATTTCTGTCCACCTGTATCCCACAGGTGCCTGATGCTCCTAGTGAGATCTTGGCCAGATCCTTTCACATGGCACAGCTGGAATTTTAACCCTAAGGACAGCAGCAGGGACAGAAAGCTGACTCAGATCAGAAACCCTCACTCTGTCCTTGCCCTTTCCTTACTGCACAGAACTGGAGTCAGCTCTTGGAATTCACCTGGGAGAACAGGAAAGATTGGTTCCATGAAGTGCTAAGAGAGTATGGAAAAAAAAAAATCATTAAAAACAGGAGTGAGGGGAACCATGCTCCAGCCTTTCCACCTTTGTCACATTGCCTAATAATTGTAGGGACCAACTAATGTTTCCCTCCTGGCTCTAAAGACAAAGGGCAGACTGGAAAGTGCTCCTTGTGTCCAGCTGACCCTTCTGGGAGCTGCCCTCCATCTGGAATTCAAAAATGCCAGGCAACAACCTCAGGCCCAAAGTCCACCAAAACCAATCAAAGCTTGGACCTAGAAGTGGGTCACTGAAATGTTCACTCTGGTACCTTGTTTCCCTCTCTGGAACAATTTGCAGAAGATGTGAGAGAGGAAGGAAAAGCAGAATGAGGGGGGAAGTGGGCTGACTGTGCCTCTTGCAAGGCTCTGCAGTTTTGGGTGAAAAAAAAGGGGAAGAGAGAGGGTGACATATAAAATAATACTGAATCAACATTTCTTAATGCTTCCTAACTGTTGGGAATAAAAAAGTCTTTGGAGGTCTGATTGGGTGCTTACTGCCTGGAGATCCTGCAAATGATGGAAGATTGGATTTTTGTTATGTTTATCTCATTAAGCTCCTGTACTAATAGGTCCCAAATATAAGAGAGCCCCTGAATTTTGGAATTGTTCTCAGTTCTTTACTGCAGGAGATAAAAAGCTTAAGGGAAAAGATAATCCCTGGGAAATGCTGTGTGATATTGGCACTTGACCTCCCAACTTTGTGATCTACTGACCAAATAAGCCGAAGTGTTTCATGGGATATGGGAGTTATTCCAGCTGCTTCTGGTGAGAAAAAAAAGCTTTGTATAATTGAGATATGAGCTGTACTCGAGCACTGGGAGTGCTTACAGCAGTCAGCACAAGGATTTTCTTTTGCATCCCTGAACACTTCTGGGACAGAGACACTGCAAAGTGTCCCTGCCTTTGTGTTCTGTGCATGAGGTGACACCAGAACAGGTTGGCCCAGACTCAGATGTTGTGTTTTAAAAAATCAGAGAGCCGTGGAATGGCTTGGGTTGAAAGGGACTTCAAAAATCATCCCATTCCACTCCCCTGCCATGGGCAAGGACACCTTCCACAGACCAGGTTACTCCAAACCCCATCCAGCCTGGCCTTGGACACTTGCAGGGATGGGGCAGCCACAGCTTCTTTGGACAACCTGTGCCAGGGCCTCAGCACCCTCACTTCCTCCTGAAATCCAGTCTAAACCTGCAGAGGGTTCTCCCCCTGAATGAGAGAGGGTTTTCTGGCTGTAAATGGTTGTTCACCACAGGGAAGCTGCAAAACTGATGCCAGTCCTGGTTTGGTGCTCAGAGCGGTGATTTAACAATTTCAGAGCATTTTTAAGTCCATGCCTTCATGGAGTGTGGGATGCAATGTAGCCTGGGGAGGTGGGAGGAGAACCAGCAATCCTGGAACCACCAACCTGTGGTTCAGCCTTCCTTTCAAGGATTCTGCAGTAACAGATGCTTTTTGGTTGCTAATGGAGATACTGGAGTTAAATTCTTGGGGACCGGAGTCAAACTCCTCCTGTTTCAGCAGCTCTGTGTTTGAGCAGTTGAAAGCAAAACCTGGCCCATCTTTCTGAGGGAGAAAGCTATTCATTCAGAGGATTTACTGCACAGGGACAGAAGGGCCAAAATGCAGCTCAGTGCTTCAAGGAAAAGAATGGAAAATCCCCACAGGATGCAGGGAGATGGGGGCCGATGGAAAGGGAAGGTTCTGCCAAAAAATTTTGTCGCACATGGAGCCTCCTCCTTGCCAAGGTGTCAGGAGCCATGGGAGACCAGCAGTTCCTGTTCCTCCTTGGCCTCTGCACGTTTGGGGAAGAGCTCTGAGTCTGCTTGGATTTCATTAACACGCCCTGAAGGCTCTGAGGCTGCTTGGATTTCATTAACACGCTCTCTGGATGCACTTCTGAGGAAGGTGGTTTTGAGGGGAACCCCAGACAACAAACAATTTCTTTCCAATTTGTTCCTGTTTCAAGGTTGGGTTTTTTTTGTTGTTGTTGTTTGGTTTCTTATCTTTGACTGAAACCTGAGAGGTGGCTGAACCCAGCGAAGGAGCAGCTGGAGCAGCAGCAAATGGTTTGCTGGGTTGTTTTTTTTTTTTTTCCTCTTTTCTGTAACAACCTGTAACCAAATTCTCCAGAGAATTTTCTCCTGGGGAAAAAAATGCTAAAAAGCTCCCTGTTTTAAAGCCTCCTCACAGAAGCAACTTTGAGACACAGCCTGGCCTCTGTTTAACCCTCCCTGTGCTTGGCTGCGTGACTCTGCATGTCACAAGCTGCCCCCTGGAAAAGAGGAGATTTGGGACACTTTGCTCCCGAATTCAGGGCTCGAGGCACGGCACAAGCAGGAGACAAAGGCAAACCAGCAGGATTTAAGCAGAGCAATCCCTACCAACCCATCGGGGGGGATCCGCTTGAACCGAGCCGGGAGCAGCGAAGGGGCTGAGCCGGGTGTCCAGCAGGTGCTGGGGAGATGGGGACAGGGGACAGCAGGCAGCTGGCTCCCCTCGGGGAGGGAAGGAGCTGTCAGAGGATGCTGCTGGAGCCGGGAGAGCCGCGGGGGTCGGTCCTTACCGTGGCATCTTCGCCGGCGCAGTGGCTGATGACTCGCTGGCCCCCCGGGTGCCTGTTTGCCCACTTGGTGACATTATAAACCTTTCGCTCTATCACCAGCCACTTGTCCGTCCTCAGGTTGTGCTTCTGGATCTCCTCCCAGGTGTAGAAGCGGATCTGCGCCGCCGGCTCCCCCGAGTCCCCCCCTTGCTCACCCCCTTTCCCCATGGGGCCACTCGATTCTTTTGTCTTCTTGACCAGAGGGGGAGAGGAGGGGGGAGAACCTGTCCCTGCTCCTCTCGGGGATGTGCCGGACGGGAAGAGCTTTCCTGGCGGGATTGAACTCAGCTGATCCCCTGCTCCCTCCCTTCGCCTTCGCTCATGTCCTCCCTTCTCTTTGTTTCTCGCTTCCCTCCGCCTGCTCGGAAGTGCCCCCTAGGCTGGCTGTCCCCGCACTGATGCACTTTATCCTCGCACATAGCCCTGTGTTTGGAGGCAAGCTCGGCCCCTTCCACCCACACGCCCCCTCGCACCCCCCTCTCGGGCATCCCCCCCGGGCATTCTCCTCCCTCGGCATCCCCTCCCTCTCCCAGCATCATCCTTTCTCCCAGACATTCTCCTCCCTCCCGGCATCCCCCCCCCCTCCCCAAACTCTGCATCCTCCTCCCCGCGGGCATCTCCCCCTGCCCGGCACGCCGCCCCCCTCTCCGCGGCATCCCCCCCGCTCCGCTCCGCTCCGCCCGCTGCCGGGGCTCTCCCGGCGGGATCAGCCGAGTCCCAGCGCCAATCCCGGCTGTCCCGCCGCCCTCCCGCTCCCGCCCATTGGCCCGGCCCGATCTTTCGAAGCGGCTGCGGGCCGGGACCGCCGGGGGACGGGAGCCCCTCGCCTCCTCCTCCTCCTCCTCCTCCTCCACCTCCCGCTCCGAGCTTCGTGTCCTCGAGATTTTTTGGCTCCTGATGTAAAGAGCTGCCCCCGCCGTTTTTTTTTCCTTTTCCCGCGTTATTTTTCTTGCCCTCCCCCTTCTTTCCCCCCTTCCTTTTCCCCGTTTTCTTTTTTTTTTTCCTTCTTGATTTCCTTTTCTGCCCTCTCCTCCTTCCTCCCTTTTCTCCCCCTCCCCTTCCCTCCTTTCCCACTTCCCTCCTTTCCCCTCTTTTCCCTCCCTTTATCCCCCTTTTCCTCCTTCTCTTTCCCACTTTTCCCACCTTTCCCCCTTTCTCCTGTTTCCTCTTCTTCCCTCTTTCCCCCTTTCATCAATTCTTTCCCCTCTTCTTCCTTCTTGCCCCCTTTTTCCTCCCTTCTCCTCTTCCCTCCTTCTCCCCTTCCTGCCTTTTCCCCTTCCACTCCTTTTCCCTCTTTTTTTCCCTTCACTCCTCCTCCTGCTTCCCCTCTTTCCACCCTTTTCTCCTCCTTCCTCTCTCCTTTTAATATTTTTTACCATTTTTACTCTTTTTGTAATCTTTTTCACTATTTTTACTCTTTTTTTCTCTCCCCCCCCCCTTTTCCATACATTTTTCTGCTTTTTCCTCCTTTTTCTGCCTTTCCCCCCCCCAGACTTCTCACCCCACTATTCCCTGCTGAGCTCAGAAAGGAGCTATTGCTGTTCTGCCCAAAATCTGCATTGTTTTGCTCTGTTTTTGCCAGGCTGGCAGACTTCACAGCTTTGCTGTGGCACAAGCAGAGCTGGTTGAGCTCTGCTGCCCCAGGCCATGCTTTTATTAACGGGTGGGATAGTGCCATCTTTGCCATCTTTTCCTTGCCGTGAGGCACTTTATTGTACACAATTCCTGCGTTAGGTTATGCAAGGTGTGGTGTGGCAAGGAAAAGAACAACACAGACCTCTTTCCCTGCGGCTCGGTTTACCTCTGACAGGACTTGTGGCCACTTTCCAGGGCCAGGCAGGTGTGATCCCCAGCTTTCCTGGCAATAGGAAGCTTTTCCTTGAATATTTTGCATGAATAAGTGGGAGGATTATTAATCTTTCCTGTAGTGGCAGAGCAGGGCCTAAGGAGGGGAAGGAACCCACAGGGTTAACCATAGAATCACAGAAGGATTTGGGTGGGAAAGGACCTTAAAGACCATCCAGTTCCAATCCCTTGCTATGGACAGGGAAATCTTCCACTATCCCAGGTTGCTCTAAGCCCCATCCAACCTGGCCTGGAACACTTCCAGGGATGGGGCAGCCACAGCTTCTCTGAGAAATCTGTGCCAGGGCCTCAGCACCCTCACAGGGAAGGATTTCTTCCAATCCAAATCTCTCCTCTTTAGCTTTGTGCCAAGCCATGCCAGAGCTTTCCTCTGTTTCTGCCTGGTGTTAATGCTGCAGGATGGCTTCAGCCTGTTGGACAATCTTTGCCTGTGGGGTGGGGTGAGGAAAGTCAGAAATGACAGGAATGTTTTGCTAAGACATGCAAGTTTTATTTAGTTTGGTTCAAAATAGCCCTGTGACAAGGATCAAACTAAATTACAGCCAGACACCACATTAAGGTGGACTTGAAACTTGTTGCTTGTGATGAGGGAAAAGTTCTTTGAATTTGGGGATTTTAAGCCTATAGGTGTGTCTGGATATGTACAACTCAGGAAAAAATCCTTCCCTGTGAGGGTGCTGAGGCCCTCACACAGGTTTCCCAGGGAAGCTGTGGCTGCCCCATCCCTGGAAGTGTCCCAGGCTGGATTAGACAGGGTTTGAAGCAGCCTGGGATAGTGGAAGGTGTCCCTGCCCATGGCAGGGGGTTGGAATAGGATGAGCTTTAAGGTCCCTCTCAACCCAAACCCTTCCTGGATTCTATGTTGATTCTATGAAATGAGCTGAAAAGGAGGTTGGTCCATTTTGGAATTTACCTGTAGATAGACAAAAGAAGCAAAATCAGCTCCCAGAACTCTCCACCTGGATATTTCCCATGGAAAATTGCACCATAACTTAATGACAAGCCATTGAAAGATTCTTCTAAAACAATCCCTGCTGCTCTCAGCCTCCTGCAGCACAGCCAGCCAGGCTGTCAGGCTTCAGGCAGGGCTTGTTCCGAGTTTTCTTTGGCTCCTGGGACACAAACCAGCCCCAGCAAAGAGAGGAGAACAGGCTCTGCTCTATGGCCAAGTGGGTGAAAGGCTGCGGTCGCTGCCCGGTGTAGCTTTAGCAGCACAAAGAGCTTGTGTGAGGGACATAAAAGCCCTGAGTTTAACCAAAGAGTCACGAGATGTGGGCAGAAAAGGTGAGGATTGTGAAAGGGAGCAAAGTATGGGAAGGGGGGATGTAAAAGTGGAAGAGTTTTTGCAGGGAGCACATGTAGAAATGGCATGTCTGCTCTTCAGCTCATGAGTCAGAGAAGGATTTCTCACTGGAGTAGACTGGAATGGTGAAAAAGCAGGGAAAATTGGCAGCTCAGGGATCTTTACTGTCTCATGCATTGGTTTAATGTAAAAAAAGTTCCTTATCCCTGAGGAAAGCACTTTAAAAATGTAGCAAAATCACAACATTTTCTGTGTTAGTTGTCTTATCCCATTGTGGAGTTTTATGTAGGAGGCAAGGTCTGGTAAGTTTTTTTGGCAAGGTCTGATAAGTTTCTTTTAATTTGGTTTTTAGAAAGGACTAGACTTTGACAGCAGCACGCAGACTGGCACCAGCACATGGAAATGCCCTGTAGCTGTGCTGCAATCCTCATGGATGCAGGGAAAATCCTCCTTTTCACCCAGTTTATAGTATGAGATCCACCACCCGGTAAGGCCAGATGGCTCCAAGGCATGAGGTGGGAAAAGGAGGCAGCAGGAAAGAGCAGTGAACAGGGGAAAGACACAGAACAGCTTTCTGGAGGGGAAGAAGGCAGGAACTGAGGATTTGGGGAGAAAAACGGAGTGAAATTCATATTTAGCTGCACCTTTAAACTTGTTGATACTTTTAATAGTCTTTTTGGTACCTTTTTCCTTTCTGCCAAAGAAAAATGCGTGTGAGGAGAGAAAGGACCCCAGGTTTTCCCTGTCTTTCACAAGACGGAAAGGCTGAGGAGCTCTGAACATAAAAATAAATAATAAATTGAATAATAAATTTAAACATAGTGGGAAACAGCTGGGCTGGGAATGGGGGGCTGGAGCCTTAAGTGAGGGAACCCAGTGATTAGGTGGGAATCCTGCAGCAGTCTATGCATTTAAAACAAACTGCTACCAAAGATTTCCTTGATATTTTTTACTCTGACTTATTCCACTTCTTCTCTAGTCCTGGGAGAGTGGCTGAGAGCTGAGGAACTTTGAGAGGGAAACAACCAACAAAGGAACAGAAATCCCCATTGTTTGGCCATGGCTGGCAGGGATTCCACGTTCTGCAGTGGATCTGGGGCTGCCCGTGGGTTTATCAGGGTCAGGGCACAAACTGCCAGGGGAGCAGGGGAGGGAATCACACTCAGAAAGCAGCAGGCACTGCAGCAGGGCAGGAATAAGGAGAGAAATGCTCTGTCCTGATGCTGCTTTGTAATGATTTCTAGTGCAAGTCCTGCTGATATTCCCATGTTATCATCAGATCCTTACCTTTTGTTCCTTACTCAGGTTTTGCTTCCAAAAGTGTACAACTCTAAACAATCACCACCTCACTCCCTCAGTTGCTAATCTGAATTTATGACTTCTGAAGGACAGAAAATAAGCTTATTTTTATCTCCTCCCTTACACAGAGCAACTCCTGGATGTTTTTCTTGCCAAGATGCAAACTCCTCACAATCTCAGTCTTTTTTTGCATCCAAACAGTCACTTTTGCATTTATCAGTCAGTTGAGTTATTAGAGCAGAGCGCTGAGCAAATATTCCATGAGCAAATATTCCAAGTTACACTGTTTGTATGGAAAATCAAGACTTTTTTTGTGGGTAGGAAGTGTTAGCAACCCTAACGAAGAGTTCTGGGTACAACACTAACTCATTTAGGCCAACTTATCCCAGTATTCCAGCTCATTCCCAATAATACAACCAGAATAAAGGCAATATTTCCGATTTCTCTCTCTTCTGCTGGTGTTACACAGATGCTTGCAGTGGATCCTAAGCCTGGTGTAGGAATGGTGTTACAGGGAGCCGTCAAGCTCTTCCCTGGTACTAACACAATGACTAAATTAGTGGTTTCCTGCTGCATTTGCTTCATCAACGTGGCTGTTTTAATTGCACTGATGACAGAAGCTTATAAATCATGCCACCACAATTCCCCTGTGCCTGCAATCTTCAGCTCTTCTTAGGCTGAATCAAAGCCAAGAACTGAGTCTTCTTTTAGGCTCTGCCCTTTTAAACTGTTTTTCAGCATTTGTTGTTTTCCTTTTATTTTTTTTTCCTGTGGTTTCAGACCTCACCAACCATCACTGTAACTCATTTTCTCTAAAAGGAGAAAAGAAAGACTGCAGTCCTTTCAACCCATCTCCCTCTTTCCCTGATTACTGGTTTGGTCACCAGATGCCCAAATATTTAGTGAATATTTAGTGATCCCTCACCACCCAGGTCACTTGGGTATTTTAAAGCATGTTCCAGCCAAATCATGGTAGTGAAATAAGGAATTTTAGTATATTTTCTCCAAATTCTGGTGATCCCCAGTCACCAGATTTGCAGGCTGATCAGAGGAGTGAACCAAAGAGCATCTCTTCCCTCCCCTTGGATTTTTGGTGGCTCATGGTAGTGGGTTTGGTTCATGATGGTGGTTTTGGTAGTCTGGGGAGCTGGGTCACAGCATGATGGTGACAGCAAATACAGAGGTGGAAGCAGTGAAGGTAAAACAAGGAGTCAGGGCACTGAAGGACTCATTTTACCTGGTTAATTGTGTTGCAGCAGGGATTGATGCCAGGAATCCCAGCTGGATGCAGGATGCTGGTGAGTCTATGACAGCAGCTGGTTTTTCCCTGGTTGTTTTCATGACAAAGGTCCCATTCTTGTCTCTGAGACACCCATTGAAATCCCGAGTGGGGCAAGGGCAGGGCAAACAAGCACTGCTGGCAACTGGCAGGACACAGAAAGCTTCCCTGCTGAGGGCTGGTGATTCCAGGAGCCTCCATGGCTTGTCTTGAATCATCTGCTGAGGGGAAAACAATCACAGCCAGGGATTTCATGTCAGAAGGAGCTTGGAAGAAAATTCCAGGGGTTGTTGTATAATTTGTGTTAATAAGGCATTAACAGCCCTTATAGCTGCAGAAACCAGAGGAAGCACATGAAGGGAACAAGAGTGGATTTTATCAAGTTTAGTGGTGCTTTTTGCCTGTTAAGATCCCTCAAAGCAAGTATCCAAAGGTTTAACTCTTATAGGAAGATGGAATTTGTTTGCTTTTAACAAATACAGCAAAAAGAAAACTGATCTCTGCATGTCCCCTGTATTCCTGATAAAAGATCATAAATATCAACTAAATTTAGGATAAATATTCTGTTGTGCAATTGATGATGGGGAAAAAAAAGATAATTTGAATCAATTACTGCACTGTTCTCAATATAATGATGTTTAAAAAGATACTAAACATCCATTAATGTTTATTAATATGAATTGCCGAAGGGATGGAAATAAAAATGTTCCATCCAGTGTTTTGCAGGCACAGAATTCCAAGATGTGATGTAGCCATCAGGTGATGCAGCCTGGTGGCTCTTTGTTTCTATGGTTACCTTCAACTGGAATTGCTGTAACTAGGTCAGATTGGAAGGTGTGAATGGAAACAAAGAAATCTGGGATCAATAACCAGAGTTCAGGGAGAAGGCTGCTGCTGCTATTGGAAAGGGAGATGAGTGCAGGGAGAGGAATTTTAATTTGTAGCTCATATGGATGAGGTCCCACACAGAGGGATTGGTCTGTTTTGGCATCATTCACTCTTCCAGTGTTACTCTGCTGTCTAAAGAATCATCTGCAGGGTTTTGATGTGATTTACCTGTGGCAACACCTTCCCTCTCTCTGGCTGCATATCCAGGCATGAGCAGCCAAAAGGAGCCTCAGGAACAGGAAAGGCTGAGGCAGCTGGAAGGGAGAGGCAGAACAGATGGAAGAGAGGGAGGGATCTTCTGGAAAGGGGAAGCAAAATCAAGGGTAGGGAAGATATGTCACAATCAGCATAGAAATAAGGAGAAACAGGTTGTAAAAGTGGTTCAGAAGAAGGAACTTGAGTGTGAGGAAGGGAAACTCCCTGTGATTGCCTTAAGTTTTAGCTTTCATATTTTCCAGATTCTGCACTGCATTAGTATATAACTCTGAACTTCACATAAAGTGTTCGCAAGTTGTCTCACAGTTTAGTTAGACAAAACAATCCTTTTCCAGCCCCAGAACCAAGGACACCGTTGCAGCTTCGAGCCCAAATGTGTAAACAACAGGGAATTGAGGAGAGCAAACTGGGAGGATGGGACTTCATAACTCGAAGCTGTAATCGGACAATCAACCCCAATATGTAAGTGGACCAAAACTTATGAAAGTGTGAAAACTCATGACCAGTCCTTCATCTTGGGTCCATCTTGGCTAGAGACATGGCCAGGTTCTTGTTGTGCCCAAGGTGTATACTTTGAAGGCCTTTTAAGAAAGACCTACTTTATTCCTTTAACTCTGTCTAGCCTCTGTTCCAGGTAGCCTCTCAAGGCATCACCTGGAAGGACAGTGGAGACAGGTGGGGTTTGGTCTCTCCCCCACGCAACAAGTGACAGGACAAGAGGAAACAGCTTCAAGGTGTGCCAGGGGAGGTTTAAGTTGGATTTGAGGGAGAATTGTTGTCAAGGGTTGACAAGCCCTGGACCAGACTGTTGGGGCAGTGGTGGAATCAGCTGGGGGGATTTAAAAACCGCGTGAATGAGGCATTTGGAAGCGTGTTTCCGTGGCGCCCAGCAACAGGACAAGGAGCAAAAGCTACAAACTAAAACTCCGGAGGTTTCACCTCAACGTGAGGAAGAACTTTACATTGAGGATGGCAGGGCACTGGGGCAGGCTGCTCAGGGACCTCAGGAAGGATGTGGAGTCCTCCTCTCTGGAGTCTCCAAACCCACGTGGATCCTGTGCCACCTGCTCCAGGTGACCCTGCCTTGGCAGGGTCAGGTTGAACTGAATGATGCCCAGAGCTCCTTTCCAACCCGAACGCTCCCGTGGTTCTGTGACTGACGGGCTGGGCAGTGCTGGGGGAACTCG
The DNA here is from genome assembly GCF_015832195.1 of Motacilla alba alba. Lineage (NCBI taxonomy): Eukaryota > Metazoa > Chordata > Aves > Passeriformes > Motacillidae > Motacilla > Motacilla alba. Next base: position 8,177,906 of record NC_052020.1, on the reverse strand, counting down.
CCGCTCTCCACGAAATGATTCCGGGGGCCATCCCAGCCCAGCCAGCCCGCATTCCCTTCCGTCCCGCGGTGCCACCCCCGACCCCCCCGGCATCCCGGCCGCCCCTCCGGGCCCCGGGGGCGGGCGCACGGCGGGCGCAGCCCAGTGGGCGGGGGGCACCGCGGTGGGCGTGGGGACCCCGGGGAGGCGGAGCGGGGCCGAGCCGAGCCGAGCCGAGCCCGGGCGAGCCGAGCCCGGCCATGGAGGGTTCGGAGCCCGTCCGGGGCGAGATGCGGCGCTTCACCTGGGAGGAGATCGGGCAGCGGAACGGGAGGGGGCCGGCGCCGCAGGAGCGCTGGCTGGTGATCGACAGGAAGGTGTACGACATCAGCCACTTCTGCCGGAGACACCCGGGGGGCTCCCGGGTCATCAGCCACTACGCCGGGCAGGACGCCACGGTGAGCGGCCGGCTGCGGCCCCGGCAGCGAGGGCTGGGGGAGGGATGAGCGCGGAGCGGGATCTCCGGGGCTGGGAGCGGGATTCCCGGGCTGGCAGCAGGCAGGGAGCCCGTGTCGCACGCCTGGACACTCGCTGTGCCACACGCGCGGACGCCGGGAGCGGTGCGCAAGGGAGCGCGCAGCGCGCACGCTCCGCCGGGAATTGTTTGGGATTGTTGTTTGAGGAAGCGCTGCTGAAGGAGTGACTGAAAAGCCGCAGCCGGGATAAAAAAACCAACCCAGTCGCCGCGGTAATTTTTGCACGCAGAGGAGTATCGGGTGCTGGCAGCCGTGTGGCACACGCGGTGACAGAGTTGCTGTTTGCAGCGCGGGTGCCTTCGCCTTGCTCAACTCGCCGAACCCGAGATGGTACTGGAGCAGAATGTCGCTGATAGTCGTATTTCAGTCACGAAACAGGAATGAATCACTCGTGCCTGAGTGCCAGCGGCTGTTGCAGAGTGGAGTACATGCTGCTGGAGTAGGGTGGCTTTGCCAGCGGTGTTTCCTTCCTTTGTCTGCTTGTGCCTTTTCCATGAATCTCTCCAAACGCGCGTGTTTGGACCCAAGGGTGGATATGGGGTGGGAATCCACCTCTAGGATGGTGTTGGTGAGCTGTGTTTCAGCCAGGCTGAAACTTGAGATCTCCGCGTGAAGATGCCGTCGCAGGAATATCATTTAGATCCAGAAATGACAAGTGAATGTGCAGCATTTCGCGAGGGCAGGGTGCACATGTGCGTTTTCAAAGCCCTGCCCCTGGCACAGGGTGCCCAGAGAAGTGGTGGAACCCATCCCTGGAAGTGTTCCGGGCCTGGCTGGGTGGAGGTTGGAGCAACCTGCAAGGTGTCCGTGGCAGGGGGGAATGAGATGAGCTCTGAAGGGCCTTTCTCACCCGAACATTCTGAGTTTCTGTGAGCAGAAAGGGGTCAGCCCATGGAGTTAGCAGGGCTTCGTGGTGGGATTGCAGCCAGCTGCATTCTTTAGGTGATGGTGATGATATCAGTGCCATTGCTGGCTGCAGCTGAACTGCTGACGGCTCAGAAACCCCTGCCAAGTTTTACTTCCCAGTGGTTTTGTCCCTGGGGATCAAAAGAACGAGACTCCACAAAACCAGGAAAAACTAGGAAGTAAAGGAAGAACTCCTCTGGTTCACTGCTCTGATTTCCAGAAGGTGCAGTCAGCCGTCCCCTAACCCCCAGCTGGGATTGCACTCCAGGTTTTACAGCCTCCATGCAAAGGATTGGTCTAAATGTGTGGTACCATCCTCCCCTGCTCTGCCCACATACTCCTCCCCATTTCCTCCCTCTTTTCTAATGAGAAGATGCAAATGTTGGTTCCCCTCTCTTTTTCCCTTTTTTATTCAGTGACCCTGAGCAGGGAGGATGCTACAGCTGACCTAGAGCTGGCAACACCAGCCAGATTTTTAACCCCTTTCCTGACCAGAGATCTTTTAAAAGCACGTTTTATTTTAAAAGCACACAATGATGGCCTAGTAATTATAGTGATAAACAATGCATCTATCTTGCAGGAATCTTACAAAGTGATGCCCAGCAAGCAAATATTGTCCCAGAAAATTTAAAAACCCCACATCCTTAGGCTGAGGGAGATTGTAAAAATATGCTAATTTGGGCATCAGAGAAATGTCAAAAAGGAGGTAAATGGGAGATCAGGAATTAGATACCAAAGTGCCATGTGTGCCTACAGGATTTGTAATTTAAATATAGGGACAGAGTCTGTAGTGATAGCAGCCACTAATGGGTTTTTTCACCTGGTTGCCATGGAGATTGACACCACATTTAGATAATAAAAGTAACTGGTTTCCCCAACAGGAATCTTTTGAATGGTCCAGCATATCATGGAATAGATTTCTTTTGCTGCCACCTGAATGATGGTTTTTCTTCCTCCTGTTCCTCTGTCTGCATTTCAGGATCCTTTCATTGCTTTTCATCTTGACAAGGCGCTGGTAAGGAAGTACATGAACCCTCTCCTGATTGGGGAACTGGCTCCAGATCAGCCCAGCTTTGAGCCCAGCAAGAACGTGAGTGTCATAAAAACTTGCTTTTGGGGTTGAACTTGTACTGTTTAACTTTTCTGACTGGCAGGCAGAACTCCTTGTACGTAAGATCATAGGATCTCCTGGAATCACTGTTGGCTGAAGCTTCATTTCACATCGTTATTTGTAGTTTTAGCAAAGATTTGTCTCCAGGTGACCCTCAGCTTTCCCCCTTTTTAGCCCTGAGAGGGAAAACTATGCTCCTGTTGATGTTCCTGAGGTGTTTTCTGACCAGTGGATGTTTTTGGGTCTCCCCACAGAAAAAGCTGGTGGAGGATTTCCGTGAACTCCGTGCCACCGTGGAGAGGATGGGGCTTCTCCAGCCCAACCACGCCTTTTTCATCCTCTATCTCTGCCACATCTTGATGCTGGATGTTGCAGCCTGGCTCATCATCTGGTATTTTGGAGCATCCTTGGTGCCTTTCCTCTTCTCTGCTGTGCTTCTGGGCACTGTCCAGGTGAGCAACTACACAAAATAAGCCCCAAACAGCCAAATTTGGGACTTAGCTGCTTGTTGCCATAAGCAGGAGACAGATCTTACCATAATGGACTTCCCCAAATCCTGCTTCTCTCTGGATTCCACCAAAAGGCAAAACTACACATGCTGCTGTGGCAGAGCAGGCTTTGCCTCTCTTTTTCCTCCCCACATTCCATCAAAGCCTTCCTTATTCCAGCCTTCCCCACAGGATGAAAGCTGTGCCCCGCTCCTGAGCTCCACGGTGCCAGAACTCCGAGGCAGTGTGCAGGGGCCAAGCCACTGTGTTCCCATGGGAACTTGCAGGGAGTTAGAGGAGAGGGCAGAGCAGCTCTCAAAGCCCCAGCTATTCCTCCCGTGGCCAGCTGATCCCCTTGGAATTACAAGTACTTGGAGGAGGCAGCAGCAAGCTGCTCCTTAAAGGAGACTTTGTTGCCCATTTCAGAGAAGTTTTGTGAGGGAATAAATGCTGGTTCTCAGCTCTGTGGCTGTTTTTTTTCTCATGACTTTTTTTCCCTTCCTCATGAAAACAACTGTCCAGGACTAAAAGTCATTAGGCAGAGTCTGGAGTGCACTAGTGTGTCGTGAAAAAGGAGAATTGGGATTGGGCTCTGGCAGTGGAAGCGCTTTTGCTGTCCAGGGATACGTTGTGAGGAGCGTGGGAGTAGGAGAAGAAAGCCCTTTTCAGACATAGCCCCTCCTGACAGTTCTTTTTCCCCACTGTTGTATCCTTAATTCCAGGCCCAGGCTGGCTGGCTCCAGCATGATTTTGGACACCTGTCAGTCTTCAGCAAGTCCAGGTGGAACCACTGGGTGCACAAGTTCGTCATCGGCCACCTCAAGGTGAGCACTGGCCATGGGGAGGTGCTGCCAGAGCCCTGCTCTGCAGCCAGAACCAATCCCAGGGTAAGGAGAGAGTTGAGGGCAGAAGATCCACCTTCTTTAGGGCACTTTCTTCTCGTCCATTCCCACAGGGAGCCCCGGCCAGCTGGTGGAATCACCTCCACTTCCAGCACCACGCCAAACCCAACTGCTTCCGGAAGGATCCCGATGTCAACATGCACCCCTTGTTTTTTGCTTTGGGGAAAACCCTCTCTGTGGAGGTGAGACCTGAGGGAAGCTGGGAAGTGACAGCAGTAGGATTCAAATTTGGGGAGCTGCAGAGAGCTTGGACGCTAATTAGTATGATTTCATATGATTCTACTTTGCCTTCCTTTGTCTCTAATATTCCTCAGTAATATTCCAGCAATTCTGAGACCTTTATATTCTTCAAACTTCACTCAAAGTTATTTTTGCAGTGTTGGAAGATAAGAATGAAATATTTGTCATGATTACAAGTTCCTATTTCCCTTGATGAGAGAATTTCAGTTTTATGAAGATCAGAATTACAAGTTGTTCTCTTTTGCCAAGATCAGTGTGACTAATTGTAGTGACCTGGGGATGGAAGCAGCAGATGACAAGCCAGGGCTGTCTGGAACTTTTACAATTCCTGATCAAAGAAGCTTTTTTAGTGGTCTCAGCCTGCAGTGGGTGTCACAGTGGTTCCCATCTGGAGTCCAGCTCTGTTTCTGGTACAGCTCTGCAGTTAAATGAGTGGCTTTAGCATTTGCTGTCCTTTAAAAAAAAAAAAAAAAAGGCGAAGTAAATTCACAGTGTCACTTTAAATGCTCTGATTTGCATTGAATTTAAGGGATGGGCTATTGGGAATTAATTTGAGCATGAACAGGGATATCATGGCATTCCTTAAGGAAGCCAGTGGCTTTGTCTGTTATGTTTGTACAGCAAACATTGAAAAATGAGCAGCCTCAGAGGGAAGATATTCTGTTCACCCTCATTCTTGTGCACAGTTTCATGCCTAGATGCTCACGTCTCTGTTTTCCAGACTAATTGCAAGGAGATGGGAATTCCACACACTGCCATCTTCATTAACAGTATCATAACAGTACCATAACTTGGGTTTTTTAATTCTGAAGCTCTGCTTTGTCAGCAAACCGTTTGTGTGGGTTTCTATTTCAGCATTTTTAGGCAGCTTGTGCCCTCTGTAGGGGCAGAGCTTCCTGTGCAGGTCGCTGTGTGTGTGCAAGGCACTGCCAAGCCCCTTCTGCACGGTGAAAACTCACCCAGGCTGAGGTTCCAGGGGATGGTGGATGCTGGCTTGGTTGGACAGAACATCTCCTGGAAGTTTAGGAATGTGTGCACGGGTATCTTCATGGCCTGAGTAATTTGTGTATTTTAACAGCTTGGTGTGCAAAAGAAGAAATTCATGCCTTACAACCACCAGCACAAGTACTTCTTCATCAGTGAGTACCCTCCCCCGTGCAGTTCCATGGCCAGCAGTCACTCTGCCCCTTGTTTTCCTATTCCATCCCATCCTGCTGGGATAATTCATGGCTCTGTTTGTCCCTGCAGTCGGCCCCCCAGCGCTGGTGCCCCTTTATTTCCAGTGGTACATCTTCTACTTCGCCGTGCAGCGGAAGCAGTGGGTGGTGAGTCAGCTCCACGGGGCCAGGGGGCTTCTCCTGGGTTTAGGGATGAATTCCAGTGCCAGATTTACTGAGAGTTGTGTGTGTCTGCAGCAAAAGATGTGGGTATAGATTTGGCAATGGTGTTTGCCAAAGGGGGATCTTCCACAGCCTTTCTTTGTGAAAGATCCTCTGGGGAACAAAAGATGTTCTCTGGTGTTCGGGGTTTGGGGTTTCTCACTGCTTGGTTCCTCTTTAGATCCAGAGAAAACGTGGTGCTGTAGAGCATGTCCTGTCTGGTGTTGGCCCTCTGCTGGGCTCATGGAACCAGGATAATTCCTGAGCACAGGGAATGGCTGGTGTCAGGTTACTTTGTGATGAGGCTGGGGAGGAAAAATTGATCAGTAGAAGATGTTATGGGAGATTTTAAAGGGAGTGATGGTAAATTCAGAAGTCAGAAATTCTTCCTTTTAATGAAGTTTTCCCTGTCCCCTGTACTACAGGACCTGGCCTGGATGCTGTCCTTCTACATCCGATTCTTCCTCACCTACTTCCCCTTCCTGGGTGTGAAGGGTACCCTGGGGCTCCACCTGTTAGTCAGGTATCATCCAACTTACAATTCCAACATTTTCTCTGCCCAGTTTGTATCAATCCTTCATGTCAGCTTTTCTCCAGCCCCCTGGTTATTTTTCTCATCACTCCCTGTTCTTCTCTCTCCTGATCCTTTCAGTGGGACAGGGGTGGTTTCCTGTCAGGCTGCAGGAGGTGGAAGGTGTGTGTAGGTCTGATCTGTTTTGGTTTCTGGTGTTCATTTTGTCAGGCAACCACCAGCTGGTGTGTGCACAAGTGTTTTGTACAGACTTGTCACATCATGGGTGTGTGATCTGTGATGGTTTTTTGTTTTTGCACAGGTTTATAGAAAGCAACTGGTTTGTCTGGGTCACGCAAATGAATCACATCCCCATGCACATTGATTACGATAAGAATGTGGACTGGTTCTCTACCCAGGTGAGACCTTATTTATGGAGATCTGTGACAGTTCTGGGTGTGTAAAATCCATCTATCTCAGCCTGGCCACCTCTTGTTGGCTGGAACTAACTCCTGGAGCTGTTTTGTGCAGCCAGAATTCCTGTGGGGATGAGAAACCTGTGTTTGAGATGGGGCATTGCTAAAATAATACTTAAAACAGGACTTCTTTTTTTTTCCTTTCAGCTCCAGGCAACCTGCAATGTTCATCAGTCCTTGTTCAATGACTGGTTCAGTGGCCACCTGAACTTCCAGATCGAGCACCAGTGAGTGGAAACAGGAGTTGGGAATAGTTCCAAGGAGTGCTAGATACACCAGGGCTGAAGAGCCTCCAAGGTCCCTCTATCAGCTGAGACAGGAGCAAAAGATAATGTTGGGTTTGTGTTGTGCTCTTTGTGTGGGAACAGAACAGGAACTCCAAAAAGAAAATTTCTGGAGCACCAGTGAGCACCAGCACCACTTCAGATCTAAGCTGCATGGCACAGGGGGGAGAATTCCCAGCACGGGCACTGAAGGGACACGAGAGGGACCATTGCAGAGCACCCATGGCTTTGGCACAAGGGGAGCTTGGGGCACTTCCAGAATCAGGCACAGCAGCGGGGCCAGGATTCCATGTGGTGGTGAGGGATGCCATTGAATCAGCACCTCCTTTTCCCACAGCCTTTTCCCTACAATGCCACGGCACAACTACTGGAAGGTGGCCCCTCTGGTGAAGTCCCTGTGTGCCAAGCATGGCATTGAGTACCAGTGCAAGCCTCTGCTCACGGCCTTTGCAGACATCGTGCAGTGAGTATCGACCTGCCCGTTCCCAAGTCGAGGGCTGTCAGTGCTGTGGAGGCAAAAGGGGAGGGGATGGACAGGCAGGGGCAGCCTCTAAAGGTCCCTTCTGACCCAAATCACTTCATGATCTCCTTTGCTTCGTCTGTAGAATGCTCCCCACGAGGCTCTGGATGGAACACGGGGTTCATTCCCTTGTTTCTCTCTTGGCAGCTCTTTGAAAGATTCCGGGGAGCTCTGGCTGGATGCTTATCTACATAAGTAAGCAGCAGTGGATCCTTGCAGGGGAATTCCCCAGCCTTGCTGCCTCCTGTGGTGGTCACCCTGAAGATCCTGCCCTGAGGAGAGCTGGCTAAGCCAGATTTGGGGAGGTGGTGCTGCTTAATTCCATGGATGAATGTAATTAATATGATTTTTCCCTTTTTTTGGTTGTTTTTTGTTTGTTGCTTTTTTTTTTTTTTTTGTAATATGTGCTCTTAATTTTTTCTTACTCTTCTTTCATTCCTCTTCTCTGGTGCTGAGTTCTGGGGAGAAGCTGGATGGAGGAGGTTGTGTCCCATCGAGCTGGGGACAGCTTTGGGACTGGGAACAGGTTCCTTTCCATCTGCTGATCCTTCATTTGCTGAGTGTATAGGAGGGAAGCTTCTTATCTAACATAGGCTTTTTGGGGTGGCTCTCACTGTGAGTGTAGTAAGAAAGTTGGGACAGCATGAAATCAAGCAATGTGGGAATTAGGGAAATGTGGAAGCTGTAGGGAATGGGGTAGGTTCAGTATTTTCAAATCCCTGTTTGTAACAGGGAGCTCCCAGACCAATCTATACATATGTGGGTGGGGTGGGGAGGTGCAGGCAGCAGTTCTCTAGGAACAGGATCTGGTTAGAGGCCTAATTGAGGCAGGGAAACAGGAAAGTGGAAGTTTTTCCATATGCCATATTCTGTGGGAATGCTGCCCTCCACACCTCTGGAAGCCTCTGCGTTATTTGGCCACTGGTGACATTCCAGGGGGGATCTGCAAGGGGTTTCCTCTGCGCCAGACTTTGGAGTGTTACGAAGCCATTACTGAGTCAGAAGAGAGAGAAGCCTGTCCCATCCATACCCAGGATCCCTACAAGAGTGACTAAGGAAGCGAAAGCGTTCCAGACCAGGCTGGACAAGGCTTGGAGCAGCCTGGTTTAGTGGAATACAGTAAACCGTGGCAAGGGATGGAATGAGCTGAGCTTTAAGGTCCCTTCTAACCCAAACCTTTCTACAGTGATTCTGTGTGAAGGGTGATCATAATCACTCTGTGATTGCCTGAAGCTTTGGGCTTTTTTGGACCTTTGGGTGATTTGTTAAAAGGAGAGAATTCCTGGCTCATGGAGAGTGAGGCATTCCTGCCTGAGCAGCAGACAAATCTAAGGAAGTTAGAAAGGTGGTGGGGGTCAGCCTGCTGTTTAAAAGTGTTTAACTTTTCATTCAGCTGCAGATCCACAGGCACACCTCAGCCAAAACATTGCTGGCCTCCCTCTCTTGGATGATGTGCCTTCCAAACACACTGTTAAATCCTGTGGGATTTACTGAATGGTTTTACTGCCTTTTCTGGGGCCTTTTCATTTACTGCCCCAGCATTACAAATGCCAAACCAGGATGTAGCACCTGCTACATCACTGAGGAAGGTGCTCCATCACCCTGGGCCCCCAGGGACTGGTGGGTTAGAATCCAGGAGGAATGGGTTGATTTTGAGGAATTTTTTCCCAATCAACATCCAAAATGAGGATGAGGTGTTGCCAGAATGGAAGAAACAGATCTTCTCAGGCCAAGAGTGTTGTTAACTACAGGATAAAATTGTAATGGGAGTAACAATACAATAACACATATATAATATATATTATATTGTTATTGTTATAATATAATATTGTTATATAATAACAATACATCATACAATCAGATACCTGTTGATTAGGACCATAAAGGAAGTGGGCCTTAGTTATTGTTTTACCTTGGTTTTTTCCTGCTCCATTTCTTTCCCTCATATTACAACTGTGGATGGAGGAAAGTCAGTTAATAAAATTTCTTATCTTACCAATTTGTGCTGTCATCAGAGTAAAATACATCTGTGCAAGAGTCTTCACTCTGGAAAAGGTGGAACAAGTGGCTGGCCACAGCTACAGAGAGAGAACTGTCATAAACCTCTTTTTCCAGAACGCGCTGCTCCTGTGTTTTCCCTGCCACAATAAAGAGGGAACATCCACCATACAATAAACCAAATGCCTGGATAACCAGGAAAAATAACACAGATGAGCAGATTCATAATCCTGAAGGGTAAGAGTGAAAGGGGACCTGACTCAGCATAACCAGATACGAATGTGCTGAGTTTCCTGGAAGTTTTCCAGGCTCGAGAAGAGTTCTCCAGAGAGTTTTCCAGGCTCAAGAAATACACTGAATTACACGACCTTGGAAGAACACCAGCCCCAACTTTGCCATCTAGTGGAAACCTTTTGGCCTTAAAAATGGAACCTGAGCGTTGTGGAATAGCCACAGGGTGGCAGTCAGACATCAGAAGGGGAGGAGGACATCTCAGAGGATCAGAAGGCAAGGATCAGATCATGAAAGAGATTTGGCAAGGACATAGAGTGACAGGACAAGGGGGAATGGCTTCAAACTGAAAGAAGTTTAGATGGGGTAGTGGGAAGGAATTCTTCCCTGTGAGAGTGGTGAGACCCCAGCACAGGTTGCCTAGAGAAGCTGTGGCTGTCCCTGGATCCCTGGAAGTGTGAGTTGGACTGTGCTTGGAGCAACCAGAGATAGTGGAAGGTGTCCCTGCTCATGGCAGGGAGAAGAGGATATTGTTCCTGAGGATGTCAGAGGTTCATAAGGCTTTGAAGATTGTCCAGTTAAGTGGAATATCATTGGACAAAGAGGTGGCTCCAACCTGGAATAAATCACTTTTTCCAAATCAGGGAGGAACACCTTCAGCAATGGAGTGACTGTAATTACAGAAATGTCAGGGTGATGTTCATACAGTTAAGGGTGAGGGGGCAACTGAAAGAGGAAAATGCTGTAATTTTCCCCTTGCTAACACCCACCCATTTGGACTTGATAATGGTGTGGATTTGCAGTCCTTGCCCAGCTTGTGGATGTGTTTGCTTCCATTATCCCAAATTCCTGAAGAGGGGAATGGTTTTCTTTATGGAATTTTCCCCACCTCTAGAAAAGTAGGGGAAATCAAGCTGATTGTAGATCCCACAGGATGGATGAGGAACGCAGCTGAGTCACTCATAAACGGGAGGATTCGCTGCTTCCCAAGGTTCTTTTACAAGGAATAGAAAGAAATTTCCTAACAGGTCAGATGCAGAGAGCAAGGGCAGTAATGCAACACTGCTCATGGGTGGGAAGGGAAGAGGATTACACTGGAAGAGATTTCTCCGGGGTTTGCGTCTCCTGCAGGGACTGGTATTAAATGTTCAGAAAATGGGGAGGAATTTCCACCAAGAATAGTTTTGAAACAGCAACAAGTAATGATACACCCATGACAGCTTATATGAAATGCTGGTTATGATGGTGCCCCTGAGGCAAAATTTCCAAAGGTCTGATTGATCCATAGTAATCTCCCTTGGCTTTGCTCCCAAGAGCCAGCCTGGCTTTTTGATTTTTGCAGCTCATCATTTAGGCTCTTGCCAGTCTGGGGATTTTTTTTTTTGGTGAGAGAATAAAACTGTGGGTGTTCCCTGAGCCGAATAAAAGAAGAGGCAGTGACCTGACCATAAAATGAGAAGTTTTAGAGCAGAGAATACTTCAATCTGTCAGCAATAAAGAAATATTCAGCAGCTGAAGTGTGGATCCATACCAGTTCAAGATACAATGTAAATGCAAATTCTTAGTACCAAGGTTAATTAGTCCAATTAGCAGGAGCAGTGCTAGATTGTCCTCTAAGGGTAATATAAAAATTCAATAATAACTCAGTTTTATGGGGGATAATTCCTTGTATAACGTTTGCTTTGACTCAGGGAGAGATCAGGGCAGGCCTGTGGGCAGTATTATCCTAATTAGGTCACCTCCTGCATAATAGACTTTTTCAGATGAGCACTAACCCATCATTTAGCTGCAGACCAAGATAGAATGATAACTTCTGGCAAGAAGGGGTGCCAATGTTCTAACAAGTGAGCCTGAATTCCTTTCCAGGATCGTCTCCCAGTCGGTTAGGAAAAAGAAACAAGGTGAGGTAAGAAATGCTGGGTGTTGCCCAAGTAAAATAAAAGGTGAGTGGAGATCTGCAATGAGCTCAGGTTTTGACATTTTCTTTGTTTTGTTCCTCTTCTCCCCTCATCCAAGAGGAAGATCAGAAACATGTGAGACTAGAAAGCCACAGGTATTTCTGTCTTCAGCAAATATTCCACAGTTGCCAAAATAAAGGAGGAAGTATAAAATTATGGGACTTAGATCCCTAGCAAAGAGGGGAGAAACAAACTCAGGAGAGCATTTTTGAGGGATGAGGGACAACCTGTGAGGCAGATTGGGAATGGAAAGAATAGTGAAAAGGTCATGGAACTACAAGTAGGAGTTGCTACCTGTAGTAACTTCAGCAATTTAGTAATTGCTAAAGTGTCAAAGGAAAATTAAACATTGCAAAAGAAGTACCAAAATATGCAAACTATGAGTGGTGCCCTTGTGGGCAGGGTAGAAGTTTAAGCATGAGGGACATCTCTGAGGCAAAATATTTACAAGATATGTGGCTGAGGAAGGACAGAGGCAGTTGGTGAAGGCCAGGGAAGGAATTACAGCCGAACATTGGCTGTGCCACGTTTATTGCAGAGGCAGGAAGGAAGGCCAGACAGAGGAAGGTGCTTCGAGTGTAGGCCATGGAACCACTGTGGGTGTTTTAATCCTGGCTTAGGCCACTTTGTTCCTAATTAAGGTTGCACAAACCAAGTATTAAAACAAACTTTCGAGCATGAGCACCTTTTGTGGAGTTTCTCTTCTGTGGATGCCCAGTTTCAGGCAGCCAGAGCGTTCAGAAGTTTGTAAGCAGCAGGTGCCCTGCACTGGGCACAGAAAATGCAACAAAAATGCTGCCTGGCCTGAAAAAAAGCCAACCCCAAATATGCAACAGTGAGAAAACAAAATGGGTTTGTTACAGGCATTTAACAATTTTGACTTGGATCATGCTATTCTTTGTAACAATATAGAGCATTTGGGAGAGCAGAATCACAGAATTTTTAACTTAAGATCAGCTTAATTTAGATCTTAAAGCCACAAAAGAGCCCCTGGGATTCTGACTTCCATGAAACTGATGGGTGCAGAGGGTTTATTTCATAGGAATTGCAAAAGAAAAATTATATAGTATGTGTTTTATTGCAATTTATTGTGCTGTGGGGAGATTTAGATGAGAAGGTTCATGGGCTTACTACAGAGCCTAATTTTAGCCCTCATTCTAATTAGCATCTCAGGGTTTTATTGTTTACTCGTAAAATGTAACCAAAAGCTGGGAGGGAAGGCGTGGCTTTCCCAGGTGTTTTTTTTTCCTCTTTTGCAAAGGGTGTGAAGATGGTTTTCACAGAGGAAAAAAACCCTGTGTTAATTTACTGTTGATATCTGGACTAAGGAATGAAAGAAAATTAATAAAAATTTAAAATATCTGAAGAAATTAAATCCCTAAAGGCAGGGTCTCCGTTGCAAACTTGACTCTGTAAAAAAAAAAAACAAAAAACCCTTGGTTTTGCTTTAGGTTTCTCTTTCCATTTCATGGGACATGGAATTCCTGGTAAGTAGCTCCATCTGAGATGCAGGGTGGTATTTCATCAACCCAGAATATACTAGAAAAGGGAAAACCTGGTTCTTTTCTCCTCCTGACTGACATGGTGCCTTACAATGATTTTATCAAAAGCAGTAAATTACTAGATTCTTTTTCCTTTCCAAAACAAATTTTTGCCAACTGCTAAAGTTTTTTATCCCTTGAAAACATTGCAAAGATATTTCTGAATGGAGCCTTTTCCTTGAATTATGGATTCCCCATCAAGTTTTGTGCTGGAGATAAAATAATTTTAATTATTTCTATTTATTGGCTGTGTTTGGGAAGAGGCACATCATAGTCACAGAAGAGGGAGCTTTGAAGGAGAGTCCATGAAATCCAGGAAGAAAACCAGACTGTGCACAGGAATATGTGTGCTGACTGTGGATGGATGCAGGTAATTTCTTTGGAGCCACTGTAGTCCACAAAGTATCCTGTGAGCTCCATTCCAGAGCCCCTTGAGGACAAACTCTTCAAAGAATAGTTATGTTATATAAATTAGGTGGTATTATTTTGGGTATAAATGTTATATAAATTAGGTTATATAAATTAGGTTGTATAAATTACCTGCCTTCTGATGCAGAGACATTTCAGATCATCTCTGCTTTGATCGAAGATTCTGTTCCATGGCTCCAGAGCAGCCAGGATAGGGCAGAGAGACTCAGCTCTGCTTCCAGAGGGAAGTGCAGGTGCACTTGCAGATGCTTATCCAAGGTCACAATTTTCCATCTTTTTCCACTGTTGACACCTAATTCTGGAGACCTGTTCAACCCAAAACTGTCTATCTTCTATCTAACAACTCTGGTGAGGCTCTACACTTCATAAAGTAGAGATTCTCCACCCAGTTTTGCCCAGGAGCCCCACTTGAGAGGTGTTCCCAATTGCAAGGCTCCATGAAAACCCTGTGAAAAAGACACTATTACTCAGAACCTAAAGATCCTCTCTGGAAAAGAAGATTTTCTTAGAAACAAGAATTGTTAATGCTGGAAAAACCTCTAAGATCATCAACCACTTCCAAATGTTCCGGGGTATCTCAATAGCAGATTTATTTTTGGACCATTTCCCTCCAGTGGACTGAGTGTAAGCTGCAAACATTTACGTGACAGATGACAAAAGGGCTGAGGCAGCAGCTGCCAGCTGAGCAGTCACGTAGTGGCCTTCTGGAAATCTGGGAAACTGTGTCAGGAGCCTGTGCAAGGAGGCTCTGAGTCATGGGAGCAGGGCTGTGGAGCAGCCCTGTGCACGTGTACCAGCTCCCGGGAACGTAGGACACGCTTTTTGGCAGGTGTGTGGGCAGTGGTTGCAGAACACCGAGTGTGGTGTAAATTCACTTTAACAGGTTTCTCAATAGTTTTTCTGGGTGAGCAGGACCATGCCTTTCACTGTCTGAGCTTTTGGAATCAGTTTGGTAACCTGGATAATATGGACAGAGGCAGCTTCTGCTTTCACACTGGGAAGGGATTTTAATTTAACAGAGTATTGGTGGGTGTTACAGGCCCCTCTGGATGGGATGGGACGCTAAATAAATTCGGACAATAAATATTTATACACACTGTTAATGCAGAGGACAATCATCTTAGAGTTCCCAAACTTAATTCCACCAATTTGGTGGACGCTGGCACCCACAGTGCTAACAGTGAAAGTCACAGCTGCTGACTGTGGGTATAGACAGAGACATCCCATATTTGTTCACTCCAATACATTCCTGGCTCTTTATCCTGAATCTCCTCATCGACCGAAACCAAACCCCACATTTTGGTCTCCTCCTTTTCAAGTAGCTGCTACATGTACAAGTCTGAATATAGGGCCATGGGAAGGGTTTTTTGTACTTTCAGCCAGCTATGGAGTAACTTGATATTTTCACATGTGCACAAAACCCCACATCTGCAGGAAATTGCGCAAACTGTTGCATATTTTATTGCCACCACCTCAAGTGCTGAACATTGATTTAGGTAAGACTCTGCACATGTACATAGATCATGAACACATCATTAGCGTGGACACTCTCAGCTTTTATTTAGAGCAAGATAAAGAGTTACAAAATACAGTGTGACAGCAGGATAGAAATTATTCCTCCCATTCTTTTATCGCTGTCCTCTGATGAATAGCAGCAGTCACATTTCTCTTTTACTTTGGGTGGTTCACCAATTGCCACATATCAGGCACTTTTAAACGGCAGTTTGGGGCTTGACTGATTAATTTGCAAGATGCTACATGATTTGAAGAATTAGAATTGCATAATTTGGTATTCTGTATCAGCCAGAAAACTGCCCACTCTGTGCTTGGGAGACAGGGAAAATGCCTCACCCTGCTGAGGTGCCTTGGTCAAGAAAGTAGTTTGGCTTTTTTTATCTACCTTTATCTGTCTTTATCTCTCTGTCCTGCCTGCAGTCTGCAGCTTCACCTGAGTGTTTTCAGTCCTTCTCAGAACTGGGAGCTCACACAGCAAGCAGATTTCTTGGAATCCCAGGGTGTGAATTGTCTGGGAAGCTCATTGTCACGAGAGATAGTTGAGACCTTCAGCTGCCCGGCTTCAGGCAGGGACTGGGCATCACTGGAGGCCACATCTGGGGTTACAGACCTAAGAAATTCAGAAACATAAATAGAACGTTTGGGGCAAGGGGGAAAAGTCAGGATTTCACTCAGTATTGCATTACAGAGGAGTATGATGGAAGTAGGCCATCTGTACCACCCCAGACTGTACCACGTCTGCCTGCTGCTTGTACCTGCCTCAGAAGCACCCAAGCTTGGAATTTTGGATTAAAAAAAAAAAAAAAAACCCAACCAGGATTAAGACACTGCTAGATCTCAAGTAGGACAATGTTTGATTTATATTGCTTAAATTTTTCTGCAAAATTGACGTGAGTTCGTAGGAAACTCAGCATTGCCTTGTCACTGCATTTTACTGCAGCTGAGAGCTCTTTACCTCTTTATTGCACAGCACACCTTCACAATATCAGAGATGCTTAGGCTTGGTTTCTGCAGGAGTAGTGTTTAAGTAAAGTTAGTTATGTCAACATTGCCTTTAAGCATAGGTTTCTGAATTTATAGCCAAAGTTGGTGTTAACAGTTATTGCTATTATTATTATTATTATTATTATTATTATTATTATTATTATTATTATTATTATTATTATTTATTATCACTATTATTACTACTGCTATTACTACAAAATATTTTAATGTTATAGACTCATGAATTAATTACTTGAACAATTAGGTGGTTGCATGGCCTCAGGAACACACAAGAAACTCTGAAACCAACTGTATGCAAAGTACTATCAATATAGAAGCCAAATTAACTGGAAATAAAGAATGCTTTCTTAATGTGTTCTTTCTTTACTCTGATCTGGTGGTATTTTAACCAATTATTTAGTTAAGAAAGGCACATTAATTTAGCATGCCAGAGTCAAGAAAATTTCAAAGACCAAGAACAACCTGAAGGGTTTGGGTGGTGATGAGGCCATTTAGAGGTAACAGGTGGTCTTCCCAAATTTCTGTCTTTATTCCTGTTTGTGTTCAGTGGAGCAGTCAGACCTTGCAAAGGCAGCTCGGAAAGGACAAGAAGGAGCAGGGCTTTTCCTACCGGGCGTGTCCAAGCGTCTGGAAGAGGAGGGAACATGGGATGGGTGTGTTTGGGCGAGGAGAGCCAACCAGCCCTTGGAAGCGCAGGGAGTGGCTTGGAGTGGGGCTGTATAACGGGCAGGCCAGGATGGGCCACCCTCAGCCTGGACAGGGAGCTGGCACTGGAGAACCCCAGCACGGATGGCTCCACAGACTGGCCCCAGCGAGAAGGGGACGGGACCTGTTCCAGCCTTTCCACAGCTCTTCACTTGGGAAGAGATCAGGATCCGCAACGGCCGCGGGCAAGGCCGGGAGCAGTGGCTGGTGGTTGACAGGAAGGTTTATGATGTCAGCCAGTTTTCCAAGAGACATCCCGGGGGCAGCCGGGTTATCAGCCACTATGCCGGGCAGGATGCCACGGTAAGAGCTGGGAAAGCAGCAGAGGAAGGTGGTTCCAGTGGCAGGGAAGGAGGACGTGGTGGGGAATCCTATCTGGTGGTGGTCACCACTGTGCTCGGTCAGAGAGCGGACTGAGAAAGCAGCATGATGAACTTGGGATGCAGGACATAAGGAAAGGTCCTACAAGTATATTTGAACACAGATCTTCCAGGGATTCCTGCAAAAGTCTTTGATCTAGAGGACTTATCTAAAATCATTTGGTGCATTTTTGGCAGGAATAATAAATTCTAAGCAGATCTCCCAGACTATGCTGAATGGAGATGCTGAATTTCTGAATAGGCAGAAATCTGAGCATTGGAAACATGGGCATAAACTTGTGATGTGGGAGATTTAATTCTTGTCACGACAAGACTCTCTGACTTGAAGAAAGTTGCTTAGCCTGTCTTAATTCCTCATGTTTCAGCGTGTGGAATGGGATAGCACTTCTAACTCCCGGCCCAAAATGGACCAGATCAGTTACTTTTCACATTTCATCCCTTGCACCCTGCTTGAAACTGGGGCAGAAAAATACCTGGTGATCTCAGAGGAAGCAAAAGGAGAGGCTTGAGTCTTGTTTGGTTTCTCCCAAGTTCACTGACCTTCAGAGCATAGGCCAGCCCAGAGATTTTGGTGCTATCTCCTGCACTTTCTTCCACTGGACTTTTACAGAAGGAGTCAAGGAATGCAGAATGCATGGAATGATTTGTCCCCAAGCTATGTCCTCCCAGCTCCTGCAAGGACCTGCACTTCACATCATTGTATTTATAGACACCCAGGGGCTCTAACCGCAGTGAATGGGTTTAAAAAGTGGCCTTTGATCTTACTTGCTTTTATTGTAGCAATAATTACAATCTGATTTTACTTGATCTTAAAGGTATTTTCAAACCTCTAGGTGTACTATATCCCTTTGAAGACAGGACCACAACAGGTAGCCAAAATTGTGGGTTCAGTGTGAATTTGTTTTGCATCCTAACAACACCTTGTATCTTGCCCTTGCTAATCCTAATCATTCTTTTTGCTTTTAAAGTGCTGCTTGTTCATATATTCTAAGAAATCCACATAGAAAAGCAGGACTGGAAGGTGTCTCAAAAAATTACTGGTGCAGGACTTTACCTAAAACCAGGATCCAGGATTTTTTTTTCCAACAACTCTTGACTTCTCTGGAGCTCATAATAGTCTATACATAGTGACAATTTTCTTCCTCTGTGGGGATTATTTTGAAAATACAAGGCAAGACCATTGCAGAGCATTTAATTGATGTCAAATGTTGTGAGATATGTGCATTGCAGGTGATAGTTCTTAAAGTTAATCTCTAAACTTAAAGTTAGTAAGATGCTAATCAGGGCCTAAGACCAGGGAGGAATAAGAACAGGCAGGACTGGGAGGCTTTCAGTGATAAGAATCTGTGATACTGATCTCATGGATAGGAGTTTCTGCTTGAAAGGATTCTGGTTCCTGTTTCCAAACTGCAGTATAGATACTTATGGATTAAATCAGAATTCCTGGCAAGATGAAGGGATATTAAAATGTATAAAGACCTGGAGGATGAGGGGCACAAAATCACGATGGAAAGATTTCCCCAGTCCACTTGGTCTGGACAGAGTTGTTCATTTGTCACTGTGACAAAGGGTCACTGGATGTCTGTAGAAAAGCTCAAATGTCCAAAAAGTCACCCTGTTCTGACTTTTTCTAGACTACAGTACTCAGAGAGAGACTGTCTCCACCCAAGAGGCTCCAAGGAAGTCCTCTGTCCTCTTCCAGGGATTTGATCCTGGCCAGACCTGTGCAGAATATTTGGGTTGTGCTCATCCCTGCTGGTTTTCAGAGCCAAAATCAGCAAAACCAGACTGTTCAAAATGAGGATTTTATTCTATCTGCTCTTTCTGGAAGAAAAAAGGGTATGGCCAGCCTCTTTACCTTTCTTCTGGAAAATCCACTGAGGACACAAGCTAAAGAAGAGTTTTGATTTATCTGGAACCTCATCCTTTTTCCATTGTTTATATTTGATTTGAAACTGTGATTTGACATGGTTCTTGGACAGGCACTTTTGTGTCATTAGTGTTCCCACGTCCCCAAAACATCAACCTGTTCTGGAAACTGGGAGGGAACTGTAAGAGACACCCAGTTTGTGCTGCTGAATATGAGGCTTCAGCATCTATTTTGTATGGCCTTAGTGTTTGCACAGACAGGATTTCAAAGCCTCATCCTAAGCATGGCAGAGACACACCTCATTTTCTGCTCCTGGGTCCCATCCATAGGGCAGGGCTGCTGGCTGGAGCCTTCTAGGGACAGACTGTGCTGAAACAAGCAGATGAAGGAACAGGTTTCCCTCTGTGAAGGGTTTTTCATCAAACCCTTTCATGTTTATTACGAGCCTCGCCCAGGGGCTTTTATGAAATCTGGGCGCTTGAAACTCCTCCAACTTCCTTGGGCCAAGCTCCAGTCGATAGGAAAGAGTGACAGGAGAGACAAAAATGGACGAGGGGAGCAGGATTTTGTATTATAATCCAGACCTGGGGAAAGAGAGGCTCAGCTCTGGTGTTCGGTCATGTGCCGTCTCTCACTCCCTCCCTTTGTGTTCCTCAGGATGCCTTCGTGGCATTCCACAACGACAAGTCCCTGGTGAAGAAGTACCTGAAATCTCTGCTGATTGGGGAGCTGGCACCTGATCAACCCAGCTTTGAGTCTAATAAAAAGGTGAGTGCCCTAGATTCCAGTGGTGGGAATGGCTCGGGGTTCGGCATGGAAGGAGAAGGAAAACAGGAGAGGTGGCAGGAATCGCCTCTGAGGGAGCACGCCTGATGCTGTGGGTGGTGATGGGAAGGCATGGACATATGGCTCCCAGCATCACTAAATCCATCCCTGGGAGCAAGGAATGAGCTCCAGAGCCCCAAATCCTGCTCTGTTCTCCTTGCTGGGATGTCTCAGAATCAAAGCAAAGTCTGTTGACTTCATGCTTGTTTTGGCACAGAGCAGCTACTGACAGACATCTCCTCCAATGTCTGTGGCTGTTTTGGGGTTCCTGGCTCTGCTCTGTAACATTTTCAAAGTAAATAGTGCATTAATATTCACTTTACCCACAGAAATCCCTCTTGGAGGATTTTCGTGAGCTGCGCTGCACCATTGAGAAGATGGGACTTCTGAGGCCCAATTACTTCTTCTTCTTCCTGATTTTCCTTCACCTCCTGGTGCTGGATGCTGCATCCTGGCTCGTGCTCTGGTACTTTGGCGTATCCCTGGTGCCTTTCCTGGCTGGCATGGCGTTCTTCACCACTGCCCAGGTAAACTGCTGACGGGTGCTCCATGCTGCAGACGCCCTCGGCTCCTCCAGGTGGAGAGGATTAATGGAATGCTCCCATCCCAGGCATTGCCTCTCCTTAGATCCCATTATCTGGCTGAAGATGACAAGCACGTTCTACGTCACAATTTTTGTTGCCTGCAGCTGATCTCATTTTGCTGACAGGCTGCTCCCTTGGGATGGTGGGGTTCTTGTGGAACTGGCTCTTTCACAAGATGGGATGAGCTGATTTAATCACTTACCCCAGCAAAAAGAAGGAATATTTAATTCTCACCTGCACTTTTGGCTCTCTGTTTCTTCTGTCAGACTGGCTCTGGTATTTTTTGGTCCTTTATGAGTCCCCTCTAGCCCTGAATAGTTTTCTGCTGGATTGCTAAATTTGGCCATATAAGAAAAGGATCCATTTCAGTGTGGGTATAGATAAGGAGGGAATAGGGATTTGTGGCACTTAGATGGGAGAAGTTGAAGGGTGTGGCAGAGGGAGGAACACGAGATTTTCTTATTAGCACTGAATGCTTAAGTTTGCTCAGGTCCCCCTGGAGCAGGTGCAAATGAGCTGATTTATTTAATTAATCTGTTTTAATTGCCTAATATCTGCTAAGGCAGATATCCCTCAAAGAGAAGTCTTGTATTTCCATGGAAATATGGAATGCAGTGAAGCCACAGACTTGCTGTGGCTGGTTACTTGGAAATTAATTATTCGTGATGGTAGCAACAGAATTCCATGCTGTGACGGTGAAGTTAATTGCAGTGATGCTTTGCTGCTTTCCCTGTAATAGTCCAGATGAAACTAATATCTGGAATTGAGCAGCTCTAGTGGACAGTGACCTGGATGGAAGTTCCCAGCCCTGTGAGTGTCTCTTGACACATCAGAAGGGAGATGAAACTCACACTATGAAGTTACAGAGACTCACAAGGAAAATTATTGCAATAAAGCAGTTCTCCTTCCTCAGTGATCCTTTTGTCTCCCAGATCCAGATGGGCTGGTTCCAGCACGATCTGGGGCACTGCTCTGTCTTCAGGAAGCCCAGGTGGAATCATCTCCTGCAGATCGTGGTGATAAACGTGCTGAAGGTAGTGGTGGGAATGTTCTCTGGGGTTGATTTGGACTAAGCAATGGATGGGAGTGTCCCTAAATCCAGGCAAAGTCTCCTGTGAGGGAATTACAGTAAATAGAGATGGGATCCTTGATATTGCTCCGGTTTGAATCCCTGGTGTTGCCCTTTTCCCCACGCAGGGGCTGCCTGCCAGCTGGTGGAACCACCTGCACAACCAGCACCACGCCAAGCCCAACTGCTTCCGCAAGGACCCCGACCTCAACATGCACCCTCTGCTCTTCAGCCTGGGAAAGAACCTCTCCATGGAGGTCTGCAAAAGCATATCTAGTGACAGAAAACTAGAGTGTGATGTGTATCTAATATATAATAATAACAGCCCAGATTGTGCCTTGAAACAAAGTGGTTTCCAAAGTCCCTTCCAACCCAGACTATTCTAGGGTTTTATGATAATTTCTGAAGTGTTCCAAGATCTGAGAGTCTCGTGTTATTGCACTACTGAGGCACCCTCTCCTGAGAAGCAAAGGCTTAAAATCAGCGCTTAAGTGAGGGCAAGCACCTTGAAGGCAGCTCCAGGGGTGAGTCAGCCCACTTGCATTAGAGAGTGGTGGTGAGTCAGATGTTCCCTCTGCATCCTCCTGGCTGCTGGAGCTGTTGGGCACCCAAATCCTTCAGGGCCGGCGGAGCTGCCGCGCACCGAACACAAACACAGCGAAGGATTTCCTAATCCTGAATTTTACGGCTTTCATTAAAAGAGAAGCTATGAATAGGTCCTCCCTGCTTCCATTAAGGTTTCTGACAGCATCAGGATAGGCAAGGGCTCGTTTGCCTTTTCCTTGTAATTCCTTTTGCTGACGGGGTGATGAAACTGCCTCGTTACGATAATGCCTCTTAAAATAATGCCCCTCTCTCTTTCACCTGCTGAAGAAACTCTCCAAGGCACATGGAAAATTCCAGCTCTGCTGTGCCAGGCAGATTCCTGCAATGGGAGATACAAAATGCTTGATAGAAAACCATCAGCCCCAGTTGGGAAGAATTTTGTCAGGGATTTTGGGAAAGATCTCTCCTATAGGAGCATGAGCATCCAGAGCAGGCTGGCTGTGCTCCAGGAGGTTCGATGGAGTGAAAATGTAGGAAATCAGTTCTCATGTCTTCCTGCTTTTTAGCAGGATCGGTGTTAGGCACACTATGGATAGGCAAAGTGGATTTCAGGGGTTTTGTTTATCCAGTTTATTTGTTGCTTCAGTGTTGATCCAGTGCAGACTGGAGCTCTGGAAGTAGTTCGCTTTAGCTCCTTATTATTTTGTCTTTTGAAGAATTATATTCACAAAAGTTTGCAGTGATATTAAGAAACTTATTGTGCAATTGGTGAAAAATTACAAGGTGAAGAAATAAACTTAATTGTGCTTTTTGTGAATATTTCAATATCCTTTCATTTTTCAGCTTGGAAAGCAGAAGAAGAAGTTCATGCCTTACAATTACCAGCACAAGTATTTCATCTGTGAGTATCCCCTAAAACCATGACTGCATCTCCTCCCCCACAAAATAAGGGTTTTAAAAGATATTCCCATTGAAGTGAGAGCTCCAGGAAGCTTCCTTCATGTTAAAGAAGGTCCCCATGAGGAGGAAGAGGAGGAATTGCCCCTCAAGTCTCTCTTTGGGTTATGAGATGTAGATGGGGGTGTATCAAACAGATACAGGGATGAGGAAGAAATGGAGAAGTGATGAGAAGAAAAGAGGAAGAGATTATGTGGGTGCATGGAGGTTAATATGAGTGAAAGACAGCAATTCTTCTTCCACTGGAAAGAAGAATCGTTTTTATGATGCAGTGAAATTACAAATATCTCTCTTTTTCTGTTCTGTCCCTCAGTGCTGGCCCCACTCGCCCTCATACCCTTCTTCCAGCTGTCAACAATCTACTTTGCAATCAAGAGGAAAAAGTGGTTGGTAAGCACCGCTTCCCTGTCTGGAAAACTCCAAAAATGTCTCTGTATCCACCTTCACCTCCTATTGGTCAGGTGGTTGGGGGGTAAGAGAGAAAAAGGATAGAGAAGGCTGATTTTAGGCTTGCTGCAGCAAGAGAAAATAGTTTAGAAGAGGCTTTTTAGCCTTTTAGCAGATAAACAAAAGTTACCAGGAAATTCCCAGACCCAGAGTGTGATGGCAAGGCTGTTATCTGCAGTTATTGATGGCTAAGTAGGAATATTTCAGGGACACACCCACCTTTTGCAGAATGGAGCATACTCCTGATAAATCAGAAATTTGCATATCAGAACATTTTTGAAGCTGCAGTTCAAGAAAAAGGGAGAGGATGGAGTGGAGGAGTTTCATCAACAAAGACTGATTTTCATCCTGATTTGTTTGGGGGTTTTTTGTTTGGTTTTTTTTTTTTTTTTACAGGACCTGATATTGGTTGTGATTTTCAACATCCGAGTCTGCCTCATGTATGTTCCTTTAATGGGATTTAAAACCTTCATGGTGTACTACTGGCTGTCCAGGTAACTCAGAGCACACCCAGAGCCCCCATCATTAATATTTGTAACCAATATTGAGCTTCAAAAGAAAGAAAGTAAAACTAAAACTATGATTTTCCCAGAATTAAATAGTCCAGAAGAAACAGTTTAACTTTAGTGGGGGGTGGTGGCTGCTCAGGGACATCTGCATCTAAAACTTAAGCGGTTCTTAAACTCCAAAAGTGCTTTTTCACTTAAAAAGAGACTTATCCAAGTGTTTTAGTGCTAAATTTGGATGGCATTAGAGATATGACAAGAGTTTCTGGGTTTATCTGCCCAGGTACCTGGAGAGTAGCTGGTTTATTTGGGTGTCCCAGATGAACCACATCCCAATGGACATTGATTATGACAAGAACGAAGACTGGGTGTCTACTCAGGTGAGAAACTCCTTTCTTCTGGAATACTGGGTCTGCTGGTCTAAATTATAGAACTATAGATTAAATTAAAAATTATAGAACAAAGACAAAGTTGTTATTCTCTTAGATTTACTGTTAATGAGGTTTGCCCTTCCATTAAATAAACCTTTCTGTGATATTCAAGCCATTTGAAAATTTTAGTTGGAAAACTAAAAAAAAAAAAAATCTAGAAATCTAGATTTTAAAAATTCTGTTTTTTCACTGAAAGGCCTTGACATATTATTCACAACCCTTTCCCCTCCCTATTATAGAGAAGTTCTGGTGGTATAACAGCCAATATCCTTTTTAGGCCAAGTAAAAGGAAGCAAAGTGGGATACCTTTATTTTTACCCTACAGGCTGCAAGCTTACTACAGATAAATCTGACAAAATTGCCTGATAAAAAAGAATATGTAAATAGAGCTTTGCTCACATTTATCCTGCCTCCAGCAGTATAATCCCACATAGTGGGTTTGCAGCAGTTTCCTGTTTTATCGAGGATGAAAAACTCAGCCTGGCTAGTCTAGACCGTGTTGAATTCCTCAGGGCAACGATGGCTGTAATCCCTGACTTTGCCTTGGTTTTTGTGCTAGATGAAGGTGGGCAGTGATTGCTGGGGGTTCAATTGTTGGACTTGCAGGAAAATAAAGTCTAAATCATCTCGGGGTTTTGGGTTTTTTCCCTTCCAGCTCCACGCAACCTGCAACGTGAACCAGTCTGTGTTCAATGACTGGTTCACTGGGCACCTGAACTTCCAAATCGAGCATCAGTGAGTATCATCCTGGGGGAAAAAATGGGAATAATTTGGGGCAGGGGGATATTTTGAACAGGGAGAAAGCCAGGCCTTTCAATAACTCTCCCTCATCCCATCGTGCAGCCTGTTCCCCACAATGCCTCGGCACAACTACTGCAAAGTGGCTCCCCTGGTGAAAAGCCTCTGTGACAAGCACGGCATTGAGTACAAAAGCAAGACTTTGCTGACAGCCTTTGTAGATATTTTGCAGTAAGTATCAATTAACAAGATGGTTTTGCTCTGTGGTGGCAGGTAAGAGACACCCAAGCAGCCGTTTCAAATCAATGTCCACGGAGAGATGAAACCTAGAGTTTATTTAGACTTCTCTAAAGTTTTACAGTTTCAAAGCTTGTTTTTCTCTTCCTTAAATCCTCCCAGCTCATTGCCAGCAGTCAGACTTTGCTATGAGGTGTCCATGCCATTTAAAATCCACTTTTTTCATTTTATTTCTTTAACTATAATTGGCCTTCCACAAAGTTGAACTCTGTCTCCTCCTAAGTGATATTTTTCCCTTCTGCTCCTGCAGCTCCCTGAAGGATTCTGGGGAGCACTGGCTGGAAGCATATCTGCATGGATAGAAACTGGCAACTCTCCAAGGGAATCCCTTCACCCCACAACTGCTGCCAAAAGCCAGGACACATCACCGTGCATGTCCTCAGGCATGGGAACTTAGGAGCTGGGCAAAGTTGATTTCAGTAAGAATGAAATGGGAAAGTGGCTTCAAGATACATTTTTACCTTGTTCCCAACCATGAACTACTTTTTTTTTCCTGCTCTTAATCTCAGAATTCAGAGATGGGCTTTTAAACTTGGGGAGAAGTAGCTCTTGAATCAGCTTGACCGGTTTAGCTTTACTGGAAGAGCCAGCTCCTTGCTTATGGAAGAGATTTGAAAGGAAGTTCTTCTCCAAGTCATAGAATCCTGGAATGGTTTGGGTTGGAAGGGACCTTAAAGATCATCTTGCTCCACCCCCTGCTATGGGCAGGGACACCTTCCACCAGACCAGGTTGCTCCAAGCCCTGTCCCTGGCCTTGAACAGTTCCAGGGATGGGACATCCATAGCTTCCCTGGGAAACCAGCTCCACTGCCTCACAATAAAGAATTTCTTCCTAATATCCAATCTACACCCACCTTCATCAATTCAAAACTGTTGTCCTTTCAAGTCCTGATAAAAACTCTTCATCTTTCTCACAAGCCTCTTTCAGTATTAGGGTCTCCTTTGTGTTCTTGGCTCAGTGGATCAGTGAAAAAATGCAGGAAAGGTGCAGGAAGTCAGGAGACATTAGGCCAGAGGGATTTCTTTATTTTTATTTTCTTGAACAGATAAAATAAATGTATAAAGAACAAGGTAGCCTCTGGGGCATGTCCCCATTGCTTCTGGTCACCTTGCTGTGACTGTTAAGGGTTGTAACAGGTTCTGTTCCTGGATTGCATGGGCAGGCAGATCAGCTGGGGGCTGCTGACACCTGCAGTAGCCAGTGTGAGCACAGTTTGTATGGCATGTGGTATCTGTAGGCATAAATCCATGTCTGGGTTCTAACTGAGTGCTGACTGTGCTGTCAGATTGGATTTCTGGAGCACACCAGCTTTGAATCAGGCTGAGAAGACAAAGCACTGAGGAGTAGGTCCAGATTTCAAGGGTATTTAGGGTACTCCTGCTTTTATATATATATATATATTACATTTTATCTAAAAGTTTACCTCTTGGTGGTTTAGTACAATTAGTTTCACGAGAGAATTATGAATAGGGTTCTTGGTCATGAATTTTAGATTGAAGTCAAAGCCTGTTCTAGAAGGAGCTCTGATTTATCTTGCTGATTTGGAAAAGCAATTATGATTCAATGACATTTCCTAAAGCCACTTAGAGCAAATCTGTTCCATTATGGGACTGGCAGAACCCATGTGGTACTGCACCCACCTCACTGACCCAAAACCAGAAAGGTTTTTGTGGCAAAAACCTGTAGTGGCAAATAAAGAGATAATTTGCCCATAAAAGCAAAGGCCACGTGGTTCCTCTCCTCTGCCTTCACACCCAGAACTTTCAGTGGATAAATCACCCACAGGAGGAAGATGTGGGAGATTTAAAAGCAGCTCACTTGGGTTGCAATTTGCTGACACCAACACCCCTCTTCTGGCTAACAAGATCAAGCCCAACAAACAAAGCAGAAGGAGTTTGGAGTTTTTATTTTTGCCTTTGTTTTTTTTTCAGAACATTTCTGTCTCTTTATTTATATTTTTGTGTGTAGGTGCAGGTACCAGTTACACTGTTCTGGATGTATCGTAAGAATGGCTGACAGATGTCTTTGAAAGGGGTCCTGTTTAAAAAAGTAATTGTTAAAAAGTGTTTAAAATGTAGTTTAGAAATCCCTGCTAACTGAACCATACAGCAATTAAGTGGTCCCAAATCCAGGGCTGGTTATTATGGTGATATCCATAACTATTTGCAAAAGCAGAAACATTATACAATTATTTAAAGGATAATGCTGTCCTAAGATGAATGCAGGGATTTCATGGTACTACATAAAGACATTTTTTAATTGCTGTCCTGCTGAAGGTAATATAAATATTAAGGATTCCTCCTTTCTTTTTTACCAGTGAGACTTGAAAGCTGTGCTGATCCTGTGAAATCAATACAAAGCTGAATCAAAAGGGTTCTTTGTGGTGTCAGTCTCATAAATGAAACTGATCATTTGTACTGTTTAATTAGAATTCCGCTTATTTGAATGTCATTATTATTGATTCTTTTTCAAATCTGGTTTTAATTAAAACATTTCTGTCTCTATTTGTCTCAACAGGCTGCTCTGTGTCGATAATAATTTCTTTATCTTTTTAATAAAGGTTATTCACAGTGGAACTGGTTTACCTTGGTTAAATTCTAACACGGTTTACAAAGTCCAAGGGGTCAGGTGAGAACTTTATTATTCCCTAAAAGACAATATTTGCCATCTGAAACACCTGGAAGAAACAAGGAAATTAGGGAGATGCTTTGCAGAATCCTCCTGGCTGCTGGAGTTTGTGCTGAGATGCTACTGGAAATGGTTTCCCTTATCCAGGTAGAGCAAAAGCTCTTTTGTATCTTTTTGTTCTTCCCTCAGGTCCCAGATTTAGGGATGCAATTGGATAAGATGCTTTGGGTGGAATCTGATGGAGAGGATTTAGAAATGGGTAGAACAACTCCTGCTCTTTGTGGCAGCATCTCAGTCCAGCACTTCTTTTCCTGAGTGTAAAATTATTCACTTAGGCACTGATTCCTCTTACCAGCCACGCCTGCAAAAAAAAAAAACTCCTTCAGTTTTATTGCCTAAAAACTCTTCAATGATTGTTTGGAGGGCAACTTGTAGCCTGACTTGAAGAAAATTGCAGTTTGTGTGTCCATAAAGAGAGAGCCAGCCAGAAACAGAGGTTGTATTTACACTGAACTCCAAAAAACAGGTGACTTTATTCCAACTTGCCACCTAAAATGCCTTTTCCTCAGGTGCTGCCCACAGAAGGTGTGTTCTGCTATTACTCCTCAGCCCAAAGTGCTGAGCTGTGCTCCCCTGCAAGTACAGAGCTGCCTCTGTCTGAGCAATTTTCCTCTTATCTCCCACCCAAGGGTGGGGCGTGCTTGGTTTTCCTGGCTGCCGTCCCCCTCAGGAACCTCATCCCATGGGCATGCCTGGATCACACTCTTAAAGGCAGGACTGTGCTCTCCAGAACATATTTATGGCTGTTTTCTCTCAAAAATGAATCTGGGAGAAGCAATGCTGCATCCTTAGCAATTAAACCTACAAAAGCAATTGGTACCTAAGGCTTCATCTCAGGCTGTGGCCCTTCAGTTCAACTTGTCCCTCAGGAAATTCCTCACCTCCTGCATGGATTGTGGCAGGTTTGCATCAAAATATGAGTTCTTTAATTCTGCTTCAAGTCTTCTTAACTGGTGAATGGTGAGGATGTCCCTCACTTAAGCTCTTGTCCTCCCAAGGGTATTCTTCTATTTTCTCAGAAAAATACAAATACATCTTCCTTATATCCTCTTATAATTGGTGATAGATGAGGAAAAAGCAAGTGAAATAATCTTTGTCTGGTCACTAAACTCAATCTAGTCTGAGAAAAATAATTTCCCCCTAAAAGATCTATATTCTCTATTGGAAGTAACACCTGAAAACACATAAAAATAGACAAGGTGTGAAAATACACCTTTTAGGAATGGTTTAGGTTCTGAATATGGTCTAGAACTTTCCCTACTGACTGTTCCATCCTTACAAATATTTACCACTCAAGTCTTATTTACCCTATCTGTATATTTTATCTGCAAGGTGGTTAGGCTTAGAAGGGTAAATGTGTTTATATTTGAGATTTTGATTTTATGTTTGTTTTTTTTCCATTCTAAAAAAAGCCCATGCTCAGTCACCATGCTATCTTTTTGTGCGAATTAATCCAGTTTATTGATTGATGGTGTTGACACAAAGGTGCCCACTGGAGCTGTTATTCCAGTCTGTGATGGGTTAGAAGAGATTCAGTTTAAATGTATTCAAGAAATAAAAACAAAGGCATTTCTTTAAGTACTGTCCCTTGCTTTTGGGGGGTTTTAATAGCATATAACACCTGAAAAATCCAGCAAGAACATCCAGGATCCAGTCCTGTGAGGAGATTATTGAGCAAGAACAAGCTAATTATGCAAATAAAGCCCATATTCCCTGCAAGAATTGCTGCACACAGCAATCTGCATGACCTTCATTTTCACTCTGACTCATAATTCCACTTTTGGGAGCAGAACTGTGCACAGCAGTTGGATCCCAGTCAGTGAAGGGCTGGGGTTTGCTTACGTGGGCTTTTCTACCCTTTTACAAACTGTTGGATCAGTGTCAGCTTTGGTTCATGGTCTGTGGAGTATCCAGAACAACAAACAGGCAGGAGAGGGCAAAAAAGAAACCACATCAGACCAGAGCATTATCCCAGTGCCCAAAAGTAGAGGCCTGAAGAAGGAAATAAACCCAGCTTCAGCAGGGATTAATTACAGATTAATTAATGTTATTATCTTACATGTGCTGAATCCACAGGGACTTATCCCATGTGGGAAGAGGCAGCTCTGATTTAAAGGGTAGCTCTTCTCAGGAATTACTCATTCCACTTCCACTGATTTATTAGGACCTTTGGAATTGCATCCTCATACCAGAGGTCCCAAATATTCATCTAACCTTCTTCTGTTCCTCTGGAATGATGAAATAGACTAAAACCCTTTGACCTGTTGCAACAGTGGATTTACCAGGCTTTGGCTCCTCATGAAGCTGAAAGAGGATTTGTCGTTCTTATTTTTGTCTTTATTTTCTTGTTGACGTGGGTGTTAGATCTACAAACACCATGACCAAAAAAAAAATCAAAGAAAAAACTCCACACCAAACCCAAAGCTCACATAAAAATTACATATTAAAATATCTATGCCATAAAAACCAAAACAAAACGAAACTTCTAAGATTCCCTGCATTCTTTGTGTTATGTCAGGGAGAGAGGAGCCAAACAATTTTGGAATGGTCTACCTGGGCTTTTTTTTCAGGGAAATAGATGGGATACAAACTCCAGCTGGGATTTTCTGATGCTGTGTTTCAACACCCCACTGTGAAGCTCCAGTTTGCTGAATCAGAAACCCATCAGCCATGCACAGCAATGAGCAAAGTAAAGCAGGCAGGGACTACCCAGCAAAATGCTCATTAAAATTTTTTAAATATCAGCTGTGGGACATGAGCTAAAAGTGTGATATTGCAGCACACAAAATTTGCTCAATATAAGTGGTGGTGATGTAAGATTTTTAACCCTAGGATTGAAGTTGCAGGCTTTGGGTGTGTGAGAATGAAAGAGATGCTCTCAGGGTAGCTTTAAACCCTCTTTTATTAACCCACTTCTCCTTTTTATTGCTCCTACCAACTCTTCAATGAAAAAAAATCCCTTGAGTAAGAAGGTGAGATGTGCTGACAGCCAGTGAGGTGAGAGAAAACTCTGCCAATGTGACCATCCACCCAACAGTCCTGAATTCTGTGGTCTCTGGAATGAGGTGAAATCCAGTAGTGCCTAAGAATGTGGTAGAAAAGGTACTGAGGAAACTTTTCCCTGAACCAAATAAGGTATTCTTGGGGCTGTAATTTACAGTTTGAGCACCTCTCTGAAATGTGTCCCCTCCAATGAAAAATCTCAACTCCTTTTTGTCCCTTTAATCCTTTTAATTCCCTGCAGCATGGCCCCGAGTTCCTCATTTTGACTGCTTATATTTAAAAATAGTTGATGATGAAAGGCCCTCTGTTATATCTTTAACCAGCATTCCCTTTTTTTTTTCAGTATAAACTCTTAATTTGCATCCTTGCTACACTCCCCAGTCCCAAATCTGAATATCCTGGATAGTTTCACTGCCTGTGTGAGTTATCTTGCTACCTCCATCTCTCCCTAAGAACACCTGGGGATGGGATTTACCTCTGGGCTACTCTCTCCAGTTTTGTTACTCCTGGGATTCTGTCACTCTTTCCTCCCCCACAAAGCTAGTTTGAAATAAATATTGGGGGGGGATATCCAGGGTAATATGTGGGTTTAGGCAGCTGGGTTCAATAAAATCTGCTGGTATTTCTTACCACCAGTACACCCAGTGACCTACAGAGCAGAGGAGGAGAGATCCCAGCTAGTGTCCTGCAAATTTCTTGACAGTGTGCCAAGATAACAGATATCATGCCAAAAAATCCAAGCAGTTGGCTTTTCCAGGGAGCTGCACAAGATCCCAGTTCCCTGTCCTTGTATTCCGGTGTCTTTCAGGCCTTGATCAGCACCAGCTGCAGTCCTTTCATGTAGCCAGGGCCTCACTGCCCTTACAGGGAAGAATTTCTTCCCAATATCCAGTCCAAACCCATCCTCTGGCAATTTGAAGCCATTCCCCAGTGTCCCAGGAAATAAAAACCTTCCATTTTTCTCTTAATGAAAACATGGCTTTGAAAAAAAAAAAAAAAAAACAAAAAAACTATGGAATTTAATTTGCTTTGGTGCTGCTTCTTCAGGGCTGCAATCCCTGTGGAACAGAAGATTCCTGGAAAAGAAATTCTCTCTTGACTAACAAGCTCTTAAATATGACCTCAGATATTAAAAGCAAGTTTGAGGCATAGCTGCCTCCTTCATGCAGTGTTTTATTGTCTGCTGTCACTCTTCAGTTGCATGAACCAGGGTGTGCCTAGTGTTCTTGCCTGAATCTGTTGACAGCGAGATAATCCCTCTTGTCTCTGCAAAGAAAACCTTTTAACAAGTTTCCCACTGGGAGACCTGGAACCTGGCAAGCCCAGAACTCATCTCTGAGCTCAACTTGGCCTCTGGGTTGCTGCTTGACACTTTTAGGATCATTCCCACCTGGAACTGGGAGTAAACCTTGCCTGCTCCAGGTGCACTGGTGCTTCCTGAAGCTGAATACTGGCTGCAGCCATGCACTCCCCTGCTGGTAAACGCATCCAGGTGACCATGGAATACATGTCAGGATTATACTTTGCATTTTCTAAACCCAAAATGTGAAATCTGATTTCTGATTGGAGTGATTCTGGAGTGTAATCCTCAGCTACTGGGGGTATCTTACCTCAATTCTGGGGTCAGCAGTTCCCCTTATGACTCGAAATCCAGTAACAACTTATTGAAATTTTATTTTCCAGATGATTTCAAAGGAGCATTTGACTGAATGTGGATCTGGAGAAAACACTGTGATTTTCTTCACTCCCTAGGGAGAGGTAGCTGAGTTTCTAACTGATTGATATTTGGACAGCTAAGGAGAGAAAGGTTAGAGAGCTTCGGGAATTTAATCAGCTGGAGGAGTTCTCAAGGAAATAAACAAGGAAAGGATGAGGAAAAATGATCCAAGTTTGCCTCCCTGTGGCACAATCCCTCTGTTGCACCTGGAAATGAGCCAGTTTTTCCTTTTCCTTGGATGAATTCCTCCCCGGAACAGCTGCTGTGAATAACACAGAAATGTTCTCCAAATCACAATAACAAATGACAATATAAAAAAACCCCAACAAAACCAAACCAAAAACCTTAAATATAGCTGCTGTGAATAACACAGAAATGTTCTCCAATTCACAATAACAAATGACAGCATTAAAAAAAAAATCTTTCTCCTGGGTTTCATTTGCATTAGGTGTATTTGATAATGAAAAGGTGAAGCAATTGGAACAATTACTTTACAGCAGCTTTGCAGCTGAAGCTATTCAATCAAAGCTCTGCTCTGGGAGTAAAAGAACCCAAATTATCTCCAGACAAGAATTCCAACTTTTAAGTAGCTCATAAAAGAGGAAAAGATGAGATGGAAACTCTAATATTTTTTGTGGGTTATTTTGAAATAACAGTGGATTTAGAAGCTAAGACTACCCAGCACTTAAAATTCACAAATTTCATCCCAAACCTGTCTATTTTAGAGAAGGCATCCTGAACAAGAAGGATCGTTGTCCACATGAAATTTCACAGTGTGAAAGCTTGGCTCACTTGTTCTGCCGCCGAATCGTGAGGGTTTATTCATGAAGGAGAGGCCTTGTCGGCCTGCAGCTGGGCGGTTCAGCCCATGGCGCCGCATTTAGCGCTGCTGCTCCCCGTGATGTGAGGCCTGCTCCCCAGCACCTGCTTTGTGGGGATACCTCTGGATGCTGCAAGGGCTGTGCCAGTGTCCAGGAGGACAAATGGCACCCCTGAGGTGATTTTCTACCACAGGAAGCGTTAGCTACCAATTTTTTGGCGCCTCGTTTTCTGAGGGGGAGAGTCTCGGAGTTTGGATGACAGGTCAGAGTCCTCGAGTTCCCTTCTCCTCCTAAACCTCTTCCCCAAGGGAAGGAGCTCAGGAATAGCTGCACGGCCTCTCAAAAAGCCTTTTCTTTGAATCCTTCTTATAAAAAGAAGAAGGGGATGTGGTGTTTCCTATCACATTCATATTTTCTGATAAAATCCCTTCACCCAGGATTTTTCTCCTGGGAAGCTGCGAGGCCTCAGAGAAAAAGGAAAACTTATCTCATTTACTTCTCCTGTGTTGTGCTCACATGTGGAATGTGTTTGGGGATTGTTTATCCAACAGGTGATTGTTTCATTGGATTCTGGTGTGAATTATTTTGACTTGTTGGCCAATCGGGGTCAAGCTGTATTGGGCCTCTGGAAAAAGTCACGAGTTTTTGTTATTATCTTTTTAGCCTTCTGTAAGTATCCTTTCTGTGTTCTTTAGTATAGTTTATTATAGCATCCTTTAATGTAATATAGTACCTTAAAATAATAAATTAGAGAACATGGAGTCAGAGTCATCATTCCTCCCCTCGCTGGGGCACCCCGCAAATACCGCAGTTCCCATTGCTTGCTCCGAGTGAGAGACCAGCAGTGGCTGGGCCTGACTCAGCCTTGCGTGGTTAAACTCACTCCTTTGCTTCCCTCTGCAAATCCCAAAACCCTGTCATGCCTCTTCCCACGGGAAATTTATTGCCATTGTGTCCCTGATATAATCCCTAACGGTGCAAATTAATGACTGAGCCTGTTGTCCTTTGATTAATTACCTTCCTGTTGTCCCAGGACAGGGGAGATCCCACTATGGTAAAGGTTGTATTTCCAGATCCATGTTATGCTGGGATAATCCCAGCTGCTCTCAAGTTTTCTGTTCCGTGCCCAAAGCACAGCACCTGGAGTGTGTGGAGTGCTCTGGTGCCTCCTCAGGTTTGCAATCCGTGATCAATCAGAACGTGAACAAAGGTTTAGCTGCTCAGGGCTAAGATTATCCAATTAGTACTTGAGAAGTATCCCGCAGGCACAGCCCAAGGCCTGTGTTTGTCTCATCAAGGATTAGGAGCAATTAAGGGAAGTCAAATGCGATACTGGCACAATGTCCACCAATATCCATCTTGCTGGGGTGGAGCAAAAAGGATTTATAATGCAATTTCCTCCCAAGGATAACCCTCCAGGTGGCTCATGGAACACCTAAAGAAGATCCCATACTAGAAGAACAAAGCATTCCAACTAGTTAACCTATGGAACAGTAATCCATGAATCCAAATAAAGATCTAGTCCCTTAATGGACTTGTCTCAGTTAAAATCCCTCTGTTCAAGCATGTAGAACTGAGAGGAAAAGGACTGCACATGAGAATTTGCCTTAAATCTACACTGTTTGTCCAGTTTTTATTCTCCATATTATTATCTATTTTATATATATATATATATAAATTTTATTCTCCATTATTATTATAATGTTCCCAGTTACTTTCTGAGTTTGCTTCCCTCAGAAGCTGCTTTACCTGCCTCATTTCTAGCATTTTGTTATATTTCAAAGATGCCTTTTTCCCCCTAAAACTTTTACTCTTCTGTTTTGCTTAGGTAGTTTTAAATGGTGCATACTCTGATAACTCTGTTTACTGACTCATAGTCAGAAAAGGCTTAAGTAAAAAACATCTGGGAATAGTTAAATTGATTTTTACCAATATTTCTTTCAATAATGCAGGTTAATTTTAAAATAAAGAGCATAAAGTAATACTCTAAGAAACCCAAGGGAGCATTAAATAATCTGGTGAGCATTAATAATCATTAGTGATGGCAGGTTTTTAGACTTTGAGCAATTGGTTATCTACAGCAAATAATTAGATTGTTGAGATAACTTATCTAATGGCATTGGAAAAGGATAATGATAAACCATTGCTGATCCGTGTAAGCTCTGCAGGGATTGTGCAAGGAAATATTTAAATATTTGTTATACTTAATGAATGTTTTTAGTCTACTGAATGTTTGAGACCTGTGAATCTTTTTCTTGACATGCTTTCCTTAACAATTTTAACCTTATAGATTCTTTAAATGGTTTTTGGAGAAGATAATTAAAGGTTCTGCCTGAAAAATGAGACATTTTGATTATTGGTAAGAAGAATAAAGGAAACTTTGAACTGAACTGCTGATTTTGTCCCTGAGCAGGAGCAATGACACATTTGCCCTGTGTGAAGATGTTTATGGTTTAAAACCCTCCTAAAGGAGGCACTGCAATGCAACACTCACTTATCTGTGCCTAACACCCCTTCTATTGATTGATTGGATTTATTACTTGCTCTTTATATGTTGGACACTACTATGAAAGGAATATTTAATTATTTTTAGTGGTTCCTAATCGATAGGCAAGAAGTTTCCAACAGATATGGTTGTGCAAAGGCACAGGTTTTGATTGTCTGCGTTGTAGCCTTTATTTTACAACACTGAAGTTGCAGTTACTAAATCCTTCTGGTTTCCAGAGTGAGCTGCACTTGAGCACCTGGGGATGTGAAGTTAGTGTGTCCTGTGCCTATGTCACCTTTGCAAATTTATGTTTCCAAATGCAACTGCAAGCCAAAATATAGATACACGAGACACTTCATAGGTTGTTTTAGATAAATTCTGTTTGACAAACAAGAATGGTGAGGTTTAGGTAGCATTAACTTCCCATTTCTGCTTCTTCGCCCGTCACAGGGATTCAGGAGGAGGAAGATCCCAAAAGAAAGGATGGGTTGTGATGAAATGTGGATCCAGCCACTCCAGGTGAAACAAGGCAGTTAGGTAAGCCAGGTGGTGCTGGGCACAGGTTGAGCAAGGAACTGGTCCAGCTACAAAATACAGTTCCTCCCTTTTGATCTTGATAATGGCTCCTGAGTGACAGCATGAATTACATCCCTCAGCTCCGCTCCCCCTCGTTTCCCTCCAATAAACTTGACAAGATTGTCCTCATGGAGTGAGTGAGTGGGTGTCTGGGATTTTGTAAGACAACTCTAAGTGTGGAAAACACCAGTTCTTGCTTGAGACTGGCTGAATAACTTGACTGGGGTTTTAATGTTCTGTCTCCCCTGGGGAGAATAAAGGAGAATCATTTAGGCTCATTCTGAAAGGTGAGGAAGTTGTATAAGCTAATTGTGAGAGTAATTCTGCAAAGGGGTATTTTAATTCTTTGATTTTCTATTTCAACTGCTTCTGCAGACTTTTTCTGAAAGCACAGTTCCTTAAAGAATTCCATTATTTCACTTATGAAAGAGAAGATGAGCTAAGCTGGTCACTGTCCATGACAAAGGGAAGGAATACAAAGAAATGCTGATTAGCACTCAAGTGCTCCAGTTGTCTTTAAATCTAAAACTTGTGCTGCCTGCAGCAATGACTTTTTAGAAAAAGAACCTTGTCAACAATAGCACCGAAGGACTCCTCAAATCAGATTCATCTTGTCCATCTTTATGGAGTCAAGCATCTTGTCTAAGCTGCTGCCTGGGTTTTCTTGTCAATGGAGAGAGATAATTATCTCTGCATCTAATTTATGCTGTCCATTTCCTTACATGATTATAGAGCAAGAACACAGAAATCATTTACATTATGCATTTTAAGACAGATAAAGCTAAGTGATTCAATTCATTTACTGTATTTGAAATATTCTGGTGCTCACATCATCCTGTTTGGAGACAGAGAGGTGCCATGAAGCACTGTCTGCACCTGTGCCACCACACAGCATGATTCTTAAACATGTAGTTGATAAATGGGGGTGAGACTGTTAAAGGACATAATATTCTTCCTGGAATCATGGAATGGTTTGGGTTGGAAGAGACCTTAAAGCCCATCCAAATCCATGGACAGAAACACCTTCCCCTTGAACAGATTGCTCCAGCCTGGCCTGGAAGACTTCCTGCAAACAGCAAAGGGGGGGAAAAGGAAAGAAACAAGTATGAAAGGACCAATCACATTTTCAGGTGATATTTGCAGTATTCTTCTCCAAATGAAAAGTCACTGCAATTTATATTTTTGTGTTTAAATTTTGCAGAATAATGTGATTTCCAGCTGGGTTTAGTATGAGCCTGTTAGTGCAAAGAACTGCAAAGGAAGTGCTTCTCAGGAGGTGCAGTGAAAGACACACAAGTTGAGTCCAAATGTTACAGAAGAAGCTTCTCAGGAAGGTAATTTGGAGGGTTGTGCAATGTGTTTTCACCCTGATGGCTGATGGGGCCTGCCTGTACCTGCTGACACACCTCAGGTGGGAAGGCTGGGTGGATCTTTACTCAGGAGCTGGAATGAGTTTGGAATTTTCCCCAAACACTAAAACAGACAAAACTTCCTACCAACAGGATCTGTGAGTCTGTGTAGGATGTGGGCACAGCTTGTAATGTGCAGCAAATACTTGCTGGCTCCTTGTTCTTCTTCATCTCCTTGTGCTTCCTCAGCTCCTGAAATGCACAATTCCTTTCTTTTAAAGAAAATGAGGGAATGCAGTGGCACAAATATAAGGAGTGCCCCTCTCTGCCTTCCTTTCCAGGAGAAAATGTGCATTTACAGTGGACACTGTTTCACTGTTTTCACAAGTTTCTCTCAGATTTGCTTTAAGAACATGACTGTAAAAAGTCTTTTCCAACTAAAATGGTTCCAGCTTTTTTCTGCATTTTTCCATCCTTGCCAGTAATGTGACAGCAACATAATCACCACCCTTATGAAATCTCTCTGCTGACTTTCCACCACAAATGAGAACCATGTTTCACCTTCTATACCAGCTAATTGTGGATGGGTTCCTTTCCTTTCCTTTCCTTTCCTTTCCTTTCCTTTCCTTTCCTTTCCTTTCCTTTCCTTTCCTTTCCTTTCCTTTCCTTTCCTTTCCTTTCCTTTCCTTTCCTTTCCTTTCCTTTCCTTTCCTTTCCTTTCCTTCATAATTCCAACGCATTTAGAGGTGCTAGGCTGT
Source organism: Motacilla alba alba (assembly GCF_015832195.1). NCBI lineage: Eukaryota > Metazoa > Chordata > Aves > Passeriformes > Motacillidae > Motacilla > Motacilla alba. Next base: position 8,139,141 of record NC_052020.1, on the reverse strand, counting down.
TCCTTTGGTCGTTTCCAAACACTCTCTTCATCAGGACATCACTCTCTGGAGATTAGGAAAGGAAGTAATTATGGTTCTGATATACAGGACTAAGAAATTAGGAATTATGCAACATTAATCCCTCTCTCCCCCACAGATTGGCAATGTGAAGGGGAAATCAGCTCAGAATATTCCAGGTACACTGGAGAGTGAGAGATCAGTTTAGCAATACTGTGATATAAGATTATTTGGAAGAGCTAAGGACTTCTGAGGGATTTCTGGCTCTCTCTGACCCTTACTCTAAAATAAAGTGTCTGTGTTTGCAGGAGAATAGGGAGGAAGAGAGGGACAGGTAGATTTGGAAATCTCTGAAAGAATGTATAGAACTGGGTATAATCTTAACTCTGTTTTCATTTCTCAGGACCAAGTTTGAAATACTCTGTTTGAAATAGTGCAGTTGTGAAATACTTTCACTGATTTTCAGCTGTTGATAGGACAAATAATCTCTAAATTAATCAGCATAACGAGGGAAAGTCATAAAGTGATAAAGCTTTCAGTTGCTTTATTTTTTTCTTCCTGCTCTAACAAGAGAGTAGTGCCTCCTGTGGGAGTGAAGGATCATACAACTGGTTTTGTGTGTAATTTTTATGTGCAGCTGGTCTGTCCTTCTTTATTCTGGCCTCTCTTGTAGGTAGTTGCTGTCATGGTGAAGTCTGAGGTGTGAGAAACAAGGCTGATGAGAGAAATCACTTCCCCAGAGATTACAAAATCCCTTGTATTATGCAGCAACTTCAGCATGTGCCACCTCCATTACTCCTGCACCCAGCTTATTTTCTTCAGCTTATTTCTCATTTATCCCACTAACAGCACTAGTAGTTATCACATGTTAACATTCAGCTGCCACATTCTTTGTGGTTTTTGTTCAGGTTCTTCTTTTCCCTATTTTTGTGCCACAGCTTGGCTCAAACAACTCTCAAATATGTTTTGAGTTCCCGTGTCTGTGTTGACATCCTTGCCTGCCTTGTTCAGACACGCAGAGCCACATATTTAGCACCTCATCAGCCCTGAATTTGGGACTGGAAAGTTCTGATTTATTTTGGGTACAAGTATGGTAATCTGGTGCTTGGAAAAGACAGTTGGGATGAAGAAAATAGGAATAATGCAGGGCTTTCCTTAGAGTGTAAGTGGTTGAAAGTGAGGGAAAGTTGGTAGGAGGCGGCTTCCATATGTTTCCAGAATTTCTTCAAGGGGTTAAGGGACCTGTGGGTGCAGTTCACAGAATCATACAGAATTCACAGAATGACTGGGTTGGAAGAGACCTTCAAGATCATCGAGTCCAGCCCATGCCCTGACCCCTCAACTGAGCCATGGCACCCAGTGCCACATCCAGCATTCTCCTAAACACATCCAGGGGTGGTGACTCCACCACATCCCAGGGCAGGCCATTCCAGTACTTTATCACTCTTTCCATAAAAAACTTATTCTTAATATCCAACTTGTATTTCTCTTGACACAGCTTGAGATTGTGTCCTCTGGTTCTGTCAGCACTGCCTGGAGAAAGAGACCAACCTGAGCACAGCCACCTTTCAGGGAGCTGTAGAGAGTGTTAAGGTCACTCTGAGTCTCCTTTGCTCCAGGCTGAACAGCCCCAGCTCCCTCAGTGGTTCCTCACAGGGTTTGTGTTCCCAGCCCATCTCCAGCCTCGTTGCCTCCTCTGGACGCGCTCGAGCATCTCAACATCCTTCCCAAACTGGGGGGCCAGAGCTGGACACGGCACTCGAGGTGTGCCCTCACCAGTGCTGAGTACAGGGGAAAGGTGACCTCCCTGCTCCTGCTGGCCACACCATTCCTGATACAGGCCAGGAGCCATTGGCCTTCTTGGCCACCAGGGCACACTGCTGGCTCATGTTCAGCCAGCTGTCGACCAGCACCCCCAGGTCCCTTTCTGCCTGGGCACTGTCCAGCCACACCGTCCCCAGCCTATAACCCTGCAGGGGGTTATTGTGGCCAAAATGCAGGACTCAGCACTTGGACTTATTAAACTTCATCCTGTTAGACTCTGCCCACCAATCCAACCATTCCAGGTCTGTCTGCAGAGCCCTCCTGCCTTCCAACAGATTGACACATGATCCCAGCCTATTGTCGTCTGCAAATTTACTAATGAAAGACTCAATCCCCTCATCCATGTCAGCAATAAAGATATTAAACAGAACTGGCTCCAGCACAGAGCCCTGAGGGACACCACTGGTGGCTGGCCTCAGCTGGCTGAAGCACCATTCATTCACCATCACTCTCTGGGCCCAGCCACCCAGCCAGTTCTGAACACAGCAGAGTGCTCCTGTCCAAGCCATGAACTGCAGCTTTTTCCAGGAGTGTGCTGTAGGAGACAGAGTCAAAGGCTTTGCTGGAGACCATGTACACAACATCCACAGCCTTTCCTGCATCCACCAGGTGGGTCACTTGGTCATAAAAGGAGACCATGTTGGTCAAACACAACCAATCCCTCCTAAAACCCTGCTGGCTGGGTCTAATACCCTGGCCATCCTCTAAGTGCTGTGTGATGACACTCAATATAAACTGTTCCATCACCTCACCAGGTACTGACCTCAGTAATGTCTTACTGGTCTATAATTACCAGGATCCTCCTTCCCACCCTTTTTTGTGAATGGGTGTCACACTGGCCAGCTTCCAGTCATCTGGAACCTCACCAGTGAGCCAGGACTGCTAGTAAATGATGGAGAGCAGTTTTGCAAGCTCATCTGCCAGCTCCCTCATCACCATGGGGTGGATCCCATCTGGTCCCATTGATTTATGAACACCCAAGTGGTTCAGCAGCTCTCTGACTGCCTCCTCCTGGATAATGAGAGGACCATTCTGCTCCCTGACACCATCTACCAACCCAGGAGGACACTTGTCCTGAGGACAAGTTGTCTTCTCACTAAAAACTGAGGCAAAGAAGGCATTAAGCACTTCTGCCTTCTCATCTGCAGTTTCTGAGTTCCCTCCCACATCCAGTATAGAACAAAGGTTGATCTTACCCTTCCTCTTGCCATCATTATATTTGTAAAAACATTTTTTATTATCCTTTACAAAAGTTGCCAAATTAAGTTTGAACTGAGCTTTGGCCTCCCTAATTTTTTTCCAACATGCCCTAGCAGCCCCCTTAAAAACTTCCTAAGAGACCTGACCCTCCTTCCAAAGATGATGCACCCTCTTTTTGTTCCTAAGTTCCTCTGAAACCTCCTCCACCCAGGCTGGACGTTTGCCTCATCGGCTCCTCTTTGGGCACACGGGGACAGTCTGTTCCTGTGCCCTCAAGATCTCTGTTTTGAAGCATGCACACCTTTCCTGAACTCCTTTGTTTTTAAGGGCTGCTTCCCAAGGAACTCTCTGAATAAGTCTCCTAAATAGACAAAAGTCTGCCCTCCGGAAGTCCAAGGTAAAATCTTATTGATGTTCCTCCTCATTTCACCAAATATTGAGAACTCTCTAATTTCATGATCACTATGCCCCAAGCAGCCTCCAACTACCACATCTCCCACCAGCCCATCTCTGTCTGCAAACAACAGCTCTAACATAATCCCTCCCCTGGTGGGTTCACCCACCAGCTGCAATTGTCCTCCACACACTCTAAGAACTTCCTGGACTGCCTCTGTTCTGCTGTATTAAGTTCCCAGCAGATGTCTGGTCGGTTAAGGTCACCTACAAGAACAAGGGCTGATGAACATGAAACATTCTCTCGCTGCTTATAGAATAAGTTGTCCACCTCTTCTTCCTGGCTGGGTGGGCGATAACAGACTCCCAGTAGGATGTCAGCCTTGTTGGCTTTCCCCTCAATTCTTACCCACAGGCATTCAACTTCACCATCATTAGTTTCAATACCCGTGGCATCAAAAGCCTGCCTAATATAAAGGGCCACCCCTCCACCTCTTCCTTTGCTCTCTCTTCTGAAAAGCTTGTAGCCAACCAGTGCAGTGCTCCAGCTGTGTGAGCTGTCCCACCACGTTTCCATGGTGGCAATTACATCACAGCTCTGCTGTTGCACCATGGCCTCCAGCTCTTCTTGTTTGTTACCCAAGCTGCGTGCATTAGTATATGTGCACCTCAGCTGGGCCACTGATTTCACTCCTATCTCAGGCTTACCACCCTTGGGCCTGCTTCCAGACAGCCCAGCTGCACCCCCTACCCCCTTCAAACCTAGTTAAAAGCCCTCTGAATGAGTTCTGCCAGTTCATGAGCTAAAATCCTTCTGCCCTTAACAGAGAGATGGAGCCCATCTGGTTCCAGCAGGCCAGGTGCCATAAAAGCTGCCCTGCAATCAAAGAACTCAAAATTCTGCTGACACCACCAACCCTTGAGCCACTTGCTGATAATGTGAGATCTCCAGCTCCTCTCATCATTTTTCTCTGCCACCAAAGGGACTACCTGAACACTACCTGTGCTCCTGCCCTATCACCCGCTTCACCCAGTGCCCTGAAATCCCTTTAAATTATCCTGTTGCTCCTCTTTTCAACCCCATCACTGTCAGCCTGGAGTGTCAGCAGTGGGCAATAATCAGAGGGCTAAATCAGCCCAGGGAGTCTCTTGGAAATATCACATACCTGGGTTCCAGAGAGGCAGCAGACCTCTCTGTGGGGTGGGTCTGGTCAATGGGTCATGGGGCGTTCTGTTCCCCTCAGAAGGGGGCCACCCACAAGGACTACCCTTCTTTTCTTTTTAATGCCACAGGCAGCGATCTCTCTGACAGATGAAGTGTAATTGGGAGGCTCACTGGGCAGATCATTTTCTTCTATATCATCTGTCTGACTCTCCAGATCCAGGGGCTCATACCTATTCTCAAGTGGCACCTGGCTAGGGGACGGGGGTCAGGAGGAATTTTTATTATTACCTCCCCAAGCAGGGACCCATTTCCACTCCCCTTCATCCACCAGGTGCCCTTCTGTTGCCAGGCAGTGGGAGGCATGGGAGTCCTCTGACTCCTGGTGGGCCTCCCTCAAGGGTGGAAGGGCAGAGCTCCACCAATCTTATTCCCTTTCACTATCCCTGATATTTCTTAGTCATTCAACTTCCTCCCTGAGCTTGGCCACCAGTGAAAGGAGATTGTTCACCCGTTCACACCGCAGGCAGGCTTCTTCTGCGATGCCCCCTGGAACCACTGATAGCTCAAACACTGCACAGGAAAGGGTCTGGACAGACTCATCCTTTTTGGAGGGTTCTATTTGGCTACATACACTTGTACTAACTGCAAGTTTTGATCGTGCAAAAACCATTACTGACAAAAAAACCCAAAACCAACCAACAGAAACACAGCAAACAACAAACTAAAAACCCCACTAGCAGGAGGGAACCTGCAACCCTGCCTGAGCAACCTGCTTTGCCTCACTGTGCTCCCTAGAGGCCTCTTTAAATCACCCAGGAGGAAAGCCCTGCCCTGCCCCTGTGTGGCTAAATTATCACCAAAACAGCATAATCAGCTCTACCAGTCCTGCGCAGCAGAACATCAGGAGCCTCAGAAGTTCCTGCCATGGTATCCCTTCCAGTTTGCTGTAAACTCCAAGGACTTGCTCAGATCCTGCTAAGAATAATGAGGAATTAATAGAGAACGTTCCTCTAAGGAGTTGCACCACATGAAAGAATAAGAAAAGAAAAAAAAGGAACAGGGGTTACAGGCTGCAAAAAAATAACTTATAGATACAATTTGCATTCTTGTATAAATTACATTTTTATGACTAAGTGGTTTGTTTATTTATATTTAATAGTTTATTTTATTTATTTATATTTTTATTTATGTTTTGCTCTGAGTTGCTCAGCCTAATTATGGTTACTTTTGGTTTTTTCCCCCTTTTCCTCAAGAGGTGGGTGATGCTCCAAGCCTGGCAGTGTTTAAGAAGCATTTGAGCAAAGGTAGAGGCTTTAACTTTTGGTCAGCCATGAATCACAGAATTTCTAGGTTAGAAGAGACCTTTAAGATCATCGAGTCCAACCCATGTTCTAACACCTCAACTAGATCATGGCACCAAGTGCCACATCCAGTCTTTTTTTAAACACATCCAGGGATGGTGATTCCACCACCTCCCTGGGCAGATGATTCCAGTATTTGACCACTCTTTCTGTGAAAAACTTCCTCCTTAATTCTAGCCTGTATCTCCCTTGGCACAGCTTGAGACTGTGTCCTCTTGTTCTGTCTGTTGTTGCCCGGAGTCGTCAGGCATGATATTTGTAGTGATCTAAATGATCTAAGTGATTAAATGATAGTCCCTTGCAACCAACTCAACTGAAATATTCTGATGCATTCCATTCTGTTCTATTTTCTCCTGTCTCTAAGAGAGAGGAGATTCCTGCTTGTTCATTTATGAAGGTACTCGACCTTCTCATGCCTTTGGTGTCAATCATCTAATCAATGTTTCTCTCCAGAATCTGCCACATTCATGACACGCAGAAAGGGAACTAGTGGAGTTCCTTTGGCAGTCAGCAAATATATTCATCACTTAGGAAGTGCAACAGTTCAGTTTGGAAAAAAATCAGATTTTAATCTGCACAAGAAGTCCATTTAGCTTTGCCCCAAATATTTTTTTTTTTCAGGTTTGATGACATATGTATTAAGACAAAAGTTCCAGAAAGGACCATGATGCAGCTTTGGTACAGTGCAAGGAAAGGAAGGCTGGATTACAGGAGCGTAAAGATGTGGGTTGTGTGAAGGAACAACGGTTATCAGATAGCTATAGAGTCATAATTTGATGCTTATCTTTTTAGCAGTTGACATCTTCATTGTGAAAAGACAGGTTGCAAAAGCAATCAGTGCTGCTTAATGTGGGTAGAAAACTGAGGAGCTGGAACCTTGGTGATGTAAGGGCTGTGGTGCAGATTAATGAAGGGCTTGTTCCCAAATGGATTGTCCCCCTTGGAAGGACCTGCTGTACAATGGAACTGGGTGCTGTTATCAGCATTCCTATCAGAGCACTGTCTGACACAGTGATAAAGTCAAGAGTGTCTTGCATGTGACAGGCAGCTCCTTCTCTCAGCAGGTTACTTGGCTCATCCTGAGGTAAGGAAAGCTTCAGTCATCCAAGGGCTTGACATAAATCCATGTAAGGTCTTAAAACCTCGCTACCATTTTGGGTGCTTGAGGGCACTTGTTAAAAAATCTAAAACTCCAGCTAAGCTTGTGCGTGTCTCCTGACATGCCCAGGCTCAAGCCTTGTCCAGCCTGGCCTGGAACACTTCCAGGGATCCAGGGGCAGCCACAACTTCTCTAGGCAACCTGTGCCAGGGCCTCCCACCCTCACAGGGAAGGATTTCTTCCCAATATCCATCCATCTAACCCTGCCTTCTGTCAGTTTGAAGCCATTCCCCCTTTTCACTCCAAGCCCTTGTCCAAAGTCTATCTCCTTTAGGTACTGGAATTGTGCACAGAAGTTGTGGTGTTTGGGGTTATTTTGTGTGCTCCATACACTAAAAACCCTTTGGGGAGGAAGATTTTGCCTGCTTGTCTTACTGACCCATTTAACCTATTTAACCTTGTGCAGGATTTTAGGATCAGAGAAAGGTTGGGCTGATGATCTTGAAGGTTGGACTCAATGATCTTGGAGGTCTTTTCCCACCTTAATAATTCCATGAAGTAGCTAAGGAGGTGTAAACACAGGACAAGAAGGGAGTGGATTCTCACCCCTTTTCTGAATATTCAATATGGAGTATTCAGTGTAAGTGCAGAAGCTAAAAGGAAGGAGTTGTGCTGCACTCCTGAAGGTATGTGCCGGGGTGCTGGAAGTGGTTTATCTCAAATGTTATAAAAACACATCCTGCAAAATACACCAAATGTGAGCCTAAAGGGATGGCAAAGCCCGGGAATCAGGAGGAAATGGTGCCTACTGTGACGGGGGACAAGAAAAGGAACAGGTTGATGATAATAACTATTAAACTTCTTTTTAAGGCACCTTATTGCACTGGCTGTCTCTGGGAGCTGGGCTGAGAAATCAGCTTTGGAATTTCACACCTTCCTGTAAAGGAGAAGAACCGGAAATATTGTGTAAACAGTTTGATTGCGATAACTGGATGAGATTTCTTCTTTTGTATCAACATCTCTTTTGGAAATCTAAACTGCAGAATCGTTATCAAGTGTGAGCTTTACCAGCACAAGTAGACTCAAGAGCAAACAAGCACTGAGAAAAACAAAACAAAACAAAAAAAAAGGCAAGTAGATGCATGAGAAATGTTATAAATGTAAAGAAATCAGTTCAAATTAATTAATCATCAAAATATGGTATCTCAGATAAATTAATTCATGCACTTTGAAAAGCCTGTCTTAATTGTGGGCTCCTCCATCTGGGTTGTTGCTGTTGTGGGTTTTAACAGGTGGTTTGCTGCAGGATAAAGAAATCATTCAGTCAATTGCAGTTTTAAATTTTCAAGATTGGGTCTGTTTTGACAACAGAAAATTATGTGGATGCTGTGACTGTTTAGAGGGAAAGGAAAAGTGGCACCAAGTGCTGTTCTGCAATTAATACTCATTTCCTGGAGTCCCCCAGTCTAATTAATGATTTTACAAACATGAAGGGGGCAGTGGGAGGGGAAGAAACAGCAGTTTCACAACCTGCTATCAGAACCTGCTACAACATTCCATGTGTGCCATCCCAGGTTTATCCCAGGTAACAGAAGCAGCCAGGGCAGAGCTTCGAGGATTATTCCTGCCATGGGCTCTGTGGGAGCTCCCCGCTGGCTGTGAGTGCTGGAAAACTGGACTGAAATAGAGGGTTTCATCAGGGGGCTAACTGTTACACTGAGTTTTCTGGAGATTGGTGTGGTTTGGTTATTGGGTATTTTTAGTAGGACATAAGAATATGCTTGATTCATGTTTCATCCAAGCGGTTTGTGGACTGTAACATCAAAAATGAAGCTACAGAGTGATTTTTTTTTTTTTTTTTTTTTTTGCTGGTTAACTAGAGGAGTATTTTAAGGGAAGATTTCCCTGTCTGAGCCCGTCCTGGGAATGGAATGAACTCGCTGAGGACCCTCCTAAGCAGTCGGGTACACCCCACCTGAGGGTACTACGAGGCTTTGGGCACTGGGGATGCAGAACCAGGATGGGAAAAGGGCAAGTTTTAGGGGGGGAAAGGGGCAAGTTTTGGGGGGGGCAAACCCAACCCCGAGGAGCTGGAGCGGGTGGAGGCGCCGGGGCGGCGCCGGGGCGGCTCCCTCCCTTAAATGCCGCGGCGGAGCGGGATGCGGGGCTGCAGCTGCGGGACGGAGGAGGGCAGGAGGCAGGATGGCACCGCCGGGGGGCGGCGGGGAGCTGCGGGATGGGGACGGCGATGGGGACAGGGACAGAGCTCCCGCAGCGGGGATGCGGCGCTTCACCTGGGAGGAGATCGGGCAGCGGAACGGGCGGGGGCCGGCGCCGCAGGAGCGCTGGCTGGTGATCCACAGGAAGGTGTACGACATCAGCCACTTCTACCGGAGACACCCGGGAGGGGCCCGGCTCCTCGACAGCCACGCCGGGCAGGACGCCACGGTGAGCGCAGCGGGGATGCGGGATGCGCCGGAGGAGGGCGCCCGGGAAAAGCCGTGCGGAGAGGGCTTGGGAATGACCCCAGAGGGAATCGGGGTACGGGACAGAGTCGGGGCAGCGAAGCGCGACCGCTCCGTGCGAGCCTCGCCATCCCCATGCCTTGGGAAAGGGCAAATGAGGAGATGCAGCCCACGGGAACGGGATGGGAGTGTTGCTCCAGCTAAATCAGAGCATCAGCTGGAGCGAGAGCAGAGGAGCACATAGAGATGCCCAGAGGACTGGCGCACCTCTGCTAGCTGGGAGAAAGGAAGGCTCTAAGAAGAGCTCAGAGCCCTTTCCAGTACCTGAAGGGCTTCAAGACAACCGGAGAGGGACTTTTGACAAGGGCCCGGAGGGGCAGGACGGGAGAATAGCTTTAAACTAAAAAAGCGTCGATTTAGAGGGGATATAAGGAAGAAGGTTTTGATGATGAGGGTGTTGAAATACTGGCGTAAGTCACCCAGAGATGCCCCACCCCTGGACACACTCAAGGTCAGGTTGGATGGAGCAATCTGATGTAGTTGAAGATGTCCTTGCTCATTGCAGGGGGGTTGGACTAGAGGAGCTTTAAAGGTCCCTTCCAACCCAAACCATTCTGTGGTTTTCTTAAGTCTTCAGAATTCCTCTTATCTCCTGGTCTTGCTTGTGTAGTTGCTGTGAGCTGCAGCAATTTTTTCCGTATATAAGGGATATTTGAGGCTCATGGGAATCAAAATAATTTTCAGCCCATCAAGTTTAAATTACAAATTGTATATTAGTTGAACTTTGCATTCTGTAATTTCAGCACTCATTTCTCAAGTTACTACTGCCAGATTTCTTTCATTTTAGCATGCTGGAAAATCCCAGACAATAGATGAACCAGATATTTTGTTTCTGGGATCTGAGGCAGGTTGGTAGGTAGTTGGTTCCATGTCCAAATCATTAAGCCCTGCAGGATCTGAGCCACTTCCGTGTCTGTCCACCTTGCATTAGGTCCATTGCTTAATCTTTTGGATATATATTATGAAAAATTAAGAAATTATCTTAATTGAACGGAAGATTTTAACCAAAAGCAGAATGGAATGAATGTATGATAGGTGGCAGCTCAGGAGAGGATGAGAAGCACAGAAGGCTCTCAGTAAGCAAAGAAACCTTTACTGAGGAATTAAAAAGTGACTATAATTAATGCCAACGTTTTAGACAGGGTGACACTGCACACTGAAACTGTGGAGTCCTCTTGGTGCTGCTTTTTGTTGTTGTGTTCTCTCACAAAGGATAAAAAGGGAAGCATGCCTTCCACCAGGTTGCTTCAACCTTGGGCACTTCCAGGAATGGAGTGATTCACAAGGCAATTTTTAATTTATTTTTTTAAAACAAAATCTGGATTTCTTTTCCTTTGTTGTTGTGCCTTTGCAGGATGCCTTTGTGGCATTCCACGTTGACAAGGTGCTGGTGAGCAAGTACTTGAAGCCACTGCAGATTGGGGAGCTGGCACCAGACCAACCCAGCATTGAGCCCACTAAAAATGTAAGTCTGTCCTTACAAAACAGATCAAAGGAGACTAAAGGGAAATATTCTGAGATTACACCTTGTTCTTCTCTATCAGCATAGCTCCTGGAGCAATGGGAACCAGGTTCCTCACATTTTTTTGGGCTAGGACTTAAAAACAATGTGTAAATATGAAGATGTATAAATGTGTAAATTCCTGAAGACGAAGTTTTCTTATCACAGCCACTCTACCTAAATAGCAGAGTTATCACCTCTTCTTTCCCTTGCTTTGAGGAAGAGCTAACTCAAAGGAAAAGGAATAGTCTTGGAGAATAAATATTCTCCTTCAGCTGTAGGTGCATTTAACCCTCCCCTGTTAATCCTGGGAGGGGAAAAGTGAAGACAAATATAAGGAATAATTCCATGCAAAGACCTACCACAAGGTGGCACGGGAAGTTCATGCATGCAAAGTGCAGCTTCCGCTAAACACAACTTCCAGCTGAGCCCTCTGCTGCCTGCCAAGGATTTGATGGAAGAAGCACCGAGGAGGATTTGTTTTAAGGGTTGGGATGCAGACATTGTGATGGCTGCTCCTGGCTCCTCAACAAAAAGCTGTAGCAGAGCAATGATAAGGTTTATCAAACCCAGCTCTTGCCCTTTTAGCCAGATCCTTTGTTCTTTCTCCCCCTGCATTAGAGTGGATTTTGGGTTATGAGGCTGCAGTGGTGCTCTCTAAAACCAGAGAATTGTAACCCTGATGCTTCCCCCAGGAAATGCTGGTGAAAGATTTCCGGGAATTGCGTGCTACAGTTGAGAGAATGGGACTCCTGGAGCCAAACCAGCTCTTCTTCTTCCTGCTCCTGGCTCACATCCTGGTCCTGGATACAGCTGCCTGGCTCATCCTCTTCTACTTTGGGACATCCTTTCTGCCCTTCGTTTTCTCCCTGCTGCTGCTGACCATTTCCCAGGTGAGCATTGAATTCCACAGCGTGCACTTGCATCAAGCTATGCATACACACGGGAGCAGTTTCTTGTCCTTTGCTCCCTCACTTGGCATAAAAACACAGCCACTAGCTGGATACCAAGAAGAAATCCTGCATGTGGGGAGCTCACACTAAACTTAGTTTGGGATTCTTTCAGCAAGATACATTCTGGGGGAAGCCTTGGGACTGTCAGGATTCCGCAGTCCCTTTCTGCTGGTAACTTGGGAGCAGTGTCTGGGAAATAAATCTTGGTATTTCAAGGCAAAGGATGAGTGTGGCACCATCCCCATCTCAATTCCTCTTTTTCTCCCCTCCTGAAGTTTTCTTTCTCCTCCTCCAGGTCCAGGCTTCCTGGTTACAGCATGATTTAGGACACCTCTCAGTATTCAGGAAAACCAAGTGGAACCACTTGCTACACAAGTTTGTGATGTGCCATTTGATTGTGAGTCCCTGGAAAACTTCTGAGGGTCTTCCTGTAAAAATGTCTGTTCTGAAGACTTTGTGGAGCATGGGCAGCACTGGGGGAAGGATTAGGCTCAGGAAGGAAAGGGAATTCTGGCTCTGAAAGTGTTTTTCATGCTTTGTTCTTCCCTTGCTCAGGGGGCCTCTGCCAAGTGGTGGACTCTGCTGCACTCCCAGCACCATGCCAAACCCAACTGCTTCCACAAGGACCCTGACATTGATATGCACCCTTTCCTCTTCACTTTGGGGAAGAAATTCTCTGTGGAGGTCAGTGAGTGGGCGTGGGAAGTCCAAACCTAAGGTGTGATGGCAATTTCTGTAAAGACGTTTATTTCTCCACAGCTCACACTAAGTGCCTTTCAGCATGTCTTGAGCAGCTGATATGTTGATGTAAATAAATTAGACATGATGTAAAGGCATTGTATATAGGGTGGAAAATCCACCAGCACATTCATGGTTGGAGAAATCTAATGACCTAGAACAACAACTCAGTAATTAACGATCATTAGATAACTTGTAAACATCAATCAACGTAAGGCATGGCTGCAGTCAGCCTGGAATTATTATTCTAATATGAATGTATGAGGCTCAGTCAGAGGGTGGCTTTGATGTGTCCATGTCTTCTAGGAGAGTTTGCTGGGACAGGAGCAGCAGGACTGAAAAACTCAGGGCTGTTCTGGAACTCCAGCTGGGCAGAATTTGTTGGACTGTGTAGGATATTCCCAGTTTGTCCTGCTTGGACACTGCCAGGAGTGACAACCTAAGAGTGCTGAACCCCTTTTGCTGCAGATCCCATCAGTTCTTGACACTATCACAGCAGCTACAGCACTGAAATATTTTTCTCCATGCCATCGTGGAACTGCCATTCAAGTTTAGAGACTCAGAGAAGAAATAAGGGGGGAAAATGAGAGAAAATACGTATTTCTGACCACTAACATAACTTAGCCTTGATATATCTTCACCAAATGAATCACGAAACAAGAAATGAGGGTTGTGGGAAGCGTGCAAGAATAGTCCCTCTGGAAAATAAATGGAAAAGAGCAAGTTACCTATGCAAATTGCTTGGTCTCCACTAATTTTTTTCTGTTTTTTTTTTTTTTTTCACAGCTTGGGATCAAAAAGAAAAAATACATGCCCTACAACCACCAACACAAATACTTCTTCATCAGTGAGTATCTCTATCCTCCTGCAATTCCCTGTGAGGTATTAACGGGGCTTGGAGATTCTACTTTTGACCTGAAGAACTTGAGAAAAACAAAGGTGCCTGAGTCAAAGAACACAATAAAAAACTAAAATAATACCAACCAGATTTTTGGAAAAGTTGGAGACCTGCCCCATCTTATCCCAGATCTCCCACATCCTCCACAGAGGCCCTGGGTTCTGGTATCATACCACATCTTTCAGTAGTATCAAAGTCTGTGGGTTTCAGGGATTTTTTGTTTGGTTTGCTTTGGTTTCTTGGGGTTTTAAGTGCAAGTGAGATGTCCTTTTGGAAGGCTGAGTTTGAGTTCTTCAACCCCAAATCCCTGATAGAAAAGCGATTTCATATTCATCCCTGTTGTTCCCCTGCTCTGCACCAAGGAATAAGAAGTCAGATAAGCTTTGGGCTGTGGAAGCCACTTCTCAAAATAATAATTTGTGGCTGTTCCTCAGCCAAGAGCCTAAGATGAAATCTGAGGTTTGTAAGAACTCTCAGATTAATTGTCAGACCTAGAACTGTTTCAAGGCATTAAACCAACATCCTAACCTGGAATGTTCTCCAGATTGAGCAGGAATTCTGGACCCTTCCCTCCCAGGCTGATGTCACTCAGTCCATGATGTGATGAATTTTTCTTTCCAGCTCTTCCTCCGCTCCTGTTCCCCACCTACTTCCACTGCCACACGTTTTACATTGCCTACACAAAGAAGTACTGGGCGGTGAGTACTGCTCCTTGTGTGACCAAAAGGGGTCAGATGGGGACCTTCAGCCTTCCTTCTGAGCATGGAGCCAGCTCCCTGCTGGGCAAGGATGCTCAGATTCACCTCTTACAGCAAGCTGTGAGAAAGTAGCATAGGCTTGTGTTGGATTGTTTTGGATTATTCCATTCACAAAAAAAGCTGTCAAAGCTGAAAGTAAATCATTCTCTAATACCTATACTACAAAGCTTCAAAAAATAAATAAGCAAATGTAATTTATAAAGGCATGCTTTTCTTGTTGTCTTTGGTAGGACTTGGCCTGGATGCTGACCTTCTACATCAGATTCTTTTATACTTATGGATCTTTACTGGAAACAAAGAGTCTCCTGGCATATTATTTTATATTCAGGTGATGTGCCTTTGAAGGTTCTTCAGCCTTTTCTCTATGCATTCTTTCCATCTGTACCTTCCTGCCTTTCTCTATGTTTATATTTCCACATTCTCCTTTACCACCTATTTTTTTGCCTACTTTTTAAGTCATAAATTCTTTTGTTCAATTGCCAGTGCAAGTTTCGTGTTGCCCCATTAGCTGTGGCAACAAAGAAATTTCACTGAGTGCTGACCAAATTGAGAAATATTTACCTCATATAACATTCAGTGCTTTGGGTGTTGGGTCTGCTGCTGCTTAAAGAGCACATTTAACCAAAACAGCTTAGCCTGGGCTTGCAAATGCCCAGGTATTATCCAGCAGCACTGACTTGAATGGACAGCACGCTCTCCCCTTGGATCATTTCACTGATTCTAATCAGTTTGGGCCTTGGCTACAGATAAAACAAGCTGAACACCAGTCAGTGTTAAACAAAACACATGAAATAATCATGAGTTTCATAAGGAAATATTAAACTTCCAGAGTTTGGAAGTCCTTCCAGGTGCTGGCTTAGCAAGGCTAGTGTTCAGCCACATCTTTAAGTCTGGCTTTGCCATTATTTCAACGGCTCCTCGCTGACCTGCTCACTCAGCACTGAATTCTCTCATCTCATTGCACAGGATGCTGGAGAGCAGCTGGTTTGTCTGGGTCTCACAGATGAACCACATCCCAATGGATATTGACTACGACAAGAATTTGGACTGGATGTCTACTCAGGTAAAAGATTTTTCCCTTCTTAAGAATTGTGGCCATACAGGTACAAATTTTAACCATAAGCAAGTCTCCTGTTGCATTAAGGGTGAAATCTGTTGGCGGATGGGAGGTGAAGGTTAATAGGCTGATGGATTCAGTCATGGAAAATGTAAAGAAGTACAGCAATGACACACTCATGGGCAATCCAAAATGAAATCCAGGTCGAGCTCTGGTTCCTAAACATACTCTTGACTTGTCTCTGACTTTGCTTTCCTCTCTCTTCCTCTAGCTCCTGGCAACCTGCAACGTGGAGCAGTCGCTGTTCAATGACTGGTTCACAGGGCACCTCAACTTCCAGATTGAGCATCAGTGAGTACTCATCCCAAGAGGGAATTTTCTTTCTCTTCCTCCTTTTTTAAAAAATACTTCCCCTTCTCTTTTCTGGCTTTTTCCTTCCTTATTCTTTTTTGCTCTGAATTCTACAAACAGTTGTGGAGCAGCAATGAGTTTGTCTTTCAAACTTGAAACTCTTAAAGAGAATCATGTAATTAAAAACTTTCACTGGATCCACAGGATGACAAGAGAAAATGGAACAGGGGCAGGATCAGTGCAAGAACAGCAATAGAGTCAATCCCAAGTTGTAAGTTTTAGGGATCAAGGGGAATGTCCTGGTTAAAGCACCTGTTTTCAGTCTGCCACAGGAGTTTAAAGCCACCTCTGCTGATTTTTTATGCTGTTACTCTATAGAGTGAGATATGCAAAGATGAAGGATGGGCTCATCTCCTCCTCTGTGCTATGGAGAGGGCTACTTCTGGAAAAAGGGAGGGAGGGGAAAGTAGCTTCTTCCATAAATATAATTTCATTTGGAGACAAACTGTGGAAAAGAACAGAGGGGAAAGCAGGAAATTCCTACGAGTTCCTTGTGCTAAAAGCACAGCAGGGGGAAAGAAGAGCTGGGAGCAGCTACAGACCCTGCTCATTGTGAGCTGGGTGATTCCTGGGAAGCACTAATGACTAGGATTTCCTGTGAAGCTTGCCTGTCTCCTGTTCACAGCCTTTTCCCTACAATGCCACGGCACAACTACTGCAAGGTGGCCCCCCTGGTGAAGTCCCTGTGTGCCAAACATGGCCTCGAGTACCAGTGCAAGCCTCTGCTCACAGCCTTCGCAGACATCGTGCAGTGAGTAAAAATAAACCCCCAAAACTGCAGGGGGATGCAGGAGAGACTGGACTCCTAAGAGCAAGAGGGTTGCTCTACTTTTACCCTCTTGGGCACATGGTGACTCTTTGGGATGGGGCTGTGCAGGGCTGAGTGGGACTCAACCTTTGTGCGTCTCTCCCAGCTCAGCTTATTGTGGGGTTCTGGGAAATGAGCACAGACAAAACCTCATTCCCTTGTCCCAGCAACACTCCCCTGAGCAGCCCTGTGATGTGTCCTCTCTTTCTCTCTCTCCCAGCTCCCTGAAGACCTCAGGAGAGCTCTGGCACGATGCCTACCTGCACAAATAAAGAACAAGGCTTGGGGCTACCATTCACCGCCTGCCATGGATGCATTCCCAGCAAGCTGAGGGGCAGGGACCACAAGGGACTCTCTGGCAGAAGAAAGTGAGTAAGGACTGAGGGATAAAATTCCAATAGAGATGAAACCACCTGAATTTTTCTTCTGATTTTTTCTGGGGTTATGGTACGGATATGTTAAGAGTGGGCAGGGCAACCAGAAGGTGAATTGTTAGGAGAGGGAGGAGCTCGCTGCTGAGTCTGAGCATTTCTGAGCCTGGGCTCAAGTCAGACCATGGACTGGTGGAGGTACACAAACTTAACTTCATGTCACAGGCCTCTGATCATGGGGTTTGGGTTTTTTGTTTTCCTCATGTGGAGGGTTTAATGCTTGATACAGCATTTGCTTACTTGAATTTGAAACTGCAAAGGATTTTGCTGGAACACCATGTTAGTCCAATGTGCTTAAACTACAATAAATTACAATAAACTACAAACAACACTTAGACTGTAGCAAGTGCACATGCAGTGAATAAAAACATAAATGTGTTTTCATTACTGTTCTCTAGAGCAGCCTCATTGTCACAAGGCCAAGAAACACATGGGGTTAAAATCAGCTTAAGGCCTGTGCTCTCTTCAAAATTTATCTGGTTTGAGGGGGTTTTTTGAGATGTGCACACTCCACATACACTCCCCACCTATACAGGACTAAGATTATACTACAGAAAGGTAAACCAAAAGTAAAATAAATCACCTACAGACATTTGGTCAAATCTGAAAGTTGCTGCTGCAGCTAAACCAAGATTAGATCAGATTTTGGCTGTGCCAGGCAGAAGGTGAGTCAGTGAAAGAGGCTGGTACAGGTACTTTGAACCACCCTTGAGAGGAGACACAATCTTTCCATTAATTTGTAAGAAAGCCTATTCTTCATCTCAGGTGAGTACTGCAGTGAGTACATACTCAGACCCTGAAATAAAAGGCCAGCTTTTGGAAAGGAGACTATGGGAACAACAAAATTTATTTAAATGCCAGCAGTTATCACACTTTTTTCAATAACTCAAGGTTAACAAATAGAAAACTCAAGAGGTAAAAAGATATTTAAAAAGTCTCTGATGATGTAACAAATGGACTTTGTACTACTTGTGCAATGATTGGCTGAATTACTTAAAAACCTTTAACCCTGCACAGTCAGCCAAGGAAAAGATTTGCTATTAAGCCATTTTTCCTGCCTTGAAAAAAGTGCAATTATGTTTAGAGGTTAACAGCACAAAGTACAATGCCTGACCCAGGGGAGTAAGAGAAGCAATTCCCAAAAGTTCTGTGGGAGAATTAAGAAATAAAGCAGGAGTCACAGCAGTATCATTTATTCACAAACACATTTCCACTATTTAAAAAGCCTTTTAAAATTACCTTTGAAAGGTAATTAAGCAGCCATTGAAAATGATTTATTGGGTAGATGGCATGATTTTGAAGATCATAATTTGATTTTTAGACCTTTGACATCATTGGGCTGCTAGTTCAGGACCCCTGCAAGTCAAAATGCAATTAAAAAAAGAGAGCTGTGAATGTTTCCATTGTTTGAAGACCCAACAGTGCTCCAGTGAGGACAGGTGTGCAAGGGGATTGAGCAAGATGGAGATGAAGGGCTGTGGATAAATATGGAATAAAGCCTAAGCAATATATGGATCAATGCCAGAGCAAACAGGAGCAGTTGCCAAGTCTTCCCTTGGTTATCTCTGAGCAATCTTAGCAGTATCAGTCTCAGATGAAAGGCTGCACTGCACTCCCTCAGGAAAATATTGGATAGCTGGATGAGATTTTACAAAGATATCACTGAGAGGCCCAAAGAAGGAAACACAGATAAATTAGTCATGTAACCCAACAGAAAACATAAACAAACAAACAAAACAAAAAAACCCCACTTCTGTAAAAAAGTTATGGTACATGAAAACAGAGTGAAAAAAAAATCAGCATCAGCAGTATCTTCCTGAAATGTGAACAATGATGAAAACAATACAAAATATTAACTGGATTACTCTGAAATACAGCCTTGATTCCTGCAACTCTGAAGGGTAAAATTTCATTCTTTTCTTACACTAGTATCTTGGAAGCAGAGGTTCAGGGAAGACAGTTCCTACTTGAAATAATGCTGAAAGTTTGAATTTAAAGTGAAGTATTTTTCCAATAAAATCTCTTACGAAAAGTACTGAGTGGCTAAAGCACCTTGGACTCTGCAGACACACAATAAGTAAAAAAAAAAAAAAAAAATTCCTTCATTCCTGGCTTTCCAGCTTCCCTCCACAAAGTTGAGAGTGTTGTTGAGACCTCGTAGAGAACACAGGAGCTATGATTATGTAGAAATTCTGTATTTTCATTCCGTTTGGGGAGTGATGCATCTGTAACTGAGTCTGTATCCAGTACCTGCCATCACCTTCCTTCCTCAATCTTACAACATGTAAACACAAGGTCAAAGACTGCCAAGTGTGGAAAAGAGAATCATACAATAGTTTGGGTAGGAAAGTGTATCCACTTCTATGTCAATCCTGAATCAATCATCACAGGGACGAGGATTTGTCACACTGGAAAAAAAAAACCCAACCAAACAATTAAAAAACCCCAAAGTTCCCAATCCTGGTCAAAGTTAAAAATGGGGAACCTGAGAGAAACGAGCAAAGAATAAATACTGAAATTAACAGACACAGCAAATCTATATAAGGGATTTCTGTGGTTCAGCACATGCTATGAAACAGGAAAGGAAGTTTTTCCTTCTGACTAGGTCCATTAGAGATTTACATATTTGAACTGCTGTGAGTAGCAGGATGTAAAAATATTTAGTAGGTTTTTTCCATTAAAAAAGTAAAACTATCCGTTTATCAAGCTTCAGTCTGTGATCTGAGAAGAAATTTCAGCCGAGCTCTTGAGGGCCTGCAGTGCAAGGAGATTTCCAGCTGCTCTGGGTTGAAGTTTGACTTTAGGTGGAATTCCAGCACAACAAAGTCCAAGCTTTCATCAGACAATTGAACCACACAAGGCTCTGCTCTGTAATCCAGGCTGGGAAAGTGTCATCATTAACAGTCAGCTATCAAATACATCACTTGTTATTTCCACACCACTGCCTCGTTGTTCAGCCTTCATTTGCTTTCCCAGATGTGTAACAATGCACCACTTTATAACCTTCTGCAAACACAGGGCTGGTTTTGGGAATCCTCTTCATCTTACTGATCCACCCCAGCTGGAATCATCCTGAATGCCACAAACCTGGCAAAACTGCCTTAAATTCATCTACAATAATCCAAAGAGAGCCTGTTATTTTCCCAATTCTGTCCAAAATTACCTTAGGCCACTGCTGAAGTTTAATCTCCGATGTCAGAATTGCAGTTATGCTCAAGTCCACCTGTGTCACAACCACACAACTCTGACCCCAAACATCAGCTCGACTGAGCTCTGCAATATTACCTGGGGGGGCAGAGGTCAGGCTTTACCAGGCACTGCAGATCACTGTGTAATTTGTTATCAGCAGGAGATAAGAACACACAACCCATCAGTGGATCGATTCACTTCTGCAGCGCTGGGCTGGAGCCCCACACCCCACAGCAATCTGAACTCACAGCGTAGAGACACACAGAGGGCTCATCCAGTCCGACCCCCTGCAGGGAACAGGGACATCTTCCACTATCCCAGGCTGCTCAGAGCCTTTCCATCCTGGCCTTGAACAATTCCAGGGATGTGGAACCCATCACTTCCCTTGGAAGCCTAAGCCAGGGCCTCATCACCCTCATAAAACATTTTGTGAGGAAATGGTGACTCAGCTGCCTGCAGGAATTCATGGATCAGATATACAAACAGAACAAATACCCTTTTTCTGCAAGATGAGCAACAGGTATGGAATATTTGGGGGGAAAAAAAAAAAAGTGATTGGTTTACTGGAAGCTGAACTTATGAACACTGCTTAGCAGGCAACTCCCATCAACGAGCCGCACTACAGAAAGGAAATCAGGGCTTTTTCCAACATCTTTGAAGCCCTGGAAAGTCTGATTCAAACCCACCTCACCCTTTTTCTCCCCACATAACATTTAGCAATCCCATGAACTTCCTGATCTCCTGGCACAGCTCACTGTAACAAATGCGATTCTGAAGTTTGCTCATGGTTTTTGGATACTCAAGTTCAAATATACTGGGGAAGGAAAATAACCTAGGAATGAAGGCCCATTAAAAGAGGAGGCACTGCTGGAGAAGCTGTAATTTCCCAAACATTAGTTTCAAATTCATTCCCAAATCCACTGCTGGAGATATGCATCTAAAATACAACAGGAATAAGAAAATGTTGAGCAATTCTGCTTTAGAGATCACTGAAATCATATTGCAACAACCTGGCAAAGGAATGTTTGATTTTAATTGAACAGAATACAAAACAAAACCTGCTGTCATGTCACCAGTCTCTTTACTCTCAAAATAAGGAGCTGTAAATGGATTTATTGTCTTATTTATTTGAAGAAATAACATTATTGTTCTTCCAGCGTGGCCTAGTGCTCTCCACAGCTTTGGGAAGAGCTCAGTTTTCTGTACACTTGTCATGGCCAGTTTAGCACAGAACACAGGTCATTTAAGTCATTTAAACACAACTGTGGGGTTGAAATGTGAGGTTTTAAAACAAAGGCAGCTGCAAAAAGTACATCAAACCTACAGCTTTTGCACCACCTCCAGAAAAACAGATGAAGGGATGCATGAACTTCTTAGATTAACACGAAGTATTTGAAGACATTTGCACAGAGAACATGTTGCCAAGAGATTTTTCATTCCATTTATTTCAGAAATAAAAGAAGATAACAATATAAATCACTTAGCAGAAACAACGAAAATTAGAAGATCAGGCCTTGTTTACTCTTTTTCCAAACTTGTTAGGATTCTCTCCAGCACAAAATATTCCCACCCAGTCATCATGCCTGATACTCCCACATGCCTGATCAGGTAAAAAGCCAATGGAATCCTAGAATACAGTAGGTTATCAGTTCATATTATGCCACTGCACCTCTACCCCAGCTGATTTTTCACAAATAGGTAGATAAATGAATTGCAGAGCAAGTAACATTCTCCAAAACTTAACAGAACAGCAGTTAGTATCTACTCTTCTTCACCTGCCACCATTCCTGGGAATTCACACTTAAATCAGGAAGTAATCCTAGTCAAAACACAACTCAAGGCAGACCCAGAAATGCAGTGATTATTGACAAATCACCCTCAAACTGCTATGATTTGAATTTTTTACATTTGCCTGAGTTAAGAGCAGTAGCTGGGCTCTGCAATGCTTTGCATTTATCTTGGACAATAATTATCACATAACTGGGCTCCCAAGTTTTTTTGCACAATTTAACAAAACTGCAGATACTGGGTAACTTTACAACATGCCTCAATTCAGGTTTTAGACATTTCCTAGATATCTACGTTCATACAAACATGCTGCTTTAATTAAAGGATCACCCTGAAAATTAGTCCTGGCTTGATCAAGAAACAGCAACAGCATATTATTGCAGTAAAATAAGAATTTCAGCAACCACTGGGAATGGTTTTGAAAGTTCTTGATCCTGAATTTCAATATTAATGCATTAGAAGGTTTATTTCTCAAACATTTGGCATGTTAATATTTTTCTAATTAAATTCTTACAGATTAGAAAGAACAATTTACTCTCCTACCCCTGAAAGGGCTGTAAGGTGTAATCAATTTAGTTGAACAGTGCATGGAATAAGAAAATATCCTTTGCTACCTCCCTTATGTCAGTTATATCCCAACACAGCATTAGTAAGCAAAGATTATCTTAAAATATATGTTGAGAATAAAATTGAACTGTATTTATGTTAAGCTTTGTAGCTAGCTTTGTCTCTATCACAAGGAATGAGACATACCAACATTTTACTCAAGGTACTGGGTATCATTTTACCTCTGGAAGGCCAAAAATGAAATTCAAAAGATGTGTTTACAAATACAGACAGATAATTATTTTATAGAAATACTGAACAGCATCAAGTTTTCAAGCAGTTTCTCCATGAGGGCAATCACAGTGCCCTTACATAAATTCTGTGTGATTTAGCCAAGAAAGTTGTGCAACAAAAAAAAAAAAAATGAAGCAGTATTTTGATTAAATTTCTGTTTGCTCCTAGAAATGAAGACAATTTCTTATCCATGAGTTGTTTAAAAATTCCCTAAGTTGTTATTAAGCAGTAAAGCACTAGTGTTGAAAGGCACTAGGATTGGAGCTTGTGTTACCTGGTTTCCAGTACAGACAGCACTTGAGAGCTCAGTAAATCACACCTGTAAAACACTCCTGTGCTTGGGCCCAAGTCTGCTACATTCATTAAAGTGTTGGACAGGTTCTCGTGCAGCTGGAAGGACGCAAAATTCAGAGCAGATCCCTGCAGATTTACAGGTTGGATCTTTCCTTGACAGACATACGAGTTGCGGACTGTGTGTATGTTCTAATTACATCCTGAAAATAAAGCAACAGAAAAAACTCAGAGCAAGCTCCATTTAAAGGAAAGAACTGCAGGAAAAAACTGAATCAACTGAGCTGCTGTTCTTTGGAGCAAGCAGTGAGCCCAGGAAAGGCTTCTGGCAATGTTTCATTACCATCTCAAAGGGTGGGTAACCAACCTGAACACATTTTATATCACGTACAGTTACCTTCCAGAAGCCCAACAAACCTCAACTAAAACAAAGGCTTTGTACATCACCAGTTAATCAACATTTAATTGTTATTGGAGTGATGTTTTCTTATTTTGCAATTCTACAAGTACTGACTTCTGGCCTTTAGCTCAAATGGGGATCAAGACTGATTTCTCATGTCATTGGATTTACAAGAGAAGCCAAAGTAACTCACAGCCAGTCAAAATGCAGCTACAAAAATCATTACTGTACCTTTTTCCCACCCTCAGCATTGTATTTGTCCAGCAAAGCCTGGATACAGGCTCCATAATTAGGATGAACATCAGTGAAGTTTTTCACCTGCACAGGAAGACAAAACAGAAAAGGCAACAAGAATTTTTTTTCCTCCATTTCAAGAGAGTTCTTTACCACATTTCTTGGGCTACAAGCAGTAGGCATCATAAGGAAAAAAAGTTTATTTCTGATCAGTTATAAACAAGATATGAACATCTTCAAACATGATTTCTGTTATGTCACAGAGAGCTCATTCCCAATTTAAACAAAGTTGCCCTGGGAAGGATAAGGATCCAATCCCTCCTTGGCCTTCACTGCCTTCTCGTTTAGAGCAAAACCTTACTCTGGCAGTCGTCTGATTTTTGGAACACCAAGCTAAACACATGTTCAAAATCTATCCCATTCTTCTCCCCAGGAAAAAGTTACTTTAACATGTTATAGACTGATGTTACATTATGTAAACAGGGAAATATTTAAGTATTAGAATTCCCGAGTAAGAAAAAATCCAGCCTTTTCAGAGAATTCCTGATCTTCCTTTCCAGAAGCCATTATGACAACGTTACTAGACTCGTAGGAAACCTGGACTAAACCCCAAAGAGGGCACTTACAGCTCGTTTCTGAATGAAGAGCTGGGCATCCTTCAGATTATGTGCAATGTTCTTACACAGCCTCTGGCGCTCCTCCTCGTTCAGCACTTTGAGGTAGAATTCTCGCACCTGGCCATTGGAAACAAAGGTTTATTTTGATAATCCCAAAAGTGGATAAGAATAGCTTTCACTTCCTAATCAAGCCACACTTAAAATACTCAAAACATTTAAAAAGCAGCCAATCTGTCAGGGTTTGTCTTTGGCAAACATGCCAACAACTCCTTCTCCAGATACCAATGGCAAGAAAACAAGTCAGAGCCTCTACCTAACAATGCCCAAAATCTGAATTTCAGATTCTATGAGAACTCAGACACCCTACACACTCCTCATTGTGTGCCAAGCAGCACAAAGCCTTTCCACAGCCCCACCTGGGTCACGTTGTCCTCATTGGCACTGTTGAAGCGCTGCACATCCCCTGAAGCAAACATGCGGCTCTCCTTGAGCCGGGGCTGATCCTCAGGCCCAGTGAAGCTGTTTGGGTAATAATTTGGGGCACCACCTGGGAAAAAAATAATCCCCAAACCAAATCAATCAGATGGCAGCATGTTCAAGTAAGTCAGAAGACAGAGAATGTTATTTGCTTGGAGGAATCTAAATCAATTACTCAGTTACTATTAGTTTTATTAAAAACAGCTGACAGCATTTTTCTGTCAACCCCCTCAAGCCAGTATTTAACAGCACCTACTGCAAAGAGAATTTCCACAGCTTTTTTCAGGGAATATTGATTTGATGCAAACATAAGAAAACCTGGCTACTCTCACTACAATATTTCTCAATTATAATAGACAGTCATGGTTGAAGTTTAAGGCAGCATAAAAATACAATCATTTACATACCTGAAGTACTACAATGCTTCCCTGTGTAGGGGGTGTATTTTAAACACCTAATGAACTAAGAGAACTGCATAAAAATAAATTCATTATCTGTTCTGGGACAAGAGCAGCCGTCCTCAAAGTTCCTGTTTTTCAAATATTTCCCTCTCCTCCCTCAGCCAGTGTCTGAATTCATAGCCCAGAGGAACACATATTCTGGCATGAGCCACAGCTTAAGTATATCCTTGTTTACTCTCAGGTGGAAAACAGCCACTATTGGGCAAACCCTGACAGAACAGAAGCTGCTCAACAGAGGGAAGTGACAGCTCTGCTCCTGGCATTTTCACTTTTGTCTTTCACAATCTCTCAGAAATCTGAAAGCAAAGCAGTTTAGTGGACTGAGCCAAGTCAGTCTCTAAAACCTGACTGGGGGTATTCTCCCACAAACTGCTTTCCTGTTAAAGGCCTTTTTATTAAGTTTTAAACACATCCTAAACTTCACTTGCTTTTTATACTTTTAAACAAACTCCTCATCTTGTATCCAAATATCCCAAGTTTCCTTCACTGGATTAACAGAGAAGATATACGAGCATTCTACACAAGTACGTGAAGATAATAAACATGGACCTTAAGCCCCCTGTGAAGTGAGGAGAATGCTGCAGCCCGTGCCTAAGCATCATTATATTGAAAGCTGTTTTCCTGGCTACCTTGGTTGTCAGTAACAGTCATGGGCCCATCCCTCTGGTAGTTGGCCACCCTGGCTCTGAAGGGACAGTTGACAGGGATCTGGAGATAGTTGGGGCCCAGGCGGTGTCTGTGGGTGTCAGGATACGAGAAGAGGCGTCCCTAAAACATAGAGCACAAACACGAACCACCACTTGTAAAACACTGGGGCATGTCAACTCAAAGCTTTCATAAGCAGCAAAGTAACCAATGCTCCTCAGGTCACACCTCCTGTTTACCTGCAGCATTTTGTCAGGGCTGGGCTCAATTCCAGGAGGCATGTTGCTAGGGTCATAAGCCATCTGTTCCACCTCTGCAAAGTAGTTGACAGGATTCCTGTTCAAGACCAGCTTTCCCACAGGGATGAGAGGGTAGTCACCGTGAGGCCAAACCTGTAAGACACAACACACATCCAGTAAAATCAACATTATTACAGTATTATGCAGCTTAACTGCCAGGCAGAATTCACCCGATTTCAGTCTAGGTTAAGAAAATACATTACTGAGTTTCTTTTCTCTTAACAAACATTGAGGAATGTCTTATTTTAAGAAGCCTTTTGCAATTAACACAGATTATTAATGCAACTTATTTCACCATCTCAGCACCTGAGTGCTTGAACGAAATACCCGCAGGCCCTTGAAAAGCTGCCTAGGGAAGCAGGGCGTGGGTGGAACTGGTGGCACAAATGTTTTCTGCTCCTTCAAAATGCTTAACTGGCTTAACTGGCCTTTTCTTTGCCATCTGAGCTGCACTTTTAAGTTCAAAGGTCTTTAGCCACCTGGGGAGAACAGTGTTAGAGGTAAAAAAGTTTATGCAACGCTAGTTTATGTCAGCGTCTTTCAACGAGGCATTCCGAGGAGCAGCTATTGGAAGTGGGACAAAATGAGACCAGCAAGGCACAGGGTGTGACTCTGATCTGAGATCACACTTCTGAAGTGCCATGGGATCTACAGGCTTGGAATCAAGCCCTATCCATATTTCCCTGAGGTAAAGTAACATCAGATATAACACAACTACAGTTTCATCTCCAGAATTCCTGGCTCATCGTGGCTCTACAATTAAGAATACACTTAAAAACTATCTGAAACTGAATATTCCCAGAATTATCAGACATACCTTAGTCACATCAAAAGGATTAAATGGGAACTTCTCTGCTTCTTCAAAGGTCATAACCTGAATGTAGAAGGACCATGAAGGATAGTTCCCCTTGGCAATGGCATTGTAAAGGTCCCGTATGGCATAGTCAGGATCAGTAGAAGCCAATCTTCCTGCTTCTTCCACAGAAAGGTTTTTGATGCCCTGGTCAGTCTAAAAGCAACAAAAGCACCAGTTACAGCGTGCAGAAAGTACTACAGAGATGATTCATCAAGAATGGATTTTAACAAGACTTATAATCCAAGAATGAGACTGTCCAAGTTCTAACTTCTAGTTACTTGAGTTTAGATTTATAGTAGCTGCCTTCCAGATAAAAATCAGTTCACTCATAGTGCTCCATTACCAAGAGACAGATGCCCAAAGAAGAGTTTCTTACAGTCTAGTAAATGAACAGAAGAAGAAAGATACCTCTCCTACTGGTTAAAGGTATGAAACTGATACTCAACAAGGACTCCACACACCTTTGAGCCTGAATTAAACTTGAAAAGTCACAGATCTTTATGGTTTTTATCCAATAGGATTTATAGTTCCAATTAAAAAAAAAAGAAAAATCAATACCTTGGCATGGAATTTGCAGTAAACTGCTCTTCCATCAGCATTAACCAGTTTGAAGGTGTGTGATCCATATCCATTCATGTGGCGATAGCCATCGGGAATGCCACGGTCACTGAACAGGAAAGACACCTGAAGAGAAGGATCAAACACTATTCATGGGCTCAGCATATCAAGGAGAAAGTCTTCACTCCAGACTAAGTTTATTGTGCTAATCTGCATCACTGGGAGCCATGTTAATGTTGTCAGGAATTCCTTGAGGAATTTCTACTTTAGGTGTTAATGAAATAAAACTGACTCTCCCTGTAAGCACCAGTAAGCATGGATAATTTAAAATCATATTTAAACACAATATAAATAAGACTATGTAGACTTCTAAGTCAAACATGGAAAAGAGAGAGTTAAAAACCTGCTGTCATAACATGATTATCTTAATCATACAAAATAAAGTCACGGGAGAAGCCTACTTGATGCAAAGACTCAGGGCGAAGACTCCAGAAGTCCCACACCATGTCTGGATCCTTCAGATGAGTCTGAGGGTTCCTCTTTTGGCTATGGATGAAGGATGGAAACTAATTTGTCCAGAAGTGGAGGAGGAGAAAGAGAAAAAAAAAAAATAAATGAAAGACAAAGCTGTAAGATCACTGAAAAAAAAAATCTTCCACTGCCATACCCTTCCTGCCAAAAAAATTAATTCACAGACCAGTCAGTAAAGTGAGGGTAATGTCAAACATTCACAATTAGAATAAACAGAGATAAAGAATGCTTTCATTTTGTGGTTGATAAGGCGAGAGATAAAACTGTTCAGATTTGTATATCTGTGTTTATGGGACTCATAAATGAATGCAGAGATACTATGAAATATCTGTGCAGAGCTCCTGCACTCAAGGAAAGCCCCTCTGTAGCTGCTGTCAAACTTATGCCAAAAGACCAAAAACCCCAGATTTAATAAAAAGAATTGGCAAGAAGCTTTTGAAGTGAAAAGTTCAAGTGAAAAGTATGAAACCATGTAAGTTATCAAGCTTTAGTTCTTTCTTTACTTTTGTTTAAGAACATCTTTCTAAGTAAAAAATGTTCAGACAATCTGACCAACAACCAAGTTTTTGCCTCTGAGGGATGCCAAAACAAGATGTGAATGAACCTTTGGCTTTGAGTACCCTCACCTTTTGTGCTTACTCACCAACATTGCATCCCGAATAAAGAAGATGGGAGTGTTGTTTCCCACAAGATCCCAATTCCCATCCTCTGTGTAGAATTTCATGGCAAAGCCTCGGGGGTCACGAACTGTGTCAGCTGAGCCAGATTCTCCAGCTTGAAGAAATACATCAACACACAGAAGTGTTAGGATAGGAAATGCATACAAATATGACCTGAACATAGGCCATAAAAACTTAAAAGGTTTATTGCAGTCTTTTCTACACCAAGGAATTGTAGGAATATTTTCAGTAATACTGCAGCCACTGTGAGTTTTCAAAGTGTAAAGCTAACCAAACACTCAGGCCACAGTTAAAAAAAGGAAAAAACAAGTATATCCACTTGAACCAATTAAGAGTGGAATTTGCATTATCGCTAAGAGAGACATCATCAGATTTTAAGGCTGAATCATCTAAACCCACATTTGTTTCTGTGCGCCAAATCCCAGTGGGAAAGCGCTCATCTGGAAGGTAGCAATCTAACCAGCGTGCCTAATAAAACACTATGGAAGAGCTGTAATCCTTTTAATTCCTCCTGCTTCACCCAGGATGGGATTTTCAATGGGAATTCAGACCAGAGCACGAGTGCTTAGCACGACACCTGAGCAGAAGTGTTCCACAAGTGCTCAGAACAGCTAATGCTGCTGAATTGTGATGAAATCAGTAGGACGCTCATTCTCTCGTTAAAAACTTTATGTATTCCAGAAGAGCAGGGAGGGGACATGTCCAAACAGGGCAGGCAAAGGGCAGGGAAGGATGCAGCGACCTGCTCCAGCAGCAGTCCACATTTCAAACTCAACTCAGTGTCCTTACCCTGTACAACACTCAGGACACCCTAAATCCTAAGGGATTTAAGACTGGAAACAGCCAATAGGCCAAAGTCAGCAGCTCCCTGAGCCTTGCTAGACTACTTTTTTCTCTCCAATACTTCCAGAACTGAAGCCTCATTAGGATTTCTTTTCTTTTAAATACATCCACATCATGAACTATATTTTTTCTATCAGACAAGCTATTGATCACTATCAGCTTCAACGAACAGCATTTAAGATTTTGCTAGTTTGTGAATTACATTCTCTAAGAAATCAGAGTTTGTTTATGGAAGATTGTTTTTCTTTGCCTGGTATTTAGTTTACATCATTCATCCCCAAAACATTCCTGCAGCATAAGAGACCATAGGTATTTAACTTGTAAGTGTTGATTGTGATCCAACCAGAAACAAAGCGAGCTTTCTGTCAGAAAAAAACAGCTCGGGCTGCCCTCCCTCTCACATTTCAGACAGGAAAGTGTCTCCAGAGAGCTCTGACAGAAAGGGGCAAACGCTGCTTAAGGTCTTCCATGGAAGTGAATTTCAGAGAAGTTGAAGCAAGCATTGCAGACACCCTTAAGTGCCCCACAATGCAAACATGCTCTCAGGGCACACATGCAGAAGACACAAAGTGGATTTCGAGCCTTACCAACAGTGGAGAAGCGGATGGCAAGCGGAGTCCTTTTCCCAACGTGCTCAAACACTTTTGCCTTACAGTACTGGGTGATATCATGAGTGACTTCAAAATAGCCAAAGGCTCCTGAAGAAGAGCAAGTTCAACATATCAGATCTAGGTACCTTCCTCCCACTCCCAGTTTGTCTGTTGTTAACACACAACCTAAAGTCCAAGGGAAGTACACCAGCTCAAACAACGCACCAAACACTCCATTTTCTTTCACAAAATGAAACTGATTAAACACAAACTATTTGCTCATTCCCTCCTCCTGAACTGACTGTTAGCAGCTCCCAGCAACAGCACAGAAGATGCTCTTCTGCCAAGATCTGTGTATTTATCTGGGAGCAAGGTAGGTATTTCTTTAATCCTGCTATGAGTTGCAGAATTTTTGGTGCACCTGTAAGCTGGGTGAAGCAACACAACCCTTCCCACCCCCACAGAGGAACTTTTCCCATGTACAGTCTTTAAGTACAGCCCCACGTTTGCTCCTTCTCGGGCAATGCATGACAAAAATCAAGGTATTAATTCTACCTTACTAAGATTAATAATAATTTATTTTAAAGGTTTAGGGTTTTTTAATTTAAATATTAGATTATCAGCTTGCTTTGGCAGACATACATTAGAAGACAAAGCCAAATTCTCTATTAAGTAACATGCAAACAACATTAAATAGAGATGGGGAGGAACAGACAGAAGAAGCAGAGACTACAGCAGATACAGTAAAAACTGAAGGGCTATAACCACATTTTCTCTCATTTTTGTAAACAACTTTTCACATTTTGGCACTGAGTTCTTTTAAATCAGGCCTTACCACTGTTGTTTATATAGATTTATTTTAGCTAGTAACCCTAAATTATAAATAATAATGTAATTCATGCATCACAATCTACACGTTAACTGAAAAGCTCTTTAATTCTACACGGAGAAAATATGTGATTTTGAACATACCTGCCCCTTTTGCATGCACAACTCTCTCAGGAATCCTCTCTCTGTCAAAGTGAGCCATCTCATCAGTGAAAACAACATCTTGCACAAGAAGAGGTCCACGTGGTCCCACTGTCAGGATATTCAGCTTATCCCCAATGGGGTTCCCAGCACCTGTGGTCAGGGCATCTGGTTTCTGGAAGCAAGAGAAAGTCACTTTCAACACCAGAAATAAAAACCCCTCTGGATCTGAGCCACACAACGTGCATGACTGTTCAACCATTACATGTCACAGAACATAACAAGAGTGGCAAAACGACTTCAGATTCTGGGGGAGGTTACAGAACATACAGATGTTCACCTAAATCACAGAGCTAAGTTTTAGGACAATTTAAGAAGAGGAGTTGAAGTCACGTAAAATCCAGGAATGTTTTCTGTGGTTCAGAAAAGTTTCTTCTCAAGATTACTGATCTCCCTTCAAGAAAAATATGGGATGGGAAAAAAAAATCTAAAACAGGAGCAGCTGCTGGAAAAATAAGGGAGGAAGGAGAGGAAGAAGAAGGTACAGAGGTAGAGACATAAGGAAAGAGCTACAGCCAGACTAAAATGGGGTTTCCTTGATTAGTATCGGTCTGGAAGAGTTATGGAAAGCAACACAAGTAGGAACACCTGAGGAATCATCATTTTAGACTCCTGCACCACGGAAGGACTAAGATTAACACAAGCCCTAAGAAGCTCTACTGCCAGGAAACGTCCTACAACTTCAAGAAAGGCCTGCACTAGAACTGAGTGCGCTCCTAGTTTCTCATAAAAAGCTTCCAGTAGAAAAGACTTCATCTGCATCACATGTGGGGTTAAATGCTCCTCTAAGGCAATATTCCTATTTTACTGGGTGCTGTGGAAAATGTAGTGAGAAAGGCACAGCAGCTCCAGAGACCTGATGGTCACAGTTCTGTTCTTCCTGGAGTACATTTACTGTTAGGAGCCTTGTAAAGGACTTAGAAGAACACGAAAACAAATAAGGACAAAGGAAAAAACAAAGAAAATAAACACAAAATTTGCAGTGGGGCGAGCTCAAACAGAGTCCAAATTCCAGCTAACAATAAATCCATCACATCTTGCACTAAACTGACATAATTCCACGTGGGGTCTCTATCCACACCATCATACCTGAAGCATCTACACACTTAAACCACATCAGCAAAAACTTCCTCAGCCCTTCCTGATGAGTTCTCCTCTTTTAAAGTTCTATAAATGAAAAGGGATGGTGGAGAGAAGGAAGAAGCAATTCTTGATGAGAAAAGCATTCATTATTCTAACAGCAACTGCATGGGGTTCCAATTCGTACCCTAAGTTCTGCTTCAAGGGGATTAATTACTGCAAACAGACAAAATTCCCATCTGATAGATGACTTTATTCCCCGCAAAAAGCAACCCACAAAGGCCAGGAAAGAATAATTATTCACATCCACACCCAGAGCTCTGGATGAGGCAGAGAACACAGGGAGTTCCAGACACCTTTGTTTCACTCAGGTCCATAAATAACCACATAAAAGACATTTGACGGGATAAGTGCATTTCCACTGTGTTCCTACTAGCTGGCTTGAATTCCCAAAATATCCATGTTCTTTATTCCTCCTTCACCACTTCATTAGCATAAAGCTTTAAGCATAAATCAAATTCTTTCGGGATGCCTGGAATCCTCACCTACACTGAAATCTTCACAAACATTCTAAAAGATAGTAAGTAAATTACAAACATAAACACGAGGTTCAAAAAGTTACAGGGAAGTTAAATAAAGCCAATTTTGTATTTCAAGTCAAACAAACAAACAAATATCTGCTTAAATCAAAAGGTTATCTATAGCTTCTCATGCGAAATACGCAAGAGTAGAAATTGTTCTCAGTGTATTTTCCACTGCTTATTTATTACAGACAAAACTATTCTATAATGCCAATATTTAAGGCCAGCAGAAGTAGCTGCTAAAACCACAACTTGTTGACATTAAGGCTATAAAAAAACAGTAACAGCTTAGTGGCTGTACAGTCTCCTTTGTGTCGGCAGACTTTCTAGTGTTCACATTAGAAGTAAAGAATATTCATTTACTTAGTGGAAGGAGATATTCACTTTAGTTTCAGGATAACGTTATGTGGGGCACACAAAGTAAGTTCCAGAGAGGAAAAAAAACCCACACCATAGTTTAAAGAAGAACTCTCATACTACTTCTGCACCTGAGTTTGTTTGATGCCTGTGTTTTCATCTGGTTGGGAGCTGCACACAGCCCAAACCCTGATAAGAACTTTCAAATCTGTATTTCATTACAGCACTAACCTGCCATGACAAAAAGAAGGGAAGGAAAGCCAGAATTTTAGTCGCTGCTGTGGTAAACAGCGCACATCAAAGTACACACTTCCAGGCATTACTGATCCCTTGCACCTCATAGAACTCACTTTAAAATTCTAATAAGTCCTCCCTACTTTCTATCTTAAAGTCTCATGACTCCTTATGCAACTCAGACTCTGGGTTGCCTCCCAATCTCCAAATTAACCTTGGCCTCTTTTCAAACGCTGCTTTGCTACAGAAAAGCCGACATCCCTACAAAAATAATTACACACGGATAAAAAAGGAACTATTATGACACATGCTAGGATATGATGGAGTCACAAGTCATCGGGTAGTTTTCACACTGTACCTTTGAGAACTGAGAGAAAAAATAAAATTAAGACGACTTAACAGCTCCAGTGGGAACTGAGACATCCACTTGCATCTTGCAAGATTGCCACTTAAAACCAGCACAAAGTGGATTTAGCAGCAAATACACATTTCTGTCAGAAACCACACATGGAAACTGTCACAGTGATTTGATGAAGAAGGGAACTCTTGCAATGTTTACACCTTAACCTAAATATCTGGGGTCTATTCTACATCTTCAGATGACAGTACCATGCTGTTGATTACATGCCCTTATGATTTCAGTCAACCACCTGTCCCAGTCCATTTCATAGGACCAGAGAATGGTTTGGGTCGGAAGGGATCTTCAAGGTCATAGAATTCCACCCCCCTGTCACGGGCAGGGACACCTTCCAGTATCCCAGCCTGCTCCAAGCCCTGTCCAACCTGGCCTTAATCATTTCCAAGGATGGGGCAGCCAAGATTTCTCTGGGCAACCTGCGACAGGGTCTCAACACTCTCAAAGGGAAGAATTTCTTCCTAAAAAATTCACTTGGTCTGGTCACGCAGAATACGCTGAGCTGGAAGGGAGCCACAAGGATCACCGAGTCCAACTCCTGGCCCCGCACACGCTGCTGAACGCGCTTTATCCTTTCCATTATTCCCTAGTCACATCTGCGCAGGGCTCCACCGCCGTGACAGCAAGCCGAAACGCAAACCGCTGATTTCAGACAGAAAAAAGTCGCCCCCATCGCTGCCCGCGGCCGGGGCCGGGCAGCGCTGACCGCCCTTGTCGCTCGGGGCCAGCTGGCAGCCTCCATCCCCCCGAGCCTCGCCGCTCCCGGGCACAGCTCCAAGCCGCGGCGGCGAGGCCGGGACGGGGCGAGGGCGCCTCGCCCTCCGCCGCTGCCCCGGGGACGCCCGGGCGCTCGGAGCGCCGCATCCCGCGGGGCTCCGCGGCTCGCCGGGCGATGCGAGGCACGGGGGTACCGGGGAGCGGCGGTGCCCGGCGGGTACCTGCGAGCCCCGCTGGCTCTTCCAGTGCTTCAGCTGGTTCGCGGCGTCGTCCCGCCCGTCGGCCATTTTGCGGTCTCCGGAGACCCCCGAGGCAGCAAGGGCGGCGCGGAGATGAGCGGCGGGGCTGCGTTGGCTGCCGGCGCGGAGGCAGCAGCGGCGGGGAGGTCAGGCCGCGGCCCGGTCACGCTGTCACCCCGCGGGGACCCTGCGCCCGCCGCGTCCCGCCCGCAGCAGCCGCGGCTAGCGGGAGGCACCGCCGGTACAACTCCGCTCCGCCTGCGCCCGCCCCCCGCTACCTCCTCCGCCAATAGAACCGCGGCCAGCCGCCACCGCGAGGTCTGATTGGTGTAAAGGCATGTCAATCATGCGCGGAGGGCCCCGCCCACTCCCCCTCAGGCTGAGGGGCCGAGGGCGGCGGCGCTGTCGGGTTCCTGTGAAATTGGAAGGAAATTCACCAATATGCAGCCGCGAAAGGGATTTTTCGGCTGTAATCGCATTGTTGAGATGCCGGAGATTTCTAAAACTGCTGCTGGTGGAGGCGTTGTTCGGTGACAGGAAAAGTTACAGGTTCGCCGCTGAAAGCTGCACGTACTTACGGAGTTACTGAGGCAGGGTTCGTTTAAGCAGCGAAAAAAAATGTTTGTAAATTGCAAAATCAAAGGTACTGGTCTATAACTGTATAAATTATATAACTATATAAATTACATCAGTGTATAACTGTATACCAGCTCATTCCTGTATTGGTGCCTGAAATGGAGTAGAGGTGGTTCATTTTGGTCACATGCACTCAACAAAAGTTTCTTTGCATTTCTTTGGTGACTGGAATTTTTAACCCTAAAAACCACCCACTCTGAGTTATGTGGTTATCCTTACAAATTGTGAGCAAACATGGCACAAGCAGTTTTGATAATACTGCACAATGTCCCTGGCTTGGTGCCAATTCATTTACTAAAGGTGATAAGAGTGCTAAAAAGCTGGTTATTTTTCCTGTTCCTGAGGTAAAACCTTTGAACAACACGAATAATCCATCTTAAATTCCTTATTTGCAAGATTATATCTGCGTTCTTTGTCTTGATACAAAGAATAGTCTAATTCTTTATTTCAAGTAGACAATTGCTTTATCTGTTACATGTTATTAAGAATTAGAGGGTTGAAGCTCCCAAATTCAGGTTTATACAGGGGATATCATTACTTATATTCCTTTTCTTCAGAAGAACAGCAAACTCCTCTTTTTTTCTGCTTCACCCTTTATTGGGACATTTCTTCCATGTCTTGAAGCCTCATAATATTTTCTGCTTCAACATGATGACCAACATCATAAAGAAGGGCAAGGGAGATTGCTTATGTTTCTCATATTTTTATATAAAATATCCATCAGCAGACTACACCTACCACGCCTAGATTTAATAATAGGATTGCCCACATCATTTCTTTTTAAAATCAATAACTGCTATTTCAGTTTGCTTAACCAGCAAATTGGGGGAAATGTGAACGTTTTCATGAACAGTCCATGTTTGCTTTTCTTTTACAGTTTAACACTTTAAATTTTAAGCAGGCCAACATGTTTAGATAAACTTGCTGGTCACAAATCTGTTTCAAAGTAGCAGTAACTTGCAAAAACTTCTTTCCTTTTCCTGTGAACCCTTCTTTTTATATGCTAGAGGAAAGGATATATGTGCATATACATATATAAATATATATACATATGTATATACACGTGTGTGCCTGCGTAAAAAACAAACAAGAGATTAAATATTGGCTAAGGAAATGTGCAAACCCCAAACCAAAACCCAGGAGAGAGAGGGTGGCAACACCAGGGGCACCTATTGCAAACAGTGCTTGCACTTCAGCTTAACTAAAACCAAGTGACTGCGTTTCATAAGAAAGGTCACAGGCAAAGCTCAGTGTGACACAAATATTTTGTCTCTCACCTTCCTCTATTTTTATGTCTTTTCAGGAAAAAGAGGCAGTGAATGCTGGTTTGAATTCCACAGGTATCTGGCTGTGGGTGTCTTGGTTTTTTTTTCCTTTTCCCCCCCTCTCCTATCTTGATGATATTTGTTTCCTGCAGCTCCTTATTTGCCTCCTGCTATTTATCTGCATTAAGTAAACAAACTTCAAACTATTCCAAATTAATCATCTTTATTTACCCGGGGAGACTGGTTCTCTGCTGCCACATGACTTTGTGAGGCATGATCCAAACCACACTTTGCCCTTAATTAAGATTTGGGGAGATTAAAAGACAGAGTGCTCAGCATTCGTGTTCTGTTGTATTTAAAGTGAGTTTAAGCACAAACTACGAGGTCAGTGTCACACGGGATTGTGCTGTAAATAGAGTTTACACATGGCTCAGTGATTTACACCCGAGGGAAGGATCTAGAATTAGTCGAGCAGCAGGTCAGTAGTGCCTCTTGCTTTGCCAGTAGAGTTCCACAAGCACCCCAAGCTTCCATCCTACATCCAGAGCCCTCTCTGGCTGCCTTGGTTCCTGCTTCCTCTGCGATTAAATCAGAGCTGCCAATGTTCCCAAGCTCCCTGCAACACTCTGAGTGCCTCTGCTGCAGAGCCAGACCATTCACCTCCAGCACAGAGCGTGGGGCACAAGACGACTTTTAAAAGAAGAGATCAGGAAAGAGAAGCACGAGACAGAGTGTGCTGACTTCATAATGAAACTGATTATTGATGAGAACACTTCTCACAGGATTGGGAGGCTTGTTGACCCTTCTGCTAAAGATGCTCAAACTTGTACCTCCCGCAGCATCCAAATTATGCATCTGGAGGTGAGGCTTGGATACGTTTTCTACTCTGAGCCACAAGGAGTAAGGACAGAAAAACATAAAAGCTCACATAATAAATGGTTCAGGCTCACATAATAAAAGTATAATTGATAGGATTGAGCATATTTTCAGTCACAGAACAAATTCAGCTACTGCATGTGGACCACTTAGGAAATAATGTAATGGATCTATTCTCAAGACCTGAAATTTTAATTGGCCTTTATCAATCTCTCATATTTATGGATTTGCAGTACCTCAGAAACCTTTCCCACTCATCCTTCTGCTGTCGTGCCTGGTGTAAACATCAGGGCACAGAAAAAGCATGGGAAGAGCAGCAAAAAATAATAACATGGCAGAGGATTGAGGGGTAGGTATGGCAGCCACAGGCAGAAGTAGGTTGCTATTCTGTTTTAGAAAAAAGCAGAGATTTATGAATAGAAACACGAGATTAACATCAGTTTTAATGCAACACGCACAACATTCTGTCTGTGCTGATCCCCAACACACACCCAGGGCAATTTTGTATCTCCAGCTGGCAATTACACAGCCATGAAGTTCTTGCTGGGGAAGGTCAGCCAGCCCCTGGGTGACACGTGCTGAGGTGTCCCACACGGTCTGTGGTGAGCAGAAGAGATGGAACAAGAGATGGGTGATGATAAACTGGGCATCTCTGTATCTGTAAGACAGGTCTGGATGCATTTTGCAGCTTTGATGATAAGTTTGTCACTCAGTAGCTTGCATTGCCTTTTCAATTTTGTGTTTTCAGTCATCAGATCTAATGGAAAACTTGGAAAACACTGAACTACATCTTCAGAAGAGGAGGGCTTTAAGGGATATTGAGGAGGCAACAAGGTAAGCAGGCAGGAAGTCTGGATTTTACGGCAAATAGCACGCTGGACTGAGATGCACATTTCTGAGATGCACGGAAAATGTGAAAAAATCACCTAGAAGAAAATCAGGGAAAGGAAGGTAGGAAACTTTGCTTTGCGTTTTGTCGTTTTTCACCCTCCTCTGCTGTAGTTATTAGGACAAGGTCTCGATTTAAATTATTAGGGAAAAAAAAGATTAGCCTCAAATATAGAAAAGTGTGTTAGAATATTAATAATTTATATGTTTCAAACATGTTTTTCTTTGCTTCTCTCATTTTCCATAGATGAGAATGACTTCAGTGATTTTGGAGCAGTTGTCTTTAATTTTGGAGGTTTGTATGGGGTTAGTTAATGCCAGTGGTCCTAGACCTAGTCCTTTTTAACCAAAAATATAATTTAATTAATCCATATTAGTTGTTTCTAATAATGTCTTGCTTTTCATAAACTTCTCATGATCATCGTTATGAAGAATTTGTGTTTCATATTTAGTGCTGGAAAGACAGCTGCAATCTACTTCTTGAGATCAGTGAAGGAACAAAAATAGGGATGCAGCACTTTTCAGGTTGTGGGGTTTCCAAACATCTTTAGCATCCTGATACCTCAGTTCTGTGTTTTTATTCGTCAAAACTGCACCATTAAAATGATTTCACATCACAGACACACACTTTTTGTTAATGCAGGTTTGATTTCCTTTCGAGTTAGAGTGCCCACACGAATGTTTTTCTCCATTTGTTCTCTGTGTTATTAGCAGCATTGCCCGA
Organism: Motacilla alba alba; assembly: GCF_015832195.1. NCBI lineage: Eukaryota > Metazoa > Chordata > Aves > Passeriformes > Motacillidae > Motacilla > Motacilla alba. The sequence continues at coordinate 8,099,682 of NC_052020.1, read as the reverse complement.
AGCATCTACCCAGTGGCAGTTCATCAAGCCTCCGTTTTGGAACCTGATTTTGCCCATTGAAGCTTCATTCTGCATAAGAAAAGATTTAAAGCGAAACGCAGCCGTATTTTGTTCCGTTGTTACAATCAGAAGCTCTTGAGCTTTTAAATGGGTCAACCCTCGGTATGACTTAGTCACATGTTCTTTAAATTAGTCAAGTGCTTAATTAGCATGCTGGATGTTTGCATGTATAAATACAGATGTTTGATCCAAGAGATGCCTTGATACTATAGGTGTCGTTTCATGTGTTCCAATTCCACAGAAAGAAGGGAATCCTAAATGAACGGAGCTTGAAGCTGCAGAAAATTAAAGGCAACTAAAAACGTTGTCTGCCCAGCAGGACTGGAAAATCAGGCTATTATTTCATGGCCAGGAAAAATCAGACACATGCCCTTGAAAAGTTTGGAGAGATGTGTGTAGCTAAATGCATCAGTAGGGCTCTAGGCTGATACACAGAGATTATTGATATAATTCATTAACAGCAGTGATGATGGACTTCAGCACGGCTCATACCTCAAATTTCACTTAGTTTGGTACTAAACAATGTTAAAATTTGTTCTTTTCAGTGATGATTTCTGAATTTCCTTGGGAATATGGGATCATGGCGCTGACTGGAAAATAAAACATCATCACAGGGAGCTTATGGAGAAAAACCAGCAACAGCAAACACAGCAGCCAGTGGAATGGCAACAAACCAGATGAATTTGTGGTAACCACAGCAAATATGGATGCTGGAGAACAAGGAAAGGCAAACAAGTAGATTCATGAGGTACTGAGAGAGGAAATGTCTCCATCTTTGAAAGCAATAGGAGGTAGAAATTCTCCAGACTTGATCGTTTCACCAAGGCGGAGCTGAGAGGTTTGAGTCATGCAGCCAGGGGTGTTTAGGCATCCTGAGGAATGCTGGATTGATCCCTTTCTGTTTCAGTGAGTTGGGAAAGATGGGACACCCTGCAAGCAGAGGGACATCAAAGGCTCTTACCAGGTGACAATGGTGGCAGGCACACGTGGCATTTGTGTGCCAGGGCATCAGCAAGCACTCCACATGACAAGTAATCCACTCTGCTGACTGGTTGGGTCAGCTTCCCATGGAATTGCTGCAAATTCCAGTGTAGAGACAGCCTGCAAGATCCCATTGAAATTGCATTTTCTAGGTGTTTATAATTCAAATATAGTTTAAAATGTTTTCTCTTTCATTTTTTTTGGTCCTGAAAATGCACACACGCATTTGAATTTATTCAGATTGATTAATTTTCAGTGTCTCTAGCTGATTAGTAGATGCTAAACATAACTGTTTTTTTTAAAGATAATTTCAATGAATTGTGAAATAAAGGCAGTTTGAAAAATCTGCTTTATTCTAGAAGATGGATGTAGCTGTCTCTTGAGGTGCCCTGTTTGAGAGCAATAACAGCCATTTAGGTTTGTCCCTTGAGATGGCAGCAAATAGAGCACAGGGAATAATTGATCCTAGGACACCAGCACGGTGGAATTGATAGGAGTTTCAGTACCTTTGAAAGTCAGTTTTTATTTTGATGTGAATATTTTAGCCTTTTTTTTTCCCCACTTGAAGTAGCTGCCATTCTCATTCTGTTTTCCATCATAATAGGAGACATCTAAGGATTGAAGAGTGGCAAAAAGTGAACCACCTGCCTCAGCATCTTCATTCTGACAACATGAAAGGCTACCAAAAAATCCTAGGGTTAGTGGGATATGAGATAAATATAAAATAACTCTTCCAGCCCAGTGGCTGCCATCTGGCCAGCAGTTTGCTGGTGCCCTTTGCCCCAGCTATCAGCATTTGAGTAGTTGCTCCAGTCATATCCTAAAAGCAATTAGTTCTAGATCATTACAGGTTGCAGAGATGGCCATTGATTTGTTTAACATTTACAAACCGCCAGGGACCTTCTCCTGAATTAAAGTCCTGGACAAGCCCTTCTTAGCTGTTTTGAGCACAGGTAGGTGCATGGAAAACAAAGGGTGGATTTTTTTTCCTGCTCTTTAAGCCCAAGTCCTCTCCTGTACATTTGACCTCATTTTTCTGTTCACAGAAAACTCATTGCCTCAAATAGGTAAGCTGGAATTAAGGAAGCTCAAAATATGCCCCCCCCCCCCAAAAAAAAAAAAAGGCAGAACAATTCCATAATTACAGTGTCTTTAGTTAGACATTTAGTCCATTTTTCCACATCCTAAAGACTGCCAGCTTGTTATGTGTTTGGAGAACTGTGCTCCTAGAATGTTCATCTTCACAAAAATTGCTGAAATAATTATTTTGGCCTAACATGGAAACTGTAACAAATTGTTAGTGTGTTTGGATTTTTTTTTCCCCTGGAGGTTGATGCTAAGCTACCGGGTTAATTGACATGTTTCTTTCCAGCTCCTAATTGCTACCTGCACCCTGGCTGGACGTTTCTAAGATATTTGCAAGAGGTTTACAAGCCCTTTACACTGCCAAGAAACCTCTGATGTAGGGATAAAAATGAAATACAGATCATAGCTTCCAAACCACCAAACTCATAAACCCTCCTGCACAGATCTAAGAGCATTCCTACCCAGCTTTGGTTCCATTTCCTATTTTCCTTGGATTGAGGGCAGTGGTTGACCAGCACAATTGGGTCTTGACCTGTAACGTGGACTTCCAAACAACTTTAGGAGGAATATACATTTTTCACTTAGGGTTTTTTTTTTTCAATACTTTTGGTCTAAAAATATTTGATAAATTTTTACAGCTACCACAAAGAGCACTACATCATATTAGGCATGGAAATTTGGCCTAGTTTTGACCACCAACTACTTTTGATTCCGCCAGGGTGAAAACAAATCTTTTTCAGTAGTCCTCTGGTTATCATATTATTTGAGAAGGTTCTTTTTTTCCCCTTTTCTTTTTCTATTAGTAGGGTGGAGAGGTTCTTTACTTGTTTTCACAATGTGCTTATCCCTCTTCTGTTTGGCGTTTTTATCCATACATATTCCTGAAAATGAAAATAGTTTTCAAGATATGGAAGGCTGAGATATCTTGATTTTCTTGGGATTCTTGAGCCTTTTCACTGTCTTCTTCCACAATGATGGTTTCCTCCTTTTCTTCCTTACCACTCCTAGGGATTGCAACCAATATTTCCTATCCTATTGTACTTGAGAATTATTTTTAAAGTATTCCCCTGTGGACTGGAGGCAGACCTGGGTCTGTCCCCCTCTATTTTGATACTTTTGAATAGGGAGGTTTTGCTGTGATCCATAGTGACTTATCCTACAACATCCTACAATATCCACCCTCCATTCTTCCTTTTATTTAATCCTTTCATCCAATTCTGATACATTCTGACTCACCATTTTATTGACTGCTGATGGCTGCTGGCACCAGCCCCACTTTTACTGAATCATCCAGACTGTTCCTATGTTTTTTTGGGGATGGGTGTCTGGCTGTGCCATGCACAGAACACTACAGAGCACTGTGACACTTCCATCACAGGTGATGTGTCCCGGGAATTCCTTCCCAATGATGCAGGCAAGGGGAAAAAAAGGGTCATTATCTCTCCATTGCTTCCAGCGTGTGTTTCATCCTGAGTAGCAATCACAAATTGGCCTGTCAGCTATCTCCTTGTTGGAAAAATATTCCTGGGTTATGTGATAACAAGCAGCCCTGTGTCATAACTGGAATTAGGGATCCGAGGAGGTGGATGGCGTTATGTTTATTCAGGCTGCACGTTGACAAGGTGGCTTCTGAGCCAACACTGCTAATTAACAACGTGTGCCTGTACCGAGCTGACAATTACGTTTGAAACCTTGGTATGGGATTGCTTCCCTAATGTTTTTCCCCCCAGGATTTTACTTTTTGAGGTTGGAATTACACGCGCTCTTCTGCTGTAGCAAAATCATGGCAGGATACACATTCTGCATCTTCACAAGAGGGGTGAGATGGCAAAAGATTGTTCATTCACATAAAAACTGGGAAGGAACATGCTGGAAAAGCGTGACCAGTGCATTATGGAAGGTACTTTCTGACCAACATATTCACTTAGAAAGTTCCCATTAATTACTACACTCACATGGCAATAAATGTCCAGCTGCAAATTCCTGCTCTCAACATACTGACTTTAAATCTTCTCAGTGAAAACGATTTCCAAAATTTTTAATAAGGGTAATATAATTTAGTAGTGAATCCCAGAATAGTGTTACACTATGATACAGAATAAAGAGATTTCTTTGAAACTCTTTTACAGATTCTTTGAGAGAGAAAGATTTTTTTCCTCTGTCTCAAACTTTCCTGTTTTAGTGGCCTACTAGTGGTACAAAGCTTGGGTTTCTGGCTTGTTTTTCTTTTTAAAAAAGCCATTATTATGGTCATGCTGGGTGAGTTATATCACGCTTTTACATAGGTCTTACAAATTTTAGATATAACTATTTAAATTTCAGCCTAATTTTGGGCAACCACTCATTTATTTACTACATTAGAATTATGTGCTGTTGGTTCAGAGGTATTTAAACAATATGAAATATGCCTCAAACTGAAACATTTATAGCATTCTACTGTAGGTTTCTTTGCAGGTAGGCAAAGTTTTCTGGTGTTCACTGGAAAGGGTGAAAAACTCTTGAGTTTACCACAGAAATCAGAGATAAGAATATTAAAGGTCATGAAACAAAAAGGAAAGAAGTTCTGAGCAAAAAGAGAATTCTGCAATTAAAGATGTTTTGTTGTGGGTTTTCCCCTTATTCTGACATTTGACTTTTTTTTTTTTTTAGGAATTGTTTGAACTTTACAGGATACATACCAATTCAAAGTGAGGCGTCTGAAGCCTCACAGAGTTTTTGATCTGCTCCTCCGTTGATGAGAAAAAAGCAGTGGCAAAGTTTCAATACCACACTGCACTCACTTCCCTTCGTAGAAAAATCTCAGCAACAGTGCTGAGTCTGTCTGGCCAGTGGAGAGAAGGGATGCTCCCCCTTCCAGAGGCTTTAGGCTAAGGATGAGGAAGGAAAGCAGATTTCTGTTTTGAGTTTTTTAACTAGAAAGTCGGCAGCTTTGCTACCACACAGTCAGGATGCTCCTCCGGACATCCTCGTGTGCGGGATGCTGCACATTCTGGTCCCTCTGTGAGGCAAGGACCTTGTGACAGTGTCACATCGCGGGGACAGGATCACCTGTGCCACGTAGGCAGCGCCTCGTCCGAGCTCACACACATGCCCATCGCACGGGGAATGACAGGCAGCCCTTGCTCACACGGCTGCGCCTGCATCTTTCCCCTCAGCATCCCGCATCCTGCTCCTTCTGGAGCTCCCGACGGACAACCTGCCGCAGTTCAAATGCGCCATTGCGGCCTCCAGAGGGAGGCAGCGGGTTACGCGACACGGCAAAGCTGCTAATCCTACCGAGTTCGGGATTCCTTGGGAAAATAAAGGTTTAAGCACGACCAGGGCGAAGCAGAATTTAGGCACAGCCGCTGGAGATGATGATGGAGTAGTAGCCAGGAAGCTGTTGCTACACTTGGTGTATTTCAGTACCAGAACAAACACTGCAGCTGTTGTCCGATGGTTCTGAATGATCCCGGGCAAGGCAGGCGGGGTTTTGACCTTGAATATTCTGAATAATTTCTCTTCAATTCTTTTCAGTGCTGTTTGCCATTGTAAATAACCAGTGATCTCAGCATGGCCTGATAAGCTTTGGGGCACCAAATTCACAGCACTCTTAGAGGGTAATACTTTATTTGGCTTCCTGGCAACTTCCTTACTGGTCAGGGTTATGAAAATACAATTTTTAGCTGTAATTCCTTCTCTTTGGCTATTATTTCTGTTGGCTTTGCAATTACAGTGATAGAGCCTTGATAATGTTCTTGTCAATACTGTGTCCCTGGCCAGTAGGGGAGAGCTGAGGATATGAACATTGTTTCAGGAAACATGACACACATCCGTTGCAATTGATACACATAATTGGCTCTATCAAGTGCCTCATGAGACAGGCTGACATTGCAGCCAGTGAATGGCTGTAGTAATAAGTGCAATTTTAACATGAAGTTCTCCCAAATGTGTGTTTTGGTGCACAGGACTGCAGCAGGTTTCCACACAGACATGATGTAGCAGTGGATCCCGTGACCAGATAACTGAGATTATTTCAAGCGCCTCCAAAGAGTTATTTTACACTGGTAGCTATCATACACAGACTTGGCAGGCCTGGTGTCAGATCAGAGCTAGGGATCTGGCTGACTGGGGAAGTTTATCCTGCTGTAACTTTATAGCTGGATGTTATAAATTAGAAGCTGTTAAATGCTGAAGAACAACATCATTGTCTGCAGCGATTTGGTAATGCCTGATGGCTCTCAGAATGGTCTGGTTGTTTGATTCCTACATTAGGAAGAAAATGCAGGCACTGTAAAATTGGAATTAATAGTAGGAGTGAAATGAGAAGAGGAGGAGTGGAAAAGAGACCTCAGTAAGTTTCAGTACACCCTTCATCTTGAATATTGACGTGTGGTGAAGTAAATACTCTTTTACTCCCTTCATTTGATCTGATTCCAGGTAAAATATAATTCTCCCCGTGAACCCTCACTGATAAGATTTCTGATAGTGACTGAGACAGTCTGATACTGTACCAAGTTTTATCCAGGAATTTAATGCATTCTAGTATGATCTTTCTTATTCTGACAGTTTTCTCCACCCTTTGTCATCACAATCATTTTATTGGGCAAAATAATCCAACATAGATCCATAATTTTTGTAGTTCCATAATCTTTCCAAATAAAGCCTACTATAACACTTGCTCGGTTGTCTGCTTGCAATTAAAATTTTAAAAGGCATTTTTATATCAACTCTTGTCTTCACACACTCCAAATTTCAGGACAGAAATGCTCAATGCTTGTTGAGGATTACATTTTAAATTGGGTAAAATGCCATTGGTTGTTTCTGAGATTAGTTTACTTTTCCTGCTTCAAAGGTTTTTCAGAAAACACCCATGGAATAAATGCAATACAAGTGAAACAGCTGCTGGGGAGGGAGGCTCTTTCCTAAAAGTGTGGGAAGCATCTTCAGCACTGCTTTCATTCTTAGAAAATGTTTGATTTAAAGATGCCTTAACGTATACAATGTAACGTATACAATGTGTGCTGAATTGAGAGAGATTAAAAACAAAATGAACCAGAAATGTTTAAAGATCAGAGGATTCAGCAGCAGTGCTGAAAGTTTGTGAGGAGAATCACTCCAAATGTAGGCAGACTTTGGAAAGGGGAAGTTGTGTTGGAAATGGTTCCTCTACCCTTTGCAGTGGAAAGAGCAGGATTCATGGAATCCTTCTGGTGGTTGGAAGGCACCTCTGGAGATCACAAAGCAGGGTCAGCTAAAGCAGCTTGTCCAGGATTGTGTCCAGTTGGGTTTTGAATCTCTCTGACTACGGAGATTCCACAACCTTCTTGGGAAACCTCTTCCAGGCTTTCACCTGTTTCACCTGTTCCAGTGAAAAGGTGGAAAAGGTGTGTGTGTGTGGGGGGGGGTGTTACAGTTTAAAGGGAATAATTTGTATTTCAGTTTGAGCCTACTGCTTCTTGTTCTTTCCCTGAACACCTCTAAGAAGAGCCCACCTGTCTTTTTCCTTTTTTTATTCTTCAGATATTTATAGACAGAGATACTGTCCCACCTTCTCCAGAATGAACAGTTCCAGCCTCTCAGCCTCTCAAATGACAGAAACTCCAGTCCCTTAATCATCTTTGTGTCCCTTTGATAAAATAACTCCAGTTTGTCTGCACCTCTTTTGTACTAGAAAACCCAGAGCTGGACTCCGACTCCATCTGAGTCTCATCAGTGCTGAGCAGAGGGAAGGATCACCTCCTCCACCTGCTGGCAGTGTTTTCCCAGGGATGCTGCTGGCTTTCATTGCCACAGGGATGTATTCCCAGCTCACATCCAGCTTGTTTTCTGACAGGTCTTTTTATCCAAAGTTGTTTTTCACTTAGATTGAAAGGAGCCATTTATCCAGGCAAAAAAAAATCATCAATTTGTCAATGAGGATGTTGCAGGAGTGAGTGTCAAAAGCCTTGCTGTGGTGAAGATAATATCAACTCCCTTCCCTCATCCATCATAGCACTGATATCATCTTGTAAGGCTGACAGATTGGTCAGGCATAATTTCCCCTTCCTAAATCACTGGAGAATGGATTGAGAGCAGCCTGGAAAAGACTTGGGGGTGTTGGTTGATGAGAAGCTCAACAAAACCCAGCAACACACACTTGCAATCCAGAAAGACAATTGTATCCTGCATCAAGTATTGGGAATTTATTCTTCCCTGGAGTGGTGCTGACACACAGGCACAGACATGTTGTGGGATCCCCATCCCTGGAAGGCCTCAAAGGCCAGGTTGGATGGGGCTTGGAGCAACCTGGTCTAGTTGGAGGTGTCCCTGCCCATGGCAGGGGGTGGAAGGAAGTAAGTGGAAGGTCCTTTCCAATCCAAACTCTGTGATTCTAAATCGCCCTTTTGTCCTTAATGCTTTCCAGGCTTATTTTTTCCACCCCTTTCAGCACCATCCCTTTCCACCATGAGTAGTTCCACCCCTTTCCACCATCAGTCGATGCTGAGCAGTTTGTACCTGACTGGTACCTGACCAGTTTGCTTTGAAGGGTCTCTGAAGAAGTTCTCTGCACAGCAGCAGCAGAAAACCATTTATTTGTTCATTTTGGGCATCTGATACACTTGTGCATGGAGATTTCACTCCTAGTTCCTTATCACTCTAATTATATCTACTACAAAAGGCAGCTCTTGAGTGTAGAAAAATATTCTTAATAGATTCTCAGTGCTTCTTCTGCTTTTCATACCTGAAAATGTGTGTCAGTAGCAGGCTGTAATATAAAATCTTCAGCAATTAAAGTTTTTAAAATGGCCTTGCTTAACACTCACTATTAGTCATGATAGACATGACCCCTTCTTTCTTGACAGTATTAATTTTGAGAAGCTCTGCCTTATCTGTCATTATAAATAACAGTAATGCTGATCTGGGCTGATTTCTTATGCTAAGCAAATTTAAGTTCCTGATCTTATTTAAATAGAAATTATGTTTTAATTGACAGCCTAAGGATACGAGCGAGGCGAGTTATGTAAGGACAAGAAATGTCTTTTATTAGACTAAATAGTAGAGTAGGGGAGAAATGAGGCAAGATTTGTTAAGCAGGAGTGTTTCTCTTGGTAGGAATTGTTAATAGCAAAATGTAGTTTTAGGCTATGCTAAACCACAGATAAAACCAAGACAGGGAGAAGGTGAGATGTCCATTTATTATTAATAGCTTGAAGATTTGTTCAGCACACACTGATTTCAGTGACTTCTAACCATCTGAAAAGTTTACACAAGGGACAGTATTATTCCTAAAATTCTACATTCATGAGATTCTGTGTTCTCTTTTTAAATTTTAATTGGTGCTATCAAGTAGATTTACCTAAATTACCAATCAAGACATTCTGAAAGACAAGTATTGTAACCTTGGCAAAGGCCATTTTGCACAAAATGAATGGGGGGAGACTTGGAGTTATTACACATTGAATAGATTTTCTCTCCAGCTGGGAAGATTCAAGAACCTGGCTGTGGTGAGGTCAGCAGGGAGTATTTGGTCACTCCAAATACTGGACCAGCAACTCCAGTTAGACAGTAAGTTGAGGGCTGGATGGGGATTTTGCTGCATGGTAGAAAACACACCACATGAACATTTTCTCTCCATCAGTGGTGCTTTGAAAATATGCAAAACAAATTCTCATAACTCTTTTTTTTTTCATTTAATTTAGACTTGATATGTGATTCACCTGCTCCAGTCATGCTTCATCTCTGCTCCCCCCACATCTCCTGCTGTCTAGGCCCACACTGATTTTCAGGTATCAGACAGCAGCTATCTTTCTTTATTAACAAAAATACTTCTGAACCTTGCAGATAAAATGCAGCTTAATGAAGTAGCTACACAAGGAAAATGCCATTAGCACGTGTTCAAAACAGAGACAGCTGCTTGAGAAGGAAATTTCCAGCAACATCCATGGAAGCCCAGCCAGCTGTTGAGCGTTTGGGCTCATTAACACTCCCTCCCACAACTGCTTTAAATAAGGTTTGGAAAGGGCCCTTCTTTTCTTGGTAGGGCTCTGAGGGGCTGGTAGCACCAATCAAGCAGCTTCTTCGAGGGCTCTGTGAAGGCCAGATATGTTGTTAAATTTTTTCTTTTCCTGTTGGAAATTCTTGAGTCTTCTTTTCTTCAAGCGAGTAAAACAAGCTTATGTGGGACCTAGAGGTAAGGGATGTTTATGCTGCTCAATACCATGTACATGAATATTATTTCCTAGAAATGCACTGAACTTTGTGGCTTGAACAGTAACAGGCCAATCTCAGTATTGGTTACTTTAGAAAGTATTGATTTGGATGCTTTGGTAGAGATTAAGTCTATGAAGATTTTACATTTGCTTTGACTGCTGCAGTTCCTTAAAACAAGTGTTTGGTTTTTTAAATAGGTTTCCTATTATCCGGTTGCTTTTGGTGTATCAGAGAATGCAAAGGCTTTTTATTTGTAATTAATTCTGGTGTACTTTAAATTCAATTTTTAAAACCCTGTAGTTTATCAGAGCTAGAAAAGCTCATATCTGAACCCTTTACACAAAGGAAAATGGAGATTCTAGAGTCCCATGGTTTTGTTTATTATGAAACTTCCAATGTTACATGTTTTATCTGTTTTATTTATGTTCCTGGAAGTCTTCTGGTGCTTTCTACTTTAACACTAATTTTAGAGAGAAAGGATTATAAGAAAATCTGTCTGTGGAAAGTTGATTTTTATTGTGTGAAAATAACTTGGGATTCCTGATGGCTCCACTTGAAACATATGCAAACAAACAAAAAAAGCTGAGTATTTATTGTGCCTTATAAATCAAGGAATGTTGAGTTGTTTTTATGGGTGTTTTGATGTATGACTTGTTGTCTCTATTGGGTTCAACATCTTGGAGTTTGAGGTTTTAATCTTCAGTAAGGAAAATCCTTTCCACATTTGGGGGTGCTTCTGTTCTAAGGTTTTTTTTCCCCCCTGTGGAAAAGGCTGGTGATACCTTTGTAGCAGGAGAAGAAAAGGATTTATCTGGCAAAGGTTTTTCCTTTATAAATAAATACTACAATGAGAAAACACTGTCTAAAGGAAGTGGGGAAAGCAGACACTGCTTGTTAAACCAGATAATTTTTGGTGTTGTTAAATGACATGGAATGGCAGGAATAACAAACTGTGTGGGAGTATGGGAGAAGTGTGATAAAGGGGGGGAACAGAAGTGGTTTGTAGAAGTTTTGAGTGCTTGCACAGCTGCATTTTTCCTAAATAATGTCAAGTTCCTATTTGCCAAGTGTGTAGCAATTCCCTGTGTCAATTTAGCCTTGCTTTTGTGATTGAAATGAACCCTAGGAGATAGAACAGGATGAGTTTTAGAGAAAGCTTTTGCAAAGAGGCATCACAAACCAAAGCATGAAGGATTTTTGGTGAGAGAGAGAGAGGCCAACTCTGTTGCCTTTTTTTGCCCCATTCCCATTCTTGCAGTGATCCTTGTGAAGACAGAAGTCTTCTGTGCAGGATCTTTGAGGAACTAACAGAGAATAGAAGAAGTACCCTGGTTTTGAGGAGGCACCACATGGTCACCCACCAAAAGTCTTGTTTAAGAGGCCTGCAGTAGTCCATGGCACTCTAAGATTGGGGAATAAATACAGATGTAAGAAAAAAAAAAAGGAAAATTTTTAATAAAGAATTGTCTTGATTGAACACATGAGACTTAAAACTGGGTTCTTTGAATCAGTCCTGCCTTGCCTCACATTTAGGGACCTATTTACCATGTTTACTGTCAGGTGTGTATTGTCAGCTCTTAAAAATAGAGCCTAAAAAAATACACCAAAATAGCAGAGGCAGCTTTGATCTGTAAAATAACACCCGAGCAAGGCATCAGTTGTGCAGAAAAAAATACCAATTTCTGAGCTGACAGTGGAGCACAAATGAGGTGCTGAGGTGTTAAGATTTCCAAATAAATTGGAATTACTTTGAGAGAATTAGGTCTGGTTTTATTAGACAACTTTTCCTTTGTGTTCATGATTTCATGGGGAGAAGCTATGAAAAAGCTGAGAGCTGCATTATAGCTGGGCTTCAGTCTAAGAAAGATAAAAGATATTATGTTTAAAAAAAATCAATTTTGGGGTCCAGCTAGTGGAAGTTAGGATGCCTTGTTAAATATTTTGTCTTTTAGTATAAACAGAAGCTGCTTGATCCTCTGAGCAGAAGTGCATAAGTAAAAGAGATGATTTTTCAAGTATTTAATTCATGCCTAATCGTTAGGATGCGTTTTTATTGACACTAAGTAATATGTATACTGCAGTACAAAAAGGCAACGGGGTGTCCTGTAAGGCATTGTTGTTTAGAAGCAGGAAATCCCTTTTCTGTATCATCTGACCCATCCCTCCGTCAGTTCAAAAACATCCCCCTTGTCCTATTGCAACGGGCCCTGCTGCAAAGTTTGTCCTCGTGGTGCAAAGACAATTTGTCCTTTTGAACTTAACTCTGGAAAGCCAGGTATTGAAGCGGATCATAGTTGGAAGCTGTATCTTGTAAGGAACATTATTGTGGAAAATATGGCTTGTTTTTTTGTTGGTTTTTTTTTAGTCTGTAGTTAAGGGCTGTGTAAGATCTGTCTTGACAGTACTTTTGAAGTGAAAAATCTCCTTTGTGAGAAGTTTTGAATGTACTCTCTTTAGGCTTCTAGTCGTACCCTTTCATATATGTCCTACAAACAGTGAGTAAATGACAGGAACAGAGAGCAAACTTCAAAATCCGTGTGAACGAACAGCCGAAAATGCCATCCTTTGAGCTTTTGGGTTTTTACGCACTTTGTCACAGCGGCAGCATTAGCAAGGACACGCGTTCTCTCTTGCTTTATCGCGTTTGCCTGGATCGGGGCCGTTAACAGCAGCGGGTTTGGGATCTTTTGGGGGCCGCATCTTGTAGGAAGACCCGCAAAGCGCGTTTTTAAGTTCAGTTCCAGGGATTTGAGGACCCGAGCCCGAAGCACAGCGAGCCCCGCGGCTCTGCCCGCCGCAGCCGCGCGGGGGCGCGCTCGTCCCGCGCAACCCCGCGGGACGGGGACGCGCTGGGCTCCTCCGCTCCGCGCGCGGCTCCCGGCCCAGCCCGGTTCGGGGAGACCCGCCGTGCCTCGGGGGCTCCCGTGGGGGGCTCCGGGCCCCGGGGCCGCCGCACCATGCCCGGGCCGAGCACCGACCCCCGCCCGCCGCCCCGCACGGCCTGCGCGGGCCGCTCCCCGCTCCCTCCCTCGCCCCGCCTCTCTCGCGTGTGATTGGCCGGGCCGTTCCGCCGCCGCCGCCGATTGGCGCTCGCCGCGCGCCTCATTTGCATGCGGCGGTGCCGGGCGCGCGGCGGAGGCGCGGCGGGGAAGTTGCGCCGGAGCCGCCGCCGAGCGCCCGTCCCGGCCCGGCCGCCGCAGCCTCCGCAGCCTCCGCCGCCCCGGCCCGAGCGGGACATGGCTGAGCGCAGCCTCCCGCCGGGATGGAGGTAGCCGGGCCCTCGGGGAGGGCTGCTGCCCGCTGCGCTGTCAATCCGCCCGCGCCGCTCGGGGCTCGCTAGGGATCTGCCCCTGCCTCACCTTTCGCGCTTGTCGTGCCGCTTGGCTTAACCCGTCTTTCCTATGGCTGGGATATACAGCTCGACTCTGAAGACCCTGGAGGATTTAACTTTGGACTCTGGTTATGGGGCAGGGGATTCCTGCAGGTCCCTTAGTCTCTCTTCTTCCAAGTCCAACTCGCAAGCCTTCACCTCTTCTCAGCACAGAGGCAACTGGTGGTACTACTCGGGCTCCATGAACAGTAGGAATAACAGCTGGGACACCGTGAACACCGTGCTGCCGGAAGACCCCGAGGTCGCAGATATCTTCTCCAAGTGCCCTAAGCTGCCGGATCTCGAGGAGTACCCTTGGACTGATGAAGACATCGGCAGAATCCTGCGCAAAGGGAAGGGAGAGGGCCAGGGCAGGAGCTTTTCGCAGGAGGCTGTCCGGCGGCTCTCGCAGCTGCTGCGGCGCGCTCTGATCCGGGTGTCGCGGGAGGCTCAGCGCCTCAGCGTGATGCACTCCAAGTGCACCCGCTTCGAGGTGCAGAGCGCCATCAAACTCATCCAGAGCTGGGCCCTGGCCGAGAGCTGCGTGCTGGCCACCGTCAAGGCGCTCTCCCTGTACAGCATGAGCGCCGGCGATGGGCTGAGGAAAGGCAAATCCGCCCGCTGCGGCCTCACCTTCTCGGTGGGCAGGTTTTTCAGGTGGATGGTGGACACGAGGATCTCGGTGAGGATCCACGAGTACGCGGCCATCTCCCTGACCGCTTGCATGGAGAACCTGGTGGAAGAGATTAAGGCTAGGGTTTTGGCGAGTCAGAGTCCCGATGGTGGAGGGGAGATCTTGGCTGAAATCCTGGAGATGGTTATCAACAACGATGCGGAACTTTGGGGAGTGTTGCAACCTTACGAGCACCTCATCTGTGGGAAAAACGCTAATGGTAAGATCCAACTTTTACGGTATGTTGTCTGCATATCAGCAAGCTTTACAGTAAAGTCCTCGTTCTCTGTGGGCTTGGGGTTTTCCTGGGTTTTCTTTGCATCTGGATTGCATCTTGCTCGTGGTTTGTGTGTGCGTAAAGCAGGCATGACGGTCCTGCCAGGCAGGAATGCTCCTGCTCTGTTCTTAAGATGTACCAGGTTATAAAAGGCTGTGGGAAACCAAGCCCTGTTGTCCCGACAAACATCTGACTTTCCACCAGCTGCTGTTTTGAGCATTTTCCCTCTAACTGGCATGCAAATATGTTCTCTGTAACCCTAAGATGAAATGTGTTTTACAAGCTGCTGTCCAGAAAGTACCACTATATCTCTTTTAAACAAAGTTTATCTTACAGCGAGTATCTTGTAGTTTCATCTCAAAGATGCTGTTACCACGTACAGCCTGGAGAGTGAAAACAACGTTAATTTCCCCCCCCCCCCCCTTTGCGGTAGTAAAATTCACTTTATGAGCAAAAACTTTGAACTTGTATACTTTGGAATTCCTTGTAAGTCAGCAGAAACCTGTGGTGTCCTTTCCTGCCATAAACAAGAGCGCGTGTGTGAGCGCAGGACGCTGTCTCGGTGATGAGAATAACACAGTGCTAAGGTACTTACCGCTGCCATTTGTTTGGAAAGCAAAGTTTCCGAACACTTAAGCGCATAGAGGAATGTTGGCATCCTCTTACGGGAGCGAGCAGCAGTTTGGACGGCTTAAGCCGTGACAGTTGTGTTAAGGAGCTGCGCTGTTTATTTTGCATTGTCACGCTGAGGAATACCATATTTTTCCCATGGAAAATTCACGGAAACGTCCAGTTTAGAGAAGTATTTTGTGTACCACCCACGGTTTCATGACTTTTGCTGGCCTCCGTTACGGTCGACTGTTCCATGCTTAACACGTTTGTGATTTAACTCTGTAAAACCGAGGGGCTTTTCAAAAGGGAATCTCATAGCGAGAGACGTCAAGGAGCTGTTTTGATTTGAGGGGGAAAAAAACCCTTTGATATTGTCAGAGATGGGCTGACTCACCTCCTCCTCCCTGGGTGCATTGATTTCCTGCAGCTTTTCCATACCCAGGCAATTCTGATGCTCAGATCACGAGTAGGTGACTGCGGGGAGTTGTCCCCCTTGGGTCAGCATTACTAAACACTTGTGAAATAAATGCGAAGAGCCTTTTGGATGTTCTCTTGGCTCTGCTTCAAGGCATAACTGTAAGTTTCAAGGACAAACACAGACACCTACACTTCTAACTAAAAGCGCTTGGGTGATTAGAGAGGTATGAGGATGTGTCTGCCAAAACACTTGTCATTCTTCGTTTTTCGTGAGAGTGTTTGCCACCAGCTCCGAGAAGAGGACTTGTTTCCCCTCCCTTGTTCCTTATTTAGGGAACCTGGAGTAAAATATTTTGGTTCTGCGAGCGGAAATGTACATTTCAGCTCTTCTCTGCTCCGTGCTTCTGCCACACAGGTTCTGCGTGTGAAGTAAAGAGTTGGACCCTCACTCAGCTTTTTTTCTTTCCTTTAATCTATTTCTTAAGGGAAATTTCCCTGGAAAAAAACTGCAGTGAGTGAATGGGTGCTGGTGTTGAATGGGGAGAAGGGCGAGCGTGCAGGGAAATGCTTATAAATATTCAGAGCACCAAATGGTCAGTTATGATAACGCTCCTGCACAGCGGAAAGCCAAGCAGTCAGTGGCCACAGAAGGACTGGCTTCTGTTGCCTCTTTTGTTGTTCCTGCCTTTCAGATCAATCCTGTCAATAATTGAATGCATTTTTTAAGTCTGGCAATTGAATAAAACCGCACATGAAGGCATCCTGTGATTTCCTGTGACAGTCTGTCACTGGTGTTTTACCTGACACAAGTCAGTGAATCCTCTAAATGGCTTTTCTTGCAGTTGGAAGGCCACAAATGGTTTTATATGGATGCAAAAAAGCTTGAAATAACTTCTCTATTCTTCTCCCTGTAGGAATTGTAAATGAGTAGTATTCACATCATTCTGCACAGTGCTTTCAAATGATCTTGTCTTTTACATTAATTTAAATCTGAAGTAGATCTGGCAGTGAAATAACTGGATTTATTCCAGTTTAAGGAACAGGGAAACTTGCTTTACTGTCACTTTTGTTTCTTTCCTAGTAAAAGCATTTAGTGGAGCGCTGGTAAATTGCAAACCTGGGGGGTGTGTGTGTTGGGTTTTGTTTTATAGGCCTGAGTTTGATGGCAGAGATAAAAAGCACTTAGAGGTTCAGTTCTAGCTCCAGTCAAGCATTGTAATCCCTGGATGAAATCCATGGCGCTGTCCTATGCAGAAGATTGCACGGGATTATCATAATGGACATTTCTGGCATTATGATCTATTGAATACCATTTTCATTATTAGATCAGGACAGCCTGCTGCTTTGGAGTCAAAGAAACAGTAAGTAAATACATAAATCTTCCTAAATTCTCATGAGACTGAGGTTTAGACCTGTATTTCTTCAGTGACTAATCTCCCATCAAAGACCACAGTCCAGTCACTTGAAGCTTTGGAAGCTGAAAGAGCAATATTGTGTATTACAACAAATGTGTTTTAATCAGCACCTGCTGTGTGAAGGGTAAAGTTTAAAACTCTGTAAATGCTTAAGGGGGAATTTTAATATTATTTTTAAATAAATAATAATCTGTGGCTTACTTGTTTATTTGCCCTTTGTGTGAAGCTGTTCTTTAATCAACTTTTTTTTGCTGCTTCTGTGAGCCTTTCTCTGCCCTCAGTGCGAGTTCTGACTCTGTGCTTGGGACTTGGTGGCTCTGCCTTGGAGGAGGGAGGAATGTCCTGAGCCTGTGGACACCTGAGTTCTGCCAGGCTCTGGGTGTGCTAATGCCTCCGAGGGTAAGGTGGTCTTAAGCAGAGTTCAGGTGGGAAGTTGCAAAACTGATGCAATGCTGGAAAGAAAATGAAACAAAAGCAGCAAAAAAGATAAGCAGCTACTGAACAACGTAGCTAATGAAAGGTAAAGCAAGTGTAAATTGGAATACAGGTTTTATTTTCTGTTTTTATTTACATGGAGATCTAGATGTGCAGTGGTGGAAAATGCACCCAGTGGTTTCACAGGGATTTGAGACGCTCTAATTAGGAATATTAGGGTCTATTAATTTAAAATGCTGAGGAGAGAGGTTGAAATCTGAACTTACCTTGGGAATGTGATTCTTTTACTGATCTGCCTGTGTTTGGTGCATGGTTCTTTAGACTCTGAGCTGTCAGCACTGCAAATACATTTGGATATCATTGCCCTGTTAATTACAGCACTTGGGTTGTAGTGAACTCTCTGGTTATGGTCAGGCACTCCTCTGTCTGCCAGTCCACCTGCTGTGCTGTTTAATGCATCAGCACATCCTGGTGCTCTGGAGATAGAAGTGTTGACAGATGTTTTGCCAAAGGAAAAAAAGGAGAGGGGGAAGGGTTGGAGTTTAACCTGATAATGCTGTTTCTTCAACACTTGAAGTTCTCCCTGGACAAACGAATCCACAAATGAGTCTTGTGGTTCGCTCACCTGAGATGAAGAAAAATAGGGTCTGAAATAATTCTACTTGTGTTTTGAGGTATTTTTCTTAGGAAGGGTTGAAGGGTGAAATGTGTGACCTTTCCTCACAGTGTGGGGGAGTGGTTTGGACTCTATAAAATTAAACAAAGCATGAATTTTCTTCTCTCTAATATTAAATACTGACAAACCTTACCAAACATCAAACATGGGCTTAGCATTTACTGTCACCAACCCTGTGTTCTTTTATATTTCACACTGCACTACTACAAGTTAAAAATTACATCTAATTTTAACAGAGGATTCTTTAGAGCTGCACTGTGATGAAAATTCCCTTTTATACCTGTCACATGGTCTGAAGTAACTTTTTTATTTCTGCATAGTCATGGTACCGTATTGAAATGCAGCGTGGGGGAAAAAATAATGACATTTCAATAAGCAGAATGTCCTTTTGTTATCTGAGCTGAACGAACTGGTGTGCTCGTCAAGAGCCTCATCAATTTTAATAAGCTATCAGCTCCACAAGTCTTCAGCAAAGCACTGCATGGTGGAAGGGGGGCATTTTGGGGAAAAGAGCTGCAAATGCAATCAATAAATGAATTTGAGAGGAAATACAAGGTTCATATGGTGTACAGCAGGTGGCTTGTAAATTGTTTCAGAAAAAAAATAATCAAGTAACTCTGTCTTCTGTGTTACTTTGTCTGAAGCAGGTGTTTGAAGCAATTTTGGGGATTCCTGGGCAGGAATTTGGTAACTTATGTACACATTTCCACGTTGGGTGAGCTGGTTGTAGCCATGATCCTGTTCCAACTTTGGCTTCATTCACCTCTGGACCCCCAGCCCACCTTGTGTGCCTCTACTCCTACACAGCCAAGAGCTTGGATTTCTATCCACAAACCCACAGGGACAAATGCTTTAAGCCTAAATATTAATGCTTGTACACACATGCTCTCCTCCCCTACAAAAAACAAACCACCAGGTGCATATCTGCAGATGTTTGTGTTTTTAATTGTGCATCTTAGGTTAAAGTACACAGCAAGTAAGGCTGACCTGCCTATTTTTTCCACTTTACCGTGTGCCTATGTATATATTTTTAGTTATAGTAAAGGAAAATGAATGATGCAACGATTCTGTCTTAATTTAATCCTTCACATTGCTCATATTGCCTCATGGCAATAAAATTTGTGTCCTTTCAGTAAAATTGGTTAAAGAGCAAGTGCTGAAATCCCTCTGTCTGTTACTACCAGCAGCAAATGCTGCTGATGTTTAGATTTCTAGTGGAATCAGTATTGTTGGCAACTTAACCCTGTGAAACAGAGGAGTTGTTTCTCTTGGAGAGAAAACTCTGTGACCTCTTTTGTCAAGGCTGAAATCTCTTGTTACTGCTAAAGACTGAACTGAGCAAATATTGTTGGGATCAGGACAGAATTTTATCCCTAAGTGACAGCAGAGTTCTGGTGTTTGGTTCATTGATTAATTGATTTTCCAGGTGAAAAATAAAGCTGGTTTAGCTCAAAGATTAGCAGCGAACACGTGCACAGTTTCTGGGATGCTGTTACATGTAATTTTGTGTGTGTGTGTCAGCAGAAAATGAGGAATGAACTCTAAATGTTCATATTATTAGTAATAAAATGCAATGTGTTTGAGGCACATGTCTTCTGATCCTGGAATAACTGGAATTAAAGTAGAGATCTTGCAGCTGATTTTGCTGAACTGAGCCACCAGAGTGGGATTTTCTCTCATGTACCCCATCTCATTTCTTATGTGATTTGAAACAGCAACTCACCTGATCAAGGGAGGATTGCTGATTGTCAATCAACTTCCATAACTGATCTGCAGGATTATGGATCTCCTCCTCTTCCTTAAGATCAGCACTAATCCAGAGCATGGATGTCATATATATACATTTTGGCTGTTTTGACATCTTAATCCACCCTAATTTGGAGTTATTCCAAAACTAACTGCATTAGTAACAAAGAGTAGTGGTGAATTTTGAATGAATTTTGTTCTGATAATGGGGTTGAGATGAAACATCTTTTTACACTGAAAAATCTTGTTTGGGTAGTAATGTTATTGCAATGTTTGCATGTTGTAATAATTTGTTTCTGGTGATATACATCATGTGATTCAATTACTCCAGTTAATGGTCCATTTAGAGCTTTCTTCATCTGTTTGATTTTTCTGTCCCTTTCACCAGCTTGCTTTGTAATGGATGGGTCTGCAACAACTCAAAGGAAATGTTTCAGTTTATGAAGTCCTCTGTTGCAGGAAACATAAGTAAAAGTACATTTATTTACAATAAACAGTTCCAAGTTGCAGAGGAGGATGGGTGAGGACGCAAACATTAATTAACTGCAGAGAGAGCCGAAGCTCCAAAGTGCTCGCTTGCACTTGGGAGCTTAAACCCAGAATCTCGGTGCTGAAGTAGAACAGAGTTGTTAAAAAACTCATTTTACAGCAATGCAAGAAAATGGAGTAAGACCAAAAGTTGTATTAATCTGTGATCTTCACTAAATTAACTTGTTGTCCTTTCTTAAAGGCTAATGCATTTTACATTTAACCTTTTCTTGAGCAATTTGTCAGTTGTGCCAGCAGAATTAAACAGAGGAGAAACAGAGACTTGTAAACACAATAAACCCACTGGATACTCTGCAGTGCCCAGTTAATCTCTCAGCTGTCTTAATTCTTCTGAATGTTTGGAAGATGGAAATAATTCTCCGTTTACATTTGAACTCTCACTTTGCATTTGGTCAGGGCTGAGCTTTACAGTCAGCGTATGTGGTCTTTATTTATAAACATTTCCCATTGTTGGAGGCTCAGGATTTTGCAAGCTGGACATTAAGGAAGACCTCTCTCTCCCTGATGAAGTTTTGCCCCACCAGTAGACAGCAGGAGGAAATGTCCATTTGCTCCTGTTGAGCTATGAGAATTCAGGCTGATGAACAAAAGGATAAAACCAATTGAATTTCTGGAGCTACTCTTGTTTTATTGGGATTGACTTAGGTGGTGTTTTGAACCTAAGTGCCTAACATGACATTCCAATAAATCCAAACAAGCCTGAGGCACCCAGGACATCTAGGACAGTGGTGGCTTCATGCTTTCTTCATTCTCAAACTGGGGCCACAGTACTTCAACAGAACTCTTGATTCTTTTCTGTACAGAAGAGCAGCTACATTTAAAAAACAAGTAACAAATATATATATAAAAATATATCTATAAATATCTATAAATATATAAATATATAAAAATATAAAAATATATAGAGCATGAGTTAAGGGTTCCAGATTGTGGATTTTTTGTGGAACACCAGGTTGGAAGGGACCTGAAGGATCACCTTTCAACCCCATGAGTGAGGAGAGCCTTTGGAGTGGAGTTGCCTTGTTTGCATCACAGGACTTGTCCCAAGAAAGCAGCAATAGAAAGAGGAAAGGTTTGTTCCTTTCAACCCCAACACATCCAGACTTGCCTTTGGCCTTGGGTCACAAGCCAGGCAGGATCTGGGAGCTCAGCCTGCTCCTTGGGAAGGGCTGGGAGACAGCAGGTGACCTGGTGAGCTTGGCAAGGCAGAAGTGGCTTTGTCAACCCCTAATTCAGGTGTCTGCCTGCAGCCTGCCAGGGTGGTGGCTGCACTTCTGTGAGCCTGGGACATGTTGGGATGGAATTAATAGCATGGAAGTAACTTCTGAGGAAAGGGGATGATGTGACTGCTGCGCTCTTCAAGAGGGGACACTGAGGATTGAAGTTTAATGGAATTCTGAGCTATAAAATCCCTGTCTTCGAAAACCTACTTGTTAGGTATACTTGCAGGTGAAAGCCCCATAGAATTGTAAACTTCTTCCTCCTCATCTGCTCAAAACCTGTTCCTTAATGCTGTGATTCCTGGTCGGGCTGATGCTGTTCGAGGAGCTCCTCCGTGGGGCAGTGGTTTGGGTTGGTCTTTGCTGTGATTTTAGTGAAGCATTTCTCTGAAATTGCCCCTCAGCAGAGCCCGAGGTGCTGGGCTGCAGCCTGGGAGCATCATTAAACTGGGTCTCAGGGATGGCATGGTGCTCTTGGTGTGGCTTTGACCCAGACACTTAGAGGTCAGTTGTACACCTGAGCACTTGTCAGTCTTGTTCTGGTTGTTTAATTATTACACTCGGACCATCTCTTTCTTAAAACCTGTTTGATGTTCACATCATGTTGTACTTGACCTGTTTCAAGTCTGAATTGAGCAAAATTCCAGAGCAATCTGTCATGAGGCTGCATTTGGCTCTCCCTGTCCAAAAATTAAAAAGCCTTGACATGAGCCAAAAAAAAAAAAAAAAAAATGTACTTAAACAATTCCTGTAGTTTTTGTGTAGTGACACTAAAATGCTCGAGATGATAAAAAGTGTTTTTGGTAGAATCCTGGGGTAGAGACAAAGAACTGAAGCCAAATAAACATTTCAGAGCAGCTTTTCAGTTTGTGGATGTAGATTTATAACAACTGATAAATTTGCTGTGGGGCTGCGCAAGATCAAAGTAAAAGTTGTTTATGATATTTTGGGGATGAGAGGAAGGGAACACTACAGAAGACATAATCTGCTTGTTCCATTCTTCAGTGTTTATAACATCACAGTCCATGCTGGATACTTCTGTCACTTTAATTTCTATCCCAATCTGGAGTCTGTTGCCTGGGACCTGGAGAATAAAGAAAAAATATAACTCTGTTTATGTTGGGACTTATGCATTAAAAAGATAAGTGTGCAGAGGCATAATTATCTATTATTTTTTGATCCTGTATAGCTCTGGATTTTTTCCTGATTAGTTCCAAGATGAGAGTGAATGGATTTTTTTCTAATATTTACATTGTATTCTTTGTGAATCAAGCACACTACTATTGGAGCTGAAGGACAAGAGTTGAATATTGGCAGACGGTTAAAGTAGGGAATTGGGCCAGTTTTGCCTCGTATTTATTCTTCAGACTATTTGGGTTTTTGATGTTTTACTAGAATTTAGAAGTCAGTTTCTTGTTTATTTTGTTTAAATGACGCCTCAGTACTCCAGGCAGCACTGACTCATATCAGGTGAAAGCAAAACCCAGAGTTTCGAGCTGCTTTTAGGCAATTTGCTCATCTTTATCTTTGATTCCTCTTACGAGTAGTTGTGAGGTTCCTTTTTATTTCTTTTCCCAGTTTTTGTGCAATTTCCTGAGATAACACCACAGGCCTAACCAAAACCTTAGTGATGGGTGTTTGTTGTAATAATATGAAAGATAACATATAATGAAACATATTTCCTCTGGGGGGGTGGATAGAAGTTCTCTTGAATTGCACATTGAATTTCTGCTCTTTGGTTGAATGTTATCTTCATTCCAGCCCCCCACCCTGCTTTGTGCTCAGCTTGCACTGGCGACTTTGTTTAGTCTAGAGATCATAAAAATGTCTCCCGAGCTGCATTGATACAGTTTTATTACTATCTCAGTGTGGGTTTTGGTACTTTTAAGCTGTTATATGAATTTTACAACGTGTCTGTGGATATTTGCGCTGTAGGGACAGTTGGACTTAGAGGGGAGGGAAGAAGGTGAAAAACTATAGTGGTAGTAACCAATTCATAATCGTTATTGTTGTTTTTAATAAACTATCTCACTCTGTTATCAATATATAAAGAGTTTTAAAGCTTTCCCCCCCCACTGGGAAGGGTTATGACAATTTCAGTTATGCTTTGTCAGCATATGTTGAAAGTTTGGCTTGAATGGCTATCAGTTTTGTTCCAACCTGAAGTAAAATCAGGAGATTTGTCAGAGTTGTCAATGACCTGTTGCTGAAAGAAGCTCAGAGTCCATGCAGGAAGTGCTGGTTACCTCAAAGTTTAACTTTGCTGCAGCCCAAGGAATAATTTCCACCTGATTTAATAGATATTTGATCAATTTTTGCTTAGCAGAAAAGACTGGATCCTTTCTGAAGCAGTTGCCTGTGTTCGAAATTGCTTGGATTGAGGCCACATGTTTGTCTGAGGTGGTTTTGTTTTAGTGCTTTGTAATAAACTTAAGGGATTTACACCTTGAGGTGGGAGAAGTTTTGGCTTTGGTGACCATTTCTTCCATGGAAAACCGGGATTGGGGGATTTAAAGCATCTGTGCCCTGAGGTAGTTTTGTAGCTGTGCTGGTGAGTGCAATCTGGGTGACTGGTGTGCTTTTGTTAATCTTATTATTTTGTTAATATTATAATATTATTTGGAAAAGTGTGTCCATCCTCCAGCTCCATTCCCTAAGGTCCATGCCAGATGCAGTCTCTTATTAAAGCCACTCGAGGAGGATTCATGCTCAACATTTCTCCGTGGAAGGCAACCTTGTAATTGTTTCTGGCACTTCTTCCCTGTGTGTGTAATTCTGTGGCTCATGTTTTTGCAGCAGACATGTAGAAATGCAGCTTTCACCACGGGTTATTTTGTGGGATGATGTATGTGCTGCACATACATAAATTTGGGGAGGGGGCTGTCTTGCTTTGTTTTCAGACGGTTGAGGTGACCTGTGACCTGCTGGAATTGAGTGATAAAACTCTGAATTTTCTTGTACCTCCACAGCAGTTCAGAATATTCAAAATTCTCCTGCTACAGTGTGATGATGTATATGCAAGGCTTGTGTGATTGTGGTTTTTCACGTTTACTGCAGAAGGCCAGAGCTCCCCGAAGGCAAGCACAACTTATAAATGAAAATGAATATAATTTATTAGCATGCAGGTAACCCTTGCCACACAGCCAAGACTTAGATAATTCTTTAGTTATGGCAGAAGATACCGAGCTGGCACGGGGCATTTGGCCTTGCACCATCTGCAAAGCCCACACTCCAATTTTCTGCTGTTGCCATGGGCTGCAGACTCAGACAGGAAATCATGGTAGGATGGGAAAGGCTCCAAAATACACACAGCCTGTATAAGGTTTGCAGTTAAAAGGGAGTTTCAGAGAACAGGCTATCTGTTCTGCTCACCAGGCAGGGAGAAGCAAAGCTGCCTTGTGTGTGCCCGCGCGCTTTAAATGTCCTGGTATGTTTTATACGCTCATTTTTTTAAAAGCTGGAATTTTTTCCATGTAAAGTAACGCGCAGAACTTCAAATGATCCATTGATGTACCAGGGGCCTGATTCAGCCCTCGCTAAATTGGTCGTGCTGGGCTGAAAGCAGAGGAGAAAGGAGTAACCACATGGAGCTTGGGGCACATGAGGCAGAAGAGCAGCCCCTGCCTCCCCTTCCCGGGGACTCATTTTGGGGATTTAGTTCTATTTTCATGGATCAAGGCCTGGGTTTGTGCACTGCAGAGTGCTGCTATGGCAGGCTGTGTGTGTGTACGGCCCGTCAAGTGACAGGGATGCAGAAGGTGCTTGGTTAGTGGAGCTGGGTCGCTTTCTAGCCCTGGCTAGATCACAGGGTAGGAGTTATTAATACGTTTTCCTTGAGCTATAGGTTAAAATAGGCAATACTGGAGTGATTTGCTTCGGAGAGCAAACAGTTTTATCGTCTGCCTGTGAGAGATAAGCACAATAATCTGTGTGTAATGAACTGCACAGTCTGCAGAGTGTGTCTGAAGTGTAGTGTAGGACTGGTCAGCTTATGCTGCCTTGACAGATGGGGGAGAGGATAATTTCTCCAGCAGTTCCTAATTTTATTTTAGCAAAGAAGATGCTCCTTGACTAAAATTCACAGCAAATCCACACCGAGCATCGTGCTTGGGAGGCGTTCTAGACAGACAGAACAGGAGCTCAGCAAACTTTTTGTGGTAAAAACCTGCTTTAAAACTTTCCCTCCAAGGACCAACTGTGGTTTTTAATTCTGACTGAAGGGAGCCATGTAAGAGGGTGATTTGTTTGCCGGGCATTTTCCAATTTGGCTTGGGTATGTAGTGCCTCTCCAGCTGCTTGGAAGAATGGAACTGTGAACAGGAGTAAGGTGAGGTCTGTGTGATACACTGCCAAATATTGCTGGATGCACTGGTGATGTATTTGTCAAGAATGAGACTGAAGCTACCAATTAATCTCATTAGAAATTAAAAACTTCGGTAGGGCTTAACCCGGGCCTGGGATCAGCGACTGAGGCAGTTTATTTCATGACCCTGGATCTTCCAGAAACTGCTGCCTTTTAATGTGCAATATAATGTCAGAAAGATTTGCTGCTTTTCCTTTTTGATTTTATTTAAATCTGACGGGAGACAGTGTTCAAATGGCAGACTGTCTCAGCCAAGCCATCTGCCTGAGCCCCTCAGCAGCGCATTGTATTCCTGAAAGAGCATTCTAGGGAAACATCCCAATTCTGAAAAGTTTGAGCTGATTCTACATTAAAAGAAGTGATCCAAAAAGCTGCTGGTGATTTACATGTGAACACTGCCAAGTATTTCTCTGATGAGAGTGCATAACAAAGGAGTGCTCGAGTGGTTGAGTAAGGCTGATTGGAACAATCTGTTGTGGGCTACAGCTCTTTCTGATGCTCCACAATGGTGAGAAGCTACTGTCACTTGTATTTTCAATCTGTATTTTGCTTAGAGGTACGAGATCTTTTGTTGTCAAGTCCCTCGAGCCAGTTGTGGGGGGGAGAGACAATATTTCTTGCTTTAAAATATTCATGGAGCTTGCATGGGCTGGCTTCGGCTGACTTTGTCACCCAGAGTGATTTCTAGAAGAGACAGAGAAGTTGTATTTGATTTGTCTTAATCAAGGCTTGATAGACACATTCTAATTTGACTTCTGGATCTGAATATGGATCTGCATTAATAATCAACTGCTTTCCTAGCCTTGCTTTTTGTTCTCAGCTGGAGGAGTTTGCTCAGGGAATAGCTGGAAGAATGTGTAGTAGTTGTTGTGTGGACAGTTCATCTGAGGACACTTCTCTGTCCTTCAGGGATAGCAGGTTGTTCTCTGAGCTTGTTCTCTAACAGCACGAGCTTTAGGAGACTCGTGTGGGAGTGATTTCTTCTACTTTTTTTGTGATTTGCTGTTGAAATGAGGCAGGTCATATAAAGCAGCTGCTTATTTTGGAACAAAATCAGCATAACACATTAAAGAACTCATTAATCACTTAGCTCGACCTTCATTTATTATTAAAAAAAAAAACTTATTGCATCTCTTATACATTTTGAAATGCCAGGGATCCTAAGACATATGTTGTATATTCAGATCTATAGGTTAAGAGCATCAAATAATTATAATAGGGAGTAAAACCAAAACAGATTCCTGTTGAAGTATTAGCTCTCCTTTTACTCATTTTTAGGAGTGGGAGGTGGCTGTATAAAATACCTGCACAAAGAACTGCTCTGAACTCTCCTCTTGTGTAAATTTTTGTCCTGGGGTAGTGACTTCTTCCCTTTGTTCAGTTTTGCTAACACAAAAACCTTCACTTTCCTGCAAGTCTTTGAGTGCATTAACCAGCTTCTGCTTCTCCTCTCCCCTCGAAAATACCAGTGCTTATTTTACAGCAGGACTTATTCTGTAGTTAAAACCCCAAGTTCCTTGGGGATGTCTTTCTTATATATCCCCTGTGTAGTCCTAATGGTAAGAGAAGAGCTTACTACATTATAATCATGTTAACTTGTTACAGAGTTGGGTTTTTTTGAGTAGTGGGAGTAAATGGATCAGCCATTAAAACCTAGATTGGTTTTGAGAAAGGGATCAGTAGATTTGGTCAGAAACCTGCTCTTTAATTGTCTAATAATACAATTGTCTGTTCCTGCAAGCCAAAACGGGATCATAAGCATGGGACCAAGCTTCTATTCAGCCTTTAAGGAGGGTACTCGAGCAGCATTTTCATTTTATTGGGAGGGTACAGTCAGGTTTGTGTGGTCGTTAATATATAGGAGTTCATAAAACTGGCAGCCTTAATTGGATAGAAGGGTTAGTAAAGCATGAGGTGAACCAGAATGAGATCTCTTGGGGTCTGAGTTGTGCCTCCTCTTAAAATACGCATGGCTTGGCACAGTGAGTAGCTGGGGCTGAGAGCAGAGTAGTATTAATTTTGTTTGAATAATGGCATTCATGTGCCTATGCTAATGAGTGTGTTCTGCTGCCCGTCCTGCAGATTGCGGACTGGACTCTGAGCTTATTTCACATCTCTAGTGCTTATTTCACATCCTTAATGGCTTCCTTCTGCAACAGAGCCTGTCTTGATTCCCAGTGATGTAATGGATCAGAACCTGACCTTGCTGCACTGCTTTTCCCACAACTGTTGTGCAGCAATCACACAGCTGTTCACTGATTATTATTTTTTTTTTCCAATTGGCTTCTTTGGGATACATTGTGCTTTGGCCTCAACCTCCTAATGCAAGTCATCAGCCGCTTTGGTAACAGCATTCAGGCAGTGCAGGCAGTGGTGCTGAAGGTGTTAAGTATTGCTGAAGTGTTTGGGTCTGCTCTAAATGTTGAATGAATACTAGGTTGATTTTTATTGGTGGGGAATTACGTGCTTCCTTTGCCCCTCTCTTTTCCTCAGCTTATGACAAGCTAGGACAAAAGCAGTATTTAATAAAGGAGTGAGGTGTTTCAAATAGAAATATCTCATAGGCTTTTTTTCCCTGTAATGTCATAGATATGTGCTCTGTTACATTCAGCATCAGGGAAGTTACGTGGACTAGCAGTTCAATGTGTTTTGGGGTTTGTGTTTTTGGGGGGATTTTTCAAGTATTTGTGATTCATTGTGAAAGTATTGTGAGCTGATGAATTAAAGCTGAGAAAGGGTGGGAGGAGGAATGGAAATCAATACTTCACAAGCTGGAAATCTCAGCTGCAGTGCACCTTAGAATCACTGAAATGCTGGTTAAGATTTGCTCCTGGAGGTTGTTCAGTCCATTTCCATTTCTGGCTGGACTCCTGCCAGAACTAGATCAGCTGAGGGATGGCTTTGCATCTCTAAATCTTGGAAACACCTCTGTGGTAGATCCCACAGCCTCGCCAAGCAACCTGCTCACTTTTTTAGTGAAGAAGTTTCTCCTGATGTCCAGCATGAGGCTCTTAAGTCACTGTTCGTGCCAGCGCCCATCATGTGCTGCTTCTGAGAAGAATTTGACTCCGTACATTTTGTAGCCACCCTTCCAATAGTTGTAGGTGCTTTTTAAATTGGCCTTTAGTATCCTCAAAGCCAGACTGTACAAGCCCAGCTCCTGTACACTCACAATTTCCAGGCAGAGACCATCTGGCCTCTGTGCAGTTTATCCACATCCCACTTGAAGTGAGGAGCCTAAAATTGTGTTCCCCACAAACCTGCTGAGGCTGCTGGTGAAGGGATTGGGCAAGCTGGACCTCAGGATCAGCTGCTGTTCTCTGATCATTATCAGTACATCGTGTTGAGTGGTTTGCTCTCATCTCTGCCTCACCTTGAGTGCAGGAGACCTTTCAGGTTGGAAAGTGCTGCTGAATTATGTGGTTGAGGCTTTTTGAGGTGGAAAAAGGGAAGTTTCAAATGTAGAATTTTCATTCTGTCAGAGCATGAAACTCAGAGAGCCCTTTGGAGTTTCCATAGAGAAATGACTTCATTTCATGACTGGGATGCTGGCTGCCACAAGCAGGGGTTCTTGAGTTCCTTTGTACCCATTGGTACAGTCAAAACTATTTCTGATGTTTAAAAAAAACAAAATGAAACAAAAATGAAAAAGCCCCTGCATCTCCAAACCACCAAAAAACTCCCCAAAAAACCTGGCAAAATCAAACCAACAAAAATCCTTAAAGTCTTCTGTGTGGCAATTGAATATTATGGTTCTTTTGCAAATTCACCTGAGTTACAGCTATTTCAGTGTGTGAGAATATCGGTGTTCTCACTGCCCAGACACCTTCAAAACCAAGGGTTTGAAGTCTGGCTGTGAGTCTGCATCTGCCTGAGATCTGGTCTCAGGTTTCAGTGCTTGTTTTCTTTCTCCTTTCCTGTCCCCCCAACCAGAGTTGAAGGCACAACCTGCCTGATGATTTTAAGCTTAGAAGATGGGAAAGAAGGTTACAGCAGACTCTTTTGTAATTCTTAATCACTGCCTGCCCTTTCTAAATTTGCAGTCACTTGAATGCTGTCTCCATGTACTTGGAGAATTGAGGCACTCTGGGCAACTGGAGAAGTGAGAAACAAATATTTTGGTTTCTCTACCCCACTGCATTGTGGAACTTTCACAAAAAACCAAAGGCTCATTCAATGTTTCTTTGGGAAAATGTGGGTCTGAACACTGCTTGCCTGGGAAAACAGGTATGGGATTATGTTGTAGTTTTACATAACCCTTAAAAACATAACATCACCACCAAAAATTACAGACCAAAAAAATAAAAGCAAGCAGTTGAAGAGGATTCTATTTCAATTAAAATAGCAATGCTGGTGACTGGGCAAGTTTCAGTGTAGCCGCACTGCTTGTCTTCCAACTTTCATTTATTTTGCTTCTATGTTATAAACTTTGGGGAGAGAGGGGGATGGAGACTGTGACCCTGAAAGTTATTCTGTCTTAACTTGTTCAGCTCTTGAACAAAGCTCCTAAATCTCGAGCTTTTGAAGCAATTAGTACAAATAACTGATAAGAATTGTAACTTTCTCTCCTGTGGAAACGTTGAGCTTGTGCTGAACCCTTCCTTGAAGAGGCCAGATCCCATCACCCAGTAGTGCCATTCCTGGATGCAGGCTTCCCTCAGAGGAATGGAAGATGGAAAAAGAGTAGAGACTTCTTTTTTTATATAATTAAAAACTCTGGAAAATGTCAGCAGAGACAATGCTGACTAATGAGGTATAGACTGCAAATATTGGTATATCCCAGAAAATGGTGTTCTCCTGTCTGGAGCAGTGGAACTAAATTGGGTTTGGTAGTAGCGAGAGGGAACTGCACACAAATTCATGTCTGTCTTGCTCTAATTGAAGTAAACCCCCTGTGAAATTGCTACCCAGAAATGACCTCACCAAAGCTGTTTGCTCAAGCTCTTGGCAATGAGTTTTGAATACTTAATGCAGTAGCCAGAGAGCAGCAAAAAAACCCCCATGTGCTAGAGAATGAGTGAGATGGTGGTGTTGTCCCTTACATCAAAATGCTCTGTAATTCCTCTCTGCTTTCGGCTGAAAATAATAATTAAAATAGTATTTTAATGTTGCTTTTATTAGTTACACCCTGCCATGTGAAATCCAAAGAAATGGCTCTGTGTAGATGCTAAAAATGCCAGAGGTTAACTGTGCTTCAACGTTTCATATTAATCTGAGTAACTGCAGTGAGCTACTTAAATACAAACACTGGGGGGGAAAAAAATGCTGCACTACCCTTATTGCCAGTGAGACTTTGAATTTAGGTAATTTCATGCATGCAGAGGTAGACTTTATTTTTCCTTCATCAGCTAAAATAACAATAAAGCTCAACTTGGTATATTTATTTAATGAAACACAGGATCCCTGCCCTGATGGTTTTAATCAGTCCCCTCGCTATGTGGTAATTAGGGGTTCTCTCCCGTGGTTCTGTTTTTACTTAACTTTCAGAATGTGCAGCCAGTTGAAGTTTCGAGAGATACTTGCAGCTAAATGTTGCCTCATTTACATGCGGGTTATCCGGAGGGGATCCTTAAACGCGCACTCCACGTTCCAGAA
The DNA here is from genome assembly GCF_015832195.1 of Motacilla alba alba. Lineage (NCBI taxonomy): Eukaryota > Metazoa > Chordata > Aves > Passeriformes > Motacillidae > Motacilla > Motacilla alba. Next base: position 8,068,035 of record NC_052020.1, on the reverse strand, counting down.
ACGCAGCCCCTTTCAGCACTTTGGCATTCAGGGAGCGGCGTTCTCCAGGAAAATGTTATCTTTTGTCAGGAACTAATTCATCCCACTCGGGGGATGTGACCAGCCCTTTGATTCCTCGCACACACGAGGATTCAGAAGCTGGAGGTGGCTCAGAGCCAGGTTTGCCTGTGTCCCGATGGATGCAGCTCTGCTAATTCAGGAGAGCATCCCTGAAATCAGGTTCGGGCTGTGCATCTGTCACAGGCGAGCCTTGTATTGAACACGGGGCCAGAAATTGGCTTTTCCTGACCAGACAGAGCCTGTCAATGCTTCTCATCTTCGTTTAATAACCAGATCCCTTCGAGGGACCTGAGAAGTGTTGTACTTGTGCCTCTAATTGTGCAGCTGGGTGCCATTTGCTCCTGGCAGCTACGGAATCGCTGGAGACGCGAGGAAGTCGAGCAAATATAGAGCATTTAAAGCTCTCTAAAACAGCTTCCCTGCCTAATGTGTGATGTTAAAATACTAGGTGGCAGTTTGGGCCGGTGTAAAAGTTTTATTGGTGTGAGTTTGAGCCAGCCGCATTATTCAGGAAGCCACTACTGAGCTCTCAAGTCATCTGAAACGTGTGCTAGTAAAACCCTTTTTATAAAGCAATACAACCCCATGCAAGCTCCCCGTGTAACTCGTCATCTGTGTGCTGGGATTTAGCTGGTGGGATGTTTGGGCTGCTGGTTTGTACAGGTACTCTGCTTGTAAATCCAGACAGGAGCGAGCTTCTCCCAGTCCCAGGATTCTGGAGAAACCACCTCTGCACTGTGCTGAAAGCTATTAATTAAACTTTGCTCATTGCAGAACTGAGCCCTGCTGTTGGTTCATTCCCTCCCCAAGTATTAGGAGGGAATTTGTAAAGTTTTATCCAGCACACCGTGTACTTACTTGTTTCTAATCCTACTGCGGTTGTATCTGGTGTCTTCTCTACGAGCACAAGTATCAAAAAGCCTTCCCAAAAACGTGACCATTGAAGGGGTGACACTGAGACAATGGAACTGGAGTTTAGGAGTGCAAAAGAGGAAGGGAAGTTCTCTTCTATAGCTTTTGTCTCAGAATAAATTAATCTGAGAGCAGATTAACAGGAGATTAAAGCATATGAGTTGCAAATATAAGTGAGTAGCTGGAGAGATTTGGGGTCAGATCTGGGACAAGTGGTACAGGAGCATGGCTCCCCAGATGTGCATATACACCCAACTGGTTCCAGAGGTTCCGTGCCACAAATACCCCCCCTGCTCCCGTTCTTGGGAATACTGATAATTGTGAAATTCCCTCATAGCAGACACGCAGTGTTAGGATGAAGGTCTCTTGTGTTCTGAAGGCAGTGGGATCTCTTGTTATTTGTCTGAAAAGCTGTTCAGATTCTGAGCTAAATAGGTCTTTCCAGGCTTCTTCACTCACTTCTTTGATCTGGTTTGGCATTTTTCTCTTTCATTCTGTTGTAATTTTTTTTTTCTTTGCCGCTCAGCTGCTCTTAATCACAACAGCTCATGAATTTGGGTACATAGCTTAGCTCTGACTTTGAGGGGGTTCATCTTTACATTTTTGTCATAAATAACAAACCCAAGAAACTGGCAATGTGCTTTAAACAATTTCAGTAGGAAGGCTTGTTGTGATGCATCGTGAGAAACCTGTTTCACTGGTACCACTAAGTCTATTAACAGCAGCTTAACTTTAAACTTACACTTATTGCCCACAAAAAACCCTCATGCTCTTAAAGCAAAGGTAATTTTCTGGTGGGAAGAAGACACAGATACGTAAGTAATACAGTTGTGGAAGAGCTGTGTGTGAATACTGTGGTTTGGAAACCAAGCAGGAGGTGGAGATTGCAAAACAAATTGCTCAGAATTCTTCCTTCATTCTCCTCACCAAAAAAAAAAAAGGGGGGGGGAAGGATGACCAAGAATGAGAATTATGACCAAACAGCAGGGAACCCAGCACTGAATGGATTTACTGTAATAGTAGTACACTGTAGTTACTTCTGTAGTAGAATCCTGTGAAGATCATGTAGGTGAGTGGAGGACTAGAGGTGTCCCCTGCTTTCCTGAGGGATCAAATATTATTCCTGCTTTTATGTTAATTGGCCTGGATACAGTCAAAATATTTGAAATATTTGCAAACCTCTCCAGGTTCATCCATGTTATTTCTAGGGAATGTAGCAGTGGATGGAAGATTGTGGGTGAAATAAACATGACAAGGTTTAAAAAATGGGATCTGTATGCACTGCTGGAGTTGTTCTGTGGGAAAAAGAAAACTAATCCCTTTGGGGAAAAAATGAAAAGGAAAGCAGATCCCTTTATGAAAATAAAGGCATGTATGGGATAGATTTTTCTTGTACTTTGAGTACCTTTTTATTTTTTCAGCAAGGCCTGACTTTAAGGTGAATATTGATGCTAATTAGTACGGCACCCTACCCATGATATTGATGTGGCACTGGAAACTCAATTAACTGTACAAGACCACCTTTGAAGTCAGTCTTAAAGCTGGGATTGGATTCTAGATGTCCTGGCTGGTTCAAGTTTTGAGTTTTTGTGTTCCCCTGGTGTGAAAGTTTAGAGGTTAAGATTCCAGAGGACAAGTTGCACTTGGGACAGCACTAGTTGCTGATGGGAATCTTCAGCAGTGATTTTATATCATGAGCATCAAGCCTTCAGTGAAAATAACTGCAAGACCTTACTGCAGTAAAAATCACTGATGTTTGCAATAAATTCCACAGCTGCTTTGAACTGCTTGCTCATCTGATTTCTCTCCAGCCTGGGTAGGCTGGGACAGCCATGAGGAAGAGCAGTGAAAAATCTGAGTAGCCAGATAACTCTGGGGATTTCCATTGAGCTCAGCTGTGGCGTTCTGTCAGATTGAAAGTCAGTGTATCACGGTGGAATATTCTGAGGAATACCCTCTGTACTGCCAGCCACATTTGGGTAACATTTCCATGTTATAGGAGAGCGGAGCACTGTGAAACCTCCTTACAGAACGTGTTGGGGCAGCTCCCCAGCAGCAGCCTCCACGTTATCTGCCTGGTGACAAATGCTGGCTCAGCCCAGCAACTTCTGCTTTCTGATAAGCCAAGGTGGTTTCCTTGTTGCAAATGATGGGAAGGTCTCTTTCTCTTTCTCTCTCTGAAGCTCAGTCTTCTATTTTTGGATTCAATTTGCATGGCGTTGGTGATGACTCTGCTGGGTACGTCAGAGGCTGTCATGGTTCTTGATAAAAATATTCTCCAGCTGGGCAGAATTAGGGCATACCAGGCACATGAGGAAAGCCTCTCTTCCCCTTTCAGCAATATGGAAAAGCTGTGTGGGTTCTCTGGGTGTTTGTGTGGATTTCCAAGCGTTGTAGGCAGTGTAGAGGTGGAGAAGATGGCGCACAAGAAGTTGTGTGCTGCTTCTACCTCACACCCTGCTTCCAAAACACTGCCAGGGCTCAACCCTTAAATAAAGAAGCCTATAAAACTTACTATTATAATAAATAACTTGGATTTTTTAATGAAGTATTTCTTGTTGGCGTTTTGCAAGTACTAAATAAGCTTTGTAGTGCTTATTAAGGCAGAAGGCATTGCAAATTTAAAACAAAAAGGAAAATATGAAATGTATGCAGAAGTGATTTGTTTAAAATGACACCAAAAAGTGGCAAAACTGGAAAGAATCCTTGAATCTGAGTTGATATTGTGGTGCTACCTAATGGCCAGAAGTGCTGTTAGTTCAGGACTTGCACCAGTTCCTCAGGAATTGAAGCAGAGGTGTCCTGAACGTGCTGTGAGGCTGCAGCAGAGTTCAGGAGTTTTCAGAGCAACCCAGGACCACATGAAATTACAGCCCACAAAGAGTGGAGGGGGGACACGACACAGCAAAGCACCTTCAGCATCCTGCTCTATCCCCAGACAAGAAATGGGATGCTGTCTTCCTGAAATGCCTTTGGATATTGGGAAGTTAGCAGAGGGTGGTCTGCTTGAGACTTAGGGAGCAAAAAGGTTGTGCCATCCTCAGGCTGTGGAGTGTTGACTGTTCATTTTAAGGGATTATTCTGGTTAGAGGTTTTGCAGGGATTTTTTGCTAGAGAGAGGTGCTCCTGCAGCAAGGTGGGAATGGGAACTGCCTTCTTGGATTGAGCCAACTCTCAGTGCGTCACATACGATTTGATTACAAAACTCCTTTCCGTGTTGAAAGCGAAATCTCAGTCTGTTTCCATTTGGTCCTTCCCAGAAGGAGTTCTTATTTCTTTTACAGCCCTCTGGTAGATGCTGAAGGTGAAGGGGGGGATGTATCTGCTACTGCATTTTTCTTTATGGAAGTGTATAGGGAGTTCATTACCGTCTATTTTATAAAATTTCACCCAAAAAATAATCAATCCCTCATTGTTTTGATGGCTTCTTTTAGAACTGCCAACTCAGTTCAGTGTTACACTAAATAAGAACTGGTTTAGCACAGATAAAAGCAGCTTCTGTCATTAATCAGCCAAGAATATGATTTCTTTTTTTAATTACAAATAGAAAATTCCAAAGGCCTGAGGAAGTTCACTAGCATAACTTAAATATAAAACAAAAAGTTGTGATTTATTGCTTTCAGATCAGGCTCTGACTTTACTAAATGGATCTGGTGTTCATCTGAGCTCCAGTCATGTATCTGAAATGAGCATCTGGGCTCCTATCTCTTATCTACAAAGAAACCTGTTTTAAACAATGGCCCTTCAGACCAATGAAAATTAGTTACTCAGTAAAATTGGTTATTTAAGGTAAAAGCAAGTTCTGCATGGATATTTAGGCTTGTTCCATAAATGTGTGACCATAAATTTATCTGGTTGAGTAAACTTGTAACAACAGTCCTAAATTAGACATAAAGAACAGCTTTTACATAAGTCACGTTAAACCTCTGGAAATGTTATTGATTTATGTGCAGCTGAATTTCCTCGTTGCTAAATTTGTTCTGAAATGTCTCTTCCTCTGGAGAAAAATAATTTTCAAGTGTTGGTCTTGCTGGTTCTGTGTAAGCTGTGGGGTGGATTCATCCTGATGTGCCTTGCAGAGCTGGTCTAACACCTTCTGGTGTTCCTACCTACCACGAGGCAGGACAGGACTTGAGTGTGGATCTCTCCACCTCCTCCCCAGTCTGCCCGGTTACCTGGGCACCCAAATGTTCTTCCAAGGAAAATGGGAGGTTACAGCAGCAGAGTTGGGAAAATGGGACTGCAGGGAGTCCCTGGAATGGTGTTGGTTTGGAGTTGGGCACAACTGATGGGCGAGGACCAAGCAGGGCCATGCCAGCATCCCAGGATAGGAGTGACACCAGAGATAAGGCAGAGCATTCCATATCTGTGGGTAGGATTTTGACATTCAGATTTGTAGTTTCATCCTCTGCGAGGCAATGAGATGGTCATGAAAGCATTCTCCAAACAGATCCCAGTAAATCATATCAATATTTTAATGAAAGCTAATTGTCCCTTATGGGAGAAAAGTTTCATTTTCATCACTGCAGATTGAAACAGTGTTGGAGGTGGCTGCTTGCAACAGAGGCCAGACTTGGCTCTGAGAACTGAGCTCATCCTTTCCCAGGAGAGGCTCTGGAGTGCAAATCCTGCCCTTCCAGCACGGGTGGCAGCTGCACCGAGCTGTGTTTGTGCTGATGAGGGGTTGGGATCCCGAAGCAAGCAGCACCTCTGTTCAGCTGCAGCAGGAGAGGACTTGGTAGATAGGATCTCATCCTCCTCATACCCCAGATCCAGACTGTTGTGGCCTTTTAATTGGTGTCTCCCTGTTGAATGTTTTCCCTAGTGAAAATTTCGGTGTGTGATATTTTTCATTGGCTAGAAATTGAAGTAAAAGAATAGAAAAGTGCAAAAGGCATGATCCGTGCCCTAAGAGCAGTGATCTGGCTCTGTGAGAAGGAGCAGAGCTGTTAAAGAAGAGCTCATCATTGCTTTAAAGTGATTTTTTTTTAAAGTGGAAACACTCCTGAAACAGAAACCTGAAGAGTTAGGTGCTGGTGGAAGTAAAACTGAACAGAACACTTGCACTAAAGCAAGTTAACTGCACCATCCAGTTGGATCCTGCTTTGAAATTCATCAGCTCTGAGTTTTGTTCTTGTAACTTGAACTGGGTTGTATTTTTGGAGGAATATTCACTAAAATGAGTGTTTTGGTCGACAGTTTTTTTCAGGTGCTCATTTCAATACAAAATAAGCAGTGGTAAGCATTTGAGAAGGCTGTCTTAAAACAGAATAAGTAGAGTTGCTCTGTGTTTGTCAGGGTTGGTAGCAGAAAGAAAAGGGCACCCAGAAAGTCGTCCCCATTTATGCCATGGCTTGTGGTGATTACTAAAGCTCACACACTGTACATCCTGGAATATAACAACTCTGCACTTGGGGGGGGAAATATGATATTTCAGAATATTCTTAATGCCAGTGAACAAAGAGAGGAGATCAAAGCCAACCAATCAACCCCATTTTTTTTGTTTTATTGAATTGATTTCTAAAGGCCCCGTTACTATAGTAACTCCAGGAGGTCTTTTAATTACAAAATTTGTAAAAACGCTTTAATTATTCAGAACTGCTTGGCGGGGGGGAGGGAACAGTGACACAAATGGTTTTCAAAAATATGTAGGAAATTTGCAAACAAGGCTTGACAGACTTCCAGAGCACACCAGGGGCTGACACAGCATCAGCACAAACACACTGAGTTCAAGTTCTCAGCCAGCAATCCCCTGTGAGAGGGTTCCCCTTTGGCTGAAGAGAGACAAATCCAAACAAATCCCCATCCCAGTCCAAATCAAGCGCTTCCCTGTGCACAGATACAGGCGGCAGAGCTTGTTCTTTCTCTCCCCTAAGTTCAATTACAGTGTATCTGAGAGGAGCCCTGGTGTTATCACGTTAATTAGCAGTTTAGGGAACTGCTCACTCCTGGGAGCGTGGAATTCCAGTGGAATACCAGTCTGTGTTGCAGGTACTGAGCTCTATCAAAGAGGAATCATTTAGCACTAACGAGCACCTTTCAAATAATAATTGCATTTAAAATAGATGCTGTCATCTTTTATCGTCAGGTACATTTCCAGAATGGATTTATACTCCAAACAGACTTATATTTATGGTATCAGGGTAGAATTGGAGACATCATGAGAGCAGTTTTGAAATGCCGTCTCTTGACTTGAATCCATGCTGAGATAATGTGTTTGGCAGAGCTGCTGGAGCTTCAGGAGGTCACTGACACCCCTCAGAAATGCAGTAGTGAAATTTGGGTTCTGAATCTAATCTCTGGATTGAATTTGAGTTTTAGCCCAAACCTAAGTGGCTTTGCCTGTACTAAACTACTCCACTTGCTTGGCTGCATTGGAAGCAGAGTCTGCTTCTCTTGGAACCTCCTGCTTTGCAGTTTGCTATTTTTATTCATTTTTCTGCTTACATGCTCCCTACTTGCCCTCTGTATGTCAAAACCTGTTTGCTTCTATGGTGTGGCCAGGGTTTAATCCTACATTTCATATTGCTTGTTCCATTTCTGTAAGGCTTGGACCCTCTGAAGTAATGGGAGTTGTAGCAACGTGGGCCAAGAAGTCTGGGTTCTGTTAAATCTACTGTGCAAGTGCAGGGGGGAAAGAAAAAAAATTAAAAACATTCATCCTAGATTCTTATATTCTTCTAGTTTGGGTAGGAAGGGGCCTTAAAGACCATCTTTAACCCTCTGCCATGGGCAGGGACACCTTGCACTGCACACCTTGCACTGATTTTTTTTCCATTCTTGAAGAAACTAGTTAGTGTCCAGTGTTGGAAGTAGAAGAAATAAGAAATTGCTGTGCTGTATAAAGTAATAATGGGTGTGGATACCATTCTGGCCCTGGTAATTAGCACTTCTCTCTCAGCCTCTTCATTAACCCCTGGTGGCAGCACTGTGGTTGGAAGTGCATGTGTAGTTGTAAGGCATGACTGGGTTCAAAGCAGGTTTGGTGAGGTTTGTTTTCATCCTTGGGAAGGCATCCCTCATACCTGCTGCATGTAAAGATGCAGGCTTTGAGCAGAGGCATCCCAGGAACTCAGTGGGAGGTGAAGTTGAACTTTTCCTTGTCGAACAGCAAGTGCTCTGAAGGTCTGGGAACAACTCCCCAGCTGTATTAATGAAAATATTTTGTGAGTCTTCCAGAATCTCGGTTACATAAAATTTGTCCTTGCTTCTAAAACAAACAAGCAAAATGAACTTACTGCTACCGTGGGAAGGTTACTGATTTTATTCTTTCCTACTGGTGTAGCTCCTAGTGCTACAAGGAACATCCTGTACCTGCTGTTTACTGAGCAGGGGTTTGTATCCAACAGAACAATGAAGGATGTTTGTTAACCCCCCCTTGGGGTGGTTTGGTGTCAGCTGCGTTACTTGGCCAGAGTGAAAATGCACCACAAGTTTTTGAAAAGGTTCCCCCAAGACTCGTGTGTTTACACGTCAGCAGGTTGCAAGATTATTCCCCTGAGATGCTTTCACAAACACCACCCTGGTGGTGGATGCTTTTCCCCATTTTTCAAAGTCTGGGATTATGTAAATCCAAGGAGTTGCGGTTAACAAAGCTTCAGTGTTGGTGAATTCCTGGGAAAGAATTTGTTCCTCCTTAACATCTTGCAGTCTGTGTATGGGAGAAAATGGGAACTTTCTTCACCTGAGGAATAATCTGTGCCAATGTAAAAGGAATCACACTGTGCTCAATTCTGGACCTCTCCATTCAGGAAGAACATCGAGGGGCTGGAGTGAGTCCAGAGAAGGGAATGGAACTGGGAAAGGGTCTGGAGTGGCTGGGGGGGCTCAGCCTGGAAAGAAGGGGGCTCAGGGGGGGCTGTCTGCCTCTGCACAACTCCTGACAGGAGGGTGCAGGCAGCCAGGTCAGGCTCTGCTCCCAGGAACAGGGACAGGACAAGGGGACAGGGCCTCAAGTTGTACCAAAAGAGGTTTAGTTTAGATATTCTGACATATATTTTCATGGACTTACTCCTTTATTGGCTTGCAGAAGGTTATTTCTCAGTTTGTGAAGCGAACTAATGGTACAGAATTTCAGCACCCAGAATTGTGAGAAGTCCCTGTTTGTCCCTGTCTGTAAAAAATTGCATTCAAAACAATTTATTAAAAGAACCCCAAAAAACTCTGGAGCTTTGGGAAGAGGACTGTAATTTGGGCGTTCTTGTGATTCAAGAAAATAGCAAATGTCTTGTATAACTTCACAATATTTCAAGGAAAGTGGAAAACGCTTTCCTTGAATGTTAACTTTAATGGTTAAAAGTAGCACGTCTGTTGTGTCTTAATAGCACAACCTCCTTAAGGTTCAAAACTGCCACAGATGATGAAGTTTCCATTAAAGGATAATAAAGTCTCTCTGTCAATGTGACAAAAGAACTCCCTTATCTCTTTGGAATAAGAATGCTCTTTGAAGAGCGTCATAAAAGGCTGTGCTATGAAATAAGTCTGGTGGATGGTTATTTTGAATTTCTATAAAGTGCATCAACCCAAAGGCTAAAGGGATTATCTGGCGAGTGCCAAAATGTGAAAGATGAATGCTTTCCTTCTGTGCAGTGAATGACATCTCTTTAGAAAGCACAGGTATGATTTGTTCCTGTCTCATTGGGAATGATTCCTTGAAATTAGCAGAGCCTCTCGGGTCCAGGGGATGCAGCTACAGTGGAGCTAATTCAGCTTATCTTGAATGTAGATCTGGAGTGGAAATAAATAACCACGATCCCGGTCCAGCACATTTATCCACCTCTGCCATTGGAACACCACCCTTCTCGTAGCTTTCATTACACCTTTAGGGGAATTACAGTGACCAGGAACAGGCATTGTCCACACATGAATTTAGTTAAGAATTGCTCTCCCTGACCCAGCTAAGTGTTTGCAAGGCTGAAATGAGAGGTAGGTTGGATCTGATGAGTAATATTTAATGTTTCTGGATTACTTTTTATTATTTTATTCATAAACTATCGAAATACTGAGCTTTTACTCACAGGCAGTGGGAGTGAGGCTGAGGAGAGAGTGCATTTTACTCACTATTGGCCATATACCCAAAAATTATTTTTTAAATTTTTAACTAGCAAAGAAGAGACTGTTTCCATTTCATCACATTCCTTATGTGCCAAAAGTGTAAAAGCCCCTTAAAGAATGAACAAATTTGGAAATAATTGCCACAGTATTGTTCTTTTATGATGGATATATCTCTGAAATCAAAAGCAGTGTGAAATTTATTCACCAAAATTCAAGTTATTAAAACCTTTGAATGGTTTTGGTGCTTTTCATTCATTAAATGCCAGGACTCTGGGGAAAAAATAAAGGGATGTAGGTGAAAGCTATGAATTCAGATTTCCAAGCCCCTATCATTCCCAATTAGGTTTGGCAAATGGCAGAACAAAATTAATGATGCCAAATTATCCTTCAGTGCAGTGTGTGATAGCTTAACTCTTTTAGCTGTTCCAGGGTTGTAAATGATGGAACTGATAACACACTAATGTGATCCTTTCAGGCTTCTCGTTTATATTAATGAGTTTTAGTCATCTAAGGCAAACTGATAACCACTGATGAATAGCTCAGCAACTTCCAGACTGGCATCAAAGCCTGATCTCTCTTTTTTTTCCTTTTTATTTTTTTAACTCTTTGATGGGTCAGGAGTTAAGACAGTTAACAATTAACTCTGAGCTTAATTGAAATCCAGATGTAAAATTTTTGATGGGAGTTAATTTAATTCTGGTCTCTAGGCTTATAGCTGATTTCAGTCTGATTTTTTTAAAGTAGGTTTGAACTCGTAAATCAAGAGTGCAATTTGTTTCACAATTTTTTAAAAATTTATTTCTTCACATGTTCAGTCTGTTGAAGAAGGCTTGTTAAACAAACACTGGACAACAATAAATTATCACCAAAGAAGCACCAAATGACTGCCAGCAAAGCAATTAAAAGCTCTCAGAAAATCTCAGAATTAGCAAGAAGATACAGACTGCTCAAGTCTTTAAGTTGTTTTTAATTTTTATCTATATATTTGAAGAGCAGTCGCCACATTTCCTGGACACTGTCATGGTAGAGACCGGAGTGAGAGTTGGAGAAGTCAAATAACCATCACTTGGGTAAGAACATAGGTTGGAGGGTTTGGAAGAAAAACTATGGAGAGGGAAATAACAATCCTAGATATAGGATTGACCAAAACTCTTGGAACAGTGGATGTAAGGCATTTTGCTTGCACAAATACCTCCATGACACTTCCAAACATTCTGCTCCTGCAGCAGAGATTTTCAAAGCCAAGGAGACAATTTGGAGGAGTGTTTGTGCAATTATTGTTACAAACACTCTGCACTTTCCTTGGCCTGCTTACTAAAAATTACATCAAGCAGCTGAAGTTCTTGCCCTGACACTGATAATCCAGGTCAGCTTCAGCTTTTCAAACAACTGCCTTCATTGTTTTCCAGGAGGAATATCGCTCCACATTTCCAAAGGAGCCATTCCTCAAAATAAGGAAACCTGATCTGCTGAGAAGTCTTGGCCTGGAGATCAGAAACAACATTCTTTAATCAGTATTTTTCTTTAGATTGTAGTGGACACTTCACCTTGGTGCCTGGATATTAAGGCTGTCCCACAAATTATAGGAACTAGATTTGCAAAAAAACCATCTCTCTGAAGGAAGGGGGTTATTGGTGCACGTTTTAGTCATCACTTCAGATCAAAACCTCTTGCAATCACTGGATATTCCACACAACATCTGCTGGAAAGATAAATCCATTGTAGTGGAAATGAAATGCATATTTTAAGTTCAGGCAGTTTTGTATTGTGTTGTCAGTGATGGAGAGGCAAAATAAATGTGAAAGCCATTTAAAAAGCCTGTGTAAAACGTGCCTGTGTGCTAAAGGATGTTGTCCTCTAGAATTAGACCCCAAATCTGACTCCCTTGTCAGATTGACTGGGTTGTTTCTAATCTTAACAGTTCTTTTCATCTTTAGAAACTTGAGTCTGAAAAAGAACTTTAATATTCTGCAGCAGAATTATACATCTGAACAAAAAGCATCTGCTGCCATTTGGGATTCTTTCCTCCCTTGCAAAGTGCCCTGGTTCAGAGTGTGCTGGTGTTGGTGTTGCTTGGGGAGTTCATCTTGAGCATCTTAACCTTTTGCTCAGTTTTGAAGAGGCCAAACTGAATTTAAACTACCCCTACCTCAAGCTGGGCAGGTTCTGTTTGACCAGGTGAGTTTCTAGGACATGGAATAAAGACCTGCATGGCAGTAATAAGATAATTACGGTGTGAATTCCTGAATTCCAAATTTTCTCCTCAGAACTGGCATAAGATTCAAATACCAAAATTAATAGTAATAAAAAAGACATTACTAGATTATGGTATAAAAGTTTTAATACTTATAATTGGCATCCTTTAAATATTCAAGATATTAACAACAGAAGAAAAGAGCACTAATAAAAGGAACTTAATATAAATTAGTGGAGCCTTTCAGCTAAATCAGAAGGACCCTTCTAGCAGAAAATACATATATATTGTTTTGATATTAATGATAGTCCTGGAATGCTGAAAAGTTCTTATTTGCAGGATCAGGGCTTGGTTCTTTCAGCATCTTCAATATTCTGAAATCCTAGCCCGGCTATTCAAAAGTTAGGAGCCTGATCTTTTTTTTAATACTGATAAAAAAACAAACTTTACTTTTGGTTAGGTTTTGGTTGTTTAGTTTTGGTTGTTTTGTGTTTTTAGCCTCCAGTGTTTAAATTGTCCTTACCTATGAAAAATAAAAAGGTGCTTTGCCTTTTTTGTCGTTCTACTTCTTCTGAAGAATGTGTTTCTGCTCATATAACACTTCTGCTTGAGAACTGAGGAAAGCCCCACATTTGCAGTAGAGTGGCAACTCCTGACTAGAGTTCAGAGCCTTGGCTTTGCACTGAAAACTGCTAAGAGCTTGCATAGCCCTAATAATACTAATAATTAGTAATTTGGTAAATGTTGTTTTTCCTGAGTCCATAGCATGTGGACAAGGTTTCATCAGGCAAGTCTCACAATTGCTTTCTGGATCTGTTGTTCCTCTGTTTGTCCAGAGCTTTGTGCCAGCCTCTGTCACCACTTACATATGAAAACTGTTGCAGCAAAGTCCTTAACATCTGTTCCATGTTCTCAGATGGGAGAGAAGAGGAATCAGCCTCATGCACAGCAACTTTTGTAGTTATCCAGAGATCCTTCAGTGTCCTGTGAGTCAGTCAGAGACAATTCAGGGTGCAGGTTTTTGTTACGTGGAGTTCAGTCCCAGTTTGGGCTGCCAGTGAAACCAGATCCTGTTCTCCCTGGGCCAGCCATGTGCTGCCTCTGTTTGTGTTTGCTCTGGCAGCTCTGACTGTGGGCAAACTGGATCAGTTTGCTGACTTAATGGAAAACTGGCTTTCTAAACTATAAAAGCAATTTTTCTATTGGCTTGGATTCTGAGACACAAAACTCTGCGAGGCTGAGGGTGTGAATCTGCACCTTAAGGGAAAAAGAAAATAGGATTTCGCTTTTTTTGACAGCACTGGCATGATGTGACCTCGGTGATTAAATTCTGATAACACCTAGCTGAAGTTTACAGAATAATTTGGATCTTTTTAAGACATTGTTTGGTACCCCAGGTGAGATCCTGGTTTCTGTATTGTTGGGTGTGAGCTGCCCTGTGTGGTGATAGCTCTGCATGTGGAAACACTGGAATGGGTGGAATTTGACAGGCAAATATCCTGTCCCTTGTATCACTGACTCACCCCTTGCCAGTGCATCACCTGCAGTCCTGAGCAGTTGTTACATCATGGGTATTTCCTAGAGAAGGATGAGATAAACATGAAACTTCCCTGCAGCCGTATCAGAGGGTGTGGAACAAGTCTTGGAACACCTTGCTTTGAGTCAGGAGCAGGAGGAAGCTGCAGCTCAGGTCAGAGTTCTGGGTGAGCGCTTCCCCTTGAGTTGGTGACAGACTTAACCAGCAGGAAACTGCAATTTCCAGCATGAAAACAAATGCTTTATCCTCTCATCTCCTGTGGACTAATCTCATCTTCCTGATTGTGCTACATGAAGGAGTGGATGGGATACACTTCTTCCTTTTCTCTTAGAAGCTTTATGCAAGATCCCATCTCATTCTGTTCCCCTTTCCATTCACTCTGATATCCATCAGGAGTAACTCTGTTTGAAGTCAAGGTGTTCATAAAGCAGAATATTACCCTTTATTCCTGGAAGTAGTCCCTACAGGTAACCTGGGGGAATATGCACTGCAGAACCAAACCTTAAATTGGTGGAAATTGTGATTTTTCTGGACCAGGTTTATGGCGGGAATAAATACTACAAAAAGCATATAGTAACAAGTTATAAAACTCTCTGTATCGTTCTCTCACCCCTCAGCAGGGGAAAGTAGAATGAATAAATTAATTTTCTGTTTTTAAGAGATCACTATCCCTGTAAGATCTATCCCAGAACTATAAGCAGACTCAGCCTGGTGCAACTGCCCTTGGAAGTTCTTCCCACTGAGAGGAGTGAAGCTACACTCAGCCCATGTTTGTACATTTTTAGGGGGACTGTCCCATAAATTCACTTTGCTTTGTGCACTGCAGATCAAGGTTCTTCATTACAGTGGCTGCTAAAAAGAGCTTTATCAGGTTACTCTGCTTTGTAGCTGGTTCTTGCATCTGTCTCTCTTAAACATTTCCCTGTTTATTGCAAGGACCATCCAGTCCTGCAGCTGTGCCTGTGGTGCTGAGGTGTTCCACAAACAGGAGTTTGCATGGAACAACTTTCCCAGTAAATCCTCTCCTCCCAGCTCTTCGCAATTTCCTTTGCCAGGCACTCACTTTAACTGGCCTGAGCAGATAGGTTGCGGTAAAAATGGGTTAAAAATTCTAAATCATGCTATCAAATACGACCCAACCACTGAAATGCAAAATGTACAACCCCAGGGTGGTGTATAAGGCATGCAAAAATATCTTATGGTCATGGTGCAAGTCCTTGTGCTTTACCTGCTTTTGTTCAGGTACGGAATTGGGGTGATGATAATAAACAGCCTCTCGTGGCTCACAAGTGCATTTTCTGAAGCTGCTTTTTCATGTTAATATGGCTCATTGTTAATGTACAAGGAACAAATGCAAATGCGAAGGCCAAACTCCAGGCTTTTTAATGAAAATTGAAATTAGTGTCACAACA
The DNA here is from genome assembly GCF_015832195.1 of Motacilla alba alba. Classification (NCBI taxonomy): domain Eukaryota; kingdom Metazoa; phylum Chordata; class Aves; order Passeriformes; family Motacillidae; genus Motacilla; species Motacilla alba. The sequence goes on along the minus strand of NC_052020.1, from coordinate 8,052,866 downwards.
CTGGAAGCAAGAACAGAGGCTGTGCTCTGACATTGGGAAGAGAGCAGGAAATTCAGATGGATAATTCTGATTGGCCCTCTGTTGGAGGGATTGTTTACTAGTACCGAGTTTTGCATTAAGAAAATTACTATTATTGTATACAATTAGTTTTCCTTAATGTCTTTCCTTACAGTTATTAGATGTCTTAATTTTCGGTTTGCAGGTCTGCTCAGTGAAAGGGATGGAAAGTGGCAAAGTTATTTTGATCTCTTTCAGCATAACCTCTGGCCAGAAATTCATGATATTACAGAACAAGAAGGAAAAAAAAAAATGAGAGAAATGTGAAAGCTCTTGGTGTTGTGAGTGGAAGCCCTGCTCCCTGAAGGATAGAGCTATTTCGTGTCCCCCTATTCCAATGGAGCATTACAGCCTAATAATGCAGCAATTATTTTGTTGGGTAGGTGTTTCATTACCAACCTGGGCCTTGGAGGTGATGAGAGAAAATTTGTCTTGACCTTCCAGGGAAGCCATAAAAGAGAAATGATGTCTAAATAATAAATGTCCAGGAGAAATGGGGAATGCCTGACAGTGTTGCACGTAGTTTCCATGATATCTGGGCATTGTAGGATAAAGAGCTGGTGGTATGTGGATAATTTCAAAAGCTGGAATATTTTCTATTGCTCCTCTGCATTTTTGACCTTCCTCCTCCTGGTGCAATCCCTATCAAATAGGGTTTAATTTTTTTTTTCTTTTTTTCTGCCGAATGTGCATTTTTCTGGTTTTCCCTTCAGAGCAAACCACGAAAAGCAGATCTTGGAAAAAAAACCTTTTGATTCCAGAGTGAGGGTGATGGGATCAAATTTTTATTTGCTGTACTTTGCCATATGTGCAGCATTTGGGATTGGGAGCCACCCAAGAAGGAATCTTGCCTTCTCCCTTTGATCCTGTGACAGTAGAACCAATAATTGTGTGGAAGAGAACATGCAGGAGTAGCTGTGGTGGCATGTGGCTCTGCTTTGTGTTTATGCTCAGGGACAGGAGTGCAGGTTTCTCTTGATTTGGGATGTTGTGGGGTTTTTTTTCCCCCATCATTTCCCAAATTTAAATGTAATAATTTACAGGACCAGCAGTTGAGGTGGTTGTCATTCTGAAGTCCCAAAACTTTGTAATTCTCTTCTGTTGGTCAATTCCTCACTGAATATTCATATTGCTTTCTATGCTTTTGCTCTTTCAAATTGTTTTGAATTCCTCTGTGAGGGATCTATGATAAAACTGATTTTAATGAAAAAATAATTATTCTAGAATAAATAGTCCATTAAACCATCTCATTTTTAAATCCCTTCCTTCTAAACAAGGATGAGTGTTGCCATGTGCTGCTGTCCTTATTTTATATTCCTCTGGGTGTAGTGGAGATGGAGATTGTCCTTTGCCAAGAGAATGTAATGCCCCCCAAAAGAACTGCAGATCTGGGCAGGTAAATGACCATTCTATTGGGTTTAATGTTCCCAGGAAGCCTTGTGTAACATTATCCATCCTAGCAGAGCATAGGAGGAACTCCTGGTTCTGTCTGTCCTGGGTCATCTGCCTGGTTCACTGGAGTTTTACAACCTCCCCAGGTACCGGTCGATCAGTTGAGGAGCTGGTGTTCACAGCTCTGATTCTTGCATAGAATTAATCCTTCTCAGAAATAAATGCTGAACAACTCCCCTGCTGCTTTATTGCAGGTTCAGCTCTGTCAGGCTGGTCTCTGGGGCTCTGTAGGGTTTGGGGCAGTGTGTCTGGGCACAAAAGCTGATTAGGAAAGGTTCAAAGCAGGCTGCTGGGGCAGGTGTAGAGCTGAACTCGACAGCCAGGTCCTTCAGCTGTGGCATCTGGAGTGTCAGCCAGGGCAGGGGCTGCTGAGCTCAGGGTGCCGCTCCCTCCTGCAGAGATAAGGAGTTGCTTCAGAAACCACTGATAAGGAAATAAGCAGGGTCTTGCCTCTTTTTGAAGTCAGTTTGTCACTTTAGATTCCCATTGGGAAAGGAGACTCTCCTCTGATACCTTAGCCTCAAAATGTTGCCTGTGCTAAGCTGAGCTTGGAATCTAAGGAGGCACAAAGGGAGCACTGTCCAAAAGCCTCTTTTTGTCACAGGAGCTCGCTCCTAATGCTTCCATCTTTTCTTCCAATGTTTCTGAGGTTCTCCTCCTCCAAACATTGCTGTGCTTCTCTTCCTCCTCCGTTTCAACCTTACTTTTCCACAGCTGAGAGCCTTCATCAGTGGATTCCCCCAGTGCAACTCCAAACACACTTAATTTGTGCAGCCTGAGTGCTCTTCCACTGAACTGACCTCGGTGACCTGCCCTAAATCCTCTTTCTATTCTCAAGACTTGCTCAGGTTCTGTTCTCCTTCCTTCAAGCATCTTTCTTCACCAATTTCTTTCTACCTTCTCACACCTGCAAATACTAAGAATTGGATTATGGCAGCTCCATTTTAGTTTTTGTCTCTTCCTTGGAGCGTGGCCTTTTGCCCATTTGTTATGGAGCAACTTCTGGGAGCTGCCATGTCCCTGTGATGAGGTTGTGCCTCTGATTTCACCCATGGCTGGTGCAGTTTTGAACCACAGGCCCAGTCATGTGCTGTCTGAACCTTGTCATCTTCTTAGGGAGAAAATAGGTGTCTAAACTGCTTTAATGAGTATTGGTTTGGAGGTTTCAGATGACTGGGGGTAGTACACAACTCCGGGGGCAGTGGGAGTGTGATGGATAATTTCCAAAAGCAGAAACTTGATGAGTTGAGAGGACAGAAAGTGTGATTCATAGTTCATGTCACTACTACAAACCTAAAAATAACCCCAAGGAGTGGCTCTAGTGTTAAGTGAGCTCAGCTGAGAGGTGGTTTTGATCATGGGAAGAGCTGCCAGCTCTTCTCAGGATTTCCAGACAGCCTGGGTACCACGCTGACATCATGATTACTGTCAAATATATATTTACACGTATGTACATGCAAAAGAGATTTACACTTGTGGTCCCTTATCTCATGACAGATGTGTCTTGCTTTAGTGTGCCTCAGAACAGCATCACTGCTGATATGTTTTCTCTCCTTTTTTACTGCCTGTCAGTCCCTTGGTTTTGCTATAAAGTGGTGGTTTTAAAAAAAAATAAAGTACCAATATGTACATTTAGATGATCACATTGGTGTTTGCTGTCAGCAGATAGTTGAGATAAGCAAAAGCACATTCCAAACTGGAAGCTGGAAGGAGCAATCATCATTGCCCTGCAGCACGGCAGTGGCAAGAATGGTGATAACAAAGCCATGTGGTTTTCTTAATTTCCTAAAAAGTGAGTCCTGCTCAGTGTAATGGGGCTGCTCAATAGGGGGTCTGTGTAATGTATGTAAAGTGAACACAAAGATATTTAAGATAGGAAGTTCTTACTGAAGTTAATTATTTTATATAGACTTTAAGGATTAGTTAAACAGTTGCTTGCCCCAAAATCCCATGCAGATAGTAGGAAGAAATGCCATAGTAGCTGTGAATGAAGAAGAGTGTGTGGAGTCTGTCCATCCATACCTGAGAGGGATGCAGGAAACCAGCAGGGACAAAAATGGGAAGAGCAGAGTTGAAGATGAGAGTTCCAGGTTTCAGCTCTCTGGGCTGTGGCTACCCGAGTTTATCTCAGAAATGCAGAGGCAATTGCAGAGTCCACGTAATTCTGAGGAAAGAATTCTCCCTCTTGCCCCCTGAAGAGACCTTCAAGTGCCATCTTGACACAGCCTAGGATCCAAGATGTTTCCTAGTGGATGAAAGCAGATAAAGTCCCGTGCGGGATTGCTGTTCTGAGTTAGTCTCACCTGTAAGTCTAAGCAGCACCACACTGGATTTAAGCATCTGTTAGGAATTAAGCAGAGCAGTGCCCTGACTTTTCCTTCTATCCTTACTAATTTTCTGGGCTTTGTGTGCCTTTTTCTTGGCTGTTGGTAAGTGCTCCCCACAGTATTTGGCTGCTGAAGTGCGGTGTCCCCCCAAAACCCACCCTGGAGCACAAAATGAAAAAGACTGTGTGTGCAGCTGCAGAGGAAGAATCTTTAAGGGAGTGATATGAAGAGCATCCCTTGGGATGCTAAAAATACATGGGACCGATTAGTCTTTGTGGCCCACTAATGAGTTTATGACTGAATTGGAGATGAATCCTACCTGGTGTGTTTGCTGGAAAACTTGAGTCGATGGCACAAAAAAAGGCCACTTAATCCTTGGGATGCCAGCCAACAAAATTCCTGGATTTCTGTCACACTGCCTGTTACCGCTCTGGCAGGTTTGCCTGTCAGGGCTGGTGCTTCCCCTTCAGAGGGGTTAATTTTGTCTCACTTTGAGAACACAAGGGAATCAAACTCAGCCTCTTTATTCTTTTGTTCCCCCTCCATTGCCCATGTTAATTTAATTTGACAGCCTGGCGAATAGGATTTGTCAAATATGGTAACCTTAAGCATCTGAGATATTGAAAACTGTGCTTTAAATTTATATAATCCAGATGTGAGAACCAATAAAAGGCTTGGATGAAATGAAATGTCAGGCTTTGTGGGGAGAGAAAGGGGAAAAATACTCTTTGCCACTTATTTTTCCACATGGCATAAAGTGCAGAGCAGGGTCCGATCAATTATATTAGTCAGGAATAGAAGCAGGTTTTGGCATCTCAGTGCTGGTAGCTAGCAGTAAATCTGATTGATAGCAAAGTGCTGAATCTCACAAGACTGGGCAAAGTAAAAACAATTTCAGCATTTGGGCAGCAGAAAGATGAGTCTTGGGAAGTACTTAGGTATGATGAACACAAGGCATTGCTCAAAAAGACTATTTTTCTTAGTACTAATAAAAAAATCCTATTTAATGAATTTAGCTCTGTAGGCATTATCCAAATAATATCCCACTCACTCATTCTGCAAAATATATTCTCAGATTATACACACAAAACAACTTCTCTTTCCACAATATTTGTTCTCCTGTATGTAGAAAGAGCCTGAGAGATGGAGAATAATTATCTTAAACTAATTCTCAGCTAAAGCTCTTCATTCCCTCTGGTGACCCTCCTTTGGCAGGGAGGGAAGAAATAAATACTGAGGGAACACTAGGAATTATTAATCAAATACTTCATTCCCCAAAAGTGCAGTTTAATTTTAGCTCAAAATGGGTATTCATCAAATTCAGAGCATCGGCCTAAGTAGGATTAAAATTTGGAAAGTTTAAAACATTTCCATTTTTTACTTAAAAGGCAAAGATTTTAATGTCAATATGAATTAAAATTTTAAATTTGCCTGCATTTAATATGAAAGCTGAAGAAACTTTCCATCAAAACAAACCAGTTTTTCATGTTGTAAAAACAATTCAATAGTAGGCCTGAAGTTGTAGGCATAGCTCAATAAGTAAATTGATAGAGTTGGACTTATTTCCGTTCTCTCCAATATGCATTTAGTGTTCAAAAACAATCATAGATTAAACTCTATTTAAACCACCACCCTCAGTTCCACTCTCAGGCAAAACTGCCTTTAATTTTTAAATAAAGTTAGACCTGAATCAAGTCCATCTATGATTTTGATCACATAAAAGCAAAACATGCAGGATAAGATTTTGTAAATCCAACCCAACCACTGGCTTTGTGAGAGAGAGTGTGTGTGTGTGTGTAAATTATGATTTGCTTCATCATAAGCTGTAGGAAAAAAAACCATAAAGGTTTACTGGGAAAATGAAGAGTGGGATGAGAAAATGCTTGTTCTGGGATTTTTGTCACTGCTGAGACAAACCTAATAGGCCATGATATTGAAAGAGCTTCTCTGGGCTGGTGGAGACACAAAGCTTTTATCACAGAGAGTTGCTGGAATGCAAATCTGGGGCAAAGTCTGTTGCTCTTGCTGGAGTCTCCAGATATCCCAACCTCTCCAGGCTGCGCTTAGGGTACAAACCAGCCTGGAGGTTCAGGCTAATATTATGGCTAAAAAGGAAAAATTTTGAGCAAATAGAACTTCACAGCCCTGGATGTTTCCCAAGAGAAGTGTCCTGTTCGGATTGTCTGGTGCCATAGGTGTATTTGAGAGGGAAATGCTCCCGAAGTTGTTCTGTCCCAAGTTTTGTAGAGGCCATCACAGAAGTTTTTGCATCAGTGGCAGCTAATTTGGATGGAGACAACACTGATGAAAGATGTCAGTGGGGGCAGATCCACACTGAAAAATTCCACGGTTTTGGAGTTTTTTTAAACAATTCAATATCTGTCTGGATCCTGGCTCTTGGAAATCTCAGTGTAACCATGCACAAAGATCTAAGTAGTAGAAATGCCGTTTCAAAAAGCGAGTCCCACGCAGCTGATGATATGATCTCCCTTCTTGGGTTCGTTTGATTCATTCATTGGCCCTGTAATCCATTCCTTTCTGCTGGGCTCCCATAAATCATATGCTTGCCTGAGTGGAGAGGGTTATTTGAAAGCATGGAAGAGCCATTAAGTAGGAATGAGAGCGTGTGTAAAATGCTCACCCCGGCCTAGCTGGGGGGGCGGATGAGCCCTGGCCTCTGGAAGTGTGGAGCCCAGCAAAACCTCAGCCGTTTCCCCTTTTTTTGGTTAAAGTAATAAACACGAGGCTGAGCTGCTCCCAGGAGGGACATCCTGCAGCTTCCAAAACTGGGAATGGCTTTCTCCCGTCACGCTCGGCCGTGGCTTTGTATGTTTTCCCTGGAAATTACAACATGGTTTCAATCTAAACAGACATTGGCTCTCTACACCATGCACATCAAATCTGTACTGCAGGGATCACAGAATGGAAGGAACATGGCTCATGGAATGACAGTGCAGGGAAGAGGAGGGGGAATTGGAGGAAAGGGCTGAGCAGGGAATGGACCCCTCAAGGAAAGCAAGTAAGAGAGGTTAATGAATAGAGGTATTGTATTCGAGTTGGTGAGGCAGAGTCCCTGGGGAAAGGTTAGGTTCCAGGAGAAATGAAATCTCCCCTCAAAAGTTCTTCTCTGTTTGGGTACAGGCCTTGTGAATACCTGGGAGGAAGCAGAATTGAAAATATTTATCACTTGTGCTCTAATTTACATGTCTGTACCAGTGTCTTGTTTTTGCCTGGGTTGGAAATGCTGTGTCATCAGGAGAGTCTGTCTTTCTGGGAGATATTTTCTTGTAGGATCTCTCAAGCACCTCCTCCCATTTATTTTCTTTATTTTCTTATGGCTTGCCATGCGTAGTGCTGGAGGAAGGTCCAGACTTTTTCCTCACTCAGTGCAAAACTGTTTAGAGAACAGAGCCAGTACTGTGTGAGTCCCACACTTTGGTGTCTCTCCACCTTCAAGGAGTTTTGGGAGGGAGTGTGACTGGAGAAGTGCTGGCTTTGGAAGCCTTAAGTCTTGTGTGAGCTCCCGAATTTGTACAGGCAGGAGATGTGAAGTGTACACATGCCTTATGGACTGCTTCAGGTTATTCAGATACTGAATTTGAATAAAATTAGTTATCGAGCATGTAGATACGCTCATCCATTTAGCAGATCAAAGGTATATTAAACCAGAGTCATCTGCAGCTGCCACTAACGTGGTGAGACAAACTGATATTTGTATTGTTTTTAGAAAGTTCTGCCAAACCTTTTGGAAAAAAGACAGATTACAGAAGTAGTTGTGGCCCAACAAAAACCCGGGCACAAAAAAAAAGCCGTTCTCAGAGCGTGAGTGAGAGCGCAAGGGAAACAAGCGGCTTGTAGAAGGTGTAGAAACGGCTTTAAAAAACAAAAATCAAGCTGAAACACGTTCTCTTTAGTCTCTGGTCTCAGTCTACAGCTGCTCCTTCTCCAGCCAGGCATGCAGCAGTTTCCTTGCAGCGCTCCCCGAGGACTTGGCATTGCTCGGTCTGTCAAGACCAACAACAGCTCAGCGCTGCTGAAACATATGAAGCACAAGTTGAATGGTGCCAACACTTCATAATGTTGCAGGGCTTTTCCCCCCCAGACAGAGGGATCCTGCACTGAACTGCTTTATGTTCAGTCCTCTTTACAAATCTACACCTCTGACTTGTAGTTTTGGAGAGGCACTTGTGGCTTTTCGGAGGTGTGGCACGTTCTCAGGCTTGTGCTTTGATGTTGAGTATTTTGACATTTGGCTTCAAAGCTGAAGGGGATTGGGCTCCGGAGGGTTGGAGGGTCAGACTCCAGTTTCAGATGGATGAGAATGAGGGAGGCAAGTCAAGTATCAAAACAGAACCCTGGGAAGCACAATGGTACTCGGCAGCAGAGCCAATACAATAATGCATGACCAGAGTGCCAGAAGCAGGATTACAGGACAACTGGGGCTAGATTCATGTCTTTCTGAATTTTTTTTCTCTGGAGCTCCTTCAGCTTCTTGTATGGACCGATGGAAATGGTCTGAAGTCAAAGACTAATGGTGGAATGCTGAATTTCAGGCACTGTTTTCACACTGACTCTCCCTTTGTGGCCAGAGGTAAAATATTTTGTTGTTTCTAATGTGTAGAACAGGCCAGACACTTCCCTTCTCAGAGAGACATGTGGGAATTAGCTTCCACTTCCAAAATATTTTAATGTGCTGTCGTCCTTCATGGTTCAGAATGGACTTTAACCATGGAGATCTCTGCCTGTGGCTCAGCACAGACCACACCTACCACATTGCTGTGAGCTTTGTGCAATTGAGTCACCAGAAAAAAGCTCACAAATTGGCAGGAGCTCACAGGGGAGCAACCCAAACAACTCAGGGACTGGCTGGAGGGGTTAAATTAATAGCACAAGATTAAAAGAGATAAATACAGGTAGTTTGGTGAAAGCTGTTCCCCTGGAGTTAATTATGCCATATTATTTGAAAGATGTAAATGGTGAAGGATTTGCTTAGTGCGCTCTGGAGAGGTAATTGGCAGAGGAAAGAGGATGCAAAAGGGAACTTCAAGTTGAATACCAAAGGATTTCCTGACAGTGGATGTCTTGCTCTGTCAAGCACACTTGCAGGAAAGCAAGACTTTTATGTTTCCAACAGCCCCACTGCTGGAAACATAAAAGTCTCCTCAATAGAAGGGAAATCCTGAGCTGAGATGAAGATGAAACCCAGTGAGTTTTGTCTGTTCCAATTACTGTAATTAGAGAGACGATTGATACAGCAGTAATGCCCCAGAGCTCAAATCAGAGAGATGCTGTAGGCGCTCACAAGCAAGCTTTCCCTTTCTGACATAAAATCTGTAGAGTAATCTGGATCCAGACCGACTCAGAAGTTCAGTCCTGAAGGGCCACAGCCCTGGATATTCCTCCCTTTTCTGTTCCTCTCTACCCTGGAGTACCCAAGAGTGAAATACAGCTCCTTAACTCATTCTCCATGTATGAACTAAAGTTCACAAACCCAAAGATGCTGTCCCAGGCTTCCAGGGTCCTTCTGATGTGTAATTGTAAGAAAAGCTATTAGAAGCTTCAGAAACTACAGAGAAACACTAATTTTCCTGGAGGTTTTCTACTTCAATTGGCTTCCCAATTAATTCTGAACATCTTTCCCCCTTCTTAAATATTTTTGTTTCTCTCAGATTCCAGGTGTTCCTATCCTGCAGCACACAGAGTTGACCTGAATATTTGAGGAAGGACAGCTGGGGTGCCCTGGAGTTCCTTGCAGGCAGATTTATCCTGGAGTCCTGGCAGGGTATATTAACCCATATTTAGTGCTGTGCTGTTGCAATTACTGCACTCCCAGTGATTAACTTGTTTACAGTTATCATGAGCATCTCTGCAGCGCTCAGCAGTCAGCTGAGCCTTTTTTCTGGAAAACAGTATCAGCAAAAAATCAGTATTCCTGCCAGCTAAATAAGCTGCAGTCCGAAAATCAGACCACTCTGGGCGCTTTATTTAGACCAGGCAAATCCTGAGCTCTGTTCTGTAGAGTAAGGAAGAAGTCGACCTAAACAGTCATGGCTTTTAACTTGCCACACACTGGGTTTGATCTGAAAGCTGGATCAAATTGTCCTTTGTAAACAAAACAGCACATTGGAAACCACATGTGAGAAACGACAGCTATGAAGCTGTAATCATATTTCATGGGAAATACCAAAGTGAGTTGTTTAACTAGGAGCATTTAAATTTCTGGGGGAAAAAAAGTCTGAAGGGTTAACAGATTTTTTTTTTTTTTTTTTAAATCTGTGATAAGAACATGGGATCTGCCAAGCTCCATTCCCTGTGCTGATGAACCTTCCAGGGTTTTGTTCCCAACCTGTAATAGTCCAGGAATGGAATTTCAGTTCCATTCCCTTTCCCATGTCAGCATTTCATGGCTTATCTACAGCTTTCTGCCAGACCAAGCCTCAGCCATGGCAGAGCAGCTCTTAACATTGTGGTCATGATTTGTGGTTAGCAGGACGTTGTATTTACAACATGAAGCTTCAGGGTATCTCAGATGGAGGGTCTAAAATCCAGCGAGATGTGGGTGTGGGATTTCAACCTTTTCAGGTTATTTTCTTAGGATACTTCTGCTTTGGGGCATTAACTTGGAGGTGGCTGGGTTTTTAGGAAGCAGTCCTGGTGGAATGAAAACAGTGAAATTTAGTGTTGCTGAAACTCCAAGAATTCCCTGCTGTTCCTGTGCTGGGTAACTCTAACACAGGAACACATACAGCAGCATTTTTGTCATTTTAAGTGCTGCCAAGCACTTCACTAAATGTGGGAAAACTCGTGAGCTGGAGCTGAACGTATTTGCTCTGTTCTTTCAAAATAAAAATACACGTGTCATGACAAAGCTTCCAGAGCACTGATGTAATTCTGGTTCACTTAAGAATTGAAAATTTGAAAAGCCTGTAGTATTTTTGGGTTTGCTGAACCCTTCACTTCAGCCTCGCTGCTTCCCTTGGGGAAAGCAAATTAAAGCCAAGGTGACAATTCTATTCCCAGGCCCAATTCTGGAAGTGGGAGCAGAGTGCCTGACTTATCCAGGCTGTCCCAGCGTCCCTTATCCGCTCCGTGCCGCCCTGCGCCCCGTCACCGACACTGCTCCAAAGAGGAACGCCGCGATAAGGAAGGGCAGCTGGGCTGTCCCGTGGGTTCTGTGCTGTGACTCCATGATAACATAAATTGAATTGGCTGAGTAAGTGCTCTGTGGGCAGGGTGCCAGCCCTGCTGGGGGTTCCTGCTGCTGGGGCAGGGCTGAGATAGGAGCTGCTCTCACCACGGGCACCGCTGCGGCGTCGCTTCCCATCGGCTCAGGGCTCCCAGGGGATGGGTACAGACACACGGGGCTGGCTGTGCCCTCTGCTGCTTGGGAGCACTGGGGTGTTTTCCTCTGGCACAGCGATGACAGCTGGAATGAGCTCTCTCCAGATGGAATTCCCCGCCTGGGTGACATGTTCACCACCAGCCACACTTTGTTCTCCTTTGCCTCCTCGGCTCTCTACGTCCCTGGCCTTGGCTTGGGATGGTCAGTGGTTCTTTACTTGCTCACTCACCTTCTGCCCTCTTCATCTCTCTGGCAGGAGAGAAGTAGGAAACGTGGCAGGAAAACTTCTTCTGTTGCCTTTTGGGCGTTGGCAAACCTGCTGCTAGCATTGTCCCTTTCCATTTACTACTTCTCTGTGTTGTTCCCCATTCCTGAGAAATTCTGCTACGAAATGCTGCTCTGCTTCAGGTTCAGGGCTCAGCCTTCCAGTGATGATCCCACTGCATCAACCAGACATGGGATAAACTACAGTAGTTGCTGTGCTGAGGTTGTCATCAGGAGCTGGACTTGGATGATCCTCGTGGGTCCCTTCCAACTCGGGATATTCTAAGGGAGAGCTCCCTGTGATCCATATGAATGCACAGTGTGTGTGCATTAGCAAAATCTGAGTTCTTTCATTGTTTAGTCGTTATTTTTACTCAGGGACAGGTATACATAGTGAGGGCCATTTGAAATATTTATTGCTTCAGCTGGTTAGAAGTTCCTTGGCCTTAACTAAAAATCTCGTATATAGAGAAAAAGCGTGTATGTGTATGTAGCTAGAGAGACAAGGGCAGTCTTTTTAGGTATCCTGTTTTGTTCTGAATAGAAATATCCTATTCCCATTTTCCCCCCTCCTCTGTCAAATTTGGAGCTTCAGCAAGCTGATTCTTAACTACTAACATATGTCTGGGGGTGGGGAAAGTGATGCAGGAAGGAATACTCCGAGGAGTACAGTAGCATTTCTATATTCAGCAAGTTAGTCATCAGCTCCTTCGGTTGTAACACAAAAAAATAAAATGAATGGTCTGTAAAGGAGCCGTAAATCTGGGAGAGCAAAGCTTGTGCTGTTCCTGAAGTGATCACATAGCAGATCATAACTGTACCTGCTGTTTTCTCTGTGAGGAGGAACTCAAAGCGCTGCAGCGCTTTGAAGTAACAGAGATGTTTATTGCCTCTACTTCACAAATGAAAACATGAAGTACCAGACAAAGACAAAGCCAGATCCTGAATTTCTTGCTTCTCAAGGGCCATTTGCTGTTTTCAGTGTGAGGTGCTGTGTGGAAGGAGTTTTGACAATTCAGCAAGTCGTGATGGAGTGGGAGATGAAACCATGTCTGAGGTGGGGGAAGACCAAGATCTCTTGCTTCTTAATCTGTTCTTTGAACCTTGGAATCATCTTAACTTTTGTCTTCCAAGTCAAGCTCCACTAACAGCTCTACCTGACTAGAATCTGTCCTTGCCTGAACTTTTTGAAATCTCTCCTTTGAACCTGCCCCAGTGGTGATCCCTTTGAGCCAGAGTTCTTGTTTTAGTTTGGCCTTTTACTGTACGAATCATGACCTGGGGGTTGTCTCACTGCCTCATGTTCCCACCTCTGCCTCTGAGTGCTTGAGAATGGGAGGGGTGAACACAGAAAGAACAAAACAGATACTTTCCCCCCTCTATTTTAAATTACACACATCCCTGCACCTGGAAGTGTTCAGGACCAGGCTGGATTGGTCTCTGAGTAGCCTGGTGTAGTGAAGGGTGTATGGTGATACTTAAGGTTCCTTCCAAGCCAAACCATTCTAGAATTCTATGACTCTATGACATAGGTCTATTTACTTTTAGTCCTTAAGGATCAACAAGTTGTTTTTTAATTGCTGTCTCCTGAGTGTTTCTTGGTTAGGCAGGTATCTGGAGAAAGAAAAGCACTAATAGTTGTGCTTTAAATCAAATTAATGTATGCTGTGTGTGTGGTCAGTATCTCCATTAATTTTTGGTTTCAAATATGAGTTGCCTATAAAACCTCTATGACTCCTGCTGGGAGTGAGCCAAGAGAAAGGAGAGCTGTGAGGAGTAGAAGCACATCTTCCCCATAATTGCAATCACATTTGAGTCCACTGGTGCTGCAGATTTAACCTTCTGCTTCTGCACATTCCTTCACTGTTATCACCCGGGGTTCAGCACTGGGCTGAGGCTTTTGCTTCAAGTCTCATCTTGAACACACGCTCTGCCTTTCTTCTTTTTCTTTTTTTCCTTCCCTTTGTGTTTGCTCAGACTCAAAACTCTGGTTACAAATCTCAGTGGAGGAGTCCTTTGAGCCCTGCCAATTGTTTCTGGAAGCTAATTATTGTGTGTTAGTAAATGAACCAGGTAGAAAGAATGTTAAATATATCAGACTTGCAGCAACACGTCTCTTGTCAAAAGGCAAAACACTCACCTCTCCCCAGCAGATGAGATAGCAGCAGTTGCAGCCACCAGCTGGTAGGAAGGTGAGGCACAGAATAAACCAGGAACAGGAACAGAATTGTGATTTTATACAATGAGCTGCTTCATGTAGAAAGGAAACTTTCTGAAAAGTGGAGCCCAAGACTGTTTCCTGTAGCACACACATGGTTGTGTGCTGCTGGCAGTGTAAGGAAGGCCTCTTGTCTCTTTTTTTTATTTCCTCTTGTCCTTTCCAGACTCAGTAAATGCTGCTGTGGAGCAAGAATTTGAATGCTGACTCAGAGTATGTATCCCATCCTGGTTGGTTTGATTCCTGCTTTTCCAGCTATAGCAGGATTTCTCCAAATGAAGGCTCAGGCTCTGAAATGCATCCACTTGCCCAGAGGGGAGTAATGAAACCCAGAACGTAGCAATTCAAACCATCCCCGATTCCAAACCCATCCCCTGAGTCATTTAGTTGAGGGGACAACATTTAAAAGTGAGCTCAGTTCAAAACAAACCTGCAGTTCATTATCAGTTTGGGCTGGTTTAATCTTGCAGCTCTTTTATTATTAATCCTTTTGGGGACTGTCTGAGGTGAAGGCTGGATCTCCCACTGCAGAAAGTGCCTCGTGTCAGTGCTGTGCAGCACAACCTGCTCACGTTCGTCTGACAAACTCCAGGAACTTTGCAACCCAAAAAGGAAGCTCGTGCTAAAAGCAGGGGACAGTCATAGAGTCTGCCAGGAGTGTGTGAGCTCCTTGTGCCTTTCTGGTTTTACCCAGGTGATACCAGGTGATCAACTCTGAAGTGCTGTGGTTTTTTGTTTTTTTTAATTAAATGCACCCTTTTCCCTCCATTTTTCCTGTGTGTGTCCCGTGTCAGGGGAGGGGATCATTGTGTTCCAGCACACACTGTGCCAAGGTAGCAGATGCTGAGGCAGTATCGGGTGTCTCCAAAGTTCTCTCCTCTCACGGAGTCTGGTCCTGGCAGAGCAGAACTGGGGCTGGATCTCAGGTGTCGACGGCTGCGCTGCATAATTAATTATAACTTTAGATGGCAGAGAGAGAAAGCAATGCTGCCTCTGGGTGCTGATGGTAGTAAATGGATCTGCTTACCAAGGATCTGTATCACACTTCAGGGGTTTTTTTAATCTTTCCACTGGTGTGTCATTTAATCCAGACGTTACCATTAATTAATTATGTTGTAATTAATCCTTGTTGCTGTTCATATCTGTTCCATCTGAATAAATTTGTCTTAGCCAGTTGATAAGAACAAAGGCATTTTTGAACTTCTGTCAGTGCAGAAAGTGACCCCAAGTAAATTATACTTCTAATCCTGTGGGTATCAGTCACTTCAGCTCCACTAAAGTACATATATTTCTATTTTGTAATAATATGTCTTTACCTTTACACGCATGCTGTGAATTTCTTTTCAGTACGTGCCTTATGCAGTCTGTCCCGTGAATCCAGAGGTTGGGAGCTGTTGTGATGCTTGGGTTAGGTTGGCTCTCTCTGCTGGGACCTCTCTCCCCCTGCAGACACTGAAACATCCTCTAGATGTACTCCATGCTCTTCTTGAATTGGGACAACAGCTAAAATACAAAACTATTTCCTTTACAAGCTACACCTTTTCCAGGTGTAACCTAAGGATGTCATTTAATCCTGACACTCTCCATCTGCACAGTAACCATGACAGCTCCAGTGAGTTTTATTCTCAATGTGCAGGAGAGCTGGATGTATTATTCAGGATGCAAAACGTAACACAGTGAACAGGTATTTGTGGTTTCATTCAGGTCACTTATTTGACTCTCAAGAAACCCAGCAAGTAGTAGGCTGGGTTTTCCTCCCTCCTGCTGATTGCACTTTATCCTCTTTCCTCATACCCTTCTTATCTATTCTTAATTCTCTATAGAAATGCTTCACTGAACATGTCAGATGCTTAATATTCTGGTGTTCCCTGCATGGGCTCAGGCATTTTAAGCAGTTGCTTTAGAAGACCTATAAAGTGATCTACTAAATATGAATAATCTTATCTTAAATTGGTCTGCTTTAGAAAAAAATAAAGAAATTGGAATTGCAGAGAAAAGTTCTTGGTTAAAATGTAAGTATGAATCAAAAATTGCTTCTGAGGATATCTGAGTTTTGATTGTTTCTAGTGCAAATGCTGCACAGTCAAATTTTGATCTGATTTAAAGCCCTGGCAGGCCTTTGATGTCAGCGAGGTTATGCAAGGCTGGATTTGCAAGCCTCTCACCATTTCCTCCCACGAATCCAACCCAGACTCTCAGTCTCTGCAGGAAGAGCAGATGGTTTACTGGGAAATTCACTTGGTTTCACCAAGGTTTTCCCAAGTTTTAATGTGTAAGTGAGGCAGAAATGAACACAGGCCTCCAAAAGCAAGTCTGATGTATTATCCTGGCAGTACCTGCCCTCGGAGCAAGCCCTGGCTGAATGCCCAGTGGATGAAGGATCCTGTTGCTGAACTGGGAGGTGGGGGATTCTCCTGGTGTTGAGAGGGAAGGTTGCACTTTCAACCTTAACTCACCCTGGTTTTGCCTGGCCAGTGACAATTCCCAAATTGCCTGGCACATTCTCACTGTTGTTGCTTTAAGGTAAGAGATCTGGAGGCTGCTGGAGCTTTAATAACCATGTCTGCAGATACTGGCGTGGCCTGCATAGCTCAGCTCTTGCCTGGGCTTTTTTGCAAAGCCTTTCATCTGCCAGAACAGAGTCTGAGTCTCAGGCTCCTCTTGCTCACACGGATTGTTGGCCATGAGTTGTGCAAGTCCCTGGCGTCACAGCATCCGAGGGAGAAATCCCTGGTACCTTTGTTACAGATGGGAGTCTCCTCAGCATTGGCTGTCTGGCAATTAATAGGGCTGCTTTATGTCCATGGTTCCATTTGGGATAGTTTAGGCAGAATGGAGCACGCTGGACTAGTAAACATTGTTACAGTGGAGAAGGAAGGTGAAGGAGTCCATGTGGCACTTCATGAAATGGTTCAGTGGGCACAGGAGTATTTCATCTTAATGATCGTGGAGGTCTTTTGCAACCCTAATGATCCTGTGATTGTCTTTATATGATGAGCTCTTATGCACCCAAAGCAGAACCAGCCCATCATAAGCCTTCTCCCAAATCCAAAGCTCACCTCTGGGCACTCTTTCTATATATAAAGACTCACAGTGCAAGGTGCTGAATTTTCTGCCTGAGATGAACCCTGCTAAACAGCTGTGACAACCATGGGAGAAGAAATAAGTAAAAAAAGGTGGATGGAGATGGCCTGAGGAGAGGAGAAGGGGGCTGCATGTACAGAGAATTATGTTTTTTCAGTCCAGCAGAATCGACTGCTCTCAACAGAAATTGGTGCTGCTTGTTCCCTGAGAGCCCTGGCAGATGAGTGTCCCTCAACCTGGGCAGTGTTTGTCCAGGCAAATTGTGGTCAGTGCAGTGGATCCAAGTCCAGTTTGTCCCACAACCTCTCCTAGGGAAAGCCAGGGCTGCTGTGAAGAGCATAATCTGGGATTTGTTTGCTTTTGTAGCCTTCTGGACCTGCCTTTTCCTGTAGGTCTCCCGTGACTGCTGAATGTAAAATAAGAGAGCCTGGAGCCCCAGGGGGCTGTGATCACACTGGCCTTATAGTGGGGCTAACAGAGCTGGAGTGTGTACCTGGTTTTGCTTGGAAGAAGAAGTGGAGCTTGCTTTTAAGGAGCATATTTCCTTCCTACCTTCTCTTGGTGCACACAGATGTTATTCCAGAGAAACTGCAACTACACAGTTTTGTAGAAATCATAGACTATGCTGTTTCCTTCTCAGGCTCATGCATCTGTACATCTGTACAGCCTTGTAACTCAGAAGGGCTCTGTAACTCAGAAGTTCTTATCGTTTCCACCATGAGATTTATTTTCTGGGCCTTACTGGAAACATTACCAGAGAAAACTCGGAGCTAGCGATCCATCTCCGTTGTGTTTTACTGTCTGGTTTTTATTATGCCTGTGGTTTTCACTAGATTTGCTTCAGCTGTGATTTATTTTGGTCTCCTGCTCTGGCATTTGCTGGGTAAGCTTGCGTATTCTTTGCATTTTGTTGTGTTACTACATTTCTCTACTCTGAATTGTTATTTTTAGGTGACTTTTCAGGCCCTTGTGTTTCTCCTGAGTATTGGTTTTCCAGATCCCAGTCAGAAATGGATTCCAGGTTGGCTTAGCACCGCCTGCTTGACTCAGGAGTTCTTGCTGCCTTTTTTATCTTGCTGAAAAATAGTCAGAAAACTATTTTATAGTCAGAAATAGTCAGAAAACCATTTTAGTAATGGGTAGGTAATTGTAGTCAGGGTGTTTAGCAGTTTAATGTAGTAATAAACAGCTTGGTGGTGCTCAAAAGCATCTGAGTAAATATTTTTTATTTAATTATTACAAAGTTCTGAGGCAAGTCTTCAACAGAGAGGGATGATGGGGTAAAGTAGGAGCCAGAGTTTTCTCAGTAGATTTGAGGTTCTTGTGTTCGGGGAGACAGAAAGTGCCACCATTCCACAGCCCAGCTTCTCCCACTTTTTTTTTGCTGTTCAGACTTTCGGGGGCTTTTCCAGCTCTGAGTCCATGAGCTCGGGGCTGCTGCCTACACAACCTGTAGCCCAACACTGTGTGCATTGTTTGGGCAGGAACTTCTCTGATTACCGTATGATTCACAGCCCTGCTGTGCCACCAACTTATGTCATACGTGTCCTGCTCCCACACCCACTGCGCTCACAGAAATCCTCTGCTCTGCTCCTATTTATTTTGTTTCTTTTGTAATAAAAATCGGTGGCTGGAAACCTCACTTGTGGAAAGCGAGTGTGGTCAGCTCTGACAAGGTTTTTTTGGCTTTCCTTTCGCTTTTCCTCCATGTGTGTTTACACACAGAGCACAGCCTTGTCTTTCCTCCCCAAGCCAGGCTCCAATTACACTCTATCCCTGTACTGTTCCTGCTTTTCCTCAGCTACTAACCCAAACCTAGTTGTTAATACAAGCCTCCTGCAGGTTCTGCACCTTCCTGAGCCTTCTCTACACAGTGCCAGCTTCAAAAGCCACCAGGCTGGTGCTGATGTGACGTTAGTGACTTAAGCCTGGCTGCTCTCATCTCCAAGCCTAACAGCTTTACCCTCAGTCATTCCCATGCAGCAGGGAAGGGTGGTTTCTCACAGGAATTAAATATGAAGGTTGCCTGCCACGGGCTCTCACCTTGGGGACTGAGCTGGTGTGTGTCCCTGTGGGGATGGGATCCTGCTCCTTCTCTTCAGTCAGTGGGATCCATCAGGGCGAGTTCCCAGTGCAGCCGTGGCCCCGAGGGTGGCATTGCTCTGGGTGCTCTTCTGGAGATGCTCTGGACATGGACAGTGGTCCTTACCCAAGGGGACAGGAACTTCTGAGGCTGACTGCTGGTTATACTGTGCTGTATCCCACTGGATACCTGTGAGGGGATCCAGATCCAGGCATCCGCTAAGAGCCTCCAGGACAGAGCTAAACCATAAATATTCTGGTGGCCTAGGGTGGATTCCCACTGGAATTTTATTGTTTCCAGTGAAACCCTGCATAGTCATTTAAACCACTTCATTGTTGGCGAGGCTCCGTCCTGATAACAAATACAGAGAAGCAGAGAAATGTCACTTGTAAACCACAAAAACTGCAAGAGAATTGAGTGTGAATAAGCCTTTTCCATCCCTTTCCGTGAAGCTTCAGTTTGTGATCTAATGAGCTAAAGATACCAAGTCCTTTCTTGGTGTGAGGATTTTCTCCCCCAATTCTTTGTTATCCATAATACTTTATTTTAGCCCTTTAATTTTGTATTGCAGATTCACAGTTTGACTTTTGTTGCCTTAAACTGGAAGGGAACCACTGTCTTAATACAGTTAATTTTTCAGAAGCTGTAGAGAGATGGCCAGAAAACCTTTTTCACTTCTGGTTTCTTCCGTAGTTGTTCTGAACCATGCAGACCTGCACACTGTAGTGAAATACTTTGTGAGAAGATGATTCATATTTCTTTGGCCAGCACAAAGCAGAAAATATTCCAGTGAAGGTGACAGTGTAGAAATTCCAGCAAGAGCTGCCTCCTTGCAACTTCCTCAGCCCTTACTTCCAGTAGTATGAGCTACAGGTGGTTCCTGGGTCTTCTGTTGTTTTCTTTTTGGTTTTTGGGTTTTTTTGTCTGTTTGTTAATTCATCTAGACTTTATATGTGGCAGGATAAGCTGCTTCCAATAATAGGCTGTAAAACATAACAAGAATAACAATAATAATAATAGAAGTTATTTCAGTCTAGTTTGTGATGTGATTTATGGGCACTCCAAAATCACTCTGCTTCCAGAGTGCAGGATCAGATGATGTTAAATAATAAAATGAACAAGGAATGTTTATTGAAAGAAAAAAAAAAAAGACTGTGGAACAGCAATGGCATTCTGGTTGGTGGGGAGAATGTATGAATGCAGCAAAGAGATTAAAGAGGCACGAGGGTGAGCCAAGATGTTACACTTTTTAAGAGATCAGGAAGGGGAAATTCATCCCTTTCACAGCCTGGCTGTGAGCCTGCCAGCCCTTGGTCATGACCTTGGGAAAAGCAGCAGAGAAGCTGGACTGACCATTTACTTGCCTTTTATTTTTGGAAGGGATTGGTCTGGAATTAAAGCAAAAATCAGTCTCTTATGTGATGAAGTAAGCCCTTTTTTTTTTTGGCTCTGCCTGTCACAAACTTGTCTGCAGTTCAGCCCCAAGGGATGGAGCAGCAGATCCTCACAGGGGCAATGTTATTAATGTCAGATGGAGTTGGAGTTGCTCAGAACCAGTCAGGGAATGTGGAAAACTGCAGAGAAAGAAATAACTTTGTTTCAAAGATGACAATTGAAGTCAGGAGTAAAAGTTGAGGGTGATAAGTGCAATTTCAGCATGGATTGGCTCTGTGCAAGAGGGTGATGTTGGAGCACGTGGTTGGGAGTAGCTGCTGATAGAGTCCAGCCAGGCTGGGCTGCAGGGAAAGGTCTTTTCCTCCTCTGGGAAGTTCCATGGATCACATGCTGCAGATGGAAGCCCTGTGGGTTCATTACTCATTGCAGAATTATGGCAGACTGTCCTCTCTGCAGCCTCTGTGTCAAACTGAAACAGAACTTTGCTCAGAGAGAAGCTGTACTGCAGAAATGAGCCTTGCTCATCAAGAATTGAAACTGTGAATATTGAATAAAAATTCCCATGTTACTCCTCAGTTCCCGGGCATGGAAAAGAAGGCATGGAGTAAAATGTCCTAATTGGGGGGGGATATAATCCCCAAAAAACAACATCCTTCTGTGCTCTACCTTGTGACAGAGCTAGCCTCGTGCTCATCCCTTGCTCCAAGGCTCCAAGTTGCAAACAATGTGAAGCTTTGTGTGAAGCTCAAAGTGAAGATGGCTGGTGAAGCTGGGTGTCTTTTAATCTCACCACAACGGATTGATCTTCTTTTTTAATTGATTATTTCCCCCCTCTCTGGTCAGACAGTGCCAGTAAAGGGAATTTTCTCTGTGTGTCACTGGTGATCTTTTAGTCATTTGCCTGCTCCCACTGGCGTGCCCTGGCTTGCCTTTCATCTCCCTTCAGGCTTTTAAAGGCTGGGGAGAGAGCAGAGAAAGATTTAGCCTTATCTCATAATTTGTTGTAAAACAGCTTCTTTGCAGCATAATTTGGTTTGGAAATGTAAAAAAATTGTATTTTTATCAGGACACAGATGTTGCCACACAGAGGCAACGAGCAGCCCCTTTGGTGGATCTGGACAGAACAACTGGGTTCTTCCCCAGCTCTGCCTTGTCCCTTCACTGGTTGAGAATTAAGGATTTAATTGCAAATACCAGAAATCTGTAATTGCAGCAACACCTGCCTCGCCATGGACAAGAAAGTGCTTTTTTTTTCTGGTTAATACTTGTCTTGAAGCGGCTGCTGACTTTGTCATGGCTGTGTTCACTGAGAATTGTCTTGCTCTGTCTTGGTTGAGGTTTTTATTCCCCCCAAGAGTTCTTTGGAGGAAACCCAGAATTCTGAAGTTGCCTTGCTTCGAGGCTGATATATACAGCATTATGCTTTATATAAAGCAGCAGACTAATGCTCAGCTTTGCTCTCAGTGGATCAGGAATTTAGTGTTCAGTTTTAGAGCTTTTCCCCTGCGCAGACTGAGAGCTTTTGTCTTGCCCTGCCGCTTCCTTCCTCGCATCTCAGAGCATTTTCCAGCATCTCAGAGGCACGGTCTGTGGGAAGCAGGGTTGGTAACTGTTAAACAGATGAGAAAGCTGAGGGAAATGCCTTAGCCACATGATTTAGTGGCAGGCTGGAATAAATTCAGTATTTCTGCTGCTGGGTCCCAGGAGCTGTGTACTAAACCTACTGTTGCCTTTCCAGCCTCCGAAGGCTTTTCCCACTCCAACCTCTGTTTCAGCACAGGCTTAGGGTTTTTAATGCTGCCTCAAAATAGCTGTCCTTCTCTTCTGAGAATAGAGAAGTTTTTCTTCAAAATACCTTCCCTCCCCCAGTTTTTTTTTTTTTTTTTTAATTTTTAATCATTCCCTGCTGAAAACCTCCACATCAATCTGATCTCAGCTTGTCCTTCCAGCAGGAGAGAGGGGTTTGCACAGGCCCCATCCAGAGCTGGGAATGTCAGCGCCTCTCTGGGTTATTTAAGATACGTCTGCCATGCAATAAATCTCATCTTGTCATTCTAATGCTACAATAACTTGGAAATGAAAGAAGTCAGCTGGGGGAATATGTGTGTGCGCTGGAAAAACCATCCAGAACACTGTGCTGGAGCAGGGCTTTGGATATTGTTGTGGAAAAAGCTTGGAAGCCGTTAGCCTGGTGCACAGGAGCAGTGAAGCAAAACAGGGGCGCTCGTTTAACACAGGGAGAAAATAGGAGAGTGGCAGAGTGAGTGTGTCCATTCCTTCTGGACTCTTCCATGGCTTTTAGGTGGAGGTGCATGTCTTGTTGGCATCATCCTTCAGGAGAAAGGGTACATAAAGAAAACAAGGCAGAGGGTAACCAAAACAATCCTGATGTAGCCTAGCATTGAAATGATTTATTTTTTTTATTGTACCTCCCAGCTGAAGACATGGAATAAACCATATCCATATGGAAATGCCTTGAGCTTTTGGGCTGTCAGGCAGGTTCCATGGAGGATATGGCATAAATCTGCTTGGGGATTTCACCTGGACACGGCACCAGGTGCCATGTGGTCACCAAAGATGTGCAAACAGGAAAAGAATTATCAATAACCCCTTCTGTTTTCCCACCCTTTTCCCTGACTTCCAGGGCACTGGGTTTGCAAGGGCTTTGGTGGCTGTGCCTCTGTTTCTTCTGCTGGAAAACAAAGACAGTGATATGGATCTTTGCTTTGTACCAGGTATTGTTTGAAACTTCAAACTGCTTTAAAAGGAGGAAGGGCCAAGGCGATTCAAATCCATAAATCAGTGTTTCTGCAGAGAGTGGTTTGGGTCTATTCATTGCATCCCAGAAGAAAAGAGGAATTGTCAGTTTGTTTTTTCAGTCTCTTACATGAAAATAAATTCAGAGACCTTTTCCTTCCTACCTAAGAAGGACAGAGATGGAAATAGTTCCTAAAGGCTCCAGTTAGACCCAAACCTCGGCTTTTTAACCATGTTTGAAATGAGAGTGGTGATGATGATGTCTTTAGTGAAGCCTAAATCTGAAGCTAATTTTGACAAAATACTGTGTTTGTGTAGTGGGCCCAAATGCTCCTTCACAGCTTTTCGTGATAGCTTGAAATCCATGCCTCAGGTTTCAGGCAGGTGTGGATAAAAACAAACAAAAAACCTAAACAAATAAATAACCACCAGCCCCCTGTGATTTTCCTCCTCAGTGGTGAGGAGAAGAGAAATGCTGATGTATCTAAAGTGCATTTCCTTTTTCATGACAAAAATACAGAAAGTGAAATTGGGAATGAAACCTGATGCAACAAATGCTCTTTTATTCGTGGAGAAGACATTTGGCAGCAGAAACACAAATGACAACATAACCTCTTTGAAACAGATGACCTCTGTTTGCCCTGTAAAATTTCCTGCGCTCTGCTTTTCATTAGCTATTTGCTTATGTGGTTGATGTATTTTATAGATTAAAAAAATCACATAAAATATGAACTATGGTATGATTTAGACCTAGCATGGGCCTTATGGATGATGTGACCAAGCTTGTAAGAACTGAGCTCTCTGTGGTTGGATGCAATGTGGTTCTTACTCGAGTCAGTGCTTAAGTGGCATTTTTGCATCTGGAGATGCCCATGGTGTTCATGGAGCTTTTGGGTCAGGATATGCTGATAACTTGGAGGGAGCCTCTTCATCCTGGGATGATGTACTGAAAGCTTTAGCTCAGGCACTAAGTGCTTTTAGTTCAGGGTTGTGTCCTAGAACTTCCCCCAGCCCAAAAGGATTAGAGATGATTGTATTTTTGCCCCAGAGTGTGGTGAGAGATTAATAGGAGATTACTGTTAAATAGGAGCTGTTAAAGAGGATTCACTATCGTAAGAACTGAATGTTCAGAAGCAGAACCTCATTTCAGACCTTTTTTCCTCAGAATGCTCCAGTGTGAGGGGAGAGAAAGAGAAGGGAGAAAAAGCCTCTTTCCAGGAAGCACTGCTGATGAACCACCTTGTTTAATGCATAAGAAGGTTCTTTTAGATGCTTCAAGATAAAAGGCATCTATAATGCTGCTTCAGAATTAATGATGTCATGCCAGCTCCATCAGAGAGTTTATGAGTCTTGGCTTCTTAGACTCTCATAAAATAGGTAATTTATCAGTGCTGCTAAATGAGAGAAATCACCCTGCAGCTGCAGTGGGGAACACTCAGGCTTTGATTGCAGTGGGAGAGGAAGAGAAAGTTGTTGGATGAGCTGTCATGTTCTAACTGCTCAGTGCTGTGTTTTATTTTGGAGGGAAATTGCCTAAATATTGCAGAGGTGTTCTCTAATTATGATCTTTGAATTACTTAAGTGTCAGCTGACCTCTTTGCCCCTGCTGTGCTTTCCTTTTTTGAACGTGGCGCCACAGAATTCCTTGGCTTGCTGGCACTGTGCTTAATTGTAACTCACCATCAGCACCAGGGGCTCTGTGGCTTTTGGGCTGGACTTATCTTGTAGTCATTCCTCTTTCAGCATGAAGCAAGAGAGCTCATGTGGAGTACAGCGAGTTCTGGAGGCCTTACTAAGAGATGCTCACTGCCCTAAGAATCTTAAGATGTTGTAAAAACAAACACCATTTCCCCACCCAACCAGCCTCAGGAATAAAGAGAAGAAATCCTTTGTTTCTGGTCACTGGGAGTGAGTTTAGAAGCAGCCTTGCCCATCAGAGCTGAGGAGAGAACCCAGACCTCCTGCAAAACCATTTCTCCCTGCCTGTGGTACCAGCAACTTGCTAATTTGAGAGCAATATTGTTCCAGTTCTCAGGCTATCTGGGCTGATGTAATATTCTTGGCTACAGTCAGGTGGGTCATAATAAATTTTCTGGAACCACGTCCAGTTCTGTTTCTTTTCTTATAAACAACTTCTTGCACTTGGCAAATTCCGTTTGCTTCAGAATGCCAAAACCGTGGATAAGTTTTCTACTGACTTCTAAAAAGCAAGTCTTTTACTATTTTCTCTGACAGCAGAAGAGATTAAATTTAAGAGGTTTTATTTAATTTATGATTTTTTCAGCATTTCAGCAGTTTTTGTTATTTCTACAAGATATGGTGGCCCTGGCAGGGTGTGATTTTGTGGCAGTTTTAGCTGACCTAAATTGGGGGTGCTGCAGTCTCACCCTTCATTTTTTGCCCCCAAACATTTCCCCACTGCCCTTTTATGACTGCGCTTGCATTTATGTGTTTATACAGTGCTTACACTGAGGCAAGGAATTGATGTAGCCCAAGCTGAGCCTGCTGGGGGGGAATATTGACAAAAGCAGAGGCCAGGAAGACAAAGCTTGGGACAAAGAGGAGCAGGGCTGCTCTCAGGAGGTAGTTCGCTGGAAATTTAAAACAATGTATGTGGTAATGAGAGCACCTTCAGCTCATTTTTAATGCCCTAGGTGTCTGAGATACTGCCTCTTATCAGTGTAATGTGGAGACACGAGGGTGGAATCCAGCCTGGAGCACGTAATATCGATGGTCTTTGATCAGAGAGGGTGAGAGGTGACTCAGTCTCTGGCAGGTTAAACAAGTGCCGCTCACCTGTGGGGTTTGAGCTTCCCAGGCTGTCTGCACCCACATCCAGAGCGAGCTGGGAGAGCAGCCCAGGCACAGAACCCTTGTTTTCACAGAGCCAAGTGTCCAGGCTCACGTCACAGACACAGGACAAACTTCACTCTTTTCTTGGTTTGGACAAGTCATACGCAACTTTTGCATCTGGCAAATGCCAGTGGTGGAGGCTGCAATAGCTGCAGGGCTTGGATGTGTTTCCTGCTCTCAAACCCTGCAGCTTTGCCACTAGCTCTAGTGATGCAGTGCATTTTAACCACTCTTTAATATAATACAGTACAGCTCCAGCTACTGCACGTGGCCAGAACTGAGAGGTTTGGCCTCTACTCCCAGTGAAGCTTTCTCTGTGTACGCTAATGTTTTTTCCCCTCACATCTGTTTTTGGCAAAATTGCAGTGGCCAGATTTGATCCAAACGTGTGCTTTTTGCTGCTGGCTTTGCACAGTTTTGTACTTTGGCAATATCATCAGATACCAGGGAGAAGGCTTGGGGTGACCTAATTGCAGCTCCCAGTACCTGGAGGGAACTACAAGAAAGAAGGAGAGAGACTTTGGACAAGGGCTTGAAGTGACAGAACAGGGGGGAATGGATTCACATTGACAGAAGACAGGGTTAGACGGGATATTGGGAAGAAATTCTTCCCTGTGAGGGTGCTGAGGCCCTGGCACAGCTTCCCAGAGGAGCTGCGGCTGCCTCGTCCCTGGAATTTTTCCAGGCCAGGCTGGACAGGGCTTGGAGCAACCTGGGACAGTGGAAGATGAACACAGCAGGGGGCTGGAATGAGATGATTCCTTGAGCTGGTCCCTTCCAACCCAGACCATTCTGTGAGATACTGAGAAAGCTTTTCCATGCAGTCCTTGTCTAGGTACCATCTATGACCTGCTGGTTTACTGATAAGAATGGGATTACAGGCAGAAAGTCAGAATAGAAGAAATCTTTTATACTCTAGAGATAGTTTTGGTGGGCACTGTAGGGACATTTCCCAAGGGGAGATGGAGAAGATGGATTGCTCACACCTGAGTGAGAGCAGAATGCAGACAGAGGAGCAGTGCAGCTGCAGATCAGGATTCCTCCTGGCTTTGCACAGCACAGATTTCCACATTAGTTCCTGTCAGCATGGAGACCCCTTGACATTATTGGGTCAAAGAAAGGTGCTAATCCATCACAGAGAATGGCTCAGCACTTGATTTATATTCATTTATCTTTGCTCTGCACAAATGCTTTGTTCCTTACCCTGCTTTGAATCAGGCCAGCCTAATATATTGGCATCTCAATCATCATTTGGCTCCCACTGAGATGAAGAAGCAATGGTGGAGCCTGCAGGGCCCTAACAGTAAATCAGTGATTTATTAGGAAGAACAGGGCAGGAAGGTGAAGATCATCTTGAAAATAGGTAGTGAGGAGACTGCTACATTTTTTCTGTTCGTCTGATTATTCTCCCCTGAAGAACTATGAAAAGGCAAAAAAAAAAAACAAAAAACAAATCAAACCCAAGTAACTTAATGATTCAAAGCATGGTGTTAAAAAATTGAGACATTTATTTTTTTATCTTATTATGGTGATCTTGAAATTAGCCTGGGAAGGGGCATTGGAAGCTGAATGGTTTTGCCCACACAGCTACAGTGGGTATCAAGTTCCATCAGCACAGGGCCAAGGCAGGTCCAGCTCTGCTCAATCACTCTTTGTTTGTTGTGCCACTTCTCAGGGAATGGGATGAGGGGAAGGGAGACAAATGATGCTGGGGGTTAAAGGATAGAGAGTGTCACACGTTCCTCAAGAATTTTTGAAGAAAAATAAAATATTTCCAAGGTAAAGGTGCAGAATTGGTTCTTATTTATAGGACTCTTTCCCATTCTTTCACTGATTTCTTCCATCAGGGAATGTTTAGGGTGTGAATTTTTTCCCCTGTTCCTTTTCCACCATCCTTCTTCCAGATATCTATTTCCAGCCTCTCTGAGTCTTCTGTGTGCTCCTTGCCCTTCCCTGTTGTTATTATTGTATTACTTCTGGGGGAAAAGATTGTTCTGAAGTACAGTTTGAACTCCAAATATGTTTCTGTGTCAGTTCCAAGTGATGTTCCCTATCTCCTATTCCAGTCTGTTCCCGCCCATAAGTGGAGCTGCAGGGCAGCCCAGTTTTAGCCTTTACCAGCTTGTCCTTTTTTAACAGAACAGTCTCTTATTTGAGCTGTCACTCCAATAATTTGGTGAAAAGAACCGAATAAAGCATTCTTAGACAGTTGAGCCTCCCCAAATCTGCCTCCGCCATGGTTCTGCCTTTTGCTTTATTCCATGACAAATTTAAAAAGCCTTCTAAGACGTTTTTTCCCTTGGCAATAATCAGAGCTATTAATATTGCTGGGATATAGTGGTTGCAGACAAACAGCTGGATCCAAAAAGTGATTACTTCTGTGGGATGGGGCTATTTGTGTGGGATGGACCTTTGCTTTTCAAGTCCTTCCATGCTGTGCATCTCTGCCTTGCAGCAGTGGAGACGCTCCACATTGCCCTCAGAGAGAAAATCATAATTTAAAACAACAGAGAACCAACAAAATAGAAAATAGAGGTTTTATTTTGTACCTTAATGACTACAGAAATTTTACGGACAAAGGTAACGCTGTGATTGTTCATTAAAATAAAGAAGTTTTTTTCCAGCTGTGTAGTTTTTTTCAGTTAAAGGATCTTGCTCTAAAAAATTCTTTCATTTTAATTTCATTTTCTTCTGCTGTGAGGCAGTCTTCCCTGTTTTTCCATCATTTTGCCTGAAATGATGAAAAATGTTTGGGTTTTTTTTTTCCCCTTCATTTCACCTCTACAAATAACAATGTTCCAAATGTCAGGAAAATAATTGCATGCTGTGAAATGGGGTAACTGGAAGTCCTGTGCAGGAAAGCCCTGAGACAGCAGCAGGCTGTCAGAATCAATTGGGCTGAATGCTTGAATCCATTATGGATCTGCTGCACGGGTGTGATAGAGATATCAAAGTGTACTTTTAAAATAAAATACAAGATTCAGATTCTAATTTTCATCCTCTACACAGGTGCTGTGTTAAAAACCCAGAACATGTGGTTGTGTTTCCAAATTCTTCAAAGAACCGTGGCCATCCTGAGAACTGCTGCTTTTTATGCTTATGCAAAAAAATCTGCTGTTTTAAGATAAAAATACTACTTTTCTTCTGACTTATAAAACAATGTTGGGGGATCTATTAATCAGAGTGGTTTCCTGACCAAGTATGCAGATCTTAATGTAAATGTCTATAAATAATATAGTGGCAGCAACATTCTTTTGGAAACAAAATTCAAAGAGGTCCTGTTTGAGCAGCGAGTACTTGCTCGGGGCAGTTATATTTAGGGCTCTAATGGAAGTGTACAAGTTATGCTTTTTATACAAACTATAAATGGCTACAACCAAGAGACTTAGACTTTGAAATGCACTTGGCATTTGTGCAATAGTGAGACAGGCCAGAGTCTTGTAGTACAGTTAGGGGTTTTTTAGTTGGTTTTTTTTTTTTTTTTTTTTTTTGCCTGCCAGCTTTACAAATATTGCCAAATTGAATATTGCCAAATTCTTAGAGCGTTGCCACCCCTGAAGGGCACTTTCAACAATAGATGTTGGATCTGCTCTCCTTTGGGACTGGTGTGGAGCCTTGAAAAGGCTGGACCCTGAGCGCCAGTGTGATGACAATGGAGAGGTGATGGGGGACAAGAAAGAGGAATTCAGATGCAGAAGCAGGGAGTAAAATAGGTGCTGAAACCAGAGCAAGACGTCGTGGAAGGAAGCCAGGCATGAATGTGGATGGTATGAGATGGTCCTTGAGTGCCACACACGATGAGAGAAATGGGCTCAAGTGTTGCAGATCTTTCAGATCGAGGGTAAAGCTGAGCAGTTGGTGAGTAAGTGGAATTCCTCAGCTTCACTTCTGAGTGTCTAAACAATTGGTCATTGTTGACAAGATCTCCAGGATGCTTTGATGTGAGGAAGCAGAAAGTTGCAAAATACTGTCATTAGTAAGAGGCTAATCAGCTGTATTGAGGGGGAAAACTGCCAAAGACTTCCAAGTGTTTGTTTGAGGAAATGAAAATTAAGAGAGGCAGAGCTTCTGTCCTGGGCTAGAATTGCTGCTGGTCTTCAGTGCTATCAAAATACTCTTGGGGAGAGCAAACCCTGCCTAATGGTGCTTGTCAAACACAAACATTGTTATCAGCATGGTGAAGCTTTTTATGTTTGTCTTGTCCCAAAAGCTTGCACTAATATGGGGCTGCGGGCAGAGCTGGGGTAAAAAATGACAAAGCTTGTGATTCATGAGTTACTCATGCATGTAAACGCCGCTGTGAGCAATTTACTGGGCTGAAATAATACTGAAGATTAAACTGGAGGTATCAAATCTACAATGGTGCTGTTTCTTTTCCCCTGAACTGCTCACCATGCACCCGCCCCAAGTTTTGTGCTGTCTGGCCGGTGACTCCAAACCTGAATCATTTTTGTCTGCAGGCAGGGTAGGAATGTGCTCATCCTGGGGAGCCTCCAAGCCTTGCCCTCCTGAGGTCAGACTTCACGGGCTCAGCACTGCACTGTGTTTCTCTTAGATAAAATTTCAATTTCATATTGAGTGACAGATGCATATTTCACCCTGACAAAACCCAAGGTGCTGTTGCTGACAGCTAAAGGAGACAGGCCCCGAGTTGCCTCAAAAATTCCTTTAGGAACAGTGAGTTGGTTACTGCTGAGCTCCTATTTCCTCATGGCTTTTTAAAAATAAACTAAGAGTAATCGGCTCTTATGACACTCTGATATTTTAGGTCATTAACTGATGTAATTGTAGTCTTGATGTTTATTATTAAGTGACCATGGTTTCTGAAATCTGATTTTAATGGCTTGCAACAGCCAGGAGAGGCTAAGGAGGGTAGATTTTATCAGGTCAAAGACTCACCTGTATAAAGAAGCTGCCATGCAGGGGTAATTTCTTCCAAAAAAACTGCTCTGGAATACGTTAGAAGGGATTGCACTGGATTATTCTGGAGTTCTCCCTGGTCAGATTCTCCGTCTTGACGTTCCCTAAGAAAAGGAACTGGGAGTGGCTGAGGATATAAATTTACTATCCTCTTTGTTTGGCAAGCGTACAGATCATGGGATGTATAAATAGAAGAATTGAAGGCAAGTAAAGAGAGGTCATTATGGGATGTACAAAGAGCTTACTCAGAGCACATCTGGGGAACTGGGCATGATTCAAAGGCCAGATTACAGGAAGGACAGTGAACAATAAGGAATGGATTAGAAGAGGGTATTGTGGAGGGTATGAGGCTCGAGCTGGTGCCTGCAGTTGCTGCGGTCCCCCTGCTTGCACCAAATGAAGCTGGTTTTACTGTAAAAGCACCTAAATTGGAGACTTCTAAAGAATTCCAAAGGAATGGAGACAGAACCCTCTTCTTCCTAAGCTTTCTGATTCCCTGAGCAGTGCCACTAAAGGACTCTTACCACTGCTTACCTGTCATACCTCTCTCCCTGTTTCAAAAACAAAGCTTATTTTTTTTATCTTGTTTGTTTGTTCATATATGTTGTTTCTTTATAATTTCTTATGGTACTTCTGCTCCGTTTGACAGAACAACTGTCCGGTATTGTATCCACATTCACATCTTTACAGGGCTAAAATGATTTTGCTTTCCTAAACCCTCTCAGAGTTGGGTAAAGCTTCTCTTCTGATGTCATAAGCTCCACTGAGGTGCAGTTAAATATTGTCACAATATCTGTCCTTTTATCTCAGAAGTAGCTGTGTCTTGGGGAGCTTTATTGAAGGTAAAAAGGGCTTTGTAAATGAAAAAAAGGGCTGTTGGTAAGGGGCAAAAAATGTGCTATTGACATATATGGGAAATGGGGACACTGCTAAATGTTGAGCAGCATGAAGGAGTAAGTTGAGGATGAGAAATGAAGCAAGAACACTGCTGCTGTCACACCACCCTTACCAGGAATGAAGCAATATCCTCATTTTCCAGATAAGCAGACTGAGACTCTGAGATTAATCAAACTGGTCGGGGTTTACACAAGTAGGGAATTCTAAGTCTTTAGCCTCTTGAAGCACAGTAATTTTTTGGCACAGAATTCTGGTTTTTTATTTCTTTCACAGTGTTCACAATCTATTTACACCACTCCTCATAAAACTGTGTTTTTTCATTGATATTTCTAACCTAGTATGGGGTTTTCTCTTTAGTGTGCCCTATTGGATCCTGAAAATAAGACTCCTGGAAGCATGGATTTATTGGTAATTGGTGGATTTTTAATACTGATATTACAGTGTACTTGGGCCCTCCATAGAAAAGCCAATGCCTGGAAAATCACATGTACAAAATTCCAGAAGTTAAGGATGTGCTTGTTGACATCTGAGCACACGCGCTCCTCTTCAGAAGTAGTTGTAGGAAGTAATAATAGTAGGAAGCATTTATAGTTTATATTTACAGATTATATCCCCAAAGGCCTTTTATCAGGACATATAAAACAGGAAGCATAATTCTACAAACCTAGACTTAAAGCCACATCGTTATTCCATTTATTTCCAATCTCTGGATCTGGGTTGTGGGAGCATTGACTCTGTGCTGCCCAGTTTCATACAGGGAATTTGAACTGGGAATTTTGAACAGGGAGCAATGGCGCTGTGCTGCCCAGTTTCCTACAGGGAATTTGAACTGGGAATTTTGAACAGGGAGCAATGGCTCTGTGCTGCCCAGTTTCATACTGAGAATTTAAACTGGGAATTTTGAACTGGGAGCAATGGCTCTGTGCTGCCCAGTTTCATACAGGGAATTTGAACTGGGAGCAATGACTCCATGCAGCCCAGTATCATACAGGGAATTTGAACTGGGAATTTTGAACAGGGAGCAATGGCGCTGTGCTGCCCAGTTTCCTACAGGGAATTTGAACCGGGAATTTTGAACAGGGAGCAGTGGCTCTGTGCTGCCCAGTTTCATACTGAGAATTTGAACTGGGAATTTTGAACACAAAGCAATGACTCCGTGCAGCCCAGTATCATACAGGGAATTTGAACTGGGAATTTTGAACAGGGAGCAGTGGCTCTGTGCTGCCCAGTTTCATACTGAGACTTTGAACTGGGAATTTTGAACAGAGAGCAATGATTCCATGCAGCCCAGTATCATACAGGGGAATTTGAACTGGGAGGTTAGGGCTTTGCCAAGTGCTGGTTCTGGTGCAGGAGTTTTGTGGTTGCTTCTCTTCCTTTTGCCCGTGTTTCTCCATCTCAGAAATGGGAATGAGGACAGTCATTGTGCTGTGTTTTTTGGCAGTTATGACAATGCAAGCCCAGGATATGTTCCCTTGTGCTTATGTTCAATTAAGTGCTTGGGGCCAGGCCAGGTTAGTGGTTGTCCAGAAGACCACAGGGATATGGAAGTGGGATTAGTGACTCAGTAAATTCTGACTCGGTATTAAACCAAGGCCTTTCTCCTACTTTTATAGTCATTTGCAAGCCCATATATCACAGCTGGATTCAAATGGAATACAGATCCTTCCTACCTTTGTCCAAGTCCACCATTTTCATAGCAAAGGGGAGGCAAAATGTGTGGGATGAAGACAGGTACAGGGAGTTTGCTAGGACTAGGGTAGCATTTTTTGTGATGGTCCAAAGGCTCCTGCCCTTTCCCTGGCTGTGTGCTCCATGGCTTTCCCTGCTTTTTAGACTTCCAGTTGCTGCAGTGACCTGCACCCCAGAGAAAGGGGTGGTGAATTTTGAGAATGCCTTATAAGTCTCTCCTGGGTTATTTTGGTACTTTACTTAAGCAATGCCTGTTGACACTGAGCTACAGGAATACTGTGAGCGTGAAGGCAACTCGTTCTCTGATAACATTCCTGAAGTCCAGGAAAACTGTATTTTGTTAATTTGGAGTGAATATTTTCTGTGTGATCAGTAGGACCAAGACTGAGGGCTGTGTGACAGACGTGTCCAAAAGTGTCCCCTTAGGACATCAGCTCTTTGATGGAGAGATCCAGCATAGTAGCACTTGCAGAACATTTTAAAATCTCCTCCACTTGCAGCTCCTCCTTCCTCTGCTTCTCCTCCTGTTTCCAATTACAGAATTACTGTTTAATGTGGATGCAGATATAGGAAACTGTGTTTGATTTTTCTTACTGCTGACAAACTGGGAGAGATGCCTGCCTGCTTTCTAGCAGAAGCCACGCTCTTTTCCTGTATATGAGCAATTAGGTGCATTGTTCCCTGATCACAAGCCTCTCTCACCATCTATGGCATGGCTGCAGTTGATTATAGAGCCTGATGTGTTTAAATTTTGAGGGAGCTCCATCAGGAACACTTTGGTTGCTGTTGTGCGGAGGGATTTGTTTATGTTCTGTCAAAATGATCCCATCTCATTTCATAAAATAAAGAGGGGTTGAGCTTTCCTAGCCGCGGTAGGTCAGCAAGGAGAAAACAGAACTCCAGGAGCTGGCATTAATTCCTGCTGGTGCTCCACACTGGGAACTGATTGGCAAGAGGGAACTGCGGGGCATTGTGTGGTGTGGGAGAACGGGAGAGGGAAAACAAGGAGAGCCTTGAATGCTCCTGGCCATGAGGAATGGCAGGACTTTGTGCAAGGTGACAGCCGTCCCGATGTCATGGCCGCGTTCCAACGTGGGAACTGCACTTGCGCTTGGCTGAGCTTTCCCCCGGCTCCCTTGGAATTGGTGGGATTTGGCAACTCCAGCGCAGTCAGGTCGTCACCGTCCGCCTTCAAAATTTGGGCCTTCCAGAATTTCAGTTCACAGGGATCAGCCGTCGTTCCCACCTCCCAGAAGGCTTCTTGCAGAATTTATCCCAAG
This sequence comes from Motacilla alba alba, assembly GCF_015832195.1. Classification (NCBI taxonomy): domain Eukaryota; kingdom Metazoa; phylum Chordata; class Aves; order Passeriformes; family Motacillidae; genus Motacilla; species Motacilla alba. The sequence goes on along the minus strand of NC_052020.1, from coordinate 8,018,245 downwards.
CCAAACATTGCAAAAGCATGCTGGTGTAGGGATTCCTGCTTGGTTCCCTAATGCATTTTTCAAGCATACTCACAGCACTCCTGGTTTCACACAAGGGGCTTTTAGCAGCAATTTATAGTGTGTAGAGATGATTTTGAATTTTCCGAGGGCTTTCTGGTTGGTTTGGCCAGATAGGTGTTTTTTTCCCTACTGTTCTGATTTGTTTTATGGAAGTGTTTAGGTATAAATAGCATGTTTTATTGTCCCATGCATTTTGCTAGGTTTATTTTTAAAAAAAGCAGTTTTTCCGTGTCAGTAGTTTATGGTGCATATCCCTGTCCTAATTATATTCCTGATTCTTTGCCTAATCTGTCATGAGCAGAGCCAGTGCATTTCTGAAATAAGGAAATCAGTACCCTGGGCAATTTCCATGAGGAATCCCAGACAGCAGAATTGGAGTGCTTTCCAGCCAAGACTCATTGGCCCTCTGCCACTCGTGAGTGGCCCCATCTTAACCTCTAGACATCATACAAGTGTTTGAAAGCCATCAAATGGCTGATGAGTTAATCTCTAGGAAGCTGTCTGCCAACATCAAGGGTCCAGACTGGAGAAAGCCCAGAGAAAACCATTACACAAGGTAAAAATGATGGCAAGTTCCTTTGCGCGACCGTGGCGTGCAAATGGTGTGAGGTGTGAAGGGGCCGTGGGTGGGTGGAAACTCAAAACATTCCAATCTCAGAGTAAAATTCAGGGAAGGGTCTGCATTTGCCTGTATCTTGAGAGCAAAAGGACAGAATTTGATGCCAGCCTCTGAATTATGGGGACGTTCAGAGATGGACCCGGGATTCCTTACAGGAATTGTCCTGCTTGAGGAACTGGATTGACTGCCCAGCTTGGGGAGTCATAGTATCAGGTGGTGGTTTGGCTTGGAAGGGACTTTTAAAGATAATATAGTTCCAAACCCCCTGCCATGGGCAGGGACACCTTGCCTTACACCAGCTTGCTCCAAATCCTGTCAAACCTGGCCTTGAGCACTCTCAGGGATGGGGCAGCCACAGCTTCTCTGGGAAACTGTGCCAGGGCCTTCCCACCCTTATAGTAAAAAATTCCTTCCCAACATCCCATCTACACCCACCCTCCTTCAGTTTAAGGCCGTTCCCCTTTATGCTATCACTCCGTGCCCTTGTCCAAAGCCCCTCTCCAGCTCTCTTGGAGCCCCTAGGTTCTCCTTGGACCCTTCCCCTCTCCAGGTTGAGCATTCCCAGCCTGTCTCCAGAGCAGAGGTGTTCCAGCACGTGCTGGAAACCACACAAGAGCTTTGCCCAGCCCTGCTCGGGGGAGCCATCACGCTATAGCCAAAGCTCTCTGCAGAGCTGCTGCACCTCTTAAAGCAGAAAGATGTCCAGGAGTGTGAACAGACTTTTCCCTGGATCTCGCTCAGACTGGAAACATTTTCAGTTGCTATTAAAAAGCATCAGATTACGGACAACAATTTCAAACTCTTTAGGCAAGCAGAATAATTTGAGTTTAAGGAACTGCCTAACTGGAATTCACCCAGTCGTGACTGCCTTTTAAGAGCGTTGGCAGCAAGTGCTTGTGAACAGGTTTCATATTTAACTGAGGCAGAATAAATATGGCTTTATTTCCAGCTGCTGTGTCAAAAGCTATGGAAAGATCAGAAAAAAATTGTTAGCCAGCCATGCTTTAATTGAGATTCAGGCTATTCCAGAGGTTACTTGTGAGCTCTTGCTGCTCCTGAGGTTTGAGCAAAGCCACACTTGAATTCACAGTCTCTCCTTAACTCCACCAGGCCCTGGATCCTGTACTTAAAATCTTAATTAAAAATACTGCCCAGGTGGTTCATTCCCACACAGTAATTATGTGTTGTTTCACATTGTTTTGTAGGAAAAACACAGTTTGGAAAGTCAGGAAATAAAGGTGAATATCAAACTGGGAGTGTTCTGACCTGGATTGATTTCAGTTGCAGTTTTGCTTATCGTGCTAGTCATGATTTAAGCCAGTGTTGCCACTAATATGAAAATGCAGGAATGTGACTGCCAGACAGAAACTGCCCATGGTTTATACCATTGTAATACCTTTTGACTGAAAATTCCATTATTTGGGAAGCAGGAGAGCAAGAACCATAGTTTGGGATACAAATAATCAGCACAAGGCACTTGCCTGTTATCAAAAAATGGGGGTTTTAATTGATATTCAAGATTAAGTACTGTTCCTACTTAAAACATCACTGGACAAAGCTTGACTGCAGATGTCCTTGTGCCTGAATTTCTGATCTGAGGAGCAACAATGATGCTTTTCCAACTTCACAGAGTTACTGGGAGTGAATCAGAGGGGAAACCCAGATTAGGGTGCTGCAAGATAGAACAGTTGTGTGGTACATCTTTATTTTGCTTCCCACTGTCCCAAAATCAGTGTTGGGAGATGTGTCCTCATTTCCAGGCCTGCTTGTACCTGTGGAGACCTGCCAGGCGTGGGGAGCCTTGGAATCTCTGTGTCATTCATCCCTGTCTCCAATCCCAGGGAAAATTCCCAGTGGCATCACTGGGCTTTGGTACATGGCCAAAATCTTGGTGAGTTCCTTATTCCTCTCCTAAAGGATGTTCCTCAGCTGTGCCAAGGCAGGTGACAGCATAAAGCTACCTTGGATGAGTCATTTTTCCAAAGGTAAATAAATCCTCCCTGTTTCCATGCATCACCTGACAAACTGTGAACTGGAAAACTGCGAGCCAAAGCGTTCTGCAAATCTTTATTTTTAATTCCTTGTTAGAAAACAGAACCAACTGAAAGGGGCTGGCAGAGAAAATGTGCCCCACTTCTTTCCCTCTGCTGGGCCCAGCAGTGGAGCTGCCAGTTTCTGTTTTCGCCTCTGTAGAATTATGTGCCTCTATTTGAAAGTTTTGACAAATCAGGCTGTTTTCATTCTCCCTCTGCCATAAATTCAATCCATATGTCTCTCAAACATCCTTTCATAGCTTTGGCATGGAAAAGGAAGTGGCTTAGGCTCTGTATAGTGTATTTAAAGCAAAGCTCTCCTAGTTTGCATGCATGGCTTCTGTTAGCTCTTAAAGCCTCAACTTCCTAATTATTCAGGTTAAGAGGGCATTGGCAGACCGTTCTCCATTAACCAACAGTGATGTACAGTGAAGAAGCACAACAGGATAAGTCATTCCCTTATTCTCATCATGTCCAGGAAGTTTTTGATACAGCCCTTGGCTTTGCCACAAAGCAGGATGTGAAAAGGGTAGGAGAGATCAATCTGGCATAAAATCTCAAAAGAAAACATCAAGACAAAAAAACAAAGGGTCTTGCACAATGAGCTGCAGGGTTTTGTTGGGCAACAATACCCAGCACCTATGTGACAGGAGGTCACTGCCAGGGGAGTAAAGGATCTCCACATCCCAGCCTGAGCCAGGGTCGGGAGGTGAGGGCGGAAGGAAACGTGGGTCCGAGCTGAACTGTATTGCTGTGGATCAAAGTTAAAAATCAGAAATACAGGATGCAGCAGGCTAAGAGCACAGGCAGTCGTGGCTGCTCTGAGTGGCCTTGTCTGGAATTGGGGAAAATTTGGGCCGGGAGGTGTTGCTGGAATTGTGAGATGGATCTGTAATTAAAAATGGGGCAGTAGTGAGGGCACAGGAATAATGACTGAGTGGCTGCAGGTGGCTTTTTGGAATCCATCTGCCCTGTGGATGCAGCAGCACCAGATCTGCCCCAGGGTGCCACTGGACAGGGCAGGTCACTCTCCCAGCCCAGCCTCTGTCACACGCCCTGCCTCACATCCACTCCAGAGGTCACATTCCCCCTTTTCTCTGTGCCACACTGAGCAATCAGGTCCTGATTTGAAGGAGAGGAGATGTGTGTGGTAAACGCGTGTGTGCAGTGTAATTACCTTCCTAATCTCTCTCTCTCACACGGGGGTCATTTACAGGGATGAAAATTCAGGCAGCCTCAGAACTGCTGGGCGTCGCTTGGCGCATCCAGAGGTGTGCACATGCAGAAACCACAGTCTGAGCACCTGAAACTGCATGGCAGGTTCAAAGGGCTGGCACAGCCCCTGGTTTTGTTTGCAAGCTTGCAGGGATGAGGTGGACTCCAGGCTATATTCCACATCTCTCCAGATCAGGCCCTTCTATCTGGAGATCTGCATACAGCTGTTCAGCAGCGAGCCGTGTGTGCGCGGCCCTGTTGCTGTATAAACAAGAGTAGAGACTTAACCAAAGCTTTTCATGTAGTTTTATCTCGATTGCAATTTGTTTCCAGCTCTTAAAGGCTGTAGGAACATCCAGCCTTACTCCCTTGGGCCTGTTTCAGCCATCCCAGCAGTGTTCACAGCGCTGTTTGATTTCCTTTGAACCGCTCAAAAATTCCCGGAGAAAGGTGCGAGTTCTGTATCCCTCCTGGAGGGATTTGCTTTTCCACACAGAGGGTAGGCTGATTTGTAAGTGGTGTTCTGTGTGCTCTGTCCCAGGTGTGCTGTCCCTCCCTGCCTACTTCAGCCCCTACCACGACGGCTCCATGTGCAGCGATGGCCGGGCCGATGCCTACGCGCAGCTGGAGCTGCGGACCCTGGAGCAGTCCCTGCTGGCCACCTGCGTCGGGAGCATCTCGGAACTGAGTAAGTTTGGGATGTAATCCTGTAATCCACCATGGGGTCCTGCAGCAGGGCACGAGAGCCCATCCCTCCTCCACTGTTGAGGGGCAGCAGGAGCGCTGCCACTGTTGGCAGCGTGAGCAACATTTGATGTTGGGTGAGGTGTAATTGTCTGGTGGTGCTGTTTATGAAAATCAGCTGGTTTCATTAGTCTGCTTAATGTCTAATTCACCTGGAGAAGTGTGAGATGTGCCTTTTTGTTTTTGCTGAGGTTTAGATGCTCTTTCCTAGATGCCTCTGGAGGCTCTCCTGTGCATTTGTGAAGTGCAGCAAACCTCCCAAAGACAGCCAAGAGGGTTTTCTTGGTTAGTGTTTCTGCAGTGGAAATGTCTGGGATGTTCAAGGAAAATCTTTTTGGTTACTTAAAAAGCGAAGGAAAAAGAAAATCTGAGAGCACTCCGGTAACAAAAACTTGTTCAGCTCCCATTTTTTTTTTAAAGCTGACCAAATGAAATGTTCCATTCCTAGAGTACTCACAAAGCCCCTTTAAAGTAAACAAAAATGATTTGTGTTTTCCTGGTCTACTTTTCCCCTTGCAACGTTTCTGCTGGCATCACTTTCTCAGCCTGTACGGTCTGAATGCTAATGAATGCCAGGGCCAGTGAGGAGTTTGTGTGTTTCACCATTTATTTTGCAACCTGCCTTAGTTTGAGGTTTTCAAATTCCTTCAACACACCTCTATTTATCCTGGAACACAAGAGAACATTTGTAGCAAGGGCCTGGGATTGAATACAGCTTCCTCTCTCCCTCTTCCCCCATCCCTGCCTGGCCAAGTTGGTCAGTACATCCAGTGAATGGCTCTCCTGATACAGTTGCCTATTTTTTTTTTTTTTTATTTTTTTTTTAAACGTTGCTGCCCATTGCCAGAAAAATAGAGTGAGTGTGCAAAGGAGAGGGAACGTTATTCTGAGCTGAAAATTTGAATTCCAGATGCATTTCTGCTATAAACTATGCAGAGTTCTGTGTTAGCACCAGCACTGGAGGATCCGTGATGCTCTCGTAAAACGTGCGGATCCTGGAGCTACTGAAGTGGAAAGGCAGAGTTGTTAGAAGGATTTTTTTATTATTCTGAAGTGGGTCCTTAAAGCTGAATGTGCTGTACAACAAAGGAGTGGCAGGGCTTTAGACTACAAGCTGAGATTTTTAATACCCCGTTGGTCTGAACCACTAAAAATGTCATGTTTAGGCGTACAGTAGCTTTGTGGGGCTTTCTCCTGTGTAACGGTAGAACCCCAGAGCTTCTGACTAACAAATTTAGTGTATTGCTTTTAGAAATAAATGAACAAATAATAACTTCCCAAGAATTTCAGAGGGAGGTGTTGCTAATGCATATGTGGCACCACTAAACTCAGGTTGCTTTCCCAGGAGCCAGCTTTGTGATGGGGCGACTATTTTGGTTCCATCCTTTCCCAGCATTGTAACTTTTGGACACAATAGAGCAATGTTTCCTGTGAGAGTTTGAGGGGGACTGTGAAGCATAAAGCAGCAGAGATTCTTCCAAGGAAAAAACAGATCCTAGCTAAGTATAGTAATAGTTCAGCTCACTGGTTGGTAGTCACACTACTCAAAGATGAAGCTTTTAAAGATTTTTGGAGTTTGTAATGCGCCACAACACAAGGAGATTAAACAGGGTTGTGCCTAAAGCAAGCTTATTGCAAAAAGACCAGCTTTGGGCTCATTGCTCTGGGAACTTTTTAAAAATCTGCAGTCCTAAAATTCTGAGTGCAACTGTGTGATCCAGGTCACCTTCGTCGAGGCCTCCTCGGGTCCACCGTGCTCCGACACAGAGGCAGTTTGGCTCAAGTTCAAAAACCAAGAGGAATGAGAAGCCCAGAGACCTCCTGGATTGAGCTTCTTATTATGCTGAGGGACAGATTTCTGGCACAGCTTGAGATGATAAAGATTGGCTTTTTAATAAGAGAGTCAGGTCTTGGCTGTTCTGGAGAAACCTGCAGCTGGAGTGAGAATGGGAGCAGCAGACCTATCAAAGAAGGGGTTTCTGTCTTGAACATAATGTCACTAATTTGTCTCAAGTGCCTGGGCAGGAGGGTAGAACAGCATGACCCAGATGGAAGAAATGGGAGCACCCTCCTAAATAAAGGAGAGTGAAGTATTGATGCTACTGACTTTGCCTTGTGAAACTGTCGCTTCCAAGTTGGGCAGAGGACATTTTACAAGGACATCAGTAGTTTTTGTAGGCTGGCAAAAAACTTTGGTATTTGTGGGTGGGAAGAGGAGAACACCAGCAGTAAACCAGCAAGCTCACTGTAAAAAATGTGCTGAGAGGTGTTGCACTTCATGTTTTCTAACTGAAAACTTGGTATTTGAAAGAAAGTGCTGCCAAGTGGCAGCCTGAGGGACAGGACACCCTCTGCCTTCGTGGAGGACGTTCTGTGCACACAGCAAACATTCCTCTGAGCTGTGAGAGCTTTGATTTGTTCAAGAAGCATGACTGAAAGCACTGTGGGTGCCTAATAAAGAGATGGTTTTGTGTTTTCTCCCTGTGTGTGCGCGCAGGCGATTTGGTCTCGCGAGCCATGCACCACATGCAGTGCCTGAACACCATCCGGCCCGGCATGAGCCCTGTGCGGCAAACCCGGCAGCAGCAGCCCATCTCCTGGTCCCCTGATGCCCTCCACACCCTCTACTACTTCCTACGCTGTCCCCAGATGGAGTCCATGGAGAATCCCAACCTGGACCCTCCGCGGATGACGCTGAGCAATGAGCGGTAGGTCGGTGAGCTGGGAGCGGGCACGGAGCAGGCTGAAAGGGCTCCTTCTGTTGCAATTCCAGGGCAGGTTTGTGGCATGCTACCTAGGAGGCATCAGTTATTCCTGCAGCCAGGCCAGATTAGGTTGTCAGCCCTGCCAAGTTTGCAAAGCCTTGGAATCGGAGCTGGAAAGTGAGCTGGTTTTTCGTGCGGTCTTTCCGAGCGAGGCACAAGGCTGTGTGCTGCCAGCAGGGCTTGTCTGGAGACCTTGCCAAAAGTACATGTGGTTGCCTAAAGCAGGAAAGGCCTTCCCAAAGAAAATGTTACCTCCTGAATGGTGCCAATTAACAATTGTCATCGTTCTGGGGAAAAGCCACACTGTTTGCTGTGGGGAGGGTTCAGGGGATTTATGAACAGGGGTTTGATGAACATCCTACTTGAGGATTACTTCAGTTGGTGCTGTGTGTCTGGAGTAGAAAAAAATTTCTACAGGAAGTCAGGAGCTAACCAGGGAAGGCAGTGGGTCTCCCTGCCTTCTGCCAGCTCCGTGACCAACTCTCAAAGTAGGGCCATTATTAGAGCAGTCAGAAATTTTCCAGCGGGATGTTTTTGCTCTTGGAAGCCTCCCTGGTTTCCTTCCTGCCCAGCCCCTTGGCAGGCTGCCTGACAGGCGGGTGGCACAGGAGAGCTGAGGAGCCCTCAGAGCTGAGTTCCTGGACAGGTCAGGCAGCTCCTGGTCCCCAGTTGCATTCTGTAGGGATACCCAGGCTACTCCAGACTTGTTTCCCCGCTTCCAAGTGCACATCCAAGTTTCTGTTCACTTCAGAAATCTTAAATGGGAAGTTTTGTTATTTGGTTATCCATTATTTATTCTGGCTTGCTTTTTGGTTGTCTTTTTGGCCTGCTGGACATCAGGCTGATGGAAAGCTCCATCCTGGCCCTTCCCAAAAGCAGCCTGTGGTTGGGAAGTTTCCCGGTGTATTGATGTGCTGAGGCGATACTCATAAAACAAAAAAGCAGAATGTTTGTTGGACAGGTGAGCAGGGAAGGGAGAACATCTCTGTAGTTTTGTAAATAACATGGGCTTTACTGTACTCAGCCCCAGCTTCTGAAATCTGCATGAAATCATAGTAACACACAAATAATTAATTACAGGAGTAAAAAAAAGATTGCCTTTCTGTTTGATCCTCCCCTGAAATCTTTTCAAAAAGAGCAGAACTCTACAAAGAGAGAGAAGAGATGTACAGATATGAAGACTCAGGAGGAATTAAGTTGAATAAAACAGGAGTAGACAGAACTGTGGCTGCACACCTCAGCCTGCTGGTGGCTCAGGTTTTTGTGCTCACTAACCTTAATCTAGGTTATCCCTACCCACTGCAAGGCTGTTTATTTTGCACACTGTGCAGAAAAAGTTTTCACAAGGCCAGATTGTGTAAAGTTGTGCCGCTGGTTCCCACAGTGGTGCAGCTGAGGCTGCTGCACAGCTCGTATCAGAAATGTAGATTAGGCTTTCTGTTCTGTGCTCTTTTCAGTGCTCTCAGTGTAATGATGTTACTGCAGCTACTTGTTTTGTACACTGGGGATAATAAATGAGTTAAATCAGGAGAGCAGTTATCTCTCCAATTGCTCCCAAACAATGCTCTTCACATGGTTCACCGGAGTTTTTCTGGAGGCTGCGGCTCTGTTCTGTTTTGAAATCCTCACTAGATCCTACAACAGCTGGGGTAAGGGAAATTTCTGCCATTTTTTCTGACCAGTACTTAGCTGTAAAGGAAATTAAAGGGGATATATTAAAATGGAGCAAAAACTGACATGAAGAAAAAAAAAAAGAAAACAACCAGAGCACTTAAAGGACTGGCTTTTAAAAATTTATGGAAGCTGGAAATGAAATTAATACTGCCCATCCAATCCTACGTTTTGTTTGCTGCAGGATGTGTTTGTGTCTCGCTGTCCTGAGCTCTGGGCACATATCTAGCACAGGCAGGGGATGAATCCTGCTGGCAGCACTTTGCAGAGGAGGTGCTTTGCTCTCTCCTGGCCGAGGAGGAGAGAGGCAGCCGAGGCTGCGTGCGAGGCGCCGGACTCGTGGCGTGAGAGACGAGGGCACTGATTCACCTAATGTGACTTGGCAAGGCTGTGCAGCCCCGTTCTTTTATTCTTCCCTGAGCTGTGCTAAATCAGCTGCAAACTGGGCACTGCTCTTTTGTGTGTGTGTGCTCACTTTGTGGAATACACTTTCTGGAACACACGTGTTCCGTGCTCTGCGGCCCCAGCTCGCTTTCTGCTGGAAAAATCCCGGTCACGAGCAGGGACAGTAACGCTGACCTGTTCTGCTTTTGTTTGTGCTTCAGTCCCCACGCTCCTGCCTAAATCTGTACATCTATTGATCTGAAATTCAGCAAAGAGCTGTAGGCTTGGTGAGACCTGGTTTTGGGGAAGATCCGTGCTGATTCAGTGGAAGGAGCTGCAGTCGTTCATCCACAGAGCCGACAATCTGCTGTGCACTTTGGCTTTCTGTGTGTCACGCTGCCATGCAGAATGCTGTGAAAATCATAACACTGTAGGGCCTGGAAGATCTTCACTTCAACATGAATGCAAGCCTAGGATTCAGTTCTGAAACCGTGCCTAATGGAGGCTGTCACGTGCAGTGAAGGGCTTTTAAAAGCCTGGCTGAGCTTCTGCACTTACCCTGCAGCAAACTGCAGAGGGTACGAAAACAGACACACTTGCAGATTTGAGGCACCCTGGTGAACAGAGCCAGTTTCAACCCACACAAGTGGGTTTTTATCCATGCTAAACACCTTGGCAAAAGACCTGAGGTGAGGAAGCTGGAGAGGGCTGCAGCAGTGGGGTGGATGGAGTCATCTGTACAGCTCTCTGGAGTACGTGGATGCTTGGGGATACCCAGTAGGCTGAAACTCTGCAGAGTTTGTGGATTGGGGATGTTTGCTTCAGGCACCTTGAGGTGAAGTGTTGAAGCAGGAGGAGGAGAGGAGGCAGAATTAGAAAGCAGTCAGGTATCTTAGACAAAACATGAAGCATTTCCTAAGTGAATGCAGCTGCTCGCCGTGCAACCAAGCCATGGCCCACTTAGAACCCCAGAATGACCTTGTTTGCTGCACAGACAGTAAACCATCTGCTGTTTGGGGTCGAACAGGACACCTGAGGAAGCGTTTTGCAAACACAGAGTGCCACTGGTGCAATATTTTGGCAAGGGAATTAGACCCTGAGGTGAGCAGGAGCTCAGTGAGGATACACCTGAGTGCCCGGAGGCTCGGAGCTTTTCCGTGTCAGCAGAGTTCTGTCTGTGCTGCTGCTGCAAAAAAAGGCCTCTGCTGGGCAATAAGATACTTTTATTTTCTCTGAGATCCTAGTCTGTGTTGTGTTAGGGGTCAAGCTATGTGGTTTTGGACCAGGCACGTGGCATTTCTGCTTTCTTCACTCTGTTCCTGCTCTGGGATTTCTCCCATTGCTTATGTCAGGCAGGCTGAGTTTGGGAGCGCTCCTGCAGTGAGCTCATGTCCCAGAGCATGTTTGCTGGGATTGTTTGGGATACTGTGACTTGAGAAGAGCCATTCAAAGGTAAACGAAGTTCCTTTCTCCTTTTTCACTTTTCCCCAAGTGGGATATAAAGCTTTTGTTTTATTTTTAATGGTGTGTCAAGGCAGGAATGCTCTCACAGTGATGCTTATCTTGGGGAGTATTTGTCAGCTCCCATGGAGCCCAAATCGAGGTCAATATTTAGGCTTATTTTACTGCTGAATGCATTGCTCTGCCCTGGGTTAAATACTTGGCCTAGTGGTCCAACCTTAAAGTTGGGAATAGACACCACTGACTGCCCTCATCCTGTCTCTTTTTGGTTATCATCTGCCTGCAGCACTTACTGTTGGAAAGTCAGCATGATCTAATACCTAAGAACAGGCAAAAAAGTTGGATCCTGCTTCCTTGTGTAGCTGATTATCTGTGGGTTTGGGTAGGCTGGGCTTCTTCCCCTTCCAGCTGCCCTATTAAAAAAAGCTCTAAATTTTTGTCTGTTGTTGGTACTGTTGGTCTGTAGAACATTGGGGAGCTCATTCCAGGCTTGTCCATAAGTGCCTGTTGATCCAGCTATGTCAGGCCTTTCCAAGCTGTCCCTGCTGCAGCAGTGCCAAGTTTTACATGTTGTCTGGTTTGCTGGTGCATTATTTTATGCCAGACATCAGGGAGGGAGTATAAAACAATTTACATCTGCGGAAGCCCACAGACTGTACCCATCTTGAGCCTGTCAGTGGAAATCCAGCAAAACACTAGGGAAATTCCAGAGCTGATGGAGGATTTGTCAGCTGCCAGCAGTGAAATTTTGGGGCTTGTCAATTTAAAGGAAATTCACAGCTCTTAAGCTGGAAAACTGGAAGAAGCCCAGGGGCCACCTCTTAGGAGAAGAGAAAGCTCTAGGTTTGCCATGTGCAGGCTCCAGATTTGCTGCTTGTAAACAAACCTGGCCTCACTCAGTTTCTCACAATCCTTCAGGAAGGCTGCTGCTCATCCTACCTTCAGCTCAGTGGCTGCTCTTACCTACCAGGCTCAAAAATTGACCTGGATTTGTCTTCTGCTTCCAACAGGAGTCTTCCCATTACATCTGTTACCTCTCATGATCCAAAGCCAAAGGATAAACATGGAAACCATATTTTTCAGGAGGGTCAGGCAGGAAAAGAGGACTCCTCTGTTAGCTGGGCAGAAGAGGAAGGAGCTGAGCTGCCTGCTTGGGTTTTCTCTGTGGAATATTCCCAGCAAGTTATTTATTGGACAAGGGTGAAAAACGCATCTGATTCTGAAGGAAGATATATCAATGCTAGAGAAGGAAAGATTGCAGCCCTTTCATGCTGTTTTTCAGTGCTCTTTGCTTAAATACTCTACTCTTCCAATGTCTGAACTATTGATGTAAATTGTCATTGGCTGGAGCACTTGATAGTTTTTGTCCTGTGTGTAATCTAGACTTACTTTGGCTGGAACAGAAACCAGAGTTGGGTCTAAATTAATTCTTCCTGGTAGAGTGTCAAAAATCCTGCCCTGCCAAGCAGAATTGATTGATTGATTGGTTGGTTTGCAGTGGTCAATGCAAATACAGAGCCCCTATGGCATGGCTGGTTTTTAATCCCTAGTGACCCTCGGTCTCCTCATCATATTTCCTAAATTCCATGTTTTAAAAAACACATGACTTTGATCATACTTAGTTCCTTTTTACTCGATGATTTCTAGGTGCATCATCAGAAATAATTAGAGCCTGCAGCTCCTTCCCTCATGGTTCACTGGGTTCTTTCCCTGTGTTCAAAAAATGCCTGCCACGACTGAATGTTCCTTCTGGAATTGCTTGAGACAGGAGTGATTCGGTCACATGGATCACATTTACGCAAAGATTCTCATTCAGATTAAAGAGAATATTAATAGCCCACTTATTAATGGGAATTGTCTCCAAAAAGTCTTGCTTGGCATAGCACGGGCACCCAGCTGGCAGGAAGGGAAGGAAAATCAGGAATAACCTGCAGAGCCTGTTGCTGAGACCTGTGTTTGCTTGAGCTGCATCCCCACCATCACTGAGAGGAGTCCCTGCTTTCAGAGCTGGTTGAGGCTTTTCAGGACAAATCTCTTCTCCAGATGGATCTTTCCAGACTCTCACTGATCTGTCATGAGGCTTTTTTCCCCTCTGCTCCTTTTAACTGCAGGTTTATGGAATTTTATTAAGTGCCATAGCTACATCACTGCCTGTCTTTTAGATTTATCTGTGGCCTAGTCTTTCCTAATTCCACTTTAATGTATTTATGTCTGAATTCTTTTATTTTACAGCCATACCCTATTGTTTCCATGCAGTATCAGGAGCAGAACTTGATACACTTAGTTCCTTTGAAAAGGTCTGCAATAAAACAAATTCTGGGGTCTCTTGTCTGAGAGCTCTGAGTGTCTTTCCATTCTGTCTGCAGCTGCCTCACCACTCAAAAATAGGTGGGCAGGAATAATAAAAGCAGACCCTGATCCAGTCATTTGCCTTGAGAGAGCAAAATGCTGTGATCCTGCAGAATTTAACAGTACTTAAATCCACTCAAGAGTATCCCTGAAGTCAACAGAAAGATGGATCCACACATTCCAGCCCCATCCCCATGCCGCAGTCCATTGATTTTATTCTTTCCCCCAGAGCTGTTTTGATAGGAATATAGTGATTAAATATAGGGAAAGAGAAGGAAGCCTTGCAGTGAACTGTGCCATTAGGGCATTGCTTGTGCAAAGGGCACATATAAATGTGCTCCCCTTTTTAAAGGGAAAAAAAAAAGCTATTTGCTATCCACGAAAGCCTGGTCTGGTAGATTTATTAGAAGAATAAAAAGGTTATAAACAGATAAGATCAACTTCCTTCACCAACACAGGGAGAAAGGCTGCTACCATGCATTTTTCAGACTTTGACCAGTTAATGTCAACCTTAATTGAGCTTTTGAGGTGCTCATTCACAAGGAGATGACATGAATAACCCTATTTCAGAGGCCAGTAAGCTGCAGCCCACATGTATCTATTGACTGAATTTAACTGTTCAGTGGCATTGCTGTTCCTGACCTTAGGCTGGATCATTTGTTTGCTGAGTCCATACTAAATAGTTCAAAACATCGAATATATTGCACAATTTTGAGATCTGAGAACATCTTTCCTTTTAAAAAGAGAAGTGAGTAGCTTTAGCACATTTATGATGAGCAGCTTTCACCTTCCTGCTGTTTATGGGACATCTCAGCACATATTCAGCAGTAGCTTCTAGATCAAAATGAAAAAAAAAATGACATTTTGACAGAGTCAGAGCCCATGGAAGTGGGACTCCTGCATATGTGCTCCTGGTATTTTAACTGAAAGGCTGCAGAGAGACGCAGGATGAAGTGTTTATGGAATATTAAATGGAAGGGAATTAAAACAAGTCTGGCTAAAGTCAGTGGGTGACAGACCCCAGTTACGCTTCCATTCCTGGAATATTCCTTTCTGTGCCTGGCATCACCTACTGAGGTATTTTTAAGCTGTATTTTTAAGCTATTGAGGTATTTTGGGCTGTCTTTTTTTTTTAATTGTTCATTTCTTTATAGTTCAAAGATTGCAGAACTGGAATGTGAGAGATGACCTTGGCAGTGGTGAAGGGAATTAATTGCAAACCCTGAGGATCGAATCCATCCAAGTGCAATTGCTGAAGCTGGCAATGCCCTCTACTCTCAATTAGATACTTTCCCCCCTCTCTTTTATGTTGTTTGTATAAACATGCGCTGCTCAGTTGTTTTTTTTTTTTTCCACCTCTACATATCTCACACCTGGGACAGACCAGCCTTTCTTCCACGTTGCTGGCTGTAAGCAGTTTGTATTGTTATTGTAGTGCTTCCAAAGGAGCCCCTGCATCTTCTGATCTTTCTGTCTCAGAGCAGGGGTGTGATACAAACACAGATTATTTAAATTCTCTGCAGAAGTGGGAGGAGAAGACTCTCCCTGTGTATGAACTGGACCAGCACAGAGCAGACTGCATGGAGAGACAGGGGAAATATTACAGGTACAAAAGACAGTACAGTGAAACAGAAATTTGATGATAAAGGCTGTGGGTGATGCTGTGGGGGAAAAAAGTCAGGTTTTTGAACTGTCTTGAGACCTGGCTGCTCTTTTTCATGCTCTGAGAAGTCCCAAGTGTCACTGGTACAGGTGGGACAGGACACCTGAAAAATCACCCTTTTCATGTGGTCCTGGGCAATGTGCTCAGCTGGCCCCGCTTTTGAGCGAGGGCTTTGGACTGCATGATCTCCAGAAGTGCCTCCAACCCCAGCTGTCCTGTGCTGCTGTGGTTCTAATTTTGGTATTTGCCCTCAGAGCTGTTTAACATCTCTCCACTTGGTGATTTCCCACTCGACAGGAATCAATACCTTGTGCCCTGGAACTGGTTCTTCAGCAGGCAGTGGTTGATCCTCACCCACCTGGAGAAGTGTGAGGTGTCTGACATCTTTGTCCTGTCAGTTACAAAATGTTTGTTTGAAAAACACAATTTTCTGCTCTGACAGTGGTTTTACCCCAGTGTGGGTGGAAATCCCCGCAAAGGCCGTCACTGACCAAAGCCACTTCTGGTGAAAATCCCTGTTTGTAAAAGTGTTGAGAAGTGGAGGGATGATCTCTGGCTGTGCTGTTCAGCAGTGAAGAGACAACAGGCACCGTGTGTGTGTGTGTTTGTGTGTGTTACCACCCTGCAATTACAGCTCCAGTAATTACTGTAACTAAGGTAGAGATGCCCACGTTCAGCTCTTGGCTCCTGCTCCTGAGTTTCCATCTGCTCAGATAAAAAAGAAGGTGCAAGAAGATGAGAGCCTGGCAACTCAGTTGCCTGGAATCTTGGGGCTGGTGCACCCAGGAATCTCCAGTGCCCGTGGGCAGCCTGGGTTGTGCATTGTTTGTTGTTTGCTCCTTGTGATGAGCAGCAAACCAGCATCAAGACTGAAAGGAAAATCATCCAGGGAGACCTAAAACAAAGCTGTTAGAGCATTACAGAAACACAGGAATGAGTTAGGCAAGGTCTTCTGGCTTCTTTTCCCACCTTTTAGATAGTGCCTATGGGAATAATAGAGGGCTGACTGAGAGTCTGCACCTCTCTGCTTAACTCTTGCAGGTTTCTGTCTTTCCTGTGTCCATCTTTCCTTAAGGACAGCCTCCTGATAGCAGCACAATGCTCTTTTAACTAATACAATGAAAAATCAGTAATTCTGGGGATGAAAAGTTCTGTGCACGTTGCAAAGGATGGTGATGGTAACAAGCCAACAAGTTTCTTCTTTTTCAGTAATTGCTGTTGCCAATTGAAGTTAATATTGTTTCCTATTGAACTAAATTGCAGCCCTTCCCTTGCAGAACTTGCCTGTTTCCTGAGGAAGGAGTTATCTGGTGCTTTTTAACAAAGGCCACACTAAATAAATACAATGCTGAGCCTTTGCTGTGCAGCAGCCAGGGCTGGCAGGTTGTTGGGGGTTTTGCTGTTACTGTTCTTGACATCTTTATAACACATTGCTAAGAGCCAAGCTCCACTGCAGAACAAATATTTCTGGGTGTAATTTGTGATAATAGCAGCTATCGTTCTCTCTCTCTGCCCTTGTGGAGATTAGACCTAAGCTTTCCCCTGGGGTAACCTGTGTTGGTGTGTCTCTGCTGGGTTTCCTTTTCCAAGGCAGTTTTCACTTCCCCGTCCCATCCCTGTGCTGCCCTGACCTCGTGGTCGCTTACAGAGCTGAACTGCACCATTTGAATCACATGGTTTTTACAGCAGCTGCTGCACTGAGTGTTTCAAAAAGCACCTCTGCTCTGCAAGACAAATCCTATTCAAATGAGCTGCATGTCTGAGCTGATTCAGCCCTGGCTTTAGACTCTTCTGGGGCTGAAGCACCTGGTGTTGATCCCATGGGTGCTGGTCTAACGTGTTTGCTGAGAGAGGAGGCACCAGGCTGTGCTTTGCTGCTGATGCTGCTGGAAGGGGCATTTCCAGCCTGGAGTCAAACCACTGGCAACTCGAGTTCCACTGGAGAGTTTGTACCTGCAGGTCTCTCTTCCAGGGATTGGAAAGTCCATCATCATGTCTAGAGAACAGAAGGGGCAGGCAGAAGCTAGAAGGTTTTATTCCTAGGCTTGCTGGAAAACTCTCTGCTGCTGGAAGGAATTCAATTAACAATTCCTCACCCCTTTGGCTTTGTTCAGAGATGGAAAAGATCCTTCTGGAGAAGCAGGGGGCTCTTCTTGGACAGGTGCTGCAGAACTGGGGAGATTTTCAGTGGGAAAGGATGAGTTGTTTGTGATGCAGTTCCAGAAGATGGTCTGAGAGGAATAGGAGCATGTTAGCATGAAATTATAACATAACCTACTCAGAACTTAGCTGCTTGTAATTATCCTGCTCCCAGCAGCCAGACTGGCTGATTAAGAGTTCCCTCTGTCAGCCCTGCACTGTGCCAGGTAGCCAGTGCTCAGTTCCCTGTTGGGGCTGCCAAATTCTTCAGGAAGGATATCTGAAGAGCTGGTGCAGTGGAATATCACAGAAACAGATGTGCCTTAAGTGACTTTCCATCTGGGCATCCCATTCTTCCTTGTACAAGAAGTTACAATAGTTTAATTAACACACTTTGGGGCTACTTTTGGGCTGCTAAACTGTCTGTGCTCAGACACTCAAGACATCTATGGATAAGTGGCTTCATCTGAGAGCACAGTTTGCCCCAGCATAGGAACAAAATTTGAGCTCTGTACAGCTTCATTCACACTCAGGGCTCACAGGCACCTGCTGCAAAGAAAATTAAATGAAAGCCAGTTTGTTTCTCAAATAATTTTGTTCCTTCATGGTTCTTTTGAGGTAGAAACCCTGGGAAGAAAGGTGTGTCCCATGTGTTGTAAACATTTTATTGATTACTTTCTTTGTGCTTGAAATGCAGAGCATTGGATGCTGAGAGAACATTTTATTAAAGCAACAGGTACTCAAGAATATGGATATTTTCCTCAACAAGCTGAAAAAGAATAATTGTGCCCATTGAGTGCAATGGTGTTAGAATAGGCTCGTGTTTAGCTTTGTCATTTTTATCGTATCAATCATTGATTGGTTGATGCTTCTGTGGTTTGAGATTTGCTTTTTGGCAGTAGCATTTTAATAGGGCTGAAAAGAAAAAAAAAAACCCTTGCCATTTGGCATTAGAAACAAAAATTGTTGGTTTTCGTGCTGGCCATTAGCTGAGAGAGCAGCTGGAGCTTGAAATTCCTCCGTGTTCCTGTAGGAAGCCCAGAGCTGCTCCCTCTGCTGTGGTCAGCATGAACCAGGCTGGGCCTGTTGCAAGAACAGGTTTTATCTGAGCTAGAGAAAACTTCATTCTCTTATCCCTAATAGAATGTTTATCTAATCTATTAATATGAGACTATTTAAGTGTGGCTTTTTAGAGAGGGAGAGATGGGGTAGCAGATAACTTGATATGGAGACTTGAGTGACAATTGGGTTTTTTCATCTCCCTGTGCCACAGGTGTTGGGGTGTAAACAAATATTGCTGCTGTCTTACTCAGGCATTTGCCATCTGGGCATAAAATCTGCAACTCTGTAGTTCACAGTCCATGAGAAATAGATATAAAACTCTGGTAATTTGACAGGTTGCTTTGTAGGAGGGCATTGGTTATGCCTCTGGCCTCCTGTTTGTGCTGGTATTTGACCACAGCATCCTGAGGGTGTCAGGGTAAGAGCTTTTTTCCATGTGTCCTGTCAGCATTGCTCTTGGTGAGGCCAAGCTGTGACCTGCTGAAAGACCTCCTGCATCCGTATATTGAGGTATTTGAATCGTTTTAATTACTCTCATTTGAGATTCAGTAGAAATTCATACACTATAGCAGGCAAAGCTAGAGGCTGCTCAGCAGCACTGCTGGCACTAAAAGCAGACTTAATAGCTGGAATTTGTGGCATCTGCTGAGAAGCTCCAAATGCTGAAATGTAGTGCATGCATGCTCTAAATTTAGGATATTTGAAAACTGAAAGAATTTGAGCTTGGCCAATTAAATCCACCTGCCAGAATCCCAGAGTTAAGCTGTTGTGTCTGCCATTCCCAGTGCTGTTTAGGTTCAGTGATGATGCCCATTGATAGGATCATAAAAATCCCGGCCATAGAACCATTAAAAGAGTTTGAAATTAGGAGATTTCACAGTCTTGAACACAAAATGGAAGAACGAGATGATTTCTTGTCTGGCATAGAAAGACTTCATTGCAACAGGCATTTTCTTTAAATTCAGGATGCTTCTGTTGCTTGCATTTCTCATATCTGTAACTTTACATGGCGCTGTTTATTCAGTTTTTTTAAGGCAAAATGCAAACATGGAGTTCTGTGCTTTCCAGTAAAAAGCAGAAACAAATTCATTCACCACTGGAACTTTCTCTTCATTCTGCACAGCAGCTCTTCAGTGTTTTAAGACAAGAACTGAGGAGCAGAGCAGAAGCTCTTTGAAGATCTAGGTGAAAGGTGTTCATTGAGCAGTTTGCCATTAGGACAGAGTGATGTCTTCCTGCAAAATAATAATTTAAAAGCTTTAAAAATGCCACACTGGCATCTATTTGATCCATCAGTGGTGTTACTTCTTCTGAACTTTGATTAATGGCAGATTTTGTGTCTTATATGGCACTATTAGGAAAGTGCTGTCCATTCATTCACAAATACTACACCCTATGGGCTTTGAATGCCCTTTATTTAAGCAAATGGACTCTTAAATTACATTATTGGGTGGAGTGGGTACCTGATTTTAGAGCACACATTGCATTATTTCACCTAAGAGAGCTGCAAACCCGCATATGTTGGTGTGTTCTTAGTGCCTTCATGCTAAATTAATTCCTGAAACATCCCAGATTCCAGAAAAGCCAAAAGATTCCTTGGATTTTCATGAAGAAAGCACTGACATCAACAGTGGGGTGACTGATGACACACGATATCCCTGCTCACAGGAGTGTGACATGGCACAGGAATACCACGTCACTCAAGTCTATAGAAAAACAGGAGTTTCATCAACTTTTTCTTAGTCCTGAAAGGGAAAGAAACATGTTAGAATCATCTTTTTAACCTTGAAATATTGTGCCTCTAGATACCAGCATTCTGTGTTTTAAAATGTCTTATTTGAAACACTAATTAGGTTTTGGCTTGTGCTGGGATGTAAATGGGAAGCCTTTCCCTGTTTATTGTGAAAGCTCCTTTGCTTCGGTAAGAATTGTCTTTGTTTAACAGAACAAACTTTTCCAGCTATAATTAATATAACAGCTCTCAATATTCCAGAACTGCAGGGAAAAAAAAAAAAGCATTTCTCTTCCTGGCTCTTTGCTCACACAGCTTTAACTCAGGAGCTCCGGGCAGTTTTCATGAGCGTGGCAACACTCCGTGTCAGGATTTTACAAGTGGGCCCTGAAAACCAGTTCAGTGATTGAATCTGGCAGATTGGGTTTGGCTCCAGAGCCAGCATATGCTTTTAACATATGCACGTTGGCAGATCAGATTGAAGTCATAACTAAAAGGGCTGCTGTCTCAGTCCTGCTGTTGGGAATTACTTGTAATGGGCAAAAAAAAAAATTGGGGAAGGAGGAGTCTGGGCTGTGGGTAGTGAAGAACCAGCTGACCCCTGGTAAATCTGCTTGCAGATAGCACGGGATATTTTTTTGGTTTGTTTTTGGTTTGGTTTGGTTTTTGTTAGTTTGCCAGTGTAGCTGCTGGAATGCACCGTAGGAGTTACAGCTTGGTGTTTCTGCCCACAGGATCAAGGCTGATCCAAGAATAGCAGACACCCCACTCTGGCTCTCTGCCCGTGTTTATCTCTGACTATCACCTAACGTGCTGCTACAGGCTCATTCCTTTCATGCATGGAAATTGTGCTCCTGTCCTGCTCCAAAATGTACCAGTTTTTTCCTTTGCTGCTGGAGTTGTTGGGCATGGCAAGGTTTTCCTGGGTCAGATTCCTCAGGGTGGGTCCTGGCTACCAGGACTCCACAAGTTGCACTGGTTGGATCTTGTCTGGAAGGTGTTTTGTGCTTGCAAACCAGGGCAGTCACCTTTTTGTAGGAGTTTGGAAAGGCTTGGATCTGATGTAGATGGCCTGGCCAGAGCCACTGTTGGAATAATTATGGAATCAGGATTATGGAATGGTTTGGGTTGAAAGGGGCCTTAAAAGTGGTCTTGTCCCACACCCTGCCATGGGCCACCTCCACTAGCCCAGGTTGCTCCAAGCCCTGTCCAACCTGGTCTTGGACACTTCCAGGCATGGGGCAGCCACAGCTGCTCTGGGAATCCCTTCCAGGGCTTCCCCACCCTCACAGGGAACAATTCCTTCCCAATATCCCATCTGTCCCAGCCCTCTGGCAGTGGGAAGCCATTCCCTCTTGTCCTGTCAGTCCAGGCCCTTGTCCCAGGTCCCTCTCCAGCTCTCCAGGAGCCCCTTTAGGTGCTCCATGAGGTCTCCCTGGAGCCTTCTCTCTCCCAGGCTGGCTGCAGACAGGGGGTGTTCCAGACCTCGGAGCATCTCCATGGCCTCCACTGGACTCACTCCATGTTAGTTGAGGTCAGGACTGCAATTAGGTCCAGACACATGGAAGAATAGTTCACCCTCCACATTGTTTGCTGTAGTTTTCAGCTTATGGAGAGTTTTAGGGCCCTGAGGAGTTGGGAGCAGGAGCAGGATTGGTGGTTTTCCTTCCTCTGCATTTCCTGCGTGTCCATCAGGGCTCCAACAGCTCCATGTGGGGCAGATGGAAATCTGTCACATCCTTGACCCCATAACTGTGACCATATTGTCATAGTTAAACTATCGTGTATATTTATCTGCCTCTTAACAACAACTGTATACATTCAAAGTTGGTTTTCATTATTTTCTGCCTCTCTAGAAACCTTCCTCCTGCCTCAGCTTTGCAGATGTTGCAAATATGTTTTTCTAATGAGACACATGGCACATTCCAGAGCAGCACCAGTGCTTGTTTCCAGGCTGAAAATGAAATCTTTTCCCTGTTGGTAAAGTAAAGTTTGTAAAATGTGATTACAATAAATAAACCATAGACTTGAGAGGTCTTTTTAAGTTTCTTAGTGAGTTCCCAATGATTACTTCGTATAATTTTTTTTTTTTAGTGAACTCAAATTTAATTTTTCCTTTGATTTGTAGCAACATGAAGTAAAACCTCTCTGATGCCGCACCTTATTTTTAAACGTGGTTTGCCAAGGATGGAAAAGGTGTTATTTCTGTCTGTGGGAAGAAAGATCTGCCAGTTCTAGATTTAAACTACTCTTGTACCATTTTATATTCTCTGTATAAAGAGGAAACTCTGAAGGCAGATTCAAGGGAGAAAGGATCCCAATAAATATAATATTAACCAGATGGCTTTCATTCCATTAGTGTCTGACTGCAGGATAACTCTCTAAACTCATGGCATAGCCAAGCCAAGACCTTAGTAACTTGATAACGATCCACTAAAATTTGAGAACTCTTATCTTCTGAGATGTGAGCCAGTCATTGTTTTAAGGGAAGTCAGGAGAACACTTTTTGGGGTCAGTTGGATGTAGTTAAATATCTTCTTCCTTTTCTATAAGGATCTGGACTGTCTGCCTTGAAAGATGTTGCACATGTTGAGATGATCCCTGAATAGGGCCCAGCATGGTCATTCCTGTTTTTTCTCCTGTAAATGTGGGAAGTTCTTGAAATTTTGTAAAATACTTTTGAATCTGTGAGGAATAGCTCCTGTCTGAAGCTGATTGTATTTTGGAGCAACAATTTTGTGTTTCTTCTAAATCAACATCTCTGCTGTTTATTCACATATAATTACATACTCTGAGATACATTTTTTTTTTCCTCCCTGCTGCTTGAAGAGGGGTTTTAGTGTTTGAGAATCCAAGTTGTAAATACGCCACTGTTTTCCACATCAGTGTGCCATGGTTTGAGTTTTGGATACTCTGTCTTGCCTCAGAATCTTTTCCCTTCTCCAAGTAATGAGACTTCACTCTAATTTCTTTTTGACTCTGTTGCCATCCTTGGGATTTTTCCATCTGAGTGACTTTGAGCCATAGAATTTGATTCCAGCAATAAATTCAAACATTAGCTCACTGCACTGAAAACCTTCCCTTTTTATTTTTTAGTCTCTTGCAAAACCCCAACATGATCTTTAAAGATTTGGGATTCTTCTCCACAGAAACCTCTGTATAGCTCCTGTAAGTCAAATATGGGGGGCTACCATGGGCTACCTCACTCTGATCATAAATATTGTGAGATTTCCACGTGCTTTAGTTCACTCAGACCATTTAGAAGGCCTGGGGACAGGCAGGATGGAGACTGTGCCTGTGTGGCTCAGGCCGTGCTCAGGCTGCCAGGAGGGAGGTGAATTTTGCCATTCCCACCTGCTTCCATTAGGACAGGATTTTCTTTCCCACTTTAGAAGAAGGAGAGCCTTGTTTAGAAGAACAAGGTTTTTCTTTCTTGCTGTTGCTGTCACTGTTGGCTCCTGCTTTGTTTTGCTGTAGCGGGGCAGAAGGCACTGAAAAACAGCAGAGAAGAGGTGGGGCAGCAGGGAAAATGTTTTATTCCTCCTTTTTCCCTCCAGGTTGGAAAGGGCTCTGAGCAGTCTCTAGTGGAAGGTGTCCCTGCCCATGGCAGGGGGGTTGGAACAAGATGAGCTTTCTCCACCCCAAACCATTCTATGACTCTGTGATTTTTTTCAGCAGTCTTGTCACTGGATCTCCCTGGGGGCACAGCCAGGGGGAAGAAGGAGTGTGATAGAATGGCTGGTTTTTGTGGGAAACCCCACTGTCTTCACCCGAGTTAGCAGGTGCTCAAAGCAGGGGAAGAATGATGTGATTTTCTAACTGCTCTGGAGTGCTCTCCTTTTTGCATACAATTAAGTTCCCTTTGCCGAAAATATCTTGATCCCAGTGCTCCTGGAAATCCCCAGAAGAGCCCACTTCGGGGAATGATTTCTTTGTGATGGATGTCCCTGAAAGTCTGTGATCCCACAGCCTCTCCTGGAGATGCTGCATGTGCTCTCCACATGCCAGTCATGTCCAAAGCCATTCTAATGAAAGTACCTTTTCCAGGAAAAAGTTATCCTAAAACTTGCTGTAGATTCTCTGCCAAATGCTGCTTGGCCTCCTCGGCTATGTCTAAATAAAACAATGTGGTTCAGCTCAAAGGAAGGGGGAAAGCCCATGATAAAGTCTGTTCTTTCTCAGAGCGCTCTCACCCAGCTCCAGGGCGATCCCCTCGGGAGTGGAGTGGCTGTCCAGTTCCAGATGGAGGGAATTTCAGAGAGCTTACGGGTGGAATACTGACAGCCCATGACAGTATCAGACATCGGTGTGATCCTTCTCGAGGTGTACAGAAGAGGAGCAGTTCCTATTCTACTTTCCAGTCCTGTGCACAGTCCCAGTTCACGCTGGCATCGCTCCAAGACAACTTCATGGCAAAAAAACTGGAAGAAGCCATGGTGGCATTGTGCTTCCAAGAAAACTGAGGGTCTGTGTCCCCAGTGAGCTGCTGCTGGAATATGACAGCTTCCCAAGGCTGGATCGCTTCATGTGTGGAATTTAATGAGCTGCCAAATGCTTCTAAATGTCAGGAAGAGCAGAGGAGAATGGCACCGGGCAGAACACGGCACAGGCAGGAGCACACAGGCAGAAATTAATTCTTTAGCTTGCAGCATCTCCCAGTTAATTTTCCACTAAGGTTTCCCCCCTTCCCCTGCTGCAGACTGAAATGATCAGTGATTCCTCGGGGGCAGATGGATGCCCAGGTTCAGGGCCACAGGGTTGAGAACAGCATTTTATTTTCTAGGAAATGAGTAATTTCATTTATTTTCTTAGTGCAGCGTGACCCAGTGTTGGTGTTTCATTCAGCTGAACTGCACCTCTTCTTTCTGCCTCAGTCCTGGGATAATGCTGCTTATCTGGTGGGGTGTCAGCGAGCAAAGGAAGGTAAAGCTGTTCCCAGAGCGTGGCCAAGTTGGGAGAAAGGAAATAATTGGATAAAAGCAGGGGGAAAGAGTAAAAAGCCTGTCCTCAAGCTAGAAATTTTGCAGAGAAATGAAGTTTTTTCAGCAAAATAGCAATTGAAGCCATTATAGTGACCCTCGATAGAAAAATGAATAATAAAGAATGATTTATCCAATTTGCACAGCAATGCCAGTGTTGGGGTTTGGAAAATCAGGACAGCAGGATGAGAACATCCTTCCTGACACTGCATTTTGCATTCCAATGTCTGCTCCCCTTTGGACACCAGGAGAATCAGGCAGTCTGAGCTGTCACTTTTAAAGCCTTTGGAAAAAAAAATCTGTTAAGATTAAAAAAAGAAACAGAAGGGGGAAAAAAAATCTTCTTGCTATTCCTCCCAAAGCAAGTTTTCCACATCCAAAGTCTGCTTGTGTGGAAGCCATTTATAACCCTGGCACATGTGGATTTTCTGCAGAGTGGAAATTCCTTCAGGATAGGTGTTATTTCTGGTGCAGACTCCGTGGCATTTGCTGCTGGCTGACCACAGGTTCTGGCTGCCCAGGGCCTTGAGTCAGTCCCCAGGGTTTGATCAGGGACATGGTTCCCTGGCCAGCAGTGTTCCCACCATGGGAGTGTCAGGGAAGCTGGGATGTGGCCTGAATCTTTGTTTACCACAAAAGGTGGCGGATGGAATCTCTCACAAGATGAGCTTTTCCAGTGCTCCTGAGCGTTCCCAATCTAAATATAATTTAATTCTGTATTTAATTTTGATGCTTTTTTGCCTCCTTGGCCTACCTCTCTGCCCTCACCACCTCTGTGGAACTTTGAATTCCATGCTAGAGGCTCTGCAGAGTACATAGAAAAGATAAATAGTTATTTTGGCTCCTCTCTTAAGTACCTGCATTCAAAAAGTGTGAATGGCTCTTTTCCAGGCCGGATAAGAGTTGAACTTCTCTGGAGCAGAGAATTTGCTTAAAGGCATCTCCCAAATACCTGTGGACAATTCCTGCTCTTCCCTTAAGGTCAATCAGCTCTGAATTGGATGAGCTGGAATGATTCATCCCATCCCTTTGGGAAAGTCTTGGGAAGGATGAGCTGCTGGGTGATCTTCAAAGCGGTGATTGTAGCAATATCAGCAACCCTGACATTCTGATTCCCTGACAGAAAAGTGAACTGGTAACAGGAGAAAGTCAGTGTCCTGTTAGAAACACCCTGGCCCCGGGCAATCCAGGATCCGGTGCTTAAAACACCCCTGGTTTTGTAGAAGCTGTTTCACAACTCAGAAGAAAAGGAAGAGAAGGAGAAGAGGGAAAAATAGTGGGTGTGTTTGTGGAGTGATAGTGGCAGCGTTTCAGGGTGCACCTTGCAACTGGGAGAATTGGAACAGGCATATTTTTACAGAGTTGAGTTATTCCGGCTTGAAGGGTGTTCAAAGTCGTGATAAAGGGAGTTCTGCTTGTAAATCCCATTATGAGTAAATGGTTTCTAACGGGATTGGTGCAGCTCCCTCTTCCTGCCCTCACACATGTACACAGGCACAGCTTTGAAAATGCCTTTCATGGCTTCAGCTGCTTTCATTAATGCCCAAATCTGTTCATATTCCCTCATATATATATTTTTTCTCTCAGAACTTTGTAAAGTAATTAATCCTTTCTCCCCTCAGTTCTTTTCTTTTGAATGGTTAAATGGAACAGGCTTTTTTTTTGGTTTGGTTTTTTTTTTTTTTCCCACAGCAGCTAATGAAGTCGTTACTGGGAATAGGAGAGGTGTTTTCATTACAGCTGGCACTTCCAAGCCTTCCGCTGGGGTGGCAGGTATCCTTGGGGAAAAATCAAGCAGAATAGATCAGTCTGGCTGTATATTGAGAGGGTGGATGAGATGTGTTGTGTATGAGAGTATTATGGTAACTATACATTAATGTGTAATCTCAGTGCCGTGTTCATTCTTACAGCAGGAGTAAGGGGGGGCTAGCCACGAGCTGGTGCTGCTGTTATGACCTTATTTATATTCCTTTATTGCCTTGCAGCCCTTCATATTGACTAAAACCTCATTGTTCCGCCAGTTCCGTGGTGTGGAGGCTCAGGGGGGCAAAACTGAGGGTCAGGTGGGCAAAACTGAGCTCTGCATAAGAAAGGCAAATGGCAAAAAGCCGTGGGGATAGTGATAAGGTAAAGATTAAGGAGGCAGGACTGAATTAGCAAGGCTTGAAGTTGCAATCAGTCGAGGATATTTTTGGTGTTCCTAGCAGAGGAGCATAAAAATAATAATAAATAATAAATAATCCTGTGCTGCCTGTGGATTATTTAGAATAACAGACGCAGCTATCACATAAACTGCTCAGGTGACCGGGGCTGAGCGGCTCCTTCCCACAGCCCCGACCTTCCAGTCCAGTTTCCTTTCTCAGGTGGGATTTATCCCCCTTGCACACCCAGGAGCCCACAGCGTGTCCTCCGGCCTCAGCCCTTGTTCCCTAATGGATTTCTCCCCTCACTTCACAGCCCCTTCATGCTGCTGCCGCCGCTGATGGAGTGGATGCGCGTGGCCATCACCTACGCCGAGCACCGCCGCAGCCTGACCGTGGACAGCGACGACATCAGGCAGACGGCCAGGCTGCTCCTCCCGGGGCTGGACTGCGAGCCACGCCAGCTCAAGTACGTGGGCTAAGCTTTGGGAAGCTCCTCCGCTCCTTGGAGCTTCTTGAAACTTTTGTGGAGTGGTTTTGGTTCGCCAAGTTGAGGTTTCCCGGCCAACGCGCCAATTAGTGCGGTGGGTTCAGTGCTGGCCAGTCACCAGCACAAAAATGGACAATATTAAACAATAAAAGCTCTTGCTGCTCCAAAAGAGATGACAAACTCAGAAAGTCCCCTCTGTGGGCTGCAGCTCAGCTCACTCAGTCTCTGATCAGTCCCTCCAGTGCTGGAAATGCTGTGGCCCAGGCCCCAGTGTGCCACAGGTGCAAGCTCCTGGTGCTCAGGCACAGAATGTTCCTAGCTGGAAGGGACCCACAAGGATCATCAAGTCCAGCTCCTAAGAATTAGCACCATGCTCTAACCAACGGAGCTAATCTCAGGGTCATGCTTTCACTGCATTTTGCAGAAGCCAGATCTCGCTGTGCCGCACAGGCGATGCACGTTTAACCTTCTGCTACTTCCTGAGATCAAGGAACTTTGGCCAAACTCTGCAGCTGGGGCTGAAAGATTTTTTGTCTTTCTGAAAGTTAAATATGAAATGCAAGTATTTGGGTTCAGGGTTTTTCTGTGCCTCAGACTTAATTACAAGATTATTCCTTGCTTTATAAGATAGCTGGAATGAAAGATCTAAACTAGCAAAAAAAATAAAAAGTTAATTCCAAATTGCATTATTTGATCCTTTAAAACAGTCATTTCGTATCCAGCATGTTCAGGGGAAAAAAAAGGTCTTGAAACTGGTTTGTTTGTTTAATTGTTTATTTATTTATTTGTTCCTGACTTGCTGTGGGATAGGAACAATGTGCAAAGGCAAATTCCATCCCTTCAAAAACCTTTGTTTTCCGGAAGTTCACTGGATTTCAAGTGGAGTCATTTCACTTTTTTTTTATATTATTCTTCTTTTTGTCTTTCTTCTTACTATTATATAAAGTAATTACATTTTATTCTGGGTGACACTGTAGATTGTGATACCAGTTAGAACAAGATTATGGTATGATTTTATGAGAGATTCATCCTGAATCTTCTGTGTGAGGTGATGAGTGGCCTGTTCCTCTGGCAGGCTGTCCAGACTCTCCAGAGGAGGATGGCTGTGCTGAAAGCATCTCATTTATCAGAGGAACTTGGCAGGCTGATATCTCACTCACTGGGAGTTTGCTCGAGAGCCTGTGCTGGAAACCAGGCGGGTACTGTGGAAGGCATTCACCCCAAAATAACATCAAAGGGCTGAGCTTCTATTGCCAGCCTCCAGTTGGGAAGTGATCCTTCAGTGAAGGAGACACACTTCCAGGTCTGGAATTCAGAAGAGTCTGAGCAGACAGCCAGAGGATTTACAGTAATCCCTGGGCTCCTTCCAGATGACATAAAAGTTGTCCTGATAATCATCTAAAGGATAAGGATTTAGTAGATCCTCATAGAAACGTTCAAGCACTTCCTTCAGTTGAGTTGCTGGAAAAGTATTGAGGGTGTTCCCCTGCCTAAATTTGATTTTTATTTCATACTTTTAAAAATTTTTGATATTTTTTGTCCCTTAAAGACAAAGGATCCATTTATTTTTTTTATGATATGGGCACCATCCAGGAATTCTTTTGTCTTTCACAGGCCCGAATGCTGCTTCAGCTCCTTCAGGAGACTGGATGCTAAAGCTGCTACTGAGAAATTCCAGCAGGATCTGGGCTTCCGCATGCTGAACTGCGGGAGGACGGATCTGATCAACCAAGCCATCGATGCCCTGGGCCCCGACGGGGTGAACACCATGGATGATCAGGTGTGCCACAGGACAAACCCTCACCACCCCAAAACCCCCTGCATCGGCAGCTCCCTCCTTCCTTCCCACGTGGCAAATCAATGCCAGGTCGTGTTTGTTGCCTCTCCGAGGGTTTTTGTAATTCTAGCTCGTGGTTTAGGCTGAAAGTGCATCCCTTAAAACACAGAAAAATACTTCCCCACCCCATTCTTATGCCACCCCTCAAAAAAAAAAAAAAAATCCCATTGAAGCCCGGAGTGGATTGTTTATCAGCTGGAATGTCTTGTTCTTTGGATGGGCTGTCTCAGGCACTGATGGCAGGCAGGTTAACACAGGGGCAGTGAATGGAAAGTCTGATACGTGCTGAGAGGATGTCAAAGCAAAGTGGTTTCTTTTCCAGTGACACTCCCCTCTGGCTTAGCAGCCCAAATCATGGCTGGGTTAGTGAGGAGTGACCAAAAGGTGTCTTTGTCTCATGGCTTTCAGGCTCAGAGCAGTTTGGAATACAAGAAACGTCACTGAGGACCCCACCCCAGTGGCCTGGTGTCAGTCAGTGTTAGATTTGCTCATTGTCCATCATGCTGATGTGTCTGTTTATCCATTTTTAACTGTTCCCTGCTCAGCTACACTGAGCCATAGGGATTTGGTAGTCCTGGGAGTCTCTGGCTGCTTCTGCTCATGCTGTCAGTCCCATCAAGTAACAGCAGAGTCTGTCCTCTGGGATATCATTCAATGCATGGAATTAGCTTTTAATTTAAAAAAGGGGGGAAAAAAGCCACCTCTCCTAAATAAACACTCGTTACAGCTGTCACAGCGAGAAGAATGAGCTGTCACATCTCTGGAACAAGAGGATATTGAGCAGTGGGAAGGGTTTATGTTCAGGTAGAGAGGTTTTCTCACTGCCAGCATTTTACTGCAGTAACATTTCAGACCCAGCTCTGAACCTGGCACATCTTCTATAGCACTTCCCGGCATTCCTGCACTTTTAAGGGAAGTGTGAATGTATACACAAGTAGCAGAAACTGCTCCTGGACATAGCTGGGTGTGTAGTTGCCTTATTTATAAATCCAGTACCAGGAGCTTTGTGGTCACTGGGGTGGGTATCTTATCATAGATATTCACTTTAGTAAAGTGACTGAGGTGGCAGATTTATATTATGAAGGCTTCCCACTTCCTCTTTATATTTTTTTAAATAAGTTTTTGCAGTTCCTGTAGCCCAGAGGCCTCGAAGATTCTCTCAAAGATTATTTTGTGATTTGCGTTGTGAGCCACTGTGCCCTAACACCTCAGACACTGGTGCCAGGACTGTCACTTCTTGCTGCAGGATGTCTCCTACCTCTCATCCAGCCAGCAAACTGGGAGGTGTCAGCACAGAAATCCCTGTGGGCCTTCTTCCCAGGCTTCCCTTGGGAAGCCTGAGGAGTTTCTGCTGTCACTCACTGATGTCTCATCCTGTGGGTGGGATCGTCTTGCCAGCCCTGATGTGAGAGGGGCAGCTCTGTCATCTTTGGCCCTCAGAGACTCTTTTGGCACCAACAAAAAGGGCAGGACAGGCCCCTTCTGGAGACATTGTTGCTTGGAAATTCTCCACTTGACTCTGGAGCAACTCAGCTTTGTGTCCAAGCAAGTGCCTGCATGGCACTGCCCACCCCAGGCAAAGCTAAATCCAGGTTCTGGGAGTGAGCTCTGCTATAGCTGGAACAGGAACCCAAAGCTGGACTTTGCCACCAGCTTGTTTTGCTCCTTTTGGAAGAGAGTAAGACAAAGCCAGATGCCCAAACTTGGGAAAACTGACTTAGGCATGACAGAGCTGCTGGATAATTTACTACAAAGGCTTTAGATCCAGGCTGGGATTTTGACCACTCCCAGGGTGTGAGCATGTCCAGGATGTTCAGACCCACTTGCCCATCTGTGTACATGGAAATCTGTGGAAAAGAACTCAGAACATCCCCTCAGAAATGTGACTTCGGAGCAGGACGCTGTGTTCAGTTCTGATGGGGACCAACCAGCCCTCTGGTTTCAGGGGATTGGAGATGTTTAGGAGAACAATCTCTTCTTCCCTTTGCAAGGAGCAAGCAGGAAGTGCAAAACCAACATTAAAAATTAAAAAAAAAGGACGGTGTAAGTCTATACAAGTTTTAGAACCCTGCCTGGGGTTTGTGCCTGCACACCTGTGTTTTGAAGTCTCAGTTTATTTGTCTCTAATGAGTGTGGAGCCTCCCAAGCCCCACAAAAGCCAGAATATCTCACCGAGAAATATCCTCACCAGTGGAAGTGCCCCAAAGCAGGGAGCTGGGAGTTGTGGCTGCTTTGAAAAGCAGAGTCAAGAGCAGAACTCCTGTGCAAGAGATGTAATTCCATTTTACAGTACAGTTCCCATTAAGGACGAAGCTCTGTTATTGAACATTGCGCTGCGGAGATGCTGCCTGTAAAAAATTCAAATGCCTGCAGTAATTGAGGGGAGGGGGCAGGAAAGTGTAGGATGTGAGCAGGAATGGATTGTACCAGGCCATTTCCTTTGTGTCCTTGGCTACTTCAGGAATGAACTCCATAAGTAAGGCTCATTTTTCTCATAATTCATCTCTGAGCCGTCATGGTTTGCTGGTTAAGTAGAGGGAGGGAGATTTATGGGATTGAAATGCTGAAATATTGAGGCAAATAGGATTTTAGCAATGGGGAGAAGTTGCCAGATAAATTCATCGTCTGTATTTTTGTGTTGCTTTCTGCCTTCAGTTCATTTGGCTACAAATGAGCCAAGAAATGGCATTTCTTTGTTGGCAGCCTTGGGAAAGCTGGAGAGTTGTGGACAATACAGGGCTAGGATTTTCAGTGATCCTTTTTGTGTTCTTTCAGCCTTGTCCAGTGATGTTTTGTCCAGGTCATTTTCC
Organism: Motacilla alba alba; assembly: GCF_015832195.1. Lineage (NCBI taxonomy): Eukaryota > Metazoa > Chordata > Aves > Passeriformes > Motacillidae > Motacilla > Motacilla alba. The sequence continues at coordinate 7,986,091 of NC_052020.1, read as the reverse complement.
AGTGTCAGTTGTGCCCCCTCTGCATAGAAATCAAAAATGCTTTATAAATACATGTATGCTGTCCCTACACACACTTTGTACATTAAGATTCAAACTCGCTGTGTCCATGACAGTGTCACTGTTGATAGGGATGGAAAGATAACTTTGGTTTGTTTTTATTTTTTGTTTCCTTTCTGAAGGGTATGACCCCCCTCATGTACGCCTGTGCTGCTGGAGATGAAGCCATGGTCCAAATGCTTATAGATGCTGGAGCAAATTTAGATATACCAGTGAGTAACCCTCTGCCCGTAATTATCCAGCTGTAAACTAACAGGAGTTCTGAAATCTCTCCTAGCAACTGAAGGCTTCAGTCCTGGAAGCTTCAAACAAGCATTTCTCCCAGAAACCATCACTTCAGGGATTTGGGAGGGGGGAGAACACCTTCCAAACCTCTTGGAGCACTCAGTGGCTCCAGTTAGGATTGGCACTGGCAAGTCTAGTGGGCAGGGGAGAGGGAGGGAAGGAGCTGCCACAGGGAGAAACCAGTGAGCCCTTAAAAAAGTCCCAGGGGATGGGGCAGAGCGAGTGCTGGTCACAGCGTTCTCTAAGTGACCCAAGTCCCCGTTCCCTGGGCCTGTCACTCACAGAGGAAGAAGCTGGTTCTGTGGAAGGCAGGGGAGGAAGGCAGGCAGGCTGCAGTGGGTAATGAGTGCTGCTTCCCTGCTCCAGGTGCCCAGTGCCTCTCCACGACACCCCTCGGTGCATCCCGACAGCCGGCACTGGACTGCGCTCACCTTCGCCGTGTTGCACGGGCACATCTCGGTGGTCCAGGTAAGATTCCAGCCAGGAATCCTTCCAGGAGGCACAGGGGACTGAAATGCAGCCCTGTGAGCCCTTGCTCCCAGCCTTCCTTAGCCTCCTAAACACCATTGAAAAAACTGCCTGCTGTTTAAAACAAGGAGAATGAAAATTGGTGGCATAATTCCTCGCAAGGCCTTGATAACAAAACGCAGCGTGTTTCTGTATTTTAATTTGGTTTCAGTGTTGCTCCAAAGCTCACTGCTCCCAAAACAGTGCTGCACCATCATTTCTTTGGTTTTAAGTAAACTAGTGCTTCATGTGGAGTGGTTGCAGGTTGGCTGTTTGATCAGGAGCTTTATAACAGTAGATATTAATTGGTTTATAAATTTACATGCAAAAATCCAGTGTGTGCTGATGTCTGCTCTAATGGCAGCAAATCATCTGTGACTTCCTTCATAATCCTTGAGAATTGCATGAACAAGACTTAAGCTGTTGTGGGATTTGAGCCTGTGGCATCCTCCCTGCTCCCTTTTCTGTGGAATTATCACAGGGGGCAGCAGGATGGGGTGGAGCCCCAGAAATGCTAACCCAAACTTCCAGGGGAATGAAAAACTGATCACAGCAGACAATCAATTGCTATTGAATTTAATTTACCTTCTGCTCAAAGGGAAGGCATAAAATTAAAAAAAAGTAAATGGAGGCTGCACACACTCATCTTTTGTTTGTGTACATTTGTACATAATTATAAAGATTAGATTCCACCTGGCAAACTGCCCGGGCAGCCTTTGGTATTCCAGAGGTTGGACAGCCTTAATTTATGTGTGAGATACGAGTTTGATTCTCCCAGGAGATGAAGCCAAGTGAATCAAAGCTCCTGTTGTGTACTGCAGTGCCCACAGTTGTGGCAGCATGGAATATCCTGATGGATACACACACACAGGGCTGATCCTTCCTGCCTGCCCCTGCCAGCACTGCTCTGGGTGCTCCAGAGCCTTCTGCCAGCCCCACCTGGCCATAAAACATCCCCATCACCCTGGCACCTTCTCCCTGTCACCTGGGAGGGGGCTCTTTCCCTCATGGCAGCTCAGTGAAAGCAGCTTCTGTGTGACAGTCCCTGCAGCTTCCAGGCCTCCCTACACAGGCTCCACGAGGTATGACCAGGCTGGGAATTCCCTGGGGGAGCTCTGCTTCCTGTGCACAGCATGGAGCTAGGATGGACTTCCTGCTCTGACTGCAGAGCCTTTTGGAGTTGGAGATTCCAACTGCACAGCCACGACCATAAAGGAGATTAAAAAAGGAGGAGGTGCTCTCCAGGCAGGCCCCCCTCACTCTGACCCCACTGGTTCTCCTTTCTAACACCCAGCCCTGGCTGCTTGGTCCTTCTGAATTGCTCTTTTCCCAACTCCCTGTCTTTCCTGTGCCCTTACAGCTGCTCCTGGACGCTGGTGCCCATGTGGAGGGCTCTGCCGTGAACACTGGGGAGGACAACTATGCTGAGACCCCCCTCCAGCTGGCCTCAGCTGCAGGTGAGCTCCCTGTGGCCTCAGCACTCTCCATCTCTTCCTGCCACCAGCCTGATGGGCCCCAAATGTCTGTTTTCCAGCTTGTCCCACTCTTGACTCCTCCCCAGAGCCCCCCCAGCAGAGCTGATGGCACCAATTCCTTCACAAAGCACTGTCAAGGAACATAAACCAGCCTCTGTCTAGTCTGGGCATGTCTGTGGGCCTAAGCAACACCCAGATGTGAAAAATTAACAAGTTTCCATTCAGCCTGGGGAAAAATAACTGTTGTATAAAGAAATTGGGGTTGTTAGTTTATTAAATGCAGGTAAAAATTCTGCATTTCTTCTAGTGGGCTGTCAGGAGCTGAGCATTCTGAGAACAAGTCTGTGCTGGCCTTGTTTGTCAACACTTCTCACCTCAAAGTGGTTTTAGTTTCTTTTGTTTCTTTCTCTGTTATCTTTGTGCTTTTATGAAGATGAGTGGCTGGCTTGCTCTTCTCCAAGCTTTATGGAAGGAATGAAATAGGCCTCCTCCCCTCCCAGTGACACCCAGTGCTGGATCTCCTGCCACCACGCCCTACTCCCTCTAATGGAAACAGAGCCAGGGATTCCTGCCTGTGGCCAGTGCTGTGTTCTGTGCTTCCACAGAGGGACCATCCTGATGTTCCTGTCCTTTTTCCCCAGGGAATTACGAGCTGGTCAGCCTGCTGCTCAGCAGGGGCGCCGATCCGCTCCTGAGCATGCTGGAAGTCAACGGGATGTCATCGTCACTCCACGAGGACATGAACTGCTTCAGCCACTCAGCAGCACACGGCCACAGGTAGTGCTCTGCTCCTGCTCAGGACAGGGCTTTTTTTGCACTCTGGGTGTTCCGTGTGACTTTGTGACCCAAACCCCTGCGTGTGCAGCTCAGCAGATGGGGTTAAGACTCTCCTGACAACAAAGAACAAAGATCTTTCTTTGCTGTTTCTGCTCCTTACGCTTGCTGGTCTGGCTCTGCAGCACTGAGAGTGAGCTGGTTTTAAGCCCCACATCAGCAGACCAAGTCCCACCTAAGGACAGGTTGTGAGATCAGGGTTGTGAGATCCTGGTTCATGTTCTGAGATGGAATCTAATCAGGTTGAGGTGGCAAGCATAACTTACAGCAGAGCCTGGGTGTCTGCATCTCTGCATCAAGCAAGAGGTGAATCATTAAACCAGCCAGCCTGGGCCCTCCAACCTTGTTTTCAAGGTGGTTGTTCAGGAATAAGACATGCAAGCTCCTCCAGAAATCTCTGTGTTCCCAGAAAAAACCTTAGTGAGATCCAAGGCTTGTTCTGTCGTAGGATGGGATGGGGTGATCCTAAAGCTGGGTCCTTAAATAAGCTGGATTTAGCCCCAGGGAGTGGTGTGGGTACACGGAGAGCACAGCTGGTGGCAGTGCAGCAGCACAGGGAGTGCTGGGTGGCCCTGCCGGGCTGGGGAATGTCAGGAGCAGCTGTCCCCAGCTGGGTGAGGGACACCCATGATGCAAACTCCCCAAACAAGACACAAACAAGAAAGTCTGTTTCTTGCAACTGCCGTGTGAAATTCCAAACAAACCCACCATGTGAGGAGTACAGGCCATGGTTTTGCCCTTGCTGAGGGGCACCAGTTTGTAGGATGTGGGGTAGGGATGGACAAGTGGTTTCCATGCTGCTCCACAGTGCCAGCTGTCTTTGGGAAGGAAATTATTATTTACTGAGCCGGATCCCTAATCCCAAATCCCCACAGTCCTGTCTGAGTCGTTAAAATTTCCTTTGTTAGTGAGTGAAACCTCTCGTCCCTGCTCAGGAACGTCCTGCGCAAGCTCCTGAGCCAGCCCCAGCAGGCCAAGGGGGATGTGCTGTCCCTGGAGGAGATTCTGGCCGAGGGGGTGGAGAGTGACACCTCCAGCCAGGGCAGCTCCAGCGAGGGGCAGGTGCGGCTGTGCAAGACGCGGATGAAGGCTCTGCAGGAGGCCATGTACTACAGCGCCGAGCACGGCTACGTGGACATCACCATGGAGCTCAGGGCACTGGGTGAGCCCTTCCTTCTCAGCATCTGGCATAAAAAAACCTTCCTTTTCTGCCCCTCTCGCTTAGAAGAGCAACAACTGCAAAGCTGTCTAATCTAAATTTTAAAAGTGTTTAAGGCTCCTCACAAGTGGGTTTTTTTCCCCAAAATTCCTGCTGCCCTGGTTTGTCCCTCACCCTTGGTCGGATCCTCTGTTCACACGGATCAAAAGGAAGGGGCATCTCTCCCTGTCAGATACTTACACCTAAAATTCACTGTTTATTGATGGTTTAAGGTGAAGGAACAAAAATGATATCAAGGTAGGAGGGAGAAAAGCTTTGAGGCTTGTGTGTAACTGGGAGAAAAGACCTCACACCACAGTTGCGTGGCATTATGTATCCTCACAACTTCAGTTCAAATTTGTCTTGTGGTTCTGACTAACCATGAAGCTCAGAGCAAAACAGGGAGTCTCTGATCCTTAAAAATCAGCAGAAATGTCCAATTTATGATCCTGCTGCCAATCCTTTGTCACTTAATCTGTCAGTGACCCAGTTCAGTCACCTTTAATATCAGGATAAAAATCTATCTGCTCTTAGGATGTAGGTAGAGCTACTTCAGTGCTGCCAAGTGTTAGTAATAGGAGCAGGATAATCTCCTCACAGGTGCTTCAGGAAATCATCTTTCACTGTCCCTTTTTCCTGTGGCTGCAGGAGTGCCCTGGAAGCTCCACGTGTGGATCGAGTCCCTGCGGACAACCTTCTCCCAGTCCCGCTACTCCGTGGTGCAGACCCTGCTGCGGGAGTTTGTCACCATCAAAGAGGAGGATTACAACGAGGAGCTGGTCAGTGAGGGGCTGCAGCTCATGTTTGACATCCTCAAAACCAGCAAAGTGAGTCAGAGTTTTATAACTGTGCCACAGCTGAGCGTTCTGGGGTTTTGCTGTTGTTGTGCACAACAGGCACAGGGGAATGGCTGGGCAAAGTCCCTCGGAGTTATGGCACGGGAAGCATTTATCTCAATTCATAAAGAGCCTCCAGACAAACACACACTTCGGGGAAGCTCTGCAGCTCTATATACCTCCATAACTCCACAGATATTGTAATTCTGCCTTAATTTAAAGCTTGTCCCTCTGTGGGGAGGTAACTCCTGTAGGGCGCAGCTGCTGTGAGCCCCAGGTGAGCCCTTACGGCACATTTGGAACCTGCTCAATGGCAAGTTGCTGATCCCTGTTCCATCCTCTTCGCAGAATGATTCCATCAACCAGCAGCTGGCATCCATCTTCACCCACTGCTATGGCAGCAGCCCCATTCCCAGCATACCCGAGATCCGAAAGACTCTGCCAGCTCGGCTGGGTAAGGTGCTCACCTCAGCAGTGAGCTTCTTTTGGTTGCTGCTGGATTGGGGTTTTTTGTTTGTTTGTTTGTATTTATTTATTTATTTTCTGAAAAGCATGCACAGTTAAAAAAAAAATCACCGTTTTTTTTTGTCTCATTACCCAACAGATCCTCACTTTCTGAACAATAAAGAAATGTCTGATGTAACTTTCTTAGTGGAAGGGAAGCTCTTTTATGCACACAAAGTCCTACTGGTCACTGCATCTAACAGGTGAGTCACTAAGCAGAGACATAATGAATCCAGCCATGATTATCCCTGAAATCATGTGTGGTAGATGGAGTGTACATATCCAGCCATTCCCTGCCTTCCCATTCCTTCTCCCAGAGTTTGCAGGGAGAGCTGCACTTGCTCCAGCTTTCCTGGAATCTCACACTGCCCTGGTGCACTTGCAGTTTGCAGTTTCTTTCTGTTCTTGGCATAGAAAGAGGGTTTTCCACCTGTCCCAGAGTGGGATTAGATCAGATCCTGGCCATTTACAGTTTTAAATTGTCCCTGAACTAATCATCATTAAATTAAAGGAAATGTTTCGATCTTCAGCTTGCAAAGAACAAGGAGGGATCTTTGTTTTCCCCTTGTTTGTGATGAGTGTGTGGCACACTAATACAGTTAAACCAAATCTTCTCAATGAAATCTGTTGAAAACCATTCCCAGGTTCAAGACACTAATGACCAACAAAACAGAGCACGATGGCCACGGCAGCAAGACTGTAGAAATCAGCGATATGAAATACAACATTTTCAAGGTATGGAACTTAATTCCACTCTTTCTTTATTCTTTTTCATCTTATTTTTCTCAACTGCTTGGAAGGTAAGACAAACCCAAGTAGTAATATCATAAGCAGATAATAAGTAATGCCATAATTAGATAATACTGCAAGTAGAAGTGGAGTACCTTTCAACAGATCTGAATTTTAGGAGTTTTCTGAAATACCCTTTTTCCAAAGTTGCAGCCTTAAAACAGACTCTTCCACTCCATATTCTTATTGTCTTCCTCGGCAGCTGACTCCTCCATAAAGCAGGAGAAACTAGTCTTCTACTGAAAAGTAGTTTTATACTTTTAATACCCCATTTTCATACTTTTTAAAACACCATTTTCGTGCTTTGCTAAGCAAAAAGTAACTTATTTACAGCAGCTGCATTGCCAGGCTTCATATTAATTCAGATCAGACGATAAGAAATCAATGGTGTCCATGTCAAGAAAGGCTCAGAACTGAGAATTGTGCTTTGCTTTTATGACATTTCCATATTTAGTGGAGGAACAGGGAGATGAGAAGTGCAGAATAGGTCATGTAGCTGCTTCACTAAAGGGTTGAGGGTTTTTTTCTCTTTTTATAAGCAAACAAACCTGGTCTGTTGGTCAGCAGTGCTCTCATCTCACTTGAGGGAAGTAAGTTGACCATGAGAACACCTTTGCTCTGCTTGTAAGGGGCTGTACAAGTTTTGTGTTGGATACATGACATCTAAATTTTGCACTTTCAAGCCACAGCAGAGAAGAAAACATAACTATTGAAACCAGCTTCCTTAACAGCATTTGTACATCAAAAGGTTTCTAAAGATAAACTTGGGCTTCAGTGGAGGGAGAGAGACAAATCAGAAAGAATTGAAACAGTGAACTATTTCACAATTTTATGGTAAATACAGTCAGAGGGGTTAAGGAGAGGTGGGCTCAGGTAGGATGGAGGATGCTGAGCCACCAGAGATGTGGGTAGGGCTCTGCTGGCAATAGCCTTGCTCTCGTGTAACTCTGTTGAATAAGGCAATCTCACAAGGAGCAGCTTAGTTTTGTTCCCAGCCCTGTTAGGAATGGCAATCGGAGCTTGCAAGCTCCACCCAGCACCCAGGACACTTCTGTGATCCAACACCAGCTCCATTCCCTCCCCTGACACTGTCTGAGCTGGGGGTGGCACATGCAGATCAAAGAGCAGGAGCTGCCTCTTGCTCTCCCTGCAGACAATTAATGCCTTTTCCTCCAGGCCTGGAGAGGGGCTGGAAGCTGATTAGAAGCCCAGCAGGGGAGGCAAGTGGCTGGGAGGTCCCCGGGATGCTCACGCTGGGCTCGCTGGCAGCTCCGCGCGTGACCGGCCTGCCAGGCTTCAGCAGCCCGGATCCCAGACAAGGACAGTGGCGTTGCTCAGAGACACGCTGCCACCCCCAGCCCCAAATCCCCAGCAGGGCCCTTTTCAGGGCCTAAGAGAAAAAGGACTGTTAGAAAGCAGCAGATTTGCTACGCTAGGGAGGGAGGAAAAAGCCACCAGTGGAGGTGAGAGCCGGCACAGGACACGATTCCCGTCTGCTCAGGAAGGGGAGCACAGCCATCAACAGCTCCTTGTGACTGCCGTGATAACTTCATGCCTGGCCTTCTTCCCATTCCAGATGCTGATGCAGTATTTATACTATGGAGGGACAGAATCCATGGAAATTCCCACCACTGATATCTTAGAGGTGAGAGAGCTTTTTCTTCCAAGTCTTGCCAAGTGCGCTGGGGCATAAAACAGAGTTGAAAGGCAAAATCCAGGAGCTAACAGCAGGCTCCCATTCAGTCCAGAAGCATATTTAACGCTTGGAAATGAGCTTTAAAGTTTCAAAACATCACTGCTTGGTGTTTCTGTGTCGTGCTGACAGAAAGGAGAGCAAATATGCTTGTGGGAGGAGCTTTTGCTAAGAGGGGAAATGTGTCAGTCTGTCACTTCAGCATGGAGCGGCCTTTTTGCTGTTTGATGAGGACTCGGCCATTAAAACAGCGAGTCAGAGACTCTTCAGAGAGGAAATCATCCGTCCTGTTTGCCTTCTCCAGGCCTTTCAAGCCTCATGATCTCAAATAGCCTCTCTCTTGTCCCCGTAGCTGCTGTCGGCTGCCAGCCTGTTCCAGCTGGACGGCCTCCAGAGACACTGTGAAATCCTCTGTGCCCAGACCATCAGCATGGACAACTCTGTCAACATCTATAAATATGCAAAGGTAGATCCAACCCCCCTGGTTTGAAAACCCCAGTGAGCAGCCTATGTGCTGCTGGTGGTAGCTAAAAACCCCAGGTGGGCACCCTCCCTGCAGGTAACTCCTCCCAGCCATGACACGAGGGAGATAATTCCCAGCTCCAGGCTGGAAAGTCCTGCACAGCCCCGGTGTGTTTTCTTGTCTGGAGCAATCATGGATGAAATGGATGGGGCATCCCTGCAGAGTAGGGGAAAGCTGTCTTAGCAGGCTGATACAGCAACATCAGCAAATCCTGTGGGATTCAAATCCTGGGAGCAGCAGGGGCAATTGATCACACCACAGCAACTACAGAGTAAACCCTTTCCTGGCACCTCTGCTGCTAGAGAATATTATTTTCAGCTCCAAAAGGAGCATATTCTCTGTAGCAAATAACGTAAATCAGAGAAATACTCTGCCCTTGCTGGAATTTTGCAGGATCAGATCCCTTAAAGACAAGGAGAAAACTGCACAAAGGGCTGGGAATGATTTTTTTCCCACTGTGTGTGTAGTGTCCCACTGATGCTTTTCAGTTTCTCTCACATTGGGCTGGTTTCTTTCAGACCTAAAATTTAACAGTGTGCAGTGGTAAAAAGGGGAAACAGCATTCCCTACTGGCCATTGTGTACTTTGCCTTAAATTATCATTTGCACGGAATTCCCAGGAAGAGGCTGTGCGTGCACAGAGCTCCTTAATATTGAACTTGAGTTTCATTGTTCTCGTTACTGATCCTGAAGCAAAAGGAGCCAGATCCCAGGCAGAAATCACCCCGTGATGGTTCAGGAGTGCAGCATCCCTGTTCTCCTGTGTTCAGCCCCTCCTTGTAGGGAAGAGGCTCCCGTCCTGTGACCCGTGTCCTGATTGCCCCGAGCCCTGCTCACCATCTGCCGGCGCAGCAGCGTTGTTGTGTGTTGTGGCTCAGCCAAACAGGTACCTTGGCCACCTCATCAGCCAGCTGCTCTGCTGCAGGAAGGGAAGGGGCTGGAGTGCAGGCCAGCAGCCCTGCCAACAGCAGGCCGGCAGGGGAAGGAATTAAAAAAGCCTGGATGCCCCCCTGCAAAAAGCACCAGGAGAAATGATCAGACGAAGTCTTGCCTTCAGTGCTTTTCCGCTGTTACTCCTGTCTTTTAATGTTTTCTAAGAGAAAAAAAGGAGGAAAGCATTAGGAATGAGTGGCTCAGGGATGTCATTTAGGTCTGTGACGTACAGGAGGGGTTAATAGTCCTGCTGTCTTCCTCAGATTCACAATGCACCAGAACTGGCCTCTTTCTGCGAGGGCTTCTTCCTCAAGCACATGAGCTCCCTGCTGGAGCAGGACTCGTTCAAGCAGCTCATCTACAGCAGGAACAGCAAAGTGCAGGGCCTGGACCCTCTGAGGGACCTGCAGGCAGCCCTGGCCGGCCGCCTGCACTCGGTGTATGTCACCTCCAGGGTGTGAGGCAGCCCCGGTTTGGCTGGCAAACCGCGCCGGAGGCGTCGCTGGGGCTGCCCTGCCTTCTGCATCTTCCTGAGAGTGCCCTGGAGCCTGGAACGGGCACCCCCCGTGCCGAGGGAGGGGAGCTGGCTTCTCTGTGCTGCTGCCGCCGCCGCAGGAACGACACTGTCACACCAACCACGCTGCCACGGCCCAAACACCAGCTGGGGTGCAGGGGAGAGCCCGAACCGCAGCCACTGGCGCTGCCCTTTCCACGAGCACGGCGCCGGGCTGTGGAGAAAGAGGCAATTGAGCTAAGCCCAGCACTAATACGTGGGCTTAGGTTCATCCACACAGATGTTTTCCTTGTAAAAAGGCTGCCTAGAAGGAGTTTGCTGATCCTAAAGCCCATCCCACGAGCCATCTGTCTGCACACAAATACTTCCCCTCAGTAGTCCCAGCGTCTGTGCGTCGCAACAGACTGACAGAAACTTCCCCCCCAAACTGTTTGCACCTTGAGAGAGAGGTTTTGTATGTTCAAAGCTGAGTAGAAACTAATACTAACACTGAAATTACTCACTCTTTAAGCCTAATATGAGGAGCTGAGCTGGGGCAGGGAGGGGAGGGGAGAGTTGGGGGTTTGAGTGTTTTGAAATACAGTTTCACTGTGCCAGTTGTTAATCCAGATCTGTTTTGAGGAGAAAGAAAAAGACTGTCTACCCTTTTGCTGTAAAGGTCTGACAGTGTCAGTCAGTCACTTTTTTCACCTTAAAAGCCTGTTTCTGAACATTACCTGTGAGACCTGACGTCACGAAAGACATTTCGTAGAGTGCTCAGGTGTAGCAGGAGCTGGCAATAGGCTGAAAAACTGCCCAGTTGCAGTAAGAGCAATAAAAGCCTCCCCTGGCCTCCAAAGAACATCCAGCTCAGTGGTTTGCTCTCTCTCTGGAGCTGCTTGGGATTAAGGAAAGACCTCCAGCTACTTCCACTGAGCTGTGCTAAGCACCCACCAAAAATCATTTGCCAGAACACTTCCATTTGTTGTAGACGGGGGAACAAGAGGAAACCAAGTTTTCAGTGGAGAACTATTTATTCCTTATTAGAAATTCAACAATTTATTCCCATTGTATCTAAACACAGTGGAAGGAGGAGGCTCAGCTGGGCCCAGGCTCCAAAGCCCAGCACAGACACAGTTTAGATAAAGGGAAGGAGAAGGAACCACCAGCATCTCCCAGCAAATCCATCAAAATCTGACACGGCCTTGTTCCTAAAGGATTTACACAGAGGCAAATTGCATGCATGGATAAGGATTTTTAGTCAGCTGACAGGTTGGTCAGGGCACACTCCCTTTGTGCTTTAGGTACACATCTGCTGAACATCACCAGCTCCAATAACCCTATTTATTACAGAAAGCCATACAGGAGGGTCAGAATTATCACTGAGAAATGCCACAGAAGGCTTTATTTTGGAAAGTATTTTCAAGTAGCTGCTCCAGCTATCTGTACAAATATGTAGGTCCTCTTTTGTTGCTGTAATATTACAATGCTTTGTTTAATTGTACATTAATGTTGTCATTTATGTAAATGTACCAGGATTTTATTAACAACGTAATTTTAAAATACACAGTTGCTGTTATTTATTCTGTTCCTCTAACAGTAGGGAAAAAAAAAGATTTAAAGACACTTGTGTAGAAAAGGCTGTTGCAGTTGAAGCATCTTAAATTGGTTTTAGTGTACATATATCTAATTTTAGGGATACAGAGGTATTGATTCTCCTTCCTAGGCTCAGACATTTTTGTGAAGTTAAAAAGATTAACTTGCATTTTTCCCTAGCTGGAATAAGACTACCTGCTTTCCAGCAGAAAGCAGCAAATGGTAGTGTCCAAGAAACCCCTAATTTCCAGGATTCTTCTCTGCAGCAGGAACAACAGTGAGGGTTAAAGTAAGTCTTAGGCCAGAGGTATTAAAAAAATAAACAGGTGATGCTTCCATGTCACCTCAGATCGCAAAGGCCAGAAGGGCTCTGGTTGATGCTCTGTGGGAGGATTGATGACAGAGCACAGGACTCACCCAAGAGGTAAGAAGTATAAAACCTTAAGAGCAAGAATTTGACCCAGAAGTATCCTTTTTTTCTCCTTATTTGGAAACCTGCCAGCATAAACAGTGACTGGTTCTCAAGAATCATGGAATACAAACACCTCAGATTCCCTTTGGAGCACTTTAATGAGTAGGCTAAACAGAAATTCCTTGTGAAACCAGTTGTACACTGCCTGTGTTTTATAGACTGCTGCCCGGGGAGCCTGAGAAAGTACCAGAGCAGTTTGCCCAGCTTTGGGGAAGCACGGAACTTTACTGGCCACAATGACATCATTCCAGGGAGCAGAGGAAATAAACATCTGCCTGAGCAGGCTCGATGACTTCCAGCCTGAAATAAAGGCCTTTTTACTCTCTAATAAGGCTTTGCACAGCAGGCAGGCCCTGGCTAATGCAGCAGCACCGCTCACAGGCTCTCTGCCCTCGCCAAATGCTGCCCGGGCAGGCAGACACTGCTCCCTGCACCTGCCACACACACAGCCTGTGTCTGCGGGGGGACACCCCGGGGAACGGGGCAGCAGGCTGCTGTCACACTGCTTGTGGCACAGGAGAGGGCTCCAGAGCTGGACCTGCCTCCCCAAAGGGCAGGGGTGCAGCCTGAGGGATCCATTGATCCACAGGATGTTGCATTCGGTGTTATTTGCTCAAGAAAAAGAAGGGCAGAAAAAAAGGTATCTTGTGATAAAATCGCAGCAGAGCAAGGAAAAAGGAGTGACACATCCTAGAGCTGGAGCTGGAGTCATCTCAGTGCTGTCCCTATTCCTCTGTTCCAGGCACAGGATTTCACCTGCTGGTGCTCTCTCCATGCTTAGCTCAGGCAGGAGAAGGGTTCCCGTGTCCCTGTCTCCATCCACAGCCTGGCACCCACACGAAGCCCTGCCCACACACCAGAGCCCTCACCGAGACAGCCCTGCGATTCCCAGGAGCACAGGCAAGCAGAAACCCAGCTCTGGAAGTTAAAATCTCCCAAGGGAATATCACCAGGGCCGAATGGAGGGGACACACCTTCCTCCTGCCCCTTACCCACACAGCTCCCTTCTCCCTGACGCTGCTCTGGGATGCCGGACCTGTCCTGGCAGCAGCCTCAGCTTCCCTGGATCCGCTCCCTGCCAGGACACGGCCGGGCTCAGCTGGCTCCAGCTGGCAGAAGAGCTCAGGGCTTCCAGTGACAAGTAGGTCACATCTCGCCGCCACCTGCAGGGAGCTGCTCAGCCAGACGTGGCTGCCACATTTGCCTCCAATTAGCCACGGGACCCCGTCACTGCGGGCGAATGGTGGGCGTGGGAGAGGAGGAGGGATCCTGCCGCAACGGGATCAGCGGTCTGGAACGGCCAGACACCCATGGAGGGTGTGGGACAGGCCGGGCACTGGTGCAGCTGGGTGCTGGCGTGTGCAGAGACTTGTCCTGGCCTGTCCCCGCGCTGGGACAGGCTCAGGCTGAGCTGGCTTAGGCCGGGATTAAAGGCACGCTCTGCAATTAGAGGCACACCCGGCTCCTTCCGGCATTCCCGGCCCCATCTGCGCAGGGTTTGGAGAGAGGGAATGGTGAGGGTGTTCATCCCTAGTGTCCAAGGCCATCTCTCTGCTTGTCATTCCTTGGAATAACAAAAACATCCTTTCCCTAATGCATCAGGATGTTTCCATCCCTTTTTGAGAAGGGAAATACACCTAGAAACGGTAGGATCCTAAGGATTTCCAGGAAAGCAACGCAAGGACAGAGATGAGGGTGTAAGCTTCCAATTTAAAAATTATTTGATGGACATGGGAATTCTTGTCTGTTTATGGGATTCTTGTATGTTTTATAACTCCCCTTTTTATTCCTGGGATAATTTTAGATTTTTTTTTCCTTCATCAAATCATTTAAATTTGAGAGGAAACAATGCATAATTATTGCAGGGAGAGATGGTGCAATCATCATGGAATGGTTTGGGCTGGAAGCCTCACCTCTGAGCCTGTCCTGGGCTGGCTCCTGTCCTTCGGCCACTCGCTGCAGGTGGACATGGAAGTGATGGAGAAGTGCAGGGAATGCTGGTTGGTTTTCCCTGCCTGTGGCAATCGGGCCATTCAAAAGACTGATTGACCTCTTCCAGCAGGGAAACATTTAAACAAGAGGTGCCAGAAAGAACTGGAGCTTCTGCACAATGAAATCTGCAAGAATCCAACTTCAAATCCCCTGGATTGTCACTGGTCCAACTTCCATGGACTGGTCACCGTGGCCAGGAGTGTCCAATCCTGCTGGAATGCACTGGACCAGGATGTCATTTTCATTTTATGCTGGTAAAGACTCTCTGGGTGACCCCCAGTGACTGGAAGGAGCAGACTGGGCTCCCAGGGCACCAGTTCCAGGCGTTCTATTTTTGGGAATAGCACAGGAGCCTTTCCCTTGCCCAGAGGAGCAGCCAGTGTTTCCCTGTCTGGGACAAGGGAGGTGCAAAACACGCTGGGTCAGTGCGAGAGCTCGCGGGGAGAGGGCCATCCATGGGGATGGGAGACTCCCGCTGCAGTTCCATTTCCCTGCAGGCACGGACAGCTGGTGCCGAACCAGGACAAGGCGATGTCCCCGGCCCCAAATAGGCCGGGCCGGGGCCCGCTCAGGTGCGCGGGGCGGGAGCGAGGGGATTGAAACCCCCGGGAGCCGCCCCGGCCGCTTGTGCTCGCTCAGCGCTCGGTGCGGGGGGCAGCGCCCGGGCCGGGCTCCTCCGGAGGGGCCCAGGTGAGGCACGGGGGGCTCGGGGTCCCGTCCTGTACCTCCTTCTACCCCTCCTTCCTCTTGCCCTTATTCCCTTTTCCTGCCCCTCTTTCTCCCTCCCCTCCTCTGTGCCCCTGTCCGTGTTTCCCCCGCAGCCGCGGGGCTCGGGGCGCCGCAGAATAAAGCCCCGCGGGCCGGAGCGCGGCGCCCCCGCTGTCCCTGGAGCCCCCACACGGGGCCGGGCCCGCTCGGCGGGTCCCCCCATCCCGGTCCAACACACCGCCCGACAGCGCCGGGGCTCCGGCTGTCCCTACATCACACTGGGGGTCCCCGGGGCAAGTCCTGCGAGTCCGAGCTCAGAACTAAAACCTGAGGTTTTTTCTGGGACCAAACTCAGGAACGGCAATGGCGGAGCCCGGGGAGCGGCGGGGCCGGGCTCGGAGGCGAGCGGGGAACGGGGACAGCCCGAGCGGACGGGCGAGAGCCTCGGGGTTTCGGTGTCCCGGTGCAGGGATGGGTGTCCCGGTACGGGGATCGCTGTCCCGGTACAAGGATAGGTGTCCCGGTGCAGGGATGGGTGTGCCGGTGCAGGGATGGGTGTCCCGGTACGGGGATGGGTGTCCCGGTGCAGGGATGGGTGTCCCGGCGCATGGATGGGTCTCCCGGTACGGGGATGGGTGTCCCGGTGCGGGGATGGGTGTCCCGGCACAGGGATGGGTGTCCTGCTGCAGGGATGGGTGTCCCGGCACAGGGATGGGTGTCCCGGCGCAGTGATGGGTGTCCCGGTGCAGGGATCGGTGTCCCTGCAGTGATGGGTGTCCCGGCACAGGGATGGGTGTCCCGGCGCAGTGATGGGTGTCCCGGTGCAGGTATGGGTGTCCCGGTGCAGGGATCGGTGTCCCTGCAGTGATGGGTGTCCCGGTGCAGGGATGGGTGTCCCGGTGCAGGGATGGGTGTCCTGCTGCAGGGATGGGTGTCCCGGTGCAGGGATGGGTGTCCCTGCAGTGATGGGTGTCCCGGCGCGGTGATAGGTGTCCCGGCACAGGGATGGGTGTCCCGGCACAGGGATCGCTGTCCCTTGCCGGG
Source organism: Motacilla alba alba (assembly GCF_015832195.1). Classification (NCBI taxonomy): domain Eukaryota; kingdom Metazoa; phylum Chordata; class Aves; order Passeriformes; family Motacillidae; genus Motacilla; species Motacilla alba. Next base: position 7,970,153 of record NC_052020.1, on the reverse strand, counting down.
ACACGGAGCGGGAGGGCGGCAGCAGCGGGAGCCGCGGGCAGGGGACACCGGAGCTGCCTCGGCCGAGCGGGGCCCGGGGCGTCGCTGCGGGGCGGATTCTGTAGGGGCCAAAATGAACATTTGGGGCAGAATCTGAATGAATGTGCGGGGGACAGAGCGCACACTGGGGTGAGGATGAGGCGGACGGTGCTCTCCGGAGGGAGCGGCTCGGGCTGGCTCTGTGTCGCTGTGAATAATTTGCTTTATGGAACGGGACACCTGAGGCTGCCGCGGGAATCCGGGGCTGGAGCCGGGAGGGAAACCTGCTCTGACTGCGGGAAGGGGAGCGGGGGCCAGGCGGGGCTTCCGCCGGTCACTGGAGCCGCCGCCGTGCAGCGATGTGTCAGGATGTGCAGCGAGATGTAAGGGACATACTGAGTGTGGGTTACCGATAGCGATACATAACGGAGCTACGGAACGATCGTATAGCGAGATACAGACAAACCCCCCGTGATCCTTCTGCCAGCCCCGCCGTGTTTCAGGATCTGGGGAAGAGCCGGGCTCTGGACAAGGCTCCCGGGCACAGCGGGAATTCCGGGGGTCCTGTGCGGGGCCAGGAGTTGGACTCGATGTTCCCCGTGGGTCCCTTCCTGTGCTCGGAGGGCGGCTCGGGCCCGGTCCTGCCCGCGCTGTCGCGGCCCCGCGGGCTCCGGGCGCGGTGAGGCCGCGGCCGCCCCGGGACAGCGGCACCGCCGGGCCGGGAGCGCCGCTGCTGCCGCCCCGCGGGGAGCGCCCGCCACTGCAGCGGGACCGGCCCGGAGCGGCGTCCCGGGAATGCTGGGACAGCCCGGGAATGCTGGGGAATCCCGGGAATGCTGAGACACCCCGGGAGTGCTGGGGCATCCCGGGAATGCTGAGACACCCTGGGAATGCTGAGACAGCCCGGGAATGCTGAGACAGCCCTAGGAATGCTGAGACACCCCTGGGAATGCTGAGACACCCCGGGAGTGCTGAGACACCCCGGGAATGCTGGGGCATCCCGGGAATGCTGAGACACCCCGGGAATGCTGAGACACCCCGGGAATGCTGGGGCATCCCTGGAAATGCAGAGACACCCCGGGAATGCTGAGACACCCCGGGAATGCTGGGGCATCCCTGGGAATGCTGGGGCATCCCTGGGAATGCTGAGACATCCCGGGATTGCTAGGGCATCCCTGGGAATGCTGAGACATCCTGGGAATGCTGGGGCACCCCGGGATTGCTGGGGCATCCTGGGAGTGCTGAGACACCCCGGGAATGCTGGGGCATCCCTGGGAATGCTGAGACATCCTGGGAATGCTGAGGCACCACAGGGAATGCTGAGGTGTTCCAGGGAAAGCTGAAGCAGCACAGGGAATGCTGAGGTGTCTCAGGGAATGCTGAGGCATCCCTTGCCCGGGGCACTCGGCAGCACAGCCCTGGTGTGGGGCAGGAAAAGGAGAGTCCTGGGTTAGTGGGATGGTGTTTCTGGAAGTCCTGGGTTAGTGGGATGGTGTTTCTGGAATGGAACTGGGAGAGGCGCTGATCTGCCATGGAATCAGGGGCTGCTTTGGCTCGGAAGGGAGCACAAGCTCATTGGCACTCTCTTGTCTGATTGCACAGCAAAGAACAGCCCAAAGTGCCTCCTCACCCTCGTGGACAGCAGGAATGTCCTCCAGAGCTCCTGTTGGGGAATGGCACTGGCTGCTGGGAGCTCTGGCAGGAGCTCCTGGAGCCCAGGTGAGAGCAGCACTGGGATCATTCCCGCTGCTGCTGGAGGCGGTTTGCTCTCAGTCAGGATGTTCCTCTGGTTGGTGTTTTCACAGCAGTGTTCCAGGGCATGTTTGGGCGTAATTCCAAGAGTTTTGAAACAGTGGAGAAGCAGAGGGGAAAAACTGTGAAGCTGATCCATTTCTAGTAATTCCAAACTTGTCCCACAGCACCATTCTAGATGAAACCTGGGTAAGGGACAAAGATGCAGAGGAACAAATGTTCTAAAGCCCCCTGGATTTCTGACAGAGCAAACCTTCCAGTAATCCCAGCTGATGTCTCAGAGAAACTGTGGCATCCTAAGGATTTCCAGGAAAGAAGAAGAAAGACAGAGATGAGGGAATAAGTTTCCAGTTAATAACGATTTGATGGACATGGAAATGATTCTTGTATGTTTGATGCTTCCTTTTTTATTCCTGGAATAATTTTTAAGTGATTCCTTTAATCATCTAAATTTGGGAGTTCAAATTTGATAGGAAACAATACAAAAGAGATGCATGGTGAAATAATGGAATCATCCTGAAATCCCCAATGGTTTCAATGGGAAAGGACCTTAAGGATCACCTCATTCCATCCCCTGCCATTCCATCCAGAGCCCAGGGTGCTCCAAGCCCCATCCAGCCTGGCCTTGGACATTTCCAGGGATGGAGCAGCCCCAATTTCTCAGGGTTTTGGGCACAGGAGGGAATTTCCAGCAGGAGCTGAGGCGTTTCCTTTGCTCTGTGCAGCCCCAGCAGGGCTGTGGGGGGCAGAGGATGTGGGAGCAGGAGCTTTGCCCGCTGCCCCGGGGGAGTCTCTGCTGCCCCAGCAGAGCAAACATTTGTGGTTTAAATCCCCTTCCAAGGAGCTGCCAGGGCAGGGACGGGAATGGGCCAGGAGCAGGGATGGTGCCAGGCACGGGGGTGACATCCAGAGGGTGCCAGCGGTCCGTCCCTGCTGCCCAGGCTGGCAGGAGCAGGCTGGGGACTGTCCCTGTGCTTGCTCTGCAGGATGAGGAAGCCAAGCCTGGCGAGAGGAAGATGAGGAGGTGCGGGAGGATGGAGACAGCGGCCACCAAAGGCTGGGGAAGGCACAGGTCCAGGTAGGAGATGCTGCCTTCCAAGGAGGGATTGGGGCAGCCCCCCATCCCTGTTTTTGTGTGCAGTTGGAATGAGACCTCAGGTGCTGTTACTTGCCAGCTCACAAGCTGTGTAGCTCAGAGCCTGCAGCCCTGAAGGGCCAGGCTGTGCTCAAACAGAGAGCAGAGAGCTGGAGTCATTTCCTAGCAGGGAACTTGACTTGGAAGCTGCATTCCAAACTCTTGTCCACATTTATTTTATCTCCCACATGGAGATGCCTAGAGAAGCAGCGGTGGGGTGTTCCTAACAAAAGAACATTCCAATCCATCGGTGGCAGAGGGCTCAAAATTAAAGTGTGAGTGGAGGTGCCTTTAGGGCACTTCCAATTCCTCAGTATATGGATGAAATTTAAATGCAATACCCAAATCCTGACAAGCTTGTATGAACTCCAAAGTCCCCACAAGTGTTTTAGAGCCTGGGAGGGAGACAAAAGTCTGGAGTCTCTTCCCAAAAACTAGCTGCTGGTTTGTTTTGAGACAAGGGGGTTAGAAATGAGAAGGTAATTGAATAATGGTTTAGACTGTGTATATTGCTTGTATATTGGATATTGGATATCGTTTGATGAGGCATAGGAAAAATTGTGTATTCCCTGGGGCTGTCCTTACGGAGAAAGGTTTATTTATGTGCCCTGGGTTTATTCACTGTATCTTCACAAGGGCATTTCATTGAAGTGCCAGAGGTGCCTTCCTTGCAGCCTGCAACTTCCTCACAAGGGGAAGAAGAGGGGCAGACATCGATGTCTTCTCTGTCCTAGTGACAGTGACAGCACCTGAGGGAGTGGCCTGAAGTTCTGTCAGGGGAGTTTTAAGCTGGGTATTTGAAAAATGATCCTCACCCAGAGGGTGGTTGGACTGACTCCCCAGACCAGTGGTCAGAGCACCAAGTCTGACAGGGCTCAGCAAACATTTAAACAATGCTCTTGGGTACATGGTGTGGCTTTTGGGGATGGGTTTGTGCAGGGCTGAGAGCTGGACTTGATGATCCTTGTGGATCCCTTCCAACTCAGCATATTCTGTGGTTCTCTTGGACTCTTGCAGCCAAACTTCATAGAATCCTGGAATGGTTTGGGTTGGAGAGGACCTTAAAGCTCATCTTGTTCCACCCCCCTGACATGGGCAGGGGCACCTTCCACTAGACCAGATCCCTCCAACCTGAGCTTAAACGCTTCCAGTGATGGGACAGGTGAGCAGTGGTTTGGGTCTAAGGAATTTAGAATGGGTAGAAAGGTGGTCCATCATCTCTGGTGACTGGAACTGCTGATGGATATCAGCTCCAATGGGACTGTGCCCCACCAGTGAGATTCCCCTCAGCTCACTGGTGTGATAAGGCCAAACGCGGCATTTTTAGAGCTGAACATCTCTGGAACGCTCAAAAATTTGACACAACAGGTGGGGTTTTGCACTGAGGTGGCTCTGAGGAGTCCCCAAAGCCCTGTGGCTTACTCGAGGTGAGATAATCTCCTCTGTGTAATCACCTCCAAACTCAGAGAAGCAATAACAACCTGCTTTGGGCTTTGTCACTCTCCTGGGGCTCCAAGAGCCGCTAAATCCCCAAGTTACATGGAAAAAGGTCTTTGCTGACAGTGGTATATTTTTAAATTCACCTGCAGAGCACCTTAATATCCACTCTGAAGAACATCAGGAGGGAAGCAGGGAGAAGGCAGAGATGTAGGGGAGGATCATCCTGGAGAACCACGAGTAAGGACAGCGCATGCCAAGCCACCCATCTCCTGTCATTTTTCTTGCAAAGAAGAAACAGCTTCAGTCTTCATCTCAGCTCCTGCCTGGAGGCTCCTGAGCTCCAGTTCCTACTTGTACTCTGGGCTTAGCACCAAATCCAGGTGTGTGGTGAGGACACCCCATTGGAACACTCTCTCCGGGTGCATCTCACTGACAACAAAGGGCTCCTGGAGGAGGACTGGCAGCTTTCCTGTAAGGAACACTTACGGATCTTACTATTGCTGATATAAGGCATGTCCAAAAGGTGATTTTAAATTTTTTTTTCCCCAAAAAAAGAAATATTTTCAGGAGGAGATTGCTGAGCTTTGGGCGTTGCATGTTTTTGTTTGAAGACTGAAGGAACAGAATGAAGAGCTGGGAAGATCTTTTAGGAAAATCATCAGGAGGGAGGGGAGACTTCAGAGTCAGGAAGTTTTGGGTACTCCTTCTCTGGAAGTGTTCAAGACCACGCTGGACAGGGCTTGGAACAACCTGGTCTGGTGGAAGGTGTCCCTGCCCATGGCAGGGGGTGCAATGAGATGGTTTTCAAGATCCCCTCCAACCCAAACCCTTACAGGATTCTATGGAGAAGACAGACAAAGCAGGTGGTTGGCAGATGTCAACACAAGGAAGAAGAATCAATTCTGTGCTTTTACAGCTTTTGTTGGGTTTCTCTGTGTTTCAGGTTGTGCTGGATGATTTCAAAGTCCCAGGCTGAAGACACACAGGGGATTGAAGGCAGCACCAAGGTAAAGCTCTTCAGGGTTGTGTAACCCACAGCTTCTCCCTACCCATGCCATGACTTCCACCCAGCACTGTCTAATCTGTGCCTAAACTCTTGTTTTAGATCTTGTAGGATTGTCTCCAAACAGATCCCACTGCAAAGAGGGTTTTCCAGCTGGAGGAAACCTCCAGCAAGGAGTTCACACAGACAACACACTTTGAAGGAATGCCAGGAAGCAATTGCACCCAAGCAACTGAGTTCAGCTTGGCAGGATTCACCGGGGACCTGGCAACTCAGGTCACCCTCTTCCTGCTCTTCCTGCTCACCTACCTTGTCACCATCCTGGGGAACCTGGGGATGATCGCCTTGATCAGAGCCAGTGCCCTGCTCCATTCCCCCATGTACTATTTCCTGGGCAACCTGGCTTTTGTGAACCTCTGCTCTTCCACCATCATCACCCCCAGGATGCTGGCTGGGGTTTTGCTGGGGACAAAGGGAATCACCTATGCTGGGTGCATGGCTCAGATATTCATTTTTGGCCTGCTTCTGGTCACTGAGTGTTCCCTACTGGCTGCAATGGCCTATGACCGATATGTGGCCATTTGCCACCCCCTGCTCTACCCCCTTGTCATGTCCCCAGAGTGCTGCTCCCGGCTGGTGACCGGCTCCTACCTCCTGGGGCTGACCAACGCCGTGGGACAAACCATCAGCATGTCCAGCTTGTTCTTCTGCCGCTCCAGCGCCATCGATCTGTTCTTCTGCGACATTTCCATGCTGATCTCCCTCTCCACCTCTGACACCACCCTCAGCCTCGTCATCCTGAGGACTTCTTCATCTTTGCTCGGTGTTCCCAGCCTGCTGGTGGTCCTGGTGTCCTATGTGGCCATCATCTCCACCATCCTGAGCACCAGCTCAGCTGAGGGCAAGCGCAAAGCCTTCTCCACATGCGCCTCCCACCTCACTGCCCTCAGCACCTTCTACGGGGCATTGATCTTCATGTACCTAATCCCCAGGTCAGACACCTCCAGGGCAGGGGATAAATGGGCTGCTGTGCTCTACACTGTGGTGACCCCCATGCTGAACCCCCTGATCTACAGCCTGAGGAACCGGGAGGTGAAGGAGGCTTGGAGGAGACTCAGGAAAATAAAATGAGCTTGGGCATTTAAACATTGTGGCCAGATACAACGGAGATGTGGGTGACATGCTGGGATTTTTGTGAAAGATGTAGAGAGACATTTTTGGGGCCTTCTGCACTTTGATTTAGGGGATGTGCTGGCTGATTCAATATCAGCTGAAAATAACAATTTCACTCCAGTTTTGGTGTTTGGATGAGGCTTGGAGCAGCCTGGTCTAGTGGAAGGTGTCCCTGCCCACAGCAGGGGGTTGGAACTGAATGAGCTTTGAGGTCCCTTCCAACCCAAACCATTCCAGAATTCTGTGACACATTTGGTGTTAAAGCATTGCATATATGAAAAAACCCCAAACCCTCCAAGCAGTGCATTATCTCACCCTGTGCCAGGTCCATGGTGAAATCCAGAGAGATGAGACTCTCCCAGAGACTCAGAACAGCTTGGGATGGAGGAGAAGCTGCTCAGTTGGACTAAATCAGGCCAGAATCAAGGTAGTTTGCTGATTTATTGATGACACAAAATTCACAGGCACTCAGAGTCACTCAGCTGAATCCTTTGTTCCCAAATCTTGCCAATAATTCCCTGGTTATTATTTAGTCTGGCTGCCTGGCTGAATCCCCCTGAGCTGTTTATGCTCCTGTTCCTCTTTTCTCAGCTGTGCTGAGCCCTCATGCCAACCCCAAAGGGCCTCAACTCACATGTCCACAGATGTGGAGACAACATCCTCAAGTTGCACCAGGGGAGGTTTAGGCCGGAAAGGGAAAATTCCTTCATGGGAAGGGCTGTCCAGCCCTGGAACAGGTTGCCAGGGCAGTGGTGGAATCCCCGTCCCTGGTGGGGTTTAAAAGGCATGTGGATGTGGCACTTGGGGACGTGGATTAGTGGTGACCTTGGCACTGCTGTGGGAATGGTGGACTTGATGATCCCAGAGGATTTTTTCCAACCCAACCAATTCTGTGACTCTGTGATCAGGACCATGAACTGGGATCTCTTTGTGGATCTCCTGCTGTTCTCACACCCTTCTGCTGTCCCTCAGGTCATTGTTTAATTTAGGTGCAGACAAGATTGTACATTTTTTCTTTAAATAGGACTAAAGATTATTTTTAATGTTAAATTTAATTGTTAAATTTAATGTTAAATTTAATGTTAAATTTAATTTAAAACATACCCCCCTCCCCCCCATAATTTTTAATTGATTAAAACATTAAGGCATTTAAAACATAAGCCTCAGAGCAACTCTCTTTGCTCCGGGGCCTTACAGCCGTTGCTTGGCATTACAAAAAATATTTGAAAAATATTCAATATTTTAATAATATTTTGAGAAAGCATTTCATGGTTTTAATTTCTTTGTCCAGCTGGTCTTGCCTCAGCCATCACCTGACCTTTAAACAGGAACATGAGCCCTTAGTGAATTAAACCCCGAGTCTGTGGCCATGGCACTGTCACTGTGCGTGTTGTGGCTTTGTGCTGGAGCTGCTGCTCTCAAAACCAAAAGGTTTGGGGTTGCTGTGCAAGTGGGGATTGGGGAAATCACGGTGAACTGTGTCCGACTTCTGTGGGAACAGCACCTGACCACGCATGAGAGGATCTGGAGCCACCCTGTGAGAAGGAGATGGAACGTCCAGCATTGATGTTTGCTCCTGGTGGACACACGTTCCTCAGGGCTCATCCCGTGTCCCTGCCCATGGCAGGGCATTGGAATGAGATGGGCTTCGAGGACCCTTCCCACCCCAGCCATCCCGGGATTCTCTGGCTGGTACAGTTTACTCCCCGTGAGTCTCCCGAGCCCATTTTGAAGCACACATTGCAAAATGGCTTTTGAAAATGAGGTTTCCCGGTCAAAAATGGGCAGATGGGAACCAGGTAAGCTTGGAAAAGGGGAAATGCTGAGCATTGTCCATCGGGAGCAATTGTGCCAGACACTGGGGCAGGAGAGCAGCTGTGGAGGTTGTAGTGGCCACCAAGGTGGAGATGAGCCATCAATGAGTGTTCTGAGGGCAAGGACATCCACCAGCAGCTGGAGAAAAGCATTGACAGCCACTCAAGTGACATCCTGCAATGAACCTCTCACTGAGAGCTGGAGGAGCAGGGAAGGAAAAGGTTCTTTGGGAGGGTGAGAAGAGAAATATGGAATTAGAGAAGAATTTAAAGATCTTCCAAATTCAAGCCTTTAGCAAAAATCCTTTTTTTTTTTTTTTTTTTTTTGGTGTTTCCTCTTGGCAGTGTTGTGTTCCCAAATGGCATCACCCAGGCTCTGCAGGCATCAATTCTGATGTGCTGCAGGCATCCCATCCCTAAAACTCCAGAGAGAAACCTGGCGATGGATCCCAGGGCCTCTGGAGAAGGCTCATTGTGTGTTCAGGTGCCTCAGAGACCCTGTGGTAATTGGTCGCGTGGGGATGGGGTAAAACTTAAATATTCCAGCCACGTTAGAGGGTGGGAACAGAAAACTTCCTGGTTTTGGCCACACTGATGGAGCTTGTGGACTTCAGCTCAAGGACCTGTGAGTATCTTAACAATCAGAGAGGGTGAAGTTTTAAGTGGTTTTGAGACAATTTTTTGCTGGTTGGGGAAAATTGTCCTTCCCAAGTGTTTGCAGAAGGATACAATAACAACTCCAGGAAATTGCAAAGATTCTTCCTGATTGCAAAAGATGTATTCCAGTACATCTGAACCTTCATTCCTAACTCAAATTTTGGATGAATACTCCTCATACCAGCAGAATTAGGAGGCACACTCTGGGCAAATTGACTGAAGGGTCAATCTGAACTTTAAACCTTAAATTCAGCTCATCATTATCACCAGAAAATGTAAAAATAAATTGCAGCAGGAAAGTTCCTGCCAATCATCCTGATTGGCAATTGCAACACTTCCCCAAACCCTGGGCTGTCTCTCAGTCCCTGAATCTCCATTTCTTACACCAGTTCTTTTTAATTCCCTGTGATCCCAGGAAATTATTTATATATTCTAAGAGATACAGTTAAATGTATGTAATTACATGTAATATATAAAATAAAATTATATGTGTTAGGAAAATATTTATATTTATTAAGTAATTACATCTCTAACTGCAAATATAAATTAAACCTCTATATTAACTTTATTTCTATAGCAAAATGTTCAAATATTTAATTATATATATATGGTGGTAAATAAATCCTCAAGCTGCCATTTAACTTCCTGAAACTAATTGAGTTGTTTTAACTAATGGTCTTTATTTACCAGTGCAGGTCTCCTCTTTAAGGAGCTGCTTCCAAAGTCATCCACTCCCAAGGGAAATTTCCTCCTCCAGGGCTGGGCAGTGACAAACCCCTTGGTGTTCCTGTGAATGAGGACTACAAACAGCAGATTTTTTTGGTCAAGTTTTAATGCTTTTTGTGAAGGCAAATTATTCCCGTCTTCCACACTAACACTGGGTTTATTTCTCCCGGGAAATTTTGGTCTGGGAGATAAAATCTGATCAAGCAAAAAGGGGCCTGAGATGTGAGGAAACAGGTGAGTTTTAGCCAAAATAAGGCTGCAAGGGAGTTGATCTGTTGCAAGGAGAGGACTTGAAGCGGGAGCCTGTTCTCACAACAAATAATCAGCCAGGCTCAGGGGCTCTGAGGTGAAAGCCAGGAATTTATCATGACATCCACAGCTTGGGTTGGAAGGGACCTTATGGATCCTCCAGTGATGATCCATGGGCAGGGACACCCAGGTTGTTCCAAGCCCTGTGCAACCTGGCCTTGAAGATCAATCATTGCATAGCAGCCCGACCTGGATTATTTCCCAAATTATAAATCTTCTATTTATTTGAAATGTATTATCAGCATCTTACTCCCCGCAGTTAATCATGGCACCACAACATTTTTGGGGCCTCCAGACTTTTAAAACCCTTTTCTTTCTCCATGTCACACTTCTCACAGGAATCATGCAAGTATCACCATATTTAAAGGGGGTTTTAATACAAATATCCTGTTTGAACCTGAATTTCAGTTTCACAGGAAGGAAGAGAAGAAATTTGGTTTATTTTAATTTGTTCTAACTCTCCTAAAGAAAATTTTAAAGATGTCCTGATCTCTCACCAGTGCTTTGTCTCCTTTGGATCTTCTAAACCAATGAGGTTTGGGGTTGTTTTTTGGGTGGTTTTTGTTGTTTTCAGTTTGTTTTTTCAAATTCATAATGATTTCTAAAGTCAGAGAAAATTACTGGGGTTAATGCTTTGAATCTGATGAGTAATCATTCCCTCAACTTCTTCAGGAGGTGGTATAAACCTTCCACTGTGCAAAGTGATTTATCAAACCAAATCAGTGGCTAAGCCAGACTAAAACCATCAGAAACAAACTCAGTAGTGAACTTTGACTACTTTAAAATGTATCTTGAACCAAACAGTAAATTCTGCAGTTCCTGCATCTCCAGGCTGTGTTTGCTGATAAAAACACAGCCATTTTTAACATGTTTGTGCAGAAAACAGGAATATCCTGACTCTCCATCTCGGCTTTCCCACAGCACCTGCATTAGGATGTCAGCCAAAGGAAATGGAACCACCAGAGCTCACTTTGTCCTCTTGGGGTTCTCTGAGCAGGGCCATGTCCAGGTTGTCCTGTTTGTGGCGTTCCTGGTGATCTATGTGATCACCCTGCTGGGGAATGTGGGGCTGCTGGTGCTGATCAGGCTGGCTGCCCAGCTCCACACCCCCATGTACTTCTTCCTGAGCAGCCTGTCCTTCCTCGACCTCTGCTATTCCTCCTGCGTCACTCCCAGGCTGCTCCGGGATCTCCTGGACGAGGACAAGGTCATTTCTCACGCCGCGTGCCTCACGCAGTTCTATTTCTACGTGGCCTTCGCCACCACCGAGTGCTACCTCCTGGCTGCCATGGCCTACGACCGCTACGTGGCCGTCTGCCGCCCCCTGCTCTACTCCCTCTCCATGTCCCCAGGGATCTGTGCACTCCTGGTGGCCAGCTCCTGCCTGGCTGGGGCCACCAACGCCGCCCTCCACACGGGCCTGGCCCTTAGGCTGAGCTTCTGCGGCCCCAAGGTCATCGACCACTTCTACTGCGAGGGGCCGCCGCTCTTCGCCCTCTCCTGCACGGACCCCGCGCCCAACGAGCTGGCCATGTTCCTCACGGCGGGCTTCAGCCTGGCCGCCACCGTGCTGGCCATCCTCCTCTCCTACGCCTTCATCCTGGCCGCCGTCCTGGGCACGCGCTCGGCCACGGGGAAGCGCAAAGCCCTCTCCACCTGCACGTCCCACCTGGCGGCCGTGGCGCTCTTCTACGGATCCCTGGTGTCCATGTACTGCCGGCGCAGCTCCAGGAGCTCCCGGGAGCGAGACAAGGTGGCCTCTGTGTTCTACACCATGGTGGTGCCCATGCTGAACCCCTTCATCTACAGCCTGAGGAACCAGGAGGTGAAGGCCGGGCTCTGGAGACTGATGGGGACGAAACACTCAGCTGCAAATTAGTATTTCCTTTTTCATTTGTGTTTGCTGCCTGGTGTTTTAATTTCAGGGATTTAAGCCCTTCTTGACCACTTGTAGAGCTTGAGGGCCAGGGACTCTTCATCTCTTCTGATTACAGCTACTTGGGACCATTTCCTTCTTTTAGGGAAAAAAAAAGAGAAACTTTTCTCCATCTGCCTGATTGTGACACTCTCTGGTTGTTTAGACATCAGGATATCCCAGATAATGTAAAAATAAAATGCAGCAGGAGACTTTCTAAAGTGTTCTCCCTTCTTCCCAGTTAGCAGTTGCAGCACTTCTCCTAATCCCCAGCTGTTTCCCAATCCCAGAATCTCCATTTCTTACACTGGTTCTTTCTACTTCTCTGTGATGCCAAGAAGCCAATTATATATTTCAAGGACAAATTTATATAAATTTAATAATAATAATAAATAAATAAATATATATATATATTACAAAAATTATATAAAGAAATTCTATAAACAAACTTTCTTTATATATATAAAGAAATATGTAGTAAGATCTTTATACATAGAAATTTATATATATAAAAAGAAGTGGGACATAAACCCTCAGGCTACCATCAAACTTCCTGAAACTGATGGTGTTTACTTACCAGTGCAAGTCTCCTGCTGAAGGAGCTGCTTCCAAAGTCATCAATTCCAAGGGGAATTTCCTGTGTGCCACCACAGGCCGGGCAGTGACCCAACTCAAGGCCCAAGCTTGCTCAAAGAGCAGGGAGCCTTCATCTGGCATCTCCTGTGGATCATGGTGGAATTGCAGCTGCTGCTCCCCATCCCAATATTTTGTTCATATTTTGGTTTTATTATTAAACAGGCTTTGCTTAGTTTTGAGCAGCTGTGTGATTTCCCCTCTAAAATAAACCGAGACAGAGAGGAAGGAAAAAATAAACTGTGGGAAATACAGTGAAACAGCATAGAAGGAGTGGCAGGAATGCTGACCAGGAGCAAATATGGGGTAGAAACAGTTACAGAATCCCAGAATCATTTAGGTTGGAAAAGCCCTCTAAGATCATGGAGCCCAACTGTTAAGCCAGCTCTGCCAAGGCCAGCACTAACCCGTTTCTGAGCTCAGTCTGTAGAGGTCAGACCTGAGAGGTCAGACCCTAAAGGGGCTCCTGGAGAGCTGCAGAGGGACTCTGGGCAAGGGCCTGGAGTGGCAGGACAAGGGGAAATGGCTTTTAGATTGGATATTGGAAGAAATCCTTCCATGTGAGAGTGCTGATGCCCTGGCACAGGTTTCCCAGGGAAGCTGTGGCTGCCCCATCCCTGAAGTGTCCAAGGCCAGCCTGGCCGGGGTTTGGAGCAGCCTGGGACAGTGGAAGGTGTCCCTGCCCATGGCAGGGGGTGGCACTGGATGAGCTTTAAGGTCTCCTAACACAGTCCTGTGCCAACACATTGACCCTCCAGCTTTTTGGCTCCAGGGCCTGAACCTGACAAACAAAGCATCTAGAGAAGTTCTCTTTGTCTTTTAACAAGGAAGAAAGTTTCTTCCTTCCTTGTTTTCCTTTGCTAATTAGTCTCTAATGGCTCATTAAGATGAATGAAACAAGTTGTGGAAAAGCACTCTGAGAAGTTCCATGATGATGATTAGGAAACTTTCTTGGCAAAGCCCAGAAGATCTTGTTAAGCTGGTGATCCCTTGAAGGGTGGTTGGTCTCCCAGGATCACTTCTTGCTCGGGGAATGGGAGCAGCATCCCTTGTGCTGGAAATAGCTGTGAGCACCTGTATGGTGGGACCCTGGAGCTCAGACCTGCTGATGGGCTTTCTTAATTCTTCATTTAAACCTGAAAACCTTGAACTGAGGGAGAGTGGGTTTACACTGGAAATAGCAAAGAAATCCTTCCCTGGAAGGGTGGGGAGGCCCTGGTACAGGTTTCCCAGGGAAGCTGTGGCTGCCCCATCCCTGGAAGTGTGCAAGGCCAGGTTGGACAGGGCTTGGTCTAGTGGAAGGTGTCCCTGCCCGTGGCAGGGAGTTGGAATGGGATGAGCTTTAAAGTCCCTTCCCACCCAACTTTGATATCTATATTTGACATTTATACCTTTATCATTTAATGATATCAATTCCAGCTTCTTCATCCAGGTCCAAATCTACCTTTCCCACTTCCCCCCAGAATTAAAACATCTCTTCTGTTGTTTTTCCCCAGAGAACAAGGAGGCTACTCACAGTCCATTTACTTTTCAAACAGAAGTGAATTCTCATGTCACAACATCTACAAAACAACACCAAAGGGAAAAGTTTTCTGGTTCCACCTTTCCCTGCTGCAGCCAGGGCTTATCCTGAAGAGTCCAAACTCATCCCACCCCCCAAAGGTGTCAACAGGTGAGGGAAAACCACAATGAGGGGTGAGGAGAAGAGGAGGAAGAGGGGGAAGTGTCTGCTGAGCTTATCCAGGCCATCTGAATTGTGAAAGAAAATTGCAGGATTGCACTCTGCCCTCAAAAACAACAGAGGATATTTATCCTTTGGAATTTGTTAGGGTGAGCAGAAAGTAGGAGTTTTTTTTTCCATTCTAAGTGCCTGCCAGGAAGAAGTGAAGGATTGCTGGTCTGTCCCCAGTGTTGTGGCCACCCCTGTACCTTCTTTATTGAGCCATAATTTGGAGAACTGTTGTTTTGGCTTTTTTAGGGCCTTTTCCGGAGCCAAACAGCTCCCAACTATCCATGGATCAGGTGTTGAGGATTCTTTTATCTATGGAAACCAAGTCACTTAAGTGCTTAAACTTTGGGTGAAAAGCATCTGTTAGGTTTTCAATATGTGTTTTGCATTCCCCTTGATATTCCAAGCTGTATCTCAAGAGCCTGACTTGCATCAGCTTTTTATCCCTCTAAGTCAGAAAAAAATGCACTTTTAAAGCCTTTTTTCTCATTCATTTATCAACCAAATTTTAAAATACTCTTATTCTTCCCAAATGCTCCCTCCCACCCCAGCAGTTTGGCTTTAATAAATAACTCACTGATGACAATGAGGAATTTTATTGGAGTTTAGGGATAAGGACAATAATCTTGCAAGAAAAATACATATTGATCAGTGCAAAATAAGTTATAAACCAATAAAGCTGTGATTTGCTCTTCCTGAGAGAAAGAAACGTTTAATTGGAATAATACCCTGGAATAATTCTGGGTGATTTCTTCCAACAACCTCGTGGCCACAAAGGAAATTCAAGTTTGAGGCTCCCACTCCTGTTTCCTTCCAAGGAATATGTGACTGTGGGGTCTATTTCTCCAGGATAAATATTGTAATTGAGTTTTGTGAGGAACTATGGAAGAACCTCTATAAAACTTTGAGGATAAGGGAAAAATCCATATAATTTTTTTTTAAATTTTATTCTTGCTTTAGAGGAACAGTTTTATTCCACAAGGGCATGGAGTGGGTAAGGCTTTAAGCTGAGAGTAGGTTAAAATGGGATTCTGGGAAGAAATTTTTCCCTGTGAGGGTGGGGAGGCCCTTGCACAGGCTGCCCAGAGAAGCTGTGGCTGCCCCATCCCTGGAAGAGCTCCAGGCCAGGATGGATGGAGTTTGGAGCTGCCTGGTGTAGCGGAAGTCATCCCTGCCCATGGGGTGTCGGACCAGATCATCTTTAAGGTCCCTTCCAACCCAAACCATTCCAGGACTCCCTGATGCCACGAGCTGCACCTCTCTGATGCCGACAGAGATTCAACATCCTCCTCCCACACTTCCCCAGCGCTGCCTTCACCTCCTTGTTCCTCAGGCTGTAGATGAAAGGGTTGAGCATGGGGCTGACCACGGCGTAGAAGACAGAGGCCACCTTGTCCCGGCTGCCGTGCCGGGACACCGGCTGCAGGTACATGAAGAACAGGGAGCCGTAGAACACGGAGACGGACGCCAGGTGGGAGGCGCAGGTGCGGAAGGCTCTGGCCCTGCCGGGCGCCGAGCGCATCCGCAGGACGGCGTGGAGGATGCGGCCGTAGGAGAGCAGGATGGCCGCGCCGGTGGCCAGCCCGTTGGCGGTGGCCAGGGCGAAGATGGCGGCCTCGCTGCCGCGGGTGTCGGAGCACGCCAGCCTCAGCACGGGGCTGGCGTCGCAGAAGAAGTGGTCGACGCGGCGGGGCCCGCAGAAGGAGGCCCCAAACGTGCAGCCGGTGTAGAGGAGGGCGCTGAGGGAGGCCACGAGGTAGGACCAGGCCACCAGCTGCCAGCAGGCCCGGGGGGACACGACCAGGACATAGCTCAGGGGGTGGCAGATGGCCACGTGCCGGTCGTAGGCCATGGCGGCCAGGAGGTGACACTCGGCCGTGACAAGGAGAGCAAAGAGGTGGAATTGTGTCACGCAGCCGGCCCAGGAAATGGTTTTATCCCCAGATAACAGATCTGTGAGCATTTTGGGGGAGATGACGGTGGAGTAGCAGACGTCGGCCAGGGAAAAGTGGGTGAGGAAGAAGTACATGGGGGTGTGGAGGCTGGGAGCCACCCAAACCAAGACCATCAGCCCGATGTTCCCCGCCAAAGTGATGATGTAAATCAACAGAAAGAGCCCAAAAAGAGGGGCCTGCGCCCAGGGAGTGTCTGTAATTCCCAGGAGGATGAATTTGGGCTGTGTGTAGTTTCCTCCCATGACCAGGTGTTACCTGCTGAGGCAAAGGGAAGAAATACATCAAAATTGTAAAACCTGGAGTTTCACTTTTGGGTCATATTTAACTCCAGTTGATCACCATTTTAATTGCCATACTTTGGTATATTCCATATATTTTCCAAACATAAATTCTATACTTTTTTATTTATCAGTTGAGGTGCCTAGAAAAGAACACAGAGCTTAAAGAAACACAAATGGCAAATTTGCTTTTCTGTGCTTGGATACCTAAAATTACAGAATTATTCTGGCACATGTTAATTAATAATGAAGAAAAGAATCAGATATTTATTCCCTTTGGGTTTGAAAGAAATTTGTTTCAGAAGGCACCTTGGAGAAATCTCATTGGAGACAATGTAAACCTGGAGTGGGAGAAAGTCCCAGTGCAATCCCAGACTACACCACATTAAGAATATTTTTCCTTTGCTTTTAATTATTAATCCAGTTCATCAAACTGTTGTATTATATATCACTCACACTGGATAAAAATCACATGGATAAATTCACGTTTTATACCTTTCTGAGCTCCAGCAGGCTGAAACATCCAAAAAACATGGGAATTAAGATAAAACTTTGAATGGGAATGAATTTTAAAACAACCCAATTCCAGAGGCTGCTTTGTTAACAACTGCATTCTGCCCACAATTCTTCATAATTAAATAAGAATTGTCCTTAACACTTCCATAAATCCATTTATCTTGCTCTAGCTGCCTAAAGAAAACAAAAACCAATTTGCAGAAGCCATTACTCCCATTTACTATAAAATATCCTACTTTTGGAAGGCTGTTTTCCAGCACAGCCCCAAAAAAAGAGGATATGAGGACATGAAGAAGGAATCCAACTTCTTTCTCTTGGATTTACAGCTCCTTCTGTGCCCTCGCTGCGGTGGTGGGAGCCAAGGGTTTATGCCAAACGCAGCAGAGAACATCCAGGCTGATGTGGAGAGGGATGTGCTCCTTCCCTGACTCAACTCTGAGCCTGTGGGTGACAGGGCTGTAAATATGTTCCTTCTGCTCTCCCGGGACAAAACCCTCAGGGCTCCTCATGGCACACCACATAAACAAAGAAAAGAGGGGAGAGAAAAAAAAAGGGATAGAATGGAATTGTGAAATCCATTGTGCTTCAGGGATCTCAAGTCCATCACGTGGATGAGCCACCATGTCACATGGACACGTGGCACCAGCAGTGACCGGCTGGTCAGAGGGTCCCCAAGTGTCACACAAAGCACCTCTGGCTCTGGAGCTGCTGATGTCCCTCTGTGGACACCAGGCAGCCCAGTTTTCCTTCCAGGATGGGATTATCCAAGGTGAGGTACCTACAGCCCAGATGTCCACACCTGGGCAAGCAACTCTGGGCACCTTCAGACAGTGATTAATTGTCCCAGAGTGAACTAATTTGCATTAATCACCCCATCTGGGGGCTCCATCCACACCTTGACCCACAAACTCCATTTAAGCTCAGCCCAAGGAGGTTGTTCCCTCTGCAGAAGTCCTGGTTGCCAGTTTAACAACATGTGCACATCTCTGGATTCCTTTAATCTGCACCTTGTCTTGATCACAGATGCAGCCCTGACCAGGACTGAGCTGGTTTTTGGATGGTTCAGCCTGCTGGAGCTCATAAAGGTATAAAACATTAATTTATCTATGTGAACTTTATCCACTCTGAACGATATACAATATGACAGTCTGATAGACTGGATTAAGAATTAAAATAAATACCTGATTTAAAAAAAATATGGAATTTAGGTCAGCCTTGGACCTGCCTCATTGTCGCCAGCTGTCCTGGTGGTTTGGAGTCTTGGCTCAGAGAACATCAGGAGGCTTGGAATAAATCTGATTCTGATTTATGAAGCAAGCTGGAAGGTTGGAAAATAAGGTTTTTGGGGAAGTCAGTGGTGATTTGGTGCAATACAGTACTGGAAAAAGATAAAATAGATCTGATTTGGGTCAATGCCAAAGAAATGGAGCAGAAATACTCATGAAAGCAAAAGTTGCCATTTTTCTTGTAAAATGCTCAAAGGCAGAGGAAGGATTGAATGATAGTTAAAAGGTTTATACTTAATTACCTGATAATTATTTAACTTCTTTTACAAGCTATTTTGCCTTCTTGGTCATTCTTTTCTAAGTATCAAAAGTTTCTCATGGAAATAACTGGATTTCCTGCTTTTATTTATTATTTTGAGAAAAGAGGGGGTGTTTGAAGTTGTGCCTGGGGAATGGGGAAGGAAGCAGGAACTAATGGGAGTCAGTGCTGAAATTTTGGTGTGGAATCTCACCAAATTCCAACCCTGATGTTAAAATGTTGTTGTTTGCAGACCTACAGCCAACCAAAACATCAGCATGAGCTGGATGATCTTTAGGGCCCTTTCCTACCCAAACCATCCCAGTATTCTGTGACTCTGAGTGGGTCACACATCCTCTTCCAGCCTACCTGGAGTCTCTTGATCCCTCTAAATTCCACCTAAGATATCATGGGATGTGTTATTGATAACTGATAAATCCCATCTGTGGATCCCAACTGTACTTTGTGGGCAGCTGAGATATTCCTAGGAATACCTGGAGCAGAACAAGAAGGTTTAATGGACTCTGGATCATGTTCTGGCAGGTGGGTCCTGTGCAGACCCGCCAGCGCTAGGCCAGGAGTAGCCTGGAAGCACTTTTGGCTCATTCCTTACCTGCAGGCTTGGATCAGCCCTAACCCCCTGTAATCCCAGCTGGCTGCTCCAGGGATCCATCCAGGACAGCCTGAGCTGTTTGCAATGGATACCTGGAGCAAACCCACCCGCTGACCCTGAAGTAAAGTTCTGTTCACTACAAAAATTAAATTATATTTCTATTAAAGGATGTTTTGCTGAGGGAGAGGGTTCCTCAATGAACCTTCTGATCCTGATGCTCCTCTGGTGAGGTAAGAATTGGATTTTTATCTTTAATCCTTTTATTCTGATTTGTTGTTTTATCAGGGACAGGGAATTCTGTCTGGCTCTTTTTTTTTTCCCTCCCTCACGCCGGGGCTCTCATCCATACCTTGGTTTCAGCTGGAAATGAAGTGGGATTCGTGGAGGCTTGTGAGGGAGAAGAAAATCCAGTAACATGTGGGGGTTGGTGCACACATTTAGCCCAATAATGTTTTGCATTTTATGTATAAATATATAGGATAATGTACATTTGATATTGGATTTTAACATATGATTTTGGATCAGGAAGGACAGACATCTAGGAGATCTCTGGCCCTAGGATGGCAAGTTATCCATTTATATCCATATATATTTATGGATGTGGGGCTTGGAGCACCCTGGGCTGGTGGAAGGTGGCCCTGCCCATGGCAGTGGGGTGGAACTGGATGATCCTTCAGGTCCCTCCCATCCCAAACAATTCCAGGATTGTGGGAAAGGTGTCAGGAACCCCTGTCTAAAGGTTTATGTGGGTTTAACACGTGGCACATTCCAGACTTCTGTGATTTCTGGGCTGGATTAGGGAGGCAGCTCCCATGAAAAGCCCTTTCTAGGAAAGATGGAAGGACAACATTCTAAATGGATTAATTTGCAGTTTTAACACAGTTTGGAGATAATGAGACACCATCCATAAGACAAGTCAATGAATTAATTAATAAATAGCTTAATATTTGAAAACTGGGTAAATTTCCAGGTTCAATTGAACCAGACACCTTTGCCCTGTGCTTTTTCCACCCCCAATTTCTGCCTTTCAAAGCCTTCAAACAAAGCTCTAATTAGTTTTCCTCTTTATGCCCCTGGTGGTTTGCCAAAAGCAAAGTGAGGAATATTGTCAGTGGAGTTTGTATCCAGAGATTTGCCCTTTGGCAGTGGGGAGAAGGGACTGAAAAATAACAAAGCAAAGTAAGAAAAAACCTGAAAACCTGAAATTAAAAGAGGATGGGTGATAATTATTTAAAAAGTCCAATTTTTAGGCAAGAAATAACTCCTGATCAAAACTGCAGCTCCCTCACTTCTCCACATTCTGGCTGAAAACTTGGTGCTGGCAAGGATGACAAATCAACCTGGTTTTTGTTGTCAAAAAACCCCTTTCCTTTTAAAAAGTTGTGTTTCATCTAATTCCAAACTAATTTAATTCCTGTTTTTACATGAACAACTTATTCTTGCTCCTTTTGGGCACCATGGTGCTCCATTGTCAATCCCAAGGGATGTTAAAGAGCCACAAAAATCCTTTTAAGGTATGAAATGGAGAACTGGAAGGGGAAAAAGGTTAAAAAATATCCGTCAGTATTTCCTGTATGTCACCACCATCTATTGGACATTGCTGGGAATATGATCTCCTTTCTATTTTACATAAAACCTCCTTTTTTCCTGTAAGCCTTGGGTAGCAAAGTGCCTTGTTCTTGCTCAGGAAATTGAGAAGTAGGCAATAAATAAAACAATGGCACTGTGTGCCTGATCCCACCTGGATATTTTATTTTCCAAGTGTCAGCTCCTGAGCCTTTTGAAAATATTGGGTGCTTGAAGTTCTCACACTTGGAAACTATGCTTTAAACTGCACCTAATTTTTGTCTTAGGACAATTTTCAGCTGATGCTTCAGGTTGTCTGAATCCTTCAGGTGGAGTTAGATGGAATATGGGGAATAAACCCTTCCCTGAGAGGGTGGTGAGGCCCTGGAATGGATTTCCCAGAAAAGCTGTAGCTGCCCCATCCCTGGAAGTGTTTAAGGCCAGGTTGGTTGGGGTAATCTCGGTGAATCCTAGGGCAGCTCATTAGAAGCTCTTCTACTGCATTGCCCAAAGGTTTTATGGAATTTGGGTGCCACAATGGAGATCCTCACCACAGAAGGACAGGATGAACACTCCATTAGTTATTCCACACCAACCACCTGCTTCTCAGCAAGAATAAAATATAACCCATGGGTTTTAATTGAGTTTATTTCCATTCCAGGTGTCCAATCCCTCACACAAAGTTGGTTAAATAAGAAAAAGTGAGGCTGGACTTTAGTCAAGCAAGAAATTGAGGACAATTCTCTGATGGCAGCAGGTGGGTTCTGCCTCTGGGGGGAAATTCAGCCCCAAAAATATTTGGTTTTCCTTATTTTTAACACCTCTATCATCTTCATGAGGGTAATGAAAAGCAGCTTTTAATCCTCCTTAACATCTCCAGGAGACCATAGAACACCTGAAAGGAGATGTTGGGTTCTGGGGGCGAACTCAGCCTTCAACCAAGGCTCATGAAATAAAGAGGATTTCCAGGTTTGGATCCATTCATCAGGAGCCAGCAGTGCCTACTCTTGGTTTACTCTCTGGTGCAACTCTGTCAAGCCATGATTATCCAGGAGAAAAATCCATGTTTGTTTATTCTATCTGTTGTAGAGTGGGGTTTTAGGAGCTGCTGCTCTCTCCCTGGTGAACAGCAAGATGGAACATGAATTTATCTTTTACCTCCAAATCAAGCATCACATCTAAAGCAAAGGGAGGTAAGACAAATCCCAGCTCTTATTCCTACACCAGGAACAAATACACTAAGGGAAGTCCCATTTTCCAATGCTTTCACCTAGAAAATCTCTTCCTGGGACATGGGGAGCAGGTATTTATTCCTCAAGTGCTCAGGCTGGATAGGGAATGGTCAAAAGATAAGAAATAATTTCACTTTCCCAGGAATTATCAGGAAAATCATGGAATTCCATGTGTATAAGTGGATTGAGAAGAACTAGGAGGAAGCCTTGCAACTTATTTATGATTTATTTATTTTTATATGTTATTTCCCTTCTTAATGGCCTAAATATGCCCCTGCTTCCAAATACGTTGGCTGAACAGGGATACTGCTGCCAGGAACTTGTGGTTTTTCTCTTTCAAGGAGAATTTACCTTTTATGACAGAAGGTTTTGTAACTGCTTGACAAAAATTAACATTTTTATCATTATAAACGGATTTACATGCATTAAACACTTCAGTCTAAAGACAGAAAGCAGCTGAACTGCATTTATAAAATGTTCAGTACGGCTGGAGAAAATGAGATGTTTGCATCTGAATTTATTCTCCCGGGCTTCACCACCCAAGCAGATCTGCAGGTGATGCTTTTTGTCTTGCTCCTTGCCCTCTATGTGGTCACACTCCTAGGAAACCTGGGAGTCATCGTGTTGAACTGGATCCACCCCTCCGCACCCAATGAGCCACTTGTCCCTGCTGGATATCTGCTGCTCCTCCACCATTATCCCCCGGAGCCTGAGGGATGTTTTGGTGGGGAAGAAGGTGATTTCCTTCGCGAGATGCGTCACCCAGCTCTTCTCCTTCGCCCCCTGGGCCACCACCGAGTGCCACGTGCTGGCCGCCATGGCCTACGACCGCTACGTGGCCACCTGCAGGCCCCTGCTCCACTCCGTGCCCGTGTCCCGGAAGATTTGCACTGGGATGTTGGCTGGAGTGCTCAGCTCCACTCTCCACGCCGTATTTCCACGTTCCACGCTCTGTTCTGTCACTCCTGGGCCACTGAGCACTTTGTTTGTGACGGGCCCCTGCTGCTGGCCCTGTCCTGCTCCGACACCCGCGCCAGCGAGGCCGCGGTGGCTGCCATGGTGGGGTTCAACGTGCTGAGCACCACGGCTCATCCAGGCTCATCCCGGTGTCCTCCCCGTCCATCCTGGCTGCCATCCTGCGGATCTGCTTGGCGGCCAGGTGGCACGAGGCCTCATCCACCTGTGCCTCCCACGTGGCCTCCATCGCTCTGTCCCACGGCAGCTCCACCCTCACGTACCCGCTCCTGTCTCCAGCCGCTCCCGGAAGCAGGACAAGCTCATCTCCCTGGGGTATTCCATCACCGTCCCCAGGCTGAGCCGTTCCTCTGCAGTCTCGGGAACGTGGGCTTGAGGAAACCCCATGAGGAAAGCAACAAGTTGGATCCTTGCTGCCTGGTCCATCCATGGCTCCTGGTCAGCTGAAAATAGAGGACAACCCTGCTGCACTGAGGGGTGTCAGAGTTTGGAAGAGAGGTTGGATATCAGACCCTCAGGATCCCAGGGTTGTAGTCCAGATTCCTCTTCCAAGCCATTGGTGCCATGGTGTCCCTGCGGCAGCACCACAGGGAAGGGAGGAGACATCTCCTGGCATTGTCTGGTGCAGGAACCGAGGGGGAACGTGGAGAGCAGAGCCAGGGTGGGAGATGAGGGACTCTCAGGGACACCACCCTCAGGGACACTCTGCACAGGAGCTGCAGAGATTCCAACCCTTCAGGAAGCTGCCCAGCCCTCCCTTGATTTTTCCCCCTTTTTTGGGGGAATGTCCATGTGCAAAGGGCTTTTATGGAAGCACCGAGCTGCTGGCTAGGGCACTTGGACTCATTTTGTGCCTTCTCTGGGGGAGAGGAAAAAGGGAGATGGGGGAATCCAAGGAGTGATGGTGTCATTTGGGACACCCCAAAGTGTGGAGGGGGAGCCAGGTGAGTGAGGGATGAGGGGGGTCAGGAGAGGTCTTCCTAAAACCCAAGGGAGGCCATAGCTCCAAAAATGCCAGAAAATTATTGAGGGGTTTGTGTGTAAAATACTTAAAACTGCAAAGATTCTCATTTTCTATATGTTGAGAAATAACCTTAATTTGTATAAAAATTGATTTAAAAATAAGCCCGCATGCCTGCTGTGTTATAGTTAGGATTTTAGACTGTAAGAAATTTTGAATATGGATCTGTAGGGTTTGAAAATACAAATAAAAAGTGTACGTAAATGAAATAAAGGGCTTGAAGAGGTAAGACAAGATGGTCTGTATGAAGGACCTAGAAACAGCACTGTGTACGCGGAGTTCTTTCTCCTTCCTCCCGCTGGAACCCCCGAAATGCGGGATCTGGGATTCACCGAAATTGGGATTTATTGGCGCCCCTAAAACCGCTGCGCATGCGCGGTGGTTGCGGCACCCTCAGTGCTGCCGCCTTGTGGATACATCCGGTACTGCAGCTCCGAGCGCTCCGGGCGCTTCCCGCGGCTCCGCCGGCACCGGGACATGGAGCGGGGCTGGGACCGGGACATGGAGCTGGGCCGGGACAACGACGGGGACTGGCCGTGCGAGGCCGCGGGGCCCTCGGCCGGGGCCGCTCCCGGCAGGAACCGCGGGCGCGGTGCCGGGAGCGCAGGCGCGGAGCCGGGAGCGGCAATGGAGGGGCCCGGCCGGGGGCAGCGGGAGCGGCGGCGCCGGGCTCGGAGGTGAGCGGGGAACGGGGGCAGCCCCGAGCGGGCGGCGGGGCGGATTGTGCAGGGAGCAAAACGAACATTTCGGGGTAAAATGTGCGTTAATGTGCGGGGGAGAGAATGAGTGCTCTGAGGTGCAAGCGAAGCAATCGGTAGTGAAGGTGGGGAAAGTCCCAGGATGGATAAAACGGATTATAAACCCATGTGTGAAATCAGAGCTGCTCAGCAGCTTTCCTTGCCAGTGCCCCCCAGGTGCTTTCGTTGTTGTCTGGTTTTCAGGAGGGAGCACGGTTCGGGGTGACGCAGCTTTGGGCAGTTCTGCGTTTTCCCTGGCTGTGCGGCGGTGTCAGGATCTGGAGGCGCTCCTGTTTGAAGGAGGATGCGCCTGTGGAGCCTCCCAGGCTGAGCCGCGCTGCGCTCGGATCCTGGGCTGGTCCTTGCACCACCCTCATTCCTCAGACTCCCGAGGTCTCTGTCTGTACCCGCCCAGCCGGGTCAGACCACTGGGCCCTCCCGAGTGGAGGATTTATCTCTTATCTCCCTGCAAGTGGATTTATCTCTTGGTCCCGTTGGAATTGAAGTCCTATTTCAAAACCAGAATTGTTTTCTCAAGAAAAATATGCCACCAAAGCCATTTTTTGTCCTTTGTTTCTCAGATTTCCACTCTGGTTTATTTCTGTTGCTGCAACAATAATGAATGTCACAGAAATAACAATGGGAAAGGGGAATACATGGAATGTGACTGAAAATGATTCGTTTTGATGTTTGGGCGGGAACTGATCAGTGTTCAAAATCTTCAAGCCATGGCAATATGAGCACAGCCACAGGAAAATCCAGGAACTGCTGGGTTCAGTCCAGGGACACCTTCCACTATTCCAGGCTGCTGCAAGCCCCATCCAGCCTGGCCTTGGACACTTCCAGGGATGGAGCAGCCCCGATTTCTCAGGGTTTTGGGCACAGGAGGGAATTTCCAGCAGGAGCTGAGGCGTTTCCTTTGCTCCGTGCAGCCCCAGCAGGGCTGTGGGGGGCAGAGGATGTGGGAGCAGGAGCTTTGCCCGCTGCCCCGGGGGAGTCTCTGCTGTCCCAGCCCCAGCAGAGCAAACGTTTGTGGTTTAAATCCCCTTCCAAGGAGCTGCCAGGGCAAGGACGGGAACGGGCCAGGAGCAGGGATGGTGCCAGGCACGGGGGTGACATCCAGAGGGTGCCAGCGGTCCGTCCCTGCTGCCCAGGCTGGCAGGAGCAGGCTGGGACTGTCCCTGTGCTTGCTCTGCAGGATGAGGAAGCCAAGCCTGGCGAGAGGAAGATGAGGAGGTGTGGGAGCATGGAGACAGCGGCCACCAAAGGCTGGGGAAGGCACAGGTCCAGGTAGGAGACGTTACTGTCCCAGGAACTGTCACTCCCAGCAGGAACACCTGTGCTCACCTGGATCAGGAGCACAGGCAGGAGAGCCTTGTCCTGGGCCAGGGTTTCATGGGAGGGCTGTCAACTCCTTGGGGATTGCTTAAAGGTAGGTTTGAACTTGGTTCTTCACTTCCCATCTATTTCCCATATGGGCCAAAGTGTCAGGTCTGGGCTGTGCAGGAATGAGCTCCCATGTTTTTTTTTCTCCATGCTTAGTCAACCTTGAGCTTCTGGGTATTTTTTTGTCTGATTTGTCACAGGTTGATGTCAGTTTTAACTAAAATCCCAGGCGGCTCTTCCCTGAAATCAGGTTAAAAGGAGATTCCCCTACATAGACACATTTTTGCAGCACATTATTAGGAATAGGATTTGAGCTGCCTTAGACTTGGAAACAAGTCCTTGTTTTTAGAAGCTTTCAGCAAATTACTGAAGTTCTCCTGAGATCCAGCCTGGCAGTAGCAGCTTCCCATCCACCCTGGGAAACTGGGAAGGGACCCCACTGAGGACCCTCTGGAGTGGGCACAGCTTTTTTCTGTGGGAGATGCTCCAGCAGCACTTGGCAGGGAATGTTGGGGACGAATCCATAGGAACAGATAAATCCACAATCACTGAATTCCCAGCTGAGGGGAGAGGAGCCTCTGCAATTGGCCCTTCCAGCGCATCAGCTGCTTTGTGCCAGTGCCTGGAACCTGGCATTGATCCCGATTGTCCGACTCTGGAGCCCCTGAATGCTGGATTATGGAAAACCGCCAAGACAATGGATCAGCCCCTCGTGTCACCCGGTGGTTTTGGGTGGGGCACAGCAATTGGCAGGGGGTGTGTCTGGGGAGAGGAGCCACTGCTTCCCTTCCCAGCAGGGTCTGGGAAAGGCAGCCCAGGGGGTGATGCTTCCCAAGGAAGGAGTTGTGAGCTGAGAAGTGGCTCGAAACAAGTTTTAGTAGCCTTAAACTCCTGGAATGGTCTGGGTTGGAAGGAACCTTATTGATCATCCTGTTTCCTTGCCCTGCCATGGTCAGGGACACCCTCCTGGGGTGTGCATGGAATTTGCTCTGTGCCAGGCTGGTGGAACGGGTGGAGTTTTCTCCCTGAGCCCAGTCAGGGGCAAGTTTGAAGCTTTGATGGGAAGAAGCCTGGGAGCTGCATTTCCAGAGCTGAGAGGCTCCATGCCTGGAAGTGTTTCCAGTTCTGCTATTTGTTTTTTTTCCAAAACTGGGCATTACATGTGGGCATTACAATCAGGCCATTCAAAAGACTGATTGACCTCTTCCAGCAGGGAAACATTTAAACAAGAGGTGCCAGAAAGAACTGGAGCTTCTGCACAATGAAATCTGCAAGAATCCAACTTCAAATCCCCTGGATTGTCACTGGTCCAACTTCCATGGACTGGTCACTGTGGCCGGGAGTGTCCAATCCTGCTGGAATGCACTGGACCAGGATGTCATTTTCATTTTATGCTGGTAAAGACTCTTCCCCGAGTGAGGTGGTTTTCCCTGCATTGTTGGGATGGCACACTGGTTGTTTAAGGGCTCTGATGTCTTTCTCCTGAATGGAGGAGCGTGGAAATGGGGATGCTCCCAACTGTCACACGGAGGCGGCAACAGCCCAGTTGCAGTGAGGAATGTGGTGCCCAGCTCATGGAGTGCACCCTGAGATGGTTTTTCCTGTTGTTTACTCCTTAGAGCCTGTTGGAGTGCTGGCCTGGATTTAGGAGGAGCCAAGTATCCTGGGGCTGTGAGGTTTTTCCTGTCAGAAATCCATGGTGGGGATGTTTTCCCTTGGTGTCCTGAGTGGAAGGAACAGCTTTGGAGTCCTTGCAGCCACAGGCTGGGGATGCATCCCCTGCAAACCAGCTCAGGATTGTTCATCTGACTCTGCCTCTCACCTGTGGCTTCCAGGCACCCTCCTGGTCTCCTGGATATTCCCAGGAGAGGATATTCCACCACCTGCCTTTTGAGCCAGGAATTCCGGACCCGGTAAGTCAGTGACATTCCATGTGAGCTGTCCCAATGGCTGGGTGGGAGAGGGAGCAAACACCCCACCCTGCTGTTTGAGACATTCCCAACTGGAATTGGGGCTGAGCGGTCATTGCAGAGCTCTGAGGCCACGAGTTCAGCCTTGAATGGCATCCCCAGGGAATGCTGAGGCATCCCATGCCTGTGGCACTCGGCCACACATCCCTGATGTGGAGCAAAAGGAGGAGGGAGGAAGTCCTGGGTTAGTGGGACGGTGTTTCTGGAAGTCCTGGGTTAGTGGGACGGTGTTTCTGGAAGTCCTGGGTTAGTGGGACGGTGTTTCTGGAATGGAACTGGGAGAGGCGCTGATCTGCCATGGAATCAGGGGCTGCTTTGGCTCGGAAGGGAGCACAAGCTCACTGGCACTCTCTTGTCTGATTGCACAGCAAAGAACAGCCCAAAGTGCCTCCTCACCCTCGTGGACAGCAGGAATGTCCTCCACAGCTCCTGTTCGGGAATGGCACTGGCTGCTGGGAGCTCTGGCAGGAGCTCCTGGAGCCCAGGTGAGAGCAGCACTGGGATCATTCCCGCTGCTGCTGGAGGCGGTTTTCTCTTTTCCATATGTTCCTCTGATTGATCCTTTCACAGGAATTTTCCTGGGCATATTTGAGAGTAATCCCAAGAATTTGGAAATAGTTGGAAAACAGACCGGGAAAAACTGTGAAGCTGATCCATTTCTAGTAATTCCAGACTTCTCCCACAACACCGTTCTGGTGGAAACCTGGTCAGGGGACAAAGATGCAGAGGAACAAATGTTGTAAACTCCCCTTGGCTCTCCAGCAGAGCAAACCTTCCAGTAATCCCAGCTGATGCCTCTGAGAAACTGTGGGATCATAAGGATTTCCAGGAAAGCAAAACGAGGACAGAGATGAGGGAGTAAGCTTCCAATTTAATAGTGATTGGATGGATGAAGGAATGATTCTTGTATGTTGGATGCTCCCTCTTATATATCTGAATAATTTTTAAATGGTTCATTTAATAAATCATCCGAATTCGGGAATTTAAATTTGAGAGGAAACAATGCACAATTACTGCAGGGATGATGGTGCAATCATCATGGAATGGTTTGGGCTGGGAGCCTCACCCCTGAGCCTGTCCTGGGCTGGCTCCTGTCCTTCGGCCACTCGCTGCAGGTGGACATGGAAGTGATGGAGAAGGGCAGGGAATGCTGGTTGGTTTTCCCTGCCTGTGGCAATCGGGCCATTCAAAAGACTGATTGACCTCTTCCAGCAGGGAAGCATTTAAACAAGAGGTGCCAGAAAGAACTGGAGCTTCTGCACAATGAAATCTGCAAGAATCCAACTTCAAATCCCCTGGACTGTCACTGGTCCAACTTCCATGGACTGGTCACGGTGGCCAGGAGTGTCCAATCCTGCTGGAATGCACTGGACCAGGATGTCATTTTCATTTTATGCTGGTAAAGACTCTCTGGGTGACCCCCAGTGACTGGAAGGACCAGGCTAGACTCCCAGGGCACCAATTCCAGGGGTGCTGTTTTTGGAAATAGCACAGGAGCCTTTCCCTTGCCCAGAGGAGCAGCCAGTGCCTCCCTTAGTCCACAACTCCCCAGGATGGACCACAGAGAAAATAACAGGAATGTGGAAATCCCCCACACCGGGAGTTTGTGGTGCTCTGGATGACATTTGGGATGTAAAATGTTAAAGGGGGTGTGGAGGGGCTTTCCCCTCTCTCCTGTTCATTATTGTTCTCACTGCTCTTGTTGCTCTCACTGTTGTTATGTGTTGTCATCACTGTTAAATGATTGTATTTGACTGGTTTCCATTATTAAACTGTCCTGAGCTGGGTTTTTGTCTCTGGTCTCTTCCCCATCCCACTGGGGGCCAGGGAGCTGCTGCTGGGGCCGGGCTGGGTCCGCCCATGGCCCAGGGCACTTCTGGGGGCTCCGAACGCGACGGACTGGGGCAGTTCTGGGGCTCACAGAGAGACACCCAGTGCTGCGTTTTGGGGGTGCTAAACCAGGCTCCGAGCTTAAAAGCAGGGACTAAATGGAGCATTTTGGAGTCCTGAGAGCAGGCTCCTGCGGCCAGAGCTGGGGCTCAGGAACAGGGAGTGAATGCTCTGTTTGCAGGGCTTGAGGAGGAGACCAAGTGCTGAGCGTTGGGGCTCACCAAGGGAAGCCGAGGTGCAGCGTTTGTTGGGCTTGAACGAAAGGCCAAACGCCCGCGGTGTTCCGGTGCTCCGGGCGGGCTCTTTGGGCCGGGGCCGGTCCGTGTCTCCGAGCCGCGAGTGGTGCCTCAGGCACAGCCCCGGGCCGGGCTCCCCGGCGCAGCGAGCGCTCCGAAGCAGCGCCGAGCGCCGCGGCTGGGGCTGGCGGCGGAGCCCCCGGGCGGCGGGAGGGGCTCGGAGCGATCCCGGCCCGGCGCGTCGGGCTGAGCGCGGCATCCCGGGGGCTGCCCGGGCCCGGCCCGGCCCCGGCTCCCCGGAGCCCCGGCGGGTCCCGGCCCCGCGCCGGCCGCGGGCGGAGCGGGAGCGGCGGCGCCGGGCTCGGCCCCAGCGCCCGTCCCGGAGCGGCTCCTCCGGCCCCGGTGCCGCCCCGAGCCCGCCTCAGAGCCGCGGGGCCGGGACCCGCAGCCCGCCCGGCGGCGGAGAGGCGGCACCGCCCGGACCCCCAGAGACACCGGAGCACCTGGAGCCGAGGCCCCGGTCCCGGTGCCGCTCGCAGCCCCGGCCCGGCCCAGGGGAGAGGGGCGGGGCCGGCAGCGATGGCGCCGCCGCGGCCCGGGCAGGGCGGGACCGGGGCCGGGGCTCGGGGGCGGTGCTGGGGGCGGTCCCAGGCGGGGCCGGGGCTCGGGGGCGGTCCCGGTGCTTGGGGGCGGGGCCGGGCGGTCCCGGGAGGGGCCGGGCTCGGCTCAGGTGCGCGGGGCGGTTCCGGTTCAGGTGCGCGGGGCCCCAGCGCGGCTGCGCGGGGCGGGGCCGAGAGGATTTAAACCCCGGAAATCACCTCAGGCGCCATTTGCTCCCTCAGAGCTCGGGGAGGCTGAGGCCGGGCCGGGCTTTCTTCTCCCCTTTCTTTCCCCCTCTTCTCCCCCTTTCTCCTGCGCTTATTCTCCTCCTTCTTCCCCCCATTATCTCCTCTTTACTGCCCCTCCAGCTTCTTTCTCCCTCCCATCCATCGCCCTTCTCCCTCCCAGCTCCCCCTGCCCTCTCTCCGCTCCCTAGCCTCGCCTACCTTCTCTCTCTGTTCTCCTGCACATCCCGGACTCCCCGTTCCTTTCGCCCCTCTCCCCAGCCCGACTCCCCTCTATTCCCCCTGTTCCCCTCCTCTGTCCATCATCCTTCCCCCCACCCGGCCTTTCCCTTCCCCCGCTTCTTCCCAGCCCCTCTCCGTTCCCCACCTCATCCCTCCCTATTCCCGTCCTCTGTGCCCCTGTCCGTGTTTCCCCCGCAGCCGCGGGGCTCGGGGCGCCGCAGAATAAAGCCCCGCGGGCCGGAGCGCGGCGCCCCCGCTGTCCCTGGAGCCCCCACACGGGGCCGGGCCCGCTCGGCGGGTCCCCCCATCCCGGTCCAACACACCGCCCGACAGCGCCGGGGCTCCGGCTGTCCCTACATCACACTGGGGGTCCCCGGGGCGGGGGGAATTGGGGGGCTGGGGGTGGGGCGGGTTAGGCAGGGCCCCCTCCTGAGGAGGGGGTCCCGGGGGGGAGGGGGCCCGGGGGTGGGGAGGGCCCCCTCCGGAGGAGGGGGTCCCTGGGAGGGGGTCGGGGCGGGCTCCCTCCGGAGGAGGGGGTCCGGGGGAGGGGGCGGGGCGGAGGGGGGAGTTCTCCCTCCAGTCCCCGCCTTCTCCTCCGGACCCCCCTCCCCCGGACGGGGCTGCCCCCGGCCCCCTCCCCGGGACCCCCTGCACCGGACCAGGGCCCGGGGGGAGGGAGGGGGGCGGGTGGGAAGCAAGGGAGGTCACGTCACTCAGCAGCGTGAACGCACACAGAGATCACCGGACAGACAAACAGCCCCTCCCGTCCTGCCCTCACACCCCACCCGCCCCTCTCCCTCCCCGCGGGCCCCGGTCCGGAGCAGGGGGTCCCGGGGAGGGGGCCGGGGTCAGCCCCGTCCGGAGAAGGGGGTCCGGAGGAGAAGGCGGGGACTGGAGGGGGAATGCCCCCCTCCGCCCCGCCCCCTCCCCCGGACCCCCTCCTCCGGAGGGAGCCCGCCCCGACCCCCTCCCAGGGACCCCCTCCTCCGGAGGGGGCCCTCCCCCCCCCAACCCTCTCCCCCCCCCCCCCCCGGACCCCCTCCTCCGGAGGGGGCCCTGCCTAACCCGCCCCACCCCCAGCCCCCCAATTCCCCCGCCCCGGGGACCCCCAGTGTGATGTAGGGACAGCCGGAGCCCCGGCGCTGTCGGGCGGTGTGTTGGACCGGGATGGGGGGACCCGCCGAGCGGGCCCGGCCCCGTGTGGGGGCTCAGGGACAGCGGGGGCGCCGCGCTCCGGCCCGCGGGGCTTTATTCTGCGGCGCCCCGAGCCCCGCGGCTGCGGGGGGGAAACACGGACAGGGGCACAGAGGACGGGAATAGGGGGACAGAGAGGGTGGTCCGGGCGGGTCAAGGATGGAGGGCAGGTGGGGGGGTCGGGGTGTGCAGGGGAGCAGGGAGGGGGGCAGGGGCAGGAGGGGCGGAGGATGGGGAACGAGGATGGAGCACAGGTGGGGGGTCAAGGTGAAGAGGGGAAAAGGAGGAAGGAAAACGGGAAGGTGGAGGAGGAGGAAGAGTGAAGGATGGAGGGGGAGGATTGAGGGCAGGTGAGGAGGAACTGGGGGGAAGGGAAGTAGGATGAGGGGGCAGGTGGGAGCCGGGGAAGGAAGCGGGGAGGAAGGAGGGGGTGTGTAGGGTTGGTGTGTGCAGGGGAATGGGGAGAGGGGAGTAGGGGGAACCGGCTCAGGAGGGACCGGCCAGGGGGGGAGGGAGGGGAGGGCTAGGGGGGAGAGGGAGGGGGGGGGGTAGGGGGGGGAGGGTGTAGGGGGTGGGGGAGGGGAGAAAGGGAGGGAGAGAGGGGAGATATGATAGGAAAAGAGATAGAGAGAAGTGTAAAAGAAAAGAAATAAGTACAGAGATAAGGAGCCCGCGCGGACGCAGCCTCCCCTCCGAGCGCCGAGGGGGCAAATGGCTCCTGAGGCGATTCCCGGCGCTTAAATCCTCTCGGCCCCGCCCCTCGCACCTGAGCCGGCCCCGCCCCTCGCACCTGAGCCGGCCCCGCCCCTCGCACCTGAGCCGGCCCCGCCCCTCGCACCTGAGCCGGCCCCGCCCCGCCCGCGCCCGTAAATCCCGGCGGATCCGCGCCCGCTCCGCTCTGTGTGGCGGATGCTCATCCCGGGATGCGGTGGGGCCGTCGCTCGCAGCGCTGCGCGGAGCCCCGGGCCGGGGGCAGCTCCCGGTGCTGCGCGGAGCTCGGGGCGCTGAGGTGGGGCCGGGAGCGGGACCCGGGCCTGGGGGATTCGGGTCCAGGTCCTGCTGGTGTCTGCTGGGGATCCCGGGCTGCACCGCTTCTCCCTCGCTGGGCAGGTTCTGGGTCGCGGGGCCGCAGAACCGAGGCGGGCTGGGGCTGGGACCGGGATCGGGATCTCCGCGGGCGGGAAGAGCCGCTCCAGGACGGGCGCGGACCAAGCCCGGCGCTGCCGCTCCCGCTTGGACCATGGCCGCTGCGGGGCTGCGGTCCTGCTGCGGCCGTGGGAGCCGGGGCTGTGCCGGTGCCGGGCCCGGTGGGAGGGCGGCGCTCTCCCGGAGCGGGCGCTGGCTGGCCCTGGGAGCGGGCGGGGCGCGGGGAGCCAGCCCTGGGACCCCCCGAGGCCGCCGGTCCCGCGGAGTAGGATCCGCCTCGCAACCCCCGCGAGAATGCGGAGCCCCCTCTGCCCGGCACCCCCTGAGCAGAGCAGGGCCCGCCTCCCGTCCTGCGCCCACCGCATCCCTGGGAACTGAGCGGAGCTGCTCCAGGATGGGCGCTGTCCTGCTCCTGCTCGTTCAACACCTGCCAGGTGAGACCTGATGCTTTCCTTTCTCTTCCCCCGAGATCTGTGCAACTCACAGTCTCCAATGGCAAAACCTCCGTTTGTAAAATTCTAGTTGAAACATTTAATCCCTGTTTCCAGATTATACCGTGAGATAGAAGGGACCACAAGGATCATGAAGCTGAGCTCTAAGTGAATGGCCCATCCAGTGATTGGACCCACAACCTTTGGTGTTCTCAGCACTCTGCTCAACACAACTGAGCTGATCTCTGTGTCAGCTGGAATTCCAGGCCAGGATGGAAATACCAACAAGGTAATTCCTACGCCAACGCAGCTTCTTTTACACTAACGCTGCTTTAAACACCAGCCCTTGGAACATCTGTAGGGCAGAGCTCCATGGCTGGCACTGGACCGTGGAGCAGCGCAGGTGAACAGTTGTGTGACAGCACAAAACTCTTCTAATCACCCTGATGTCCTGCCCTTCCCAGGATTTCTCCAATAGCTGCAAAGGTGCTTGTGCCATGTCTCTTTCCAAGGAGAAATGAGCAAGACAAGTCCTGAGGATTCCCTTGGTCCATGGAAAAAGTGTTCTGGTGAGTGTTCAGAGCTGGTGTAGTGCTCCATGCAGAGCTGGAAGCTGGAATTCCAGCAGCTTTTGGTGCAGTGTTCCCACTTATCTACGGCCAGCTGGGAAGGGAAATGGAGTCAGACACGTGAACTGTTACCTGTTACACAGCTGTACCTGCCCCATCCCTGGAAGTGTCCCAGGCCAGGTTGGACAGGGCTTAGAGCAGCCTGGGATAGTGGAAAGTGTCTCTGCCTCTGGCTGGGGGTTGGAATGGGATGAGCTCTAAGGTCCCTTCCAACCCACCCCCTTCCATGGTTCTACTGTCACCACCCTATCAGATCCCTGTCTGGAAGTGTGACACTTGGGAACAACCGCGCACTCCAGGTTTTTTAGCTTGGGCCCCAAAATAACAAACTGCTGTCAAAAAAGGAAGGCCAGGAATTCTACATCATTCTCTCCCCCTGTTTTTTTTTGGTTTTTTTTTTTTGGTAATTTGCCCCTTGCCCCCTGCTCACCTGCAGCCCTGGGACCAGCCCTTTAGTGCCACTTAAAGGGGTCTGAAGTGCGTGGCCCCAATTCCAGCTGGGAATGTCTTAGTTACCACCCCCCACCCCTCCTTCCTCCCCCTCACAACCCAGCACTGGAACAGCTCAGATTGAATGACTGACTTACTGTGTCTGGAATTCCCTCTTTAAAAAGCAGCACTGGAATATCCAGAACTCCAGCAGGGTGCCTGGAAGCCACAGGCCAGAGGCAGAGTCAGATGAACAATCCTGAACTGGTTTGCAGGGGATGCCTCCCCAGCCTGTGGCTGCAAGGACTCCAAAGCTGTTCCTTCCTCTTGGGACACCAAGGGAAAACATCCCCACCATGGATTTCTGACAGGAAAAGCCTCACAGCTCCAGGATACTTGGCTCCTCCCAAATCTAGGCAAAAGGCTCCGAGGAACAAACAAGAGGACAGACCACCTCGGAGTGCACACTGTATTTTTAACAATAACAGCAAAACCAGGGAGCATTCACACTCACCTTTTCTCCTGGGCACAGCTCTCCAGAGCTTGCCTTCCATGTCTGCTCCTTTTCCAAGAGCTCTGGAGCCAGTCCAGGGCAGCCAGTGGCCACCACAGCCCTGGCAGTGCTGCTGGGTGATCCCAGCCCCTCTTTGAGGGCTGCAGCTGCACATGTCCCTGCTCAGGGATGTGTCACTGCCACCAACTGTGGTGGCACACCACAGAGGCTTCCAAACCACAGGCAGGCACGGGCTGTGTTTAACTAAAACCAGCCTCCTAGAGAAGAAAAGCTGTCCTTACCTCAGGATTTGCCAGGAAAAGGAGCTGTGAGATCTGCAAGTCAATACAACACAGCTGTGCCTCAGCTGCAGGAAGGGCTCTGTTCCAAACCCCCACAGCAAAAAGCCACTAGGATATCAAGGCACTGCATCAGGGCTCTCAGGATTGGGATTGGGACACTCCATGGCAAAGGTCTGCCCTGGATTTGAAGGCTCTGGAGTCTGAGAGGCAGCAGAGCCAGAGTCACAGCCAGTCCCAGCTCCAGACTGGCACAGTTACTGCTGAGCTGCTGGGAATTCAGTGCTTGGCTGCTCAACTGGCCCCTGAGGTCAAAGAGGAGATGCCACAACCAGGTTTTGGTAAAATAGTGCTGATTTCTGGCAACCTGAACACAAAACTTTCCACCACAGCCAAGGGGCAGCTCTAGGCCAGCAGGGAGGCAGAGTGAGTGTGCAGTGACCAGCCAGCCCCAAATACAAAGCACAAAAAAGCCTCCTCAAGCTCCAAAGGATCACCAGAACCAGCAGCTTCAAAGATCAAGGCAGAGTCACATTTCTGTCCTTTGTTGTCCAAGCTCTTGTTTAATGAACCACAGAACCTTAAAGATGCAGGAAGTTTACAGATCTGCCCTCTTGGAATGGGAATGTTGGAGCTGCTCAAGCACCTTCATCACATCTCAGGGCATTCCAGTTCCTCACTCACACTCTGCAGTCACCCTCCTATAAAAATCTTCACACAAACACTTGAACACTGCTCTTCCCACAATACAAACACTTGAAAAATGCCTCCAAGGGTTTTTCTTCCCTCCAAAATAGTCTCTTGCTTTAGAGGAGAACGGGGCTTCTTAATTACAGACCCAGCACTTATTCATTCAAGTTCATTGACTGGCTTTTAAGTCATTTCTTCCTCTTCTGCTTTAGATCTTTAGTCTTCTTAAATTTCTTCTGTTGCTTGGGTCCTCGTGCTGTTTCTAGTTTTCTTTTCTTCTCACTGCAAAACAGGAACAAAACATCTGTTAAAGATACACTGGCTTGCCATCCAGCAGGGAAATTTTCGTTGTAATATAGGAGTGAGGGAGAAAATTTAAACTTGGTGCTAGAAGAAGCACAAACAAGAGCCTTAGATTTTACAGTGTCCTCAAGAATTCATAGTATCATTTTATAGTGACGAGAAGATCTTGATTTTTAGCTTTTAGCTCTTGTCTTTGCTTTTCAAAACTTTATCTGTCCTAAATGGGGCATCTGGATTGTAGAGTACCTAGAAGAGAAACTACTTCTGATAGTTTTAAACATTCAATTTTTAATCCCTGCACTGAATTCTGACTCAAGCCAACATACAGAATTCCCAGCTCTGATCTTTATCTTATAGCAACTGCTAAGGCTCTCTCCTTCCTGCAAGGCTTTTGGAAACTAACAGCTTCCAGCATTCATGGAAAAAACCATGAAAGAGTGGAACAGAGATCATATAATTACTTGAGCTGTCAGGCACTCCAGGAAGGGGAAATAAGTGAGCAGGGAAGTCTCAGCTATAAATCCCCAAGGAAAAATATGGGAAAATTACACGCTGGGCAGGGCAGAAGAAAAAAGATGGATGAGAACTAAGGAATTGTAGAAATACAGACATTTTCCAGCCTCAAGCTCACTTTGGAAAGAATTCTTCTCTAAATTTGCATTTTCTCCACGGGCTGCCACTCAGTGTTAGATCCCA
This sequence comes from Motacilla alba alba, assembly GCF_015832195.1. Classification (NCBI taxonomy): domain Eukaryota; kingdom Metazoa; phylum Chordata; class Aves; order Passeriformes; family Motacillidae; genus Motacilla; species Motacilla alba. The sequence continues at coordinate 7,932,573 of NC_052020.1, read as the reverse complement.
AAGCAAATTGGGCAGTCAGGTGGGATGAGTGACCCAAGGGAGGAACAGTCCCACCTTCTGTGTGGGGTCAGGATCAGATCATCAGCAACAGAGTCAGAATTAAACAAGTCAATGAAGAGAGGACTATCCTTAGAGCAACACAGAAACACTGGGTAGTGGAGCTCGCAGCTGCTAACATCCCAATCCCCCAGGAAAACTGAGGATCTAGCCAGGACACTGAGTTCACTTAACCTGCATTCAACCCTTAGGCTTCACTCTTTTGGAAAACATTTAACAAAGCCAGCAGGAAGAGGAGAGATCTCTGGAAAATTTCAACTTCCTTTACCTTTTCAGGCTGACGACGGAAGCGTTCTGTCCTGCCTTGCTCAGCACCTCGTTCCACTCCTCATCATCCCCCCTGATAATGTACCTAAGTGGGAAAGGTGAGGGAAAGTCAAGTCAAATTGTTAGCACAGAGGAAAACAACATAAAAATAAGGTGTTTCTACTGTCAGGCACACACTACTCTGCAAACAAAGCCACTGGGCCAGCACCCAACCAAACTGGATTTGGGAAACACACACCAAGTCAGGCAAAGCTGGCATGGGAAAGCTTTCCTAAATCAGTCTGGAAAAAAGTGAAGAGCTGCAGCTTGCTTTTGAGAAGAGAAATAGGGACAAGAATTGCTACTCAAATAAGCTCATGTCCTGTGGGCCTTGCCTGGGTGTTCAAGCACCCTGGAAATGACACCCAGATTTAAAGAGGCAAAGCATTTGTGTAGCAAAATGGAGTGACTGCTCTCCATCTCAAGTTCTGGGAGGTTTGGAATAGATAAGGCTTTGTCCAGAAAGCTGAACAATGCTGGACATTGAAAAGTATTGAAACCTGCATTGAAAAGAATTCAAAATAGATTTTTGTCTCTCTCTCCTCATGGAGAACAAAAATCTTTTTCTGGCTGAGGAGAAAAACAAAAAGGAAACATGGTCCAAAATGCCAAAAAGGTATGCAGCACTATCAATGCTACAAAATGGAATCAATTTGAAAACATTCTGGTTGTATTATTTTCCTTATGCAAGTCACTTCAAATCACATCCATTCTTGTCCTTTCTTCAAACATCACAACCAAATATTCTTCAAACATGACAACCAAGCTTTTATTCCCTTTGCCAGATGTAACAGAGACCAATTCAGAGCCAAGCCAGACAAGCTCCCTGGGAAATCAGCACAGTGAACAGTGTTTATAAGACAAAAAGTGGGAGAGGAGAGGGAAGAGAGACAATCAGTGGCATCTGTAACTCCTGTTGGTGCAGAAAGACAGAAACCCGCTGACACTTTAATAAAAGCTCTGCTTGGTTGCCCTTTTTGTGTTGATTTGGGGTTTTTTTATGTTTTACCCACTGCTGTTTTACACACTGGTTCTCATTTACTGATGGTTCACTGCACCTACAGCCTTGTGCACAAATCCCAGCAAGACCCAGCATTCCACCCAGGGAAAAACTGGATTTGAAACCCAGGCAGATGAATTCTTACTGTGTAAGGTCCATCTCCTTCAGCTTCATCACCTCCTGCTTGTGCTTTTCTTGGAATTCCTTTGCAGCCTCCTCCTGCAACAGGACAGCACAATGTGCATTAGGTCCTGATGGCAAGAATGACTTTGTAATGACAGGAAAATGCTTCTTCCCACAAATACATCCTCTAAAACAAATACCAGCTGGTCCTGAATAGCTTCTCTCTTTTATCTAATTGCATTTTTATGTTATTTGTACACACAGACTTGTAGTTTTCTCTGAAAACCCCACGGTGCAGCTTAAAGCACAACTCCAGGTGCACAAAATGCAAACCTGTCAGGTTTTAACTCCCTTACAGTGCCAGATGTGGCGTGGAACCCTTTCCATCCAAGAAAATTTAATGTTTCTGGCCTGAGGTGAACTCCCTGAAGTGTTCACATATGAACCAGGAATAAAGTTTGTAATTACCAAATCATCATTTAAAGATTTCAGTGTTGGTTCCATCACAATATCCTTTGTTGCTGCCATCTGCTCCTCCACAGCTTTTTCCTGGACTGTGTTGAACAGCTGAAAATGAAACAAGCCAGCACATGTAAGAACTTGGTTTTTAAAACACCATTTATCACCTCTACAATAAACTCCTAAATCCAGACTTCAGGAGCTTTGCTATCCTAAACCTCAGAGAGAAAGAAAACCAGGAACCAGTTCCAAATATTTTCAATTAATTTACTGGATTTCAAGTCTACCTCTAGACAACATTGGAAAACAATTTTATTTTTTTCCAAGGAAAGCTGAGATGCCACCAATGCTCTGAACAATGGCTCAGGCAACAAGGATTGTCTGCTCAGCATTCTGGTCAGGGCACTTCAACATGGAAAACCACAAGATGAGCAAGCACTCTTATCTGGGAAATCACTACACAGAATCAGGAAGTGGTTTGGGTTGGAAGGGACCTTAAAGATCATCCAGTTCCAAACCCCCTGCCATGGGCATTTAAATCACTGCCACACATTTTCCAGCTGGGATTTTCCCCACCTTGCCAAGAAGTTTATGGTCAGTAGCTGGGGATGTGTTAAGGATGCCCAGCTCTCTCTCAGTGTCTTATTTTCTGTTAATTTTGGAATGATAGTCCCAGATGACCAAGGCTTGTCCTGCTGCTCCCACCTGCACTACTTTGCGGATGATCCTGTTGAAGAGTCCCATCAACTGACTGCTGGGCAGTTCCAGTTCCTTTTCCAGCTGCTCCAGAGATTTATGTTGCAGGCCAATCCCTAGGAAAAGGGCCTGAGGAAGAGACAGGAATTTCAGGCACAGAGCAAGTACAGACACACATCCTCACCCCCCAGACCCTCGCTCCAGCCCGCCCACACGCACCGACTGCGCAGCAGACAGGGAGATGTCTCCCATCTGGCTGAGGAAAAACATCCTGGCAAGGGTGGGAACCATGTCCATGATGAGGTGGTAGTCCACCATGTTGCGGGAGTACATCTCCAGCCTCTTCAGGTCGTACGGGATGAAGGCTGACTCCAGCTCTGCACGGCTGATGGCTGGTGGGGAGCAGAGGAACACAGCAAGGTTGGCAATGCACTTCAAGCACCCAGGACCTCAGTGTTTATTTAGCACGTGTTCAAGTATTTAATAGTTTTCCTTTGCCTTTAACAATTCACACTGGTTTTGCTGTAAAAGAGGTTTGTTCCCTTGCTGCAGCAGGAAAACCCTCCAGCCAGCACAGACACTAAAACCCCACAGGACACAGGTACCAAGTTCTCCCCAGAGGATTCTCCTCTGCTGAACATCTTGAGAAAACGGCAAATTGAGCTGCCAGGCTCCAGCCATGCTCTGTCACACTGTCCCAGCCAGGGTACTCACGTGCTTGGGGCTGCTGTTTGATATTTTTGTTCTGTAGAATATTCAGTGCCAAGGAGGGAGAGAAGTTGCTGAACTGGTAGGAAAGCAGGGAAAGGAAGCGCCTCCTAAAATCTACAGGGCAAGAGGACAAAATAAATTAGCCCAGTGCACCTCTAGAATAATGAACAGCCCAGAGGGTTCCTGCAGAGTCAGCAGGATCAGAGTTACCTTTCCAGAAGGCAGTGAGCCAAGGCTCCTGCTCAGAGTCCTCTTCATTGAGCATCTTCAGCATGATGCAGGAATGCTCCCCTGTCAGGTCATTCTGATAAATAAGATACAGTCCTGTGATTCTGTGGTGGATTTCCCATCACCCCCATGAGCCTTTTGCACTCCGTGCTCAGCTGAGGAAGGGAAATACCTTCTAAATCAACACCAACAAATGCATCAACTGCTACTGACCACCTCCACTTAATGGAAAACCTATGAACTTCTAGAACTTGGTAAATCTCAGCTATTTTACCAATAACCACGTTAACAGCCCTCAACAGCTCTAAATTTTTATGTGCAAACTACTTGGAGGCCCACATTCACAGCCCTAAAACTCTACTCGTTAGCTACAGACCCAAAGAACAAAAATGAACATAAACCAAGCCTTAAAAGCAGCCTCAGCAAACCCTCCTGCCCCAAACCCCTTGTCACAGAATCTACTGGAATGCACGCCCAGGGATTTCAGCAGGGCTGGATTTTCACTCAGGAACAGTGTGGTACTTACAGGGGTCTGCCTCAGATAAACCGGCACAAATCCAGCCCGCTTCCAGAACCTGGGAAAAAGGAGGAACACACTGAGAATTATGGAGCTAAATAAGTAATAAATTGTGGTTAAATGCAATTTTATCTGCTGTACAAGGACAGCTGGTGAGGAGCAAGCAAAAGTCTCTAAGACACTCCAACAATCGGAGCAAATGAGGTTTCTGTCAGAAAGCAGGAGCAGCACCCACCTGACAGAGGGTCCAGCTCAGAGGGGTGAAAAATTATGAGTGTAATGTCAAAAAATGCACAAACTTTCAAGGTGCTGTGAAAGGCATTTACATCAGTCAGGGAAAAAAAAAACCACCAGCTCTGAAGTCAGCAGCACCTCAAGTTTCTACAGGTCACAGGGATGAGATTTAACCACTCCCTATCTATCACAGGCTGTTCTTACTTCTACACCCTGGAAAAATCAGGCATGTAAAGCTGATTATCTGTTAAAGAAGGGCAAGATGTAACTGGGAAATAGAATCATGTCCTACTTGAGCAATCTGGGTGTCAGGCCATAAGACACCCCGAGATAGTCCAGGTGCTCAGCTTGTCTCTCACTCAGTTTGAGCAGCAAAGGAGGCAAATCTTTCCGGGGTGTCACAACCTCTTCTAATAAACCAACAGTCTGGAAAAGAAAGTGGGAATGGGTTAGCAGCAATCCCCACAGAAAGCTGCAAATTACAGCTCTTCCTCTCTATGAAAATCAAATCTGAGTATTTCCTCCCTACAGAGTGGACAGTTACAGGGGAAATTACGCAGCTTAGCATGGTAGAAAATAAAAATAAATTACCATACCTCACTGCTCACAGTCGTGATTTCTTTTGGCTTTTGAACCGTTTCTTCTTCCAAACATGGGAATTTGCCTTCATAGTACATCTGCAGCAAAGCCAGAGCTCTGCTGCCATAGCCCATCTGTGAAGAAGCAACAACCAAATGGAACCAAAATGAGATCTCTGATTTTTAATATAGGGCAACAGCGTTCTCCCCTTAAAACCCACTAGCAATCAGCACTGCAGCCATCACTCAGTCACTGCAAAAATGCTTTTTTTTTTTTGGCCATGTGGCAGCTCCAGGGAGAAGGACAGTACAGAAGAAATCAGCATCAGCTCTGGTAGCTCAGGGCTGTGTAGCAATTCTTGGGGCTTAACTCTGGCACTCAGAAAATGCCAAACACTCGGTAATGTCACAGTAAATACCCCTGGGTTGTGTACAGTGGATCGGGATGCTCCCAGTGCTGCCTAGGGAGCACTGGTTTGGTGCCCTGAGCTTAAAATGCTAAGAACTGGAGGAACTGCAATGTTTGCCCTGTTCCTGAGCTCTGGCTGCAGAGCCATGTCCCCGCTCCCAGGTACTTTACCCCCTGGTAATCCGGGTGAACCGCGATGCGAACGACGCGCCCGCCGGAGAGGCCCCCAAAATCCGGATCCTGGAACTGCACAAGGGACAAAGAGCCCATTTAAAGGACACAGCTGGGCACTCTGGAAACAAGAAATACACGAAATACACCCTGGGTGCCAGTGCACAGCCAAATCACCCACCTGCTCTGAAACGGTCCAGGGAATAAGATCCCCAGAGGCTTTCTTTCCCCTGGAGAGGCTGTTCATGATGGACTGGCGGGAGATCTCTCCCTCCATGCACACCTGCCAGGAAAGACACAAAGCCATGAACACACACACACACACACACACACACACACACAATGCTTCCTCCTGCTCCATCAGACCAGGATCAAATCAAAACTGACACTTGAGTCGTTCTCTTACCTGAACAACAGCCAGGACTTCTGGTAACGAATTCTGGGTGGGTGGAACAGGAGGCAAAAGGCAAAAGAGATGATGGGCAGGGGCATCAGAGAGCATCTGGAGGTCATTGGGGGAGTTCTGAAGGGGGAAGACATCAGAAAGATCAAAAACTGTCCAGAGAATCACAGAATACCCTGAGTTGGAAGGGACCCATCAGGATTAAGTCCAGCTCCTGGCCCTGCACAGGACAAACCCAAAAATGCCACAAATGTGCCTGAGAGTATTACCCAAATGGTTATTTCCTGAGGAGAGCTTTAAAGTCCAGCTGATTTCTAAACAATCACTCTATTTTCCAAATTTAGAGCTATTAAGAAATTTAGAACTCATACAATGCTGAGGGATGGAGGAACTTCCCAGGCCAACTCACGGCTATCACATCCCCAGACAGCATCTGTTCTCCTCAAGGGAAACCTTGTGCTCTAACATGTATGAACCTGAGCTTCCTGTTTTCATACAGCTCCTTACCTCCTGAGTACCAAATCTAATTTCTTTTTTAAGCCTCAGATTTTTAGAACTCAGTAGCTCAGCACTTCTGGACTTCCCCACTCACATTTACAGATCAACCCTGGTCTTGAAACCTTGAGATGAATTATTCCTCTTTTCAGTCTCATAAAGGTGATGAACTTGAGGCCACCAGGACATGGTAAAGAGAACTGCAAATGAGGTTCAGCACTGATAAAATTCTGACAAGCTGGGAGGCTCATTTAGAATTTTAGTCTCCACATTATCTCAAGGCAAAAATATTTCAGACTATCTGGAAATCCAGTGTGTACAGCCAGGACTGAGGCAGAGATCTCAGAGAAAGGAGAACACAGCTCTGCATGCAAGCAGAAGCAACAGAAGCTGATGAGAAATGTCAACCAGGCTGCGATAACAAGCACAAGAAAATTCCACACTGAAATTGGGAACGAAACTGGATGCAAGAAGCCCGAGCCCTACCTTGTAGTGTGAAGCCACATAGAGGGCCATCAGCCTCTGCAAGAAAACTTCTGATGCTCTGTGGTAACAAAAGAGTGTGTCTCTATTTACATAGTATCTAAACACAGGGATTAAGGAAAAAACCTCCTTGGGAACCAGGAAAAAGCTCCCTGTTGGTTTACTTTCAGTATCTGGACCACAGGCTGGCTTGTCCTCTTAGACTCCACAGCTTAATCTACAAGAACAAATGATGTTAGGCGGTGTCTGCAGCTTTCACACCCTTCACCTGTAAAGATAAACCTTTTGTAACTCCAACAAGAGCTTCCCCTCATGCAACCCGTCCTCGAGGCTGCCTCTGCAGCAAAACTGGGGTTTGGTGATGTCCTGGCAGCACCCACCACCAGTGCTACGAGAGCTTAACTCCAGCAGTGAGGTCTTAGGGAAAAGACCGTGTGCTGAGCTCATCCCAACCACCAACCAGGCTGAGAACCTTTCAGCGAGGATACAGGTCACAGGTGTCTGGCAGAGGGCAGCCAGAGATGATCCTGGTGATGTTGAGGCAGTCCAAGCACAGGAGATCATTCAGCCACTTCTCCACGGGGTCCCCAGGAGCGTACCTGATGGACTCGTGCAGGGACACCTCGTGCAACGTGCGAGCTGCAAGGGTTGCAAAAGACACTCAGTGCTGGAAGCCACAGCCAGACAAGCACCCACAGGAGCTCTGAAGGGCTCCCAGATTAGAAAACTGTCAGATGCTGATTTTTCACTTCTTAAAAACCCTCCATCTGAAACTTGTGAGGGAAAGCCAGCAGAGTTCTGTCATTTCCCCACACAAGCCCCTTCCCAGAGCTGCAAAGCACACGGATGGGTGGGACAGCCACGGATCAGGCTGACAGCAGCCCCAGGACACACACAGGCTGCGTGGGACACAGAGCCAAGAGGTGCTGTACCTGAGGTGAGCTTGGCAGTGGCTGTGGATTTGTTCTCTGCTGTCAGGGTCACCTGGCTCTGGGCGCTCTGCTGGCGCAGCTGCTGGATGAGCTTCAGGGACAGCGACCGCCCGGTGCCCTCGTACCTGGGAACCAGGACACAGGGAGCCTGAAGCAGCGAGCACAGGAACCAGGCAGCCATCCAGGGCTCTGGGGAGGCCCGGCACGGAGTGGCTGCTCCAGCCTTACCCGTTGATGGTGGAAGCCATGAACACCAGGTACGGGCCCAGCAGGTTCTTCACCAGGGGCAGAGGAATGGCAGCGGCTTCGTCGATCACCACGAGCTCGGCCTGGCCCAGCTTCACAGAATCAGCAGGGTGGATGTACTGCAAAGGAGGGGACACTGTCACTGCCAGCAGCTGCCAGCAGGGAAACACCAGGGCTCTCAAAGCTGGGGCCCTGGAAAGCTCTTTGTAGTCCCTGTTCTCCTCAAACACCGAGCCAGAGACTGAGATGTGGAAGAGCAGAAAGTCAGGAGAGGGGTTATGCTGCTCTAACAAGGACTGGCTCACACGTCTTGTTTGGCACAACTCCACAGGAATTCATCTGCAGAGGCGAGGAGAATAAAGGAAATCTAATCACTAAAACCTCTTCCTGCACTGCTCCAGATGCCTTGAGAAGGCTGCCCTAGAACAGAGGCTGGACAGAGTTAAAGAATAAAGCAGGGATTTACCAAAAGACCTCCATGGATCCACCTTGGGCAGTACAAGAGCCAGCCAGGGCTGCACCCAAGATGAACCCAAAATGGTCACAAAATGGACAACTGGTCATGAGGTCTCACACTTTTATAAGTTCTGGTCCATTAGCATATTGGAGTTAATTGTCCAGTTACAGCTTTAGGTTATGAAGTCCCTTCCTTCTTCTTTTTCTCTCTTCAATTCACCACTGTTTATGCTTTTTGGGCCTGAGGCTGTCACAGCTGCCCTTGGTTCCCAAGCTGGAAAAGGAATTCCCTCTGTGAAGAGACCTTACTTACTATGAAGCTCAGAGTTACACACTAAAGCAGCACAGAATCTGAAAAATATGAAAGCTAAAACTTAAGGCTTCACTCCTTTCACCTTCCTTTGCTTTTGTTTTGGGAGAAACCCACGAGGGAGCTTTGTAATCTACAAGTTATTCTCTGGAAGAGAGAAGGTATTTTGAGGAGGTCACTCCCTGAAGATCTGCCTTACAGCAAACCCCACCAGGACAGCTCCACATCACACAGAATGAACATGCTTAAAATCAAAACAGCTTCAACTCTGGCAAAAACTACAGCCAGGAACAAAACTGGAAAGGTAAGAATGCCAATTACCTGGATGGTCTGCCTGTGCTCCTTGAAGACATTCACTCTGACCACTGCCTTGTTGAACTCTGGATTTAAGGATTGAACAATCTCATAGTCCAGGTGCTCCTGGAAAAGAACATTTTTAAACAACATAAAAAGCCAAGATCTAAGAAAAAGATAATTTACCATCATCATCAAAATAAGCTCTGACATTGTTATTTCACATTCTCAAAAAAAAAAATTCTTATAAAAGCTTCAAAGGCCTGAGAACTGGGAAATCATTTACTGATGTTAAAATCTGCTTCACAAAGAAACTGGTTTACCCTGCTCAAAACCAACTCTACCACGATTCCTTTTCTTGCAGAACATGGTGAAAAAGGCTGGTAGCAAACATTTGTAGCCAAAAGCACAGATGAGGTGTAAAACTTCCTAAGCAGGAAAGCTTTGAAAATATTGTAAAACAGTCTGCTCCCCTCACCTGATACTGAAGTGCATCAAAGCCTTTAAATATGAACTCAAAGAGAGTGTGGAGGTTGTCAGGGCTGGGAGATGTGACAAAGATATTGGAGTAACTGCAGAGAAAAAAACCAAACAAGAGCTGAACGATTTTTCTAACAAATTTTACTACATAAGTACTAAACAGGATGGGTTTTTAATAGGAAGGGGTGACATTATCTAATAACCAAAACACAGCAGATTCCTATGGACACTGATCTTGATTAATGTGTGATTATTTTGAGTTTTAAGAAAAATTTGACCAAAAGACACAATCTTGTCAAGATACAATCTTGTATCAAAAGATACAAGATTAAAAATGAGGGATTTAAGATTGGAAATTACAAATATATTCCAATCTTGCCATCTTGGTTGTGTTTGGGGTTTTTTTTTAAACTCATGGATGCAGATAAGGCCTGAGGGATTGGAGGGGGGATCACTCACCCAAAAGCCACTGCTCCAGCAATGGCCAGCCCCAAAGCAGCAGATTTCCCTCGTCCCCTGGCTGCTGTTAATGCCACAGTGCTCCTCAGGGTCTTCTCAGAAATGGCTTCAATGAATTTTAGAACTGCTTTTGCCTGAGGATCAGAAAGCCCCCAGAAAACAGAGTCTGAGTTTCTCTCACCCTGGGACCTGCCACACGCAGAGAAGCTCAGCTCTGGCCAGCACGCCTGATGCCTTGAGAAGGCTGCCCTAGAACAGAGGCTAGATGGAGTTAAAGGATAAAGCAGGGATTTATTAAAGGCCTCCATGGATCCACCCTGGGCAGCACAAGAGCCCAGCCAGGGCTGCACCCAAGATGAACCAAAATGGTCACAAAATGGTCGCGAGGTCTCTCACTTTTATAAGGTCTGCTCCATTTGCATATTGGGGTTAATTGTCCAATTAACCATGGGCTTTAGCCCATGAAGTCCCATCCTTCCTGTTCTCCTCTCTTCATTCTGCCATTGTTTATGATCTTGGGCCTGAAATTTGGACCATTTATTCTTGGTCTACCTACCTTGTTTTGTCTCCCTGCTCTGCGAAGAGAGCTTACTATCCCCTACCATGAAACTCAGAACTACACACTAAAGCAGTAAAGAATCTGAAAAATATAAACCTGAGGCATCACACCAACCTGATCCAGGGTTTTGCAGCCATCCACCAGCACTCCCACAGGCTGTGTGTCCTGCAGGCTCTCCTTCAGCTCTCTCAGCTCCAAGTCCTGGGGCCCCAGGCTCTCCTCCTACGGGCACACAACAGGATGAGCCAAGGGCATTTCAGCACAATTCTACCTTTGTGGTGTCTTCTGACACCTTTGGGCAGGCAGAGAAAGGGATCTGGAAGGAAAAGTTACCCCAAGAAGAATGTATTCCCCAAAACCATGAGAATTTATATGGACAGGCATATATTTAACACTTAAATTTCCAGGCAGCTTCAGGAGAATGGTCACAAAGAGGATCCCCAGTCCTGACTTCCCCAGGGTTGGAAGGGAAAAAAGGGAAGGATTTTGCAGTACATGGTAATTACAGAATGACATCGATAGGAAAAACAGATTAAAGAAGAGTGCTCTGAATATTTCATTCATTTTTTAGTCTTTGGACATTCATGACCTTTGTTACACCTCTCACATGAAGTGTCCACGCAGGGGGAAGAACCACTGCAGCACCAATACCAAAACAGTACCAAGACCTTCAGAGCCAAACAATAAACTCGGACACAAACACAAAAACCAGTTTTGGATGGGAATGAAGGCTGATTTTCCTGGGTGTCACTTAAAATTCCAAAGGCACCAGCCTCTCCAGCCAACAGATAAGCATTTGTGCTGCTGTCAGTGCTGGCCTAATGATAAAAGGAGGTTGTTTGATTAATTTATTTTTTAATCAGTGCCCTATTAGAATGTTTTTACCATCTCTGACAGAACCTGTCTTGGTTATTTCTTAGGCCACACAGCACAGCTTGAATGCTTCAAGATTTCTGTTTAAAACTGGTTCCACTTTACTGCAGTCTACAACTGAAGTGATGAAAGGGTACACTTCTAACAGTGCAAACGCGTGTCTGGATTATCCTCAGGGAATTCTTCCTGGAATGTGACAGATGTAACTCAGAAATTGAAACACCTGCCACAGCCTCCAGCTGTGTCCTAAGTCTGCAACATACTTATTTCCAAAGTGCTCTCCCACCCTCCAGCTGCCAAAGAAGTATTTTTATTGGTCTTGTCCCTTCTGTCCAGCAGCTTGAAATCCCTCCATGCAACCACAATCAAGCTCCACCTCACTGGGCTAAGCAGCAGTACAGGAAAATTAATAAATATTATTTATTATTAATAATAAAAATAATAATTATTATTAATACTAATAGTTGGGCAAGCACAAAAAGGATAGGACAGAAAATTAAAAAAAATAAGCAAAATAGAGAAAAAACAGCTCCCCAAGCTCCACCCACGTAATTTTTGCAAAACGTTCTGCTTCTACTCTCCAATGCCATCCTTTGATATAAATCAGGAGGAAATAAAAAAAATTATATTTTTAAATCTTTAACAGCCTGTGGCCAACTCAGAGGGATTGGTGGCAGGGAAAAGGGCTGGGATCACTCACTGACCTGGGACTGGGGGGGCACAGGAGTGATGTTGGCAGTGTGGCTGGAGATGGGCAGGATGTTCAGCTGGTCATCGATCACCAGGCAGGTCTTGCACGAGGCCAGGGACAGAATGAACCTGAGCAGGCAGAGAAAACTCAGTAAAAACACCAGCAGCAGTCCCTGGTGGTTCATCTGAACTCTCTTCTAAACACAGAGAATTCTCCCCAGAGCTGAGTATTCACAGCTCCCCACAGCTGAGCTGCAAGTCCAGCTCCCAGAAAAAGGCCTGTTCCAATGGAGATCTATGGGATGTTTTCCCATCAGGAAGAGCCAGTGCTGCTCCTGATGCTTTCCTTGGGCTGCCAGCCCAGCTCCTTTGCACTCTGAGCCACTCACCTCTCATTGAACCTCCCCACCACATCCTGGTGGGCCTCTGTCCTGTACCGGGAGTGAACGTCCTGAAAAAAAAAAAGGGGAAGGAAACAGAAAGAAAATGTGACAGTGACATTTACAGGATTGTGACCCCTTCCTTCCCTTCCTCTTGACTCTCCACTTCCATCCACAGCACATCCCAGACAGGATCCTGACTTGGTGGTGAAACACCCACATCTGCAGCATTTCAGAAATGCCTGAGCGCAACAAATCCCATCCCATCTCCTCCCACTCCTGAAAGAAGGAGCAGGAAAGAAGATGGAAGATAACAGCCCATAATAGAATCAATAAATACCCACCCAGCATCACCTCAAGGCAGCTGCTGGCAGAGAACAGACCCACTGTGCTGCACATACCATGGTCATTGTATAGAGCTGCTTCAGGGAGTTCATGGTTCTCAGCAGAATCACCACAATCCCACCACCTTCCACTGTCTCCACAGTTCTGGCCAACAGGTTCGGAGTCAAGGCTTCAAAATCCTGGGCAGTAAAAAGAACTTCAGAGTTGCCCCGAGTCCAGCAGTGCAGCTGGCTCCTACTGAAAGGCACAGAAAGCCTAAAAGCTTTATTGCTCACAGTTTAATTCCCACTGAAATTTGCACCCTGCTCCAACTCCCACCCACGAGGCCACCTCACCCTCACACAACTCGAGAGGGATAAGCAAGGCCACCAAAACTGAAGTGACAGAAGCAACAAAGCCCACTCCTGCAACATTTCAACTGCTTATTGTAGAGCCCTTTTGGCAGCCAAGGAGCTCCTGACCTGCAGGACACACATTCCAAAGGTGTTCCCGAGGATCTTGTGCGTTTCGTTGTAGTAGCAGTAGCGGATGTTTGTGGCTGCAATGAACAGCTCGAAGGGATCATCATCCTTGATGTTCAGAGTTCCACTCTTAATCTTCTTCTGGAGCTGCCTCATCCTCTTCTTCCTGTGGCTGGAGGGGGAAAAGAACCATACAGGAGTTTTCTTGGGAAGGGGTTTGAGGAAGGCGTGCTCAGGCTGAGCCTTGGCAGTCAGAGCTCAGTCCTAAATATGACTGAGGTTAAAGAAGTGAGGAACCCAAGTGTTGAGGTTAAAGGACTGAGGAACCCAAGTGTTGAGGTTAAAGGACTGAGGAACCCAAGTGCTGAGGTTAAAGAAGTGAGGAACCCAAGTTTTGAGGTTAAAGAACTGAGGAACCCAAGTGTTGAGGTTAAAGAAATGAGGAACCCAAGTGCTGAGGTTAAAAAGGCGAGGGGGAGTTTGGCCCAGGGCAGCAGAGTCAGAGTTAGAGCTACAGGAGAAAAACCAGAGGTACTCTCTGCCGGTGCCAACTCTGTTATGGAAGCCAAATTTCAGTCCTGGAGGAGCAGATTTCCCCTGGCTTCCCTCCCACCCCTGCCCTCAGCCTCCAGCCCTGCTCCCCAGGGAGCAGCAGGAGCCGGGGGTCTCTCACCTGCTGAAGCCCAGCTCCTTCTTGTAGCACCAGAGCACAGAGGGCCTGGCCTTCACCGTGGCCTTGGACAGCATGTGGTGGAGGATGACGACCTGCCAAGGCACAGAGCACTCACCAACAGCTCTCAGGGAACACCACAAAGCAAAGTGTTCCTCTGGGCTTGACTTTACAGCTGTGTTCCCACCTGGAGAACACAGGGCTCCCTTGGCACCAAGCGAAGCTGTGTCTGTGCCCACCCCAGGGCTGCAGGACACTGGGTTTTACCTCCTGTGTCCTCAGCTCCCTTCTCTGCCAGAACCAACGCTGGAAATTCCAGGCTAAACACACTTTTGTCTCTAATGGATAACCCACTCATATGGATTTTCCACAGAGGGCTTCAGCGAGCACAACCAGAGCTGGGAGATGCCAGAACCCATCAGCAAATAACGCCAACATCCCTCCTCTGCCACCCGAAGAACCCATTCTTTTCCAAGTCTTTTTGGATTTTTCTTAATAATCAGTTCATTTGGTTTGCCCACAGAGTGGAGACAAACGAATTGTCAGCTCCACAGCAGTTAGAGCAGAGCAGCAGGGCAGGGGTTGTTCCTCTGTTCCCCTCTGCTCAGCACGGGGGAGGGCAAAACCCTGGGCTCAGTTTTGGGCCCCTCACTGCAAGAACGACATGGAGGGGCTGGAGCAGGTCCAGGGAAGGGAATGGAGCTGGGGAAGGGGCTGGAGCACCAGGAGTGGCTGAGGGAGCTGGGAAAGGGGCTCAGCCTGGAGAAAAGGGGGCTCAGGGGGCTCTGCACAGATCCCTGACGGGAAGGGACAGCCAGGTCGGGCTCTGCTCCCAGGAACAAGGGACAAGAGGAGGGGAAATGGCCTCAGGCTATGCCAGGGGAGGTTTAGGTTGGTTTTAAGGCAAAATTTCTTCCCTGAGTGGGCTGTCAAGACCCCATCCCTGCAGGGATTTAAAAGCCACGCAGATGTGGCCCTTGGGGACGGGGGTTAGTGGCTGCTTTGGCCTCAGTGGTCTGGGAGGGCTTTTCCACCCTGAACAATTCTGTGATTCTGTGAATGGTCTTGTCCTAAACCATCGAGTGTTTGCCGAGCTGCTCTTCCCCTCCCGCCTCGAAAAACACAAGGCCAGAGTCCCTGAAGAGAAAGGAGTTTAGCACTGAATTTGCTCCACACAACTTCACTGAGCAGCTTCATCTGCGGGGCAACTCAAAGCCCACTCCGAGAGAGAAACCACCACAGGGGAAAAATCCTCCAGCTGGCCAGAAACTTTAACATCCTTTGCCCCAGCTTAAAAAAAACCAAACCGAGCCCACAATCCGCAGCCTGCCCTGAGCTTCATTCGATGTTCAGGAGCCTCCCAGACAGGAGATGCCTCAGGGGGGTCTCACACACCATTTCCAACCCTCTGTCCCTGCCAGTTCCCTCCCCTCAGCTCTGCCCGGGAGGGTTTAATTCCTGCTGGAGGCAGAGAGGAAAGAACCCTCTCCTGACTCAGTTTCTTGATTAACCATACTAAGAAAACCCCGCATCCCTCCTGCCAGCTCTAAGACGCTCCAGAAAATATGTCTGGACACTGGGGACTCAGAATTGTTCGCATTGTGAAAACTGTCTTGTGCGCGCATTTGATTGTTTTTGTCATTTTGTGTTAATTCGGTTACTCCTTCAGAGCAGCTCTATCAGTAATATCCAAAGGGGGAGTCGTGGGGACCCTGGGGGCATTCCCTGGGCTGGGGAGCCCCGGCCCGGCGGTACCTGGTCCTTGCCGCGGTCGCCCACCACCACGAACAGGCTCCGCTGCCGCCGCGCCACGCCGTTCTCGATCAGGACGCGGATGCGGTTGTCCACCTTGCGCCGCTGCATGGCTGCGGCTCCCGGGGCTCCTCCCGGGGCTCCTCCCGGGGCTCCTCCCGCGGCTCCCGGCGCTCTTCCCGCAGCTCTTCCCGGGGTTTTCCCCGCGGCTCTCGGGGCTCTTCCCGAAGCTCTTCCCGCGGCTCCCGGAGCTCTTCCCGGCTCTCTTCCCGGGGCTCTCCCCGGCTCTCTCCGCGGCTCCCGGCTCTGTTCCCGGCTCTCTCCCCGGCTCCCGCCGCTGTTCCCGGCTCTCTCCCCGGCTCCCGGCGCTGATCCCGGCGCTGTTCCCGGCTCCCGGCGCTGTTCCCGGCTCTCTCCCCGGCTCCCGGCGCTGATCCCGGCGCTGTTCCCGGCTCCCGGCGCTGTTCCCGGCGCTGTTCCCGGCTCTCTCCCCGGCTCCCGGCGCTGTTCCCGGCGCCGTTCCCGGCTCTCCCGCCGCTGTTCCCGGCTCTCTCCCCGGTTCCCGCCGCTGTTCCCGGCTCTCCCCGCGCTCCGCCCGGCCCCTCTCGTGCCGCACCACGTGGGAGCCGCGTGGGGCCGGGCGCGGGCGCCGCGCGCCGTGGGAGGACCCCGGGGCTGCCCGCGGCGGCCGCCTGCGCGACGCGTGCGAGGGTGCGTTCCTAGAGACACATCTGTGTAAAAGCGGCCCGGAAACACAGCCTGCTGGGGATCGAGCTCTCTAGCACAGTGACTCAAAGTGGCTTTCCGCACGGGAAAGGACTCCTGTGCCCCGCCAGCTCCCAAAATCCCTGCGAGACACAGAACAGCCCCTTCCGCCCACAGCTTTCCTTTCCTTTCCCTTTCCTTTCCTTTCCTTTCCTTTCCTTTCCTTTCCTTTCCTTTCCTTTCCTTTCCTTTCCTTTCCTTTCCTTTCCTTTCCTTTCCTTTCCTTTCCCCTTTTCCTTTCCCCTTTTCCTTTCCTTTCCCCTTTTCCTTTCCTTTCCCCTTTTCCTTTCCTTTCCCCTTTTCCTTTCCTTTCCCCTTTTCCTTTCCTTTCCCCTTCCCCTTTCCTTTCCCCTTCCCCTTTCCTTTCCCCTTCCCCTTTCCTTTCCCCTTCCCCTTTCCCCTTTTCCTTTCCTTTCCCCTTCCCCTTTCCCCCTTCCCCTTCCCATTTCCCCTTTTCCTTTCCTTTCTCTTCCCTTCCCCCTTTTCCTTTCCCCCTTTTTTTCCTTTCCTTTCCTTTCCTTTCCCTTTCCCTTTCCCTTTCCCTTTCCCTTTCCCTTTCCCTTTCCCTTTCCCTTTCCCTTTCCCCTCTTCCTTTCCCCCTTTTTTTCCTTTCCTTTCCCCCTTTTCCTTTCCCCCATAACGGCAACACCCATTTCATTTTTTTTTAACAATTTATTCTGAACAGATCCTGCCTGTGACCCCTCCAGGCGTAGTGGGCACAAAGAGCAGCATTTATAAATTCTAAATTTTTTATTTTATAAAGATAATTCCATTTCCACACCTGCCAGCTCTTAATCTGGGTGCTGGGTGGCCTTTGCTCCTGGGAAGAGATGACAAAACCAAATATATATATATATATGTGTGTGTGTGTGTGTATATATATATATATATATATATATATATATATATATATATATATATATATATATATATATATATATATTTAAAAGGGCATTTGGAGGCAGTTTTCCCAAGGAAACAAGAGTGCAGAGAGCAAACAGAACACCTCCAGGAAAGAATAAATCTTTAAATCTTTAGGATTCCTTGTTCCAGGACACTCGGTGACCCCCCAGGGAATATCAGGAATCCTGCTCATGAGGAAGAGGAGGGAGCTGCTGACATTTAACTCTGCTTCTTAATAAATCCACCAGAGCTGTTGGAAAGTTTTCCCTACGAAATCCCAAGCTGCACAGCCGTGGAGCAGCAAGAAGAAAATGATTTATCAACCTGAGCTGAAATTCCAGAAACATGGAATTTAATTCTCAAGCTGTTCTAACCTTTCAATACCAAAGTTGAGCCCAGCTATTTGCATAGATATTTATTCTTAGCTTTTAATGCTGCCTTTTTTTCTTTAACTTGAACATTCGGACAATGAAGTATTTAAAACCAGGGGACAGCGTAGGAAAAATGTGTTTAATACCACTGGATGTATTCGGGGTTGTTTCAAAACATAACAAAAATATGATAAAAATACTGAATTAATAATCATAAAGGCTGCAGAACAATTTTTTTGTTTTTAAGGTGAACCCAGTTAAACCCAGCCACTGAGACAAAACCACCAATGCAACGGAAGTGTAGCAAGACAATCCCTTTAGGTATGAAATATTTGCTTAAAAGGGAAGGACATAAAACATTTAAATAGATTTATTTGTCAAGTGTTTACATAAGCCATGGACCAATTTGTTTCCAACGCTGAGTTAAAGAACTGCAAAGACATATATACAGGTATGTTTAAGGCCATCAGAAAATTTAAACCTGACAACAAACTAAAAAGTCTCAACACTTATTTTATGTGCTAGAAGCATTACTAAAATTCATTCTAAAATCCAAGAGCTTCAAAAGAGGAAGTACATTTTCATTTCATAAAAGTCTAACAGGTATTTCCTAAAATTTAGCTTGAGACCAAGATTCCAGGTGTCCTCTTGGGTAGAAATGGGCCAGCAGGGTTGGAACCGAGCCAGTGACACCCTTCTGACTCACCCAGGAGTATTAAAAAGAGAGGGGAAGAGAATCTTGCCTTTAAAAAATCTGCAGCAAGAGAAAAAAAGTTAAATTCAGAACCAAATGCCAAGTTAGGCTCTAGTTTTCCTAGTGCAGCTCTCCTACACGCTACTCTAAGTGGCTTTTAGGAAGGGGACTTTGGAAAATAGATTTCCTTCCCTCCCTTAAGGCTGGATCCAGAGAGCCATGAATTTTAATACCATTCTATTCAAAAAGCCTCTGGAAGTGGCTCATCAATAGCACCTCTGCCCTTAGATGAACAGTCTACAAAAGGAAGTTTCTCCTCACACTCTCCACATCACACCAAAAACACACATCTGAAGCACCTTCCCCACCTCCCTCCCTCTGCAAAAACGTGTTGGCCAACAGGAAAATGTTGCAGTTGAAGCAATTAGCTCTCTCCAGGGCTGAGAGCGTGCTGACCAAAGGAAGGGAACGCTCCCAAAGCTCCCTTATTCTTGTCCAAGTCAAAAGCTCCTTGCCTGAAGTTGTGCCACAGCCTCCAGGACAGCCAAGATCAGTGTGAGAGCAATGGAGGGCTGAGATGCACTTTAACGAATCTGTCACTTCAGGAAAAACACCATTAGAAGGGAGCTCCCAGCAAAGCTCCAGACAATAATCACAAATGTATTTAAGGCCAGATTTAAATAAGGAAATTGTCCCCCAAGTTCAACAGGAGAGTTTTGTTGCTGGGGCTCATTTCCTCCTTGCTCTCCAGATGTTCTGGTCCATCAGTGAGGGACACCTGCACCTCCCCAGCACATCCCTGCAAGTTCACTGCTGCCAGCTCACGTGAAGGGAAACCTTTCAGTCCCATCCATGCTCAGTGCAGGTGGAAAACTGGAGAAACAGGTGCCCAGATTTTAGGAACTAAACCAGCCTCCTTCACACAGCGACAAACCTCAGCTCCAGCTCAAGCATCCATGTCAATACTTTGCAATAAACTTCTCCCAAGAATAGTTTCACATCAGCAAGAGGGATGGTCTGGATTTCCCAGGATGAGACTGCAGCCTCATGAACAGGGCGAGGGGAATATCAAGATTCTTCCAACCAGCTGGTTCTGTATCTTGCTCTGCTGGACCACAAAGATTTTGCCCGATTTGTTCTTAATCATATGAATTTTAAGGACTTTTTCAGTACAATTTATCATCTTTGTAGAATTTATCTGCAGTTGGAACCTCTTCAGTAACTTCTCTCTACTCAAATGCCATTTGGGAGAAAGGGAAGCTCGATCCTTTCTCCAAAGACCTGGAACACAACCAATCTTCCTAAAAACCTAAGGTTGGTGGGACATTTTGAGAAGACACATTTTTAAGGACACAAGGTTCTCTGAGGGTTAAGTCCCAGCAGGATACATTGCCTGGTTAAGTAACAAAAGCCAACAATCCTCTTCCAACTACTCTGCCTGATGATTCAGAGATTGCTGCATACAAAAGACAGGATCTGGGGAAGAAAACAGGGATTAAGTGACGTTTAGAACCCTCTCCACAGCAAAATCCATAAGCTGCACTGGTGAACTGTTCTTAGAAAACAGCCTGCACACAGCAAAACCACGGGAGAAATACTCAGGAGCAGGCTGGCCTCAGGTACAAAACAACAGCTCATGATTTCTGGGTCAGCTTTCAGTAAGGAGGATGTCTAGGAAGCATCTGAGTTTCCCAGACACAGTAACATTAGGTACAAAGATCTGAAATACCTCACTGATTTAAAAATCACTTGCTCAGAAACCCTTGAATTGCAGCCAAGAGGAAGCAAGAGGCTGAAGGCAGAAGTTTGAACAGGCTCAGACCCAGCCCTGTCCCACGCTCTCCTTCCAGCCCCAGGATCACCCCCCAGCTGCCCATGGAATAAACAGCTCGTCCCTGCATCCAGAAGGGGCTCAGCACCAGAGCCAGCCCCAAACCGCCACGGCTTTGCTTCAACATAAACTTCTGGCAACAGTCTTTGCTCTAAACAGGACCTTTCCCAAAAGAAACGTGCCTCGGAGTGCTCGGGGTCTGGAGGGAGCTCGGAGCTAGAGCCAAGCCAGGGGGTACAGACTGAGAGCTGCCTGAGCAGGCAGAGGAGCAGCGAGGGCTCCGAGTGCGACCCCACCGATGTTTCAGGACTCTGCTACATCACAGGTGGAGATCAAAGGGCTCCGTGCAGATCCCCAGCTCACAGCTCAGGGATTTGCTCCCTCTCCTCCACCAGCAGGGCAGCTGCTCTAAGGGCCATTGGCACACAGGAGGTTCACAAACTTGTCTCTCAATGAAGAGGCCCAGCGTTCTATTAATAAATTCAAGTTGGAAAAAAAGCCCAAACCAACCCCCCAAACTCAAGGTGGAATGTTCTGATCCGTTCAGAGGTCTCTGATTGAGTATGGTGCACATTTACTGACAAACCACAATTAAGTTCCTTAAGGAGCATTTGGTGTGCAATGGAGAAAGCTGAGCAGCTTGTGTTCTACCAACCATTTAAAAGCTGATGCATGAAGAAAAGTAAAATAATTTAAAGAATTCACTGTTTTCCTACATCAGTTCAACATTAAAAGGTTTGTCTTTTTATTTTTTTTTCCAGTTAAAAAACAGTTGGGACTATTATCTCAGTAATAGCTTCCTAAAAAAGACACAGAACAGCAACTTCTCACCGGACTGCAGTTTAGGAATGTTCTAGGCCTTGACTCAAACTGCTGCTTCCAGACATCAGCCCCGTTTCAGGATGCCTGGTGTGGAATATGGTCTTCACAAGCTTATCACTTCCCGCAGTGAAAACATTTTTCATTTGTGCTCTTCACACAGGGCACGGAAAAGTGATATCCCACCTATTTGTATGGAGTTCCAGACTGCTTCACAACGAAGTCAAAAGTATCTGACTGCAAGTTCTGAAAGTTCAGTTGTGATACAAAGTAGAAATGACCCTCTGAGTGTGAAAACAACCTTCAGTTTTGTACAGAACAGTTAAACACCACGCAGCTGTTCCTTAATTTCACCTTTCCACAGGTAGGATTTGATGAGCAATACTTAACAGACAATATAGCACTTTTCTTCTCACACGTGCTATAGAATGCAACAGAACTACCAACACCTCTATGGAGGCAGCTATCAAAATATTCTCCCCACTGCAGAGAGAGTGCATGTGCGCAAAAGGCAGGCACAAGTGATTCCAAAGATCATACCACAAGGATGCAGTACAACTTGAATAAGACTTGGTATTTTCCAGCTCCTAGGCTTATGCCATGTCTTTTATACATCGCTGCCTTGATGAAGGAAAAAAAAAGGAAAAGTCCATCGAAAAGAAAAGCTTCCCAGAAGTCACAGCTAGTAGAGTAAAACCAGAAAAAGAGGAGGAGGGTTTACATCTAGTCAGGAAAAAGAGACTATTGGGGGGAAAAACCAAAGAAAGAAAGAAAAAAAACCTTATGAAATGTCACCCCATCACATTGAATCTGTTTCAGCTGTTGAAAACCAGTGTTCCAGGATACAATTTTTATAAACATGTTTTATTTATCTTGCTTATACCATTAGAACTGTAACTGCTGGCTGTCATTTCCCTGAAAAGGGGAAATCAACTCAAACACAGACTGGTGCTTTTCAAAAGACAGCAATTGGAAGGGCAGCAGCAGCGGGCATTTGAGATTTCTTAAAACCTTCAAGGCTGCAGGAAAGACAAAAGGACATGTGACCAAAAGTGTTATGATTATCCATTAGGGATTTCCATCAGTACCGGCATCAGTTATTTAGGTGATAATACAGCAAGGTCAAGTATTAGTGACAGACAATGTGCAAGTCGTAAGGAATGATAGAGAATACCAATCCTTACAAAAGTCATTGCTATCAAAGAAACTTAAAAGTGTTTCAAAGAGATATCTAAATACTTCACATCAAATATACAGTGGCCATCCAGATTATAGCTCAGGGTTTGTTGCAAAATTTTGTCCAAGTGCCAAATCAAAGCCTTTTTTTTTTTTTTTGTTTTTTTTTTGTTTTTCACCTTGTCTCCTAAAAAAAAGAAATTAATTACACAGTTACATTAGCAGTTATGCAAGCGCTCTTAACTCCATAGCCACAGGAATCAGGGCCCTGGTGATGAGGAGTGCTGCAGCTAAGGGTGCCTCTTCTTTGTCACAAACTGCCTCTAAGCCCACCTGTCTACTTAGGGCAATTGCATCACTACACATCTTGAACTGTTCAGTGCTTCGATTTAGTAAGGAAAAGCTGAAATGCAGTTGTTCTACCAAGCCACACTTCACCTTTCCCATCCTTTCATGGGAACATTTAAGTTTTTTTAACTGTCACCACAGTAAATCTTTATGGATTTGCAGATTTTATCAGAATTTTGTTAAATCACTTTTAAATGACAGAAGTGAGTCTTTGCTTTTTCCTGCCACTTCAGTTAACCATGGAGATTGGATCACCCTGAAAATTGCCTTTTTTTGCTTTATTCTTAGCAAGGGTGAGGAATTTGAATCTCATGTGCAAGGCTCAAGATGATGCTTAGGACAGAACATGCAGAGTAAACGTTGTTTCGTTCCTTTCAATATCCAGGGAATATAAAGCTGGCAACTGTAGTCCTGTCATTATGGGTAATGAAAATAGTCCCTTTACAACAAACTTCCTGTAAGGGAGAACAAATAGATAATAACTCTTCTGGTAACATGTATTGTACACTGGCCAGCGTGTTTTTGGCGTTGAACGGAATCCTGTGAACGTGTTTAATTCACTTGCTGGGCGTTCATCTGAGGCATCCCTCTGTTTGGTCTGGGGGGCCCTCCACGACCTAGAAAACACAAATTCGGGGTTGAATTCTGCAGGAAATCTGGTTAGTTTCAAAATAGTCCTGAATCTTCTGGTCTGAACTCAGACCAGAACTTTGTTGTTCAGTCAGACTTTGCTGTGCTTCCTAAAACACACTCTCAGCTCCAGCATGTCGTGTTTCCTGCCCACCCAGGGACGCCAGATGTGGGGTTTCACCCCTGGATTGGGGTGACCCCAAAAGATGGAAAAGTCCCTCCTCCGACCCGTGCCTTCGAAGAAAGACTCAGTAGTCTTCTGTTGTCTGTTCTTTAGGTTGTTTATTGTTGGTTATCTAAAAGATTCTTCTCCTGAGCTGCTGTGGCCCGTTCAGCAGCTCAGACAAAGGCACACTGCCCTCCCAGGGGGCTGGTGCCATCTTTTATATCACACATTACGTGTTACATGTTTGTACTTTCTCCCCAATGCCTACTATCCATATTGAATGGTGACTTTCTACTCTAAACCAATCTGTGAGTGCCAACATCACCAAAGACATGGAGGCTAGGAAGGAGAAAGGAGGAGGACAGGGCACACCCAAATCCCTCCATCTTAAAACTCTTGACCCCCATGTACAAAACTTGGACCCCTGCGTACAAGGCTTAAAACCCCCCTGTACAGCACTCAAAAATCCTTCCTTTCACTTCGTCACTATCTCTACTATGCAATCTAAACTTGTGTGTGTGGCTTGTAATTCTTCATACAGAGTTGGTAATTTGCTCCACGGGCTAAGATCAAAACCCCACGTGTGTCTTTGGCTGCATGCCAGGGTCTCAGAGCCCCCTGCCAGCGGCTCTGGCCATCCAGGGCACCCAGAGGGGTGTCCTGGATTCCGACACAGCACAGCCCGGCGTTGCACTGAACTCCAGAGGCCTCAGCTCCACACCTCAGGGCTCTCAGAACCAAGGCAGGGACAGAAACTGAAACCCCTCAAAGCTGAACTACCAAGCGGGGTTTCACAGATGCAGGGCACAGCCTCCAGCTGCCCTCACAGCAATGTCTGTATTGAGATAAAACAGTCCCATCATCAAAAATGTACTAAGAAAAAGACCTGAGGAAATGTGACAAAAATATAATTTAGAAGCTTAACTACAGCCTCATTATGTCTGCTGGGTTTGTTTCCCAAGGCTTTCACTAATAAAAGACAGTTAAAGTAGTTCTACAACATCTGAATGTGAACAGCAATTGCTATTTTAGCTTCTTTTCCAAGAATTCCTCATTCAACAGCCAACTTAACTTCCACCACCAGTTCACAGGATCCCAATAATTCAAGTCAGCTTATTCTTAATTGTGAGCTGCTGAGTAAGGAGTGAGGTTGCCTTTTAAGTGCCGAACTTTAAAAGTTGGCTCAAAAACTTCCACTCAACCCACATCAATTATTCCCTACTCAGGAAATTACCTCTAGGAGCTCCCCGAGGTCCACTTTGTCCAGAGCCACGTTTGAAATTTTGTTGATATCCATCCTGAAGCAAAGGAATGTGACAAGTTACAATATAAAACCTGGGCACTCTGTTATTAATTGCCAGCAAAATAAGGACATTTTAGAACAATATGCACTGATGAAACATCTGTAACTTCAAGGTGCAACATTATATTAGCAAAAAATAATCTTTAAAAAATAAATTCTTACTTCCACTAGAGCCTAGCAGCTGTAATAAAACATGCAGTGACAAATGCTCTCTCCAGTTACAGGATGTGTTGCTCAATATAACTAAGAAATATAAACAGATGCATTTTTAGTGTTCAACTCTTCCAAACTACACAGGGGCAGTTTGTCTTCCTGAGCAATAAAGGAAGTCCCAGAGGAAGATGTCACTAACAGCTCTAGTGCTTTTGACAGGTATTTCCCTCCCCACAGGTAGCTTACCCTCTGGTAGTTGGAGTAATCCCGAGGAGCATTGAACTGGGGCTGTGTGTAGCCGCTGTTTGGAGTGTTGGAAAAGGAAGGACGGTAGCCATCGTATCCCCCTAAGGAACAGGGCACAAGTCTTTCACTTGGAAATCAAAGCTGCATTTAATACTTGACCTTCTGCTACTATAGAAAGAAAAGTAACAACAGCATTTTACCTAAACCTTAAAAAAATCCCATCCCTTCAGCAAGGCTGTTTACCTGCAAATCATGCAAATGCCTCCAGCATCAGAGCTAATATATCACAAGGAATGAGAATGAACACTTGTTAAGGCCTGGGAGGAGGCAGAATTCAGTGCATTTCTCAGAGTAACCCAAGGTTTGATTTACAGAACATTCAGTTCAGAGCTAAACATGATCCTAGGTAGGATGTGAATGTCCCAGCTGTGATTACTGCATTCACACTCCAATCAGCTGTATTTTTATTACATGTTTCTTCTCTAATCCCCAGCCACAGGAGGGGAAGAGAACATGGAAGACAGGACCTGAGTCCATAGCAATCCCAGAACACCTGACAAGGAAATCTCTGTCCTATTTTAACATAAACCTCTTTGTGTTACTCAATGAGCATTCTCTTATCTATCCAGAACTACACTATCATTCCTCCACTCCTGTTAATTCCTAGTGACTTTTGGACTCCTGTGTTCCTGTACTTCCACATCAATCTATTCTTGTTCTGATGAAACACAGAACTACAAAATATACTGTGGAAACACTAACCATTTTTGAAATACCAACTTGCATCTGAATCCCTTGCTTGATGGGTGGATATTTCTGCATTTGCTTATACTTCCAGTAGATGCTTACTACTGTATTGTAACAGAGTGCAAACACACACTTAAAATTTAAGTTGCTTACCTACAACCAGTAAGATTTTTACTACAAGTTTGCTGTCTCACAGGGCTGCTAGCCCAGTCTCCCAACAGCAGGTCAGTTCAACAGCTCTCTCCTGAGCTGGTGGTTCCCCCGGGGTCAGGCAGAGCTCAGGGAGGGTTTTGCAGAGCTGCTCACCTCTGAATCCATTTGCTGGGCCCCTGTAACCGTTCATGAGGCCCCGGGCCCCGCGGGATCCCCCCCGGGACACGCCCCGGCTGTTGTAGTAAGGCTGGCTGTTCCTGGGGAATCCAGTGCTCTGCTGGGGAGGCTGCTGGTGGTTTCCTGCCACTTGGTGACTCTGGTCCGGGGAACCGTGGTAGGTACCAACCACTGCAGGGGAATCGCGGGGAAAAAGAAGTAGAAAAGTCTGAGTTTCTTTATGTTCCCATGTATCTCTCTTTAAGCCAACATTCTGTGACAGAGGAAAAGGATGAGGCTCTTTGTCCTTGTTCCACATCTAGTACTTGTTAGTGGAAAGTGAAGGCAGTGCTGAGAGAAAAACAGCTCTGGACATAGGCTTTTATTTTTTTCAAGTGTTTACCTGGAAAGCATTTTGCCTGCTGAATTAAAGTAATTTCAGAACAAGATTCCAGGCCTTTGTGACCTTACATCAACCATGAGAATCAATCCATATTTGCTCTTATTTCTGGCTTACTATTTCCTTCACAGAATGTCACCTCGAATTACACTGGTTTTTTTAAAGCTACCTTAACATCAGCAGAGCCAGTACTTCACTCAAGTACTTGCATCTTCAGAATAATCCTGCTCATGTTTTTTTTTAAACCCATATAAACCTCAGTCAAGTGGAGAACTGGAGATAGAGATATTGAATTTCACTCCCTGCTGGGTACTCAAACCCAGACAGAGTAACAAAACCTGGTATTGCTCAGGGGAAAGGCCTGCAAGGGAACTTGTGACATGCCCTGCTCCATCATCTAGGATGTCAGACTTATCACCTGCTCTACCAAGGCCACAAGAATTTTACCTGTCTGGAGTTGTTCCTGCTGGAGATCTGATTGTTCTACTTGGTGAGGTTGATTGGAGAAACTCTGGTTGTAACTGGCCTGGTACTGGTTTTGCTGCTTAAGGGTTTCTGGCTCATTCACAGGAGGAACAGGTGCATTCATGTTGAATACCTGTAAGAACAGAAATTCAGTTTTACGGCTCTGTAAAGAAGCATCAAAGTCTTAGAAATGTGAATAACCAAGGACTACCATAGGTAGCTGCATGACTGATTCCACCACAAGGAATGAGCACCAAGCCAAAGGGATCCAGCACTGATTTCCTACTCACTGTTTGCATGGATTGGAATGGAGCTGCATTGACGTTGATTCCGCTGCTATGCAAAGGCTTGCTGGATCCGGCCTGGAACACCTGCGGCTGGGATGCAGTGGGAAGTGATGATGAGGATGGGGTCTGGTCTGCATTCAGGGACATGGAAGCCTAATAATTAAAGCAAACAACATTTTAGCTCTTGTGGTACCAAAAATTTAACGTCAAAAACTTTGCTTAAAAAAGAGTGGCAATGGCTCAGCTTCACTTCTACTAATCACTGTTCTGTACTTCAGCTCAACAGCCTAATTCACAACAGCATAATGAGAGGAAAAACCTAACCATCTTCTCCCTCATTAACTTGAAACACAACTAGAAAAATCTAGAGGGGGGAAATGATGAAGCTTCCAGGCCAACTGCTGTGAAAAAATAAATCCCATTTCCTAAGCCAACAACACTGATGCTCCCATGCTGATGTTGGCATGCTGCATCCAACTGAACAAACAAGCTTCCAAATGAAAAGTCTTGCTATGGAGGACTCACTGGCCACAGACAGGCTCAGAATTTTGAAATTAAAGGGAACTGAAGCACCCCTATCAACTAAAAATAATGTTATTCACTAAGAAACACAGACTAACATTTGATGCCACCTGCAATCAAGCGTTCTTCCCACCCCTGTGAAACCTGACTTGCCTGAATCTGGTCAATTGATTCTTTCTGTGGCCGCTGCTCTGCTGTGTGAGAAGGCTGATACATGGGTTGGGAAGCTGTATATGCCTCACTTGTAGAAGAAACCAAGGGAACCTGACAAAATAAACCCCAAAGCCCCCAGAAGTCAGCTGATGCTCACACACAGTTTTGTAGAAAGTATCAGAGAAGTCTGGAGTGGATGGTACTCTCTAGTCTGTGAGCCAGCAGTATTTCAAACCAGTACAAAATAATTACTTTTTAACCACCAACATTCCAACACCACACAGCTCCAAGCTCAAACACCAGTGGACAAGGGCTGGCTTCCAATGGCCTGAATTTTACATTTTACAAGCTCTGCTCCCACTCAGACAGGCCAGGGAAAAGTCCAGCCAGGAAAGCAGAGCACTTTGCATTAAAGGCTGTACTGGGGAGTTAAAGAGGCAATGGACAATAACTGATGGGAGTGTTCACATCACACTGGAATGTTCCAAAGCCAAGAGTAAGTTTAGCTACTGCTTGCAAGATCCTCGAGAGAATCACTGGCAGCACTAGTTGAGGTAAGGGAAATAAGAAAAAAAATCCACTGGATTAAGTCAGACATCAACTAACAGCAAAATAAAAACTAGTGCAGAGAAAAACCCTCTCTGCCTAAAAAAATGAGTCTACTCCTACAAGACAACAAAACTGTGGAGAGCACCAGCATTTCAGGAGGTACATACAGAGGAAATGTAAGAAATAATTCCCTCGCTCCTGTTTCTATATAAATGAGTGACTTAAACCTTGCAGACCTAATCTGGACAAGCCAAAGAAGTAATTTATACTGCCTGTACTGTGAGATCCATCATCTATCCACATTTTTTTTGGTTTGCAAATACCTACAGGGATCAGACCCATTATTGAGACCAGTAGAGTCCTCAGAGATGTCACACATGCTTAATAAAAAATCTTTGATCACCAGACAACCAAAACTTCTTAACAACAAACTGACTACTTCATTTATACAGTGCAGAAGCAAGTTTAGGAGATCCCTAAAAGGTGAACTGGAAACAGCATTCAACTCACGCTGACTGCTCTACAAGTCCAGGGTAAAATCCCAATCCAAGCAAGTGGGAATAATCAAACAGAACACAAACTCCATATTTCAGATCTCATGCATAGTTAATGCATGAGATCTACTTGTGCCCTTACCCTCACTTGAACAGACACAGCCTGCCCCATAACCAAGTGCTTTTGGTTTTGGCATTTCTGTGGCAAATACCTGCTTCCCATTACTGGAAATTTGCAATGTCAGTAGAGAATGAAACTAGGAACTAGCAATGCTTATAAGCCACAATGGAGATGACCAATTTCCCAAAATTTGACCTTCAGCTTTTTCTTAAGAGTCTCTCATGTAGTTAGGAAATAAATTCTTTTGTAACTCCTCATTGGAGTTACAAACTCAAATCCAAACCAGAATGTACTAAACATTTTACCTGTGTAGCTTCTGGTTGCACAGGAACTTGGGTAGGCTGGGCAAGTCTTGACTCAGCATGAACTGGAGGAAAATAATTTCACTTATTACATAGTAAAATAAAACCTTTCACAGAATAGCATTATTATCTGCTCTGAGCACTTATGTGAAAGCTGATCATCATGAAGATGATGAAGCCTTAAGCCTTAAGGCAAAGTTATCTCAAATTACCAACTCCTGTTTCTACGCAAAGAACATTTTTTCTAGTTGAGCAAAACCAAAGAAGCTTTGGCTGCTCCATATTTCCAAGCAAAACCTAAAAGCAAGTGAGAACTGGAAGTCTAAAAACAGTACAACCACATTTCTGAGAAAAACACATTATAACAGTACTTTTACTTGTGGTGACCTTTTTATTATGCAGCAGCAGCTGAAGCATTTCTAAGAGATGACTTGCAGGCTTCCCCAGTATTTCTCTTTAGGATTTACCATTACAAACCTGGAGGGCAAACCATTTGGGGCATGTCCAAACTCTGTGCTGGGTTCATGGGCTGTGCAGATACAATGGCAGGATCAAGCGTTTGGTTCTCAAATTCCAGCATCGAGTCCTGGGGAGAAAAAAAATTTAAAACAATAAAAATCAAACCCACACTGCTGTGGGTTAAACAGACGAATGTTTAGAGTACAGAAATACCTGCATGAAGTTGTAGGGGCCCTGCATCTGTGCCATGAGGTCCTGTACTCGCTGTCTCCTGACCAGGGGGTCTGCCTGAGCCACAGCAGTGAGTGCGTGAGGTTCCGGGACGGGAGGAGACGTCGCCTGTGTCTGTTGCTGCAGGGAATTTACAACCTAACAAGAGACAATAACCAACTGCAATTTCAGCTCCAGGCAGCGCTGCGCTCAAGCCACTCAGGACTTCTTGCACTTCTGGCTACTGCCTGACTGGTTATGGATGATGGAATTGCTGTAGTGGTGATGCAGGACAGTATTACATCCTAGACAGGTCAGTACTGTGGCCAGCCACTCATCTGAGCACTCACAGAGCAGAGCTCCAACTCTGCTCTTTTTTCTCTCCATCTACTCTTTTCCCCATGAAAAAAGTATTTGTTCAATATCACGTGGAGTTTTTTAGACCAGGATTTGAGACAGCAATTTATCACCATTTGGAAATTTAAAGGAAGTGGGGGAAGAGTAAGCTTCAGAAATATGCACAAATGGGGAACAATTGTTTTCTCATAGCTTTTTGGTAAATATAAGTGGA
The DNA here is from genome assembly GCF_015832195.1 of Motacilla alba alba. Lineage (NCBI taxonomy): Eukaryota > Metazoa > Chordata > Aves > Passeriformes > Motacillidae > Motacilla > Motacilla alba. Next base: position 7,901,802 of record NC_052020.1, on the reverse strand, counting down.
GTCAGAATTTTTTGGTCTTTTTTAAGACTTCATAATGCTCAATTTTCACAGCCACTGTTATCATAGCTCCCTGATTTACTGTCTCAGGAACAGCAGGCAGCATTGCACGACAAGGATTGCCAGACAGCACCGTGAGGGAACACCAGAAGCCCACAAGCAGAAGCACAGATCAGGGAGGGCAAGAAAGCTCAGAGTTACCAGACATATCCCAAAGGGGCAAACATCAACAAAGGAACAAACTGCAATGGGCTTTCAGATAGCACCTGACCAGACAGCAGAGCAACCAGCCAAGCTGGACATGGGCACCTAAACATCCATCAGCAAATAGTCTGAAAACAGACTGACAAAGATGGTTGAGCTGTACTTTGATGGCCCCAACCAGTCCCTCACCTGCTCTTTAGGCAGCTCCTGTAATCCAGAAGTGCCATTTTCAATGTCAACAAATACCCTTTAAAAATATCATTGTCTCTTAACGTTACTTCTCTATTTCAATCAGCTTGTAACATTGCTAACATTCCAGATAAACAGCTAAGCCTTAAAACTTAGTTGCACAGATATAAATTGCACAGATATACAGTTGCACAGATATAAATTAGCATACAGGCACCTGAAAGTTCAAAATATTGATGTAAAATACCTGATTTCTTATCAGAACTGCAGAAGACAGATTTCTGTACCCAGCCATAACAATTAACAAACCACCCTATAATCAAGGTCTGAACTTTAAGCCTCCCACTGTCACTATCCACCCTCAAAGCCTGCACATTCCTTGTTAATTTCTCCAAGAAACCTACAGCCTGTTCCAGCATTCCTACTGCCTGTCCGGATTTCCCAATCTTGTTTGTCCATAGCATTCTGCACATGCAGTTGCCTCCCCAACTCCAACGGCTTGTTCCTTGAGCAAATCCCAAAGAGAGAATCTGAACAAAACTGAAAGCTAACCACAACCACAGTCCTCTCTGAGATTCCCTTCAGACCCCATCACCACTGGTAGCAATCCAGAGAAGCAATTGGACAATTCCCATGAAAAATACACCCTGAGGCAGTCCACACTGGAAACCAAGCACAACTCTGGTCTGTCAAACAGTCCTTGCATTTCACATTATGGACTGTTAACAAATTAAGAATTAAGCCCTGTGAGTGGAAAAAAAATTATCTTGAGCACATATATAGACCTTTTGTACATGACAAAGTTTAAAAATTGAAGAAAAAGTGCAAGCCAGATTATTAGGTGAAATTTGAGTGGTAGAACCAACTCATCTCCTGCATAAATGTTACCAAAAGTACTCTCAGTTATTTGAGCACTACCATTCAACTCATGGAGCCCAAGTCATTCACAACAACTCAGTATCTTCAAGGAAAAAAAAAAAAAGGAGTCAATGGAATCATCAAGAACACACAACAGTGACAAAAATAGCCAACCTTTTCCTTTTCCACAAACAGCACAGCAGTAACTTCAGATGGTATTTCTTATTTTACATTTTCTTTTCCAATACTCCTTTTTTGATGTCAAAAGGAACAGTTTAGGACCTATTCCTCAGCCTCATTAGCACTACCAGGGTACTCCGACCAAGTAAAGCACAGTAGGATGGAACAACTGAGCAAATTCCAAGTTGTGTGAGGTAAGTTAACCTTGTCAGCAGGCAGAGCTGCCAGACACAAGGCAAGGAGACTGACAGGGGACAGAGAAAAAAGAGAAGGAAATGTAAAACCACAAGTTTAATGACACCACAAACCAAGAGAATGTATTTTTTTAGTCTGAGAACAGTTTTCAGTTCTACACAAAATCCACCCAACCGAAGTTCCACAACCTAAAACACAGAGAACTTTGTGTACAACCAGACTCAGGCACTAACTACAGAAGAAGCAGTTAAAAAAATTTAAACCCCACAAAACAACAATAAAAAATCTCTATAAATACTATTACCAATAAAGGACACCCTCACCAAAATTAGACCATCATATAATCCAAACACGCTTGGAAAACTCACAAGCAAATTACTTAGTTTAAAAGTTATGGAAGGACCATACAAAAAACACTTGTGAAGACATACAACACTTCCCAACCTAGAAACACACCACAGAAATCCTGACTGTATCACATCTAGTTGAGGGTTACTGGAAGAAAAAGAGAGGAGCTTATGATATGCTTCCCCTTAGTGAACAATTACAGAGATCTTCTGAGCTAGTGTTCTCTTTCAGATTTCAAAATTCACAGCTATCAGTGTACATCCTGTGTCATGATCTTACCAAAGCACAATCCAGCTGCATTCTGCTGAGAAAGGAGACTGTGGTGCCAACAAGAATAATTCTGCAGGCAGATATTCTCACTTTCCCTTTTTTGTGTTATAGCTGAGAAAATAAAGTTCTTTACTATGAAGGAAACAGGCTTCAACTTCAATTTTTTCTAAATTATTCCTTTCTACCATATCAAAGATATTGGGACAGAAAGGGCAATGGAAGCACACATTCTGTGTATTGTCCTATGAAAACAAAGCTGATCTGATTCCAGATTCAGCTGACTAGGAAATTATGAGTTTCTGAAATCTGTCTGATACCAACTACAACCTGAACGCCTTCATCCACACTCCTCATATTAAGAACGAAGAGAACTGAACCACTCTGGACACTTGGCAGAAACACAGATATACAATGGGTATAACTGAAGCAAATTAATCATTAATTTTAAAATACTGTGCCTTCTAAGAACACTACAACCAAGCATGATTTTAATGTATGGGTTTGGAGGGTTTCTTCAGTTTAAGATAATTCTTAAAACACATTCAATAGGCAGCGAGTAGCAGTGATAATTGAAGAGTTTTTAAAGTAAGTAAATGAAATATACTGTGACAAGGAACTACCAAACTCCTTCACATACATGGCAAAGCTGCCTACTTAGTTTTAGAAATCTCACACTCACCCTCAGTATAATTAAATCTCTAAGTGGTCTTCAACACTGTAAAATAGGAATTTCAGCCAGACTCAATGTAAAACCAGCCAGATTAGTTAATCAGATCAAAACAGCCGCTCTTTTTTTCAGCACTTCACAAGATGATGAACACTTATTCCACTCCTACATTAAAAACAGCCAAAGGCACCAAGAAAGTCTAAAAAACTGACCATCTGCAATGTGCTGCTGCAGAAGGCTAAAATCAATCAAAAATCAACTCTCCAGCACCTGAAAGAAGCTGCTCATACTTGTTTTTACCAGTCAGACACAACTCAAGCTCCAACGTACCAAACAGGGGGCTCGTCTTTTCCCTACACAAGGACCACAAATTCCAGTGCAACAAAATCATGGACTTGCACATGCAGCAAAGTCTGGGTGCAAATCACTGAACTGGGAATGGATCCCAACACCAGTGCACCACAAACACCACAAGTGAACAGCCACTCAAGTGCAAAGGAGTAACAAGTGAGATACTTCAAGAGCTGCGGTTCTGGGAAGCCGAGACACACATACATACGAGCACATTTTAACATCAAATGATGCACATAAGCAATCTGGAGTAGGCATTAGCTGAGTTACTCATTTTCAGCTCCTTCTCCAGGGACCTGTGCTTAATGAAAGCACAACTACACCACACTGTCAGCAGCTGGGTAGAAAAACTTTCAAGTTCTACATTTGCAGCTAAGTTCTCAAAAAAAAAAAAAAAAGACTTCAAAAGAAGTCCTTAAAGTCTTTTCAAGCATGAGACTTTTAAGCCCTGTTTTCCCAAGCAAGCCACTAATGAAGAAAAGCGAGTTCTCTGCAAACTTAGCCGGACTAAATAGGTTTTATTTCTTCTTACTTTAGGTACTCCTGAGCTAAGTATGTAATTAAAGAATTGAGAAGCGAGTCCAAGCCTACTTAAATAAATGTATTCTTTTATATATTGGGGGAGAAGGGATGCAATACTAAAACCTATCATGAATTGTGAGCCAGCAGAAACAGGGATTGCAATTTTACCTGCAGTACACAAGATCTTACCTCAACCGTTTCAACTGTCCACTCATCTACCTGTTCCTTCTCACTACTGCTGAACTGAGTCTCTGCCATGAATTGTCTGTTTACATACTAAAATAAAAATAAGAAAGGGTATGAAAGTAAAAGTAAGTGGCATTGGAGGTATACAAAATGAGAGTGTTTCAGTGAATAATACCTCAGTTGATTCAACTTCAGTTGGCTCAGTAAATTCTTCTGCTGGATCGGGTTCTGGAAGAAAAAGAAATAAACCATTTATGTGGGAAAAAAAACAAATAAAAAACCCCAAACAACAATAATAAAGACCTCAACCACCCTCATGTTATAGACCTAGAAGATACAAAGTGAGATGAGAAAATCTCATGTCTCAGAATAAAGAAGAAATGTCAGGGGTGTTAACAGAGAATTAGTAATAACAAATATTCTCAGAGCTTGGAATTGAAAAGAAAAAAAACCATTAAATTCTTGCTAATGAGAGTTGTGTTCAGCTATGCCTTCTCCACAAAAAGGGAAAAATGTCCTGAGTTGTCTTAAACCTGGATACAACATTCCCAAGTTTCTTAAGTATGTAATTACACTGTCTGCTTCAGAAACTGCTCCCTTCTAGCTCAGCTTAAACTGGTGGGAACCACTGAAAAATGGGAAAAGCCTCAGGCAGCCAGAACTTTCATCCTGGATGGTTTCAGTGCTAGAGATGAACACTGAATTTGCAATTTAATCACTCTGAGGACTGCAGAGACATGACAGAACAACACAAACGTGTCAGTCACGGGGCATCTTCCCCTTCTCACCAGCCTCTGCTGCAGTGTCTTCTACTGCAGGTGCAGGTGCTGCCTCCTCTTCCTCACACAGCCCATTCTGGTGGTTGTGGGTGCTGTCAAAGTAACTGGTCTGAAGAATGCGTTCAACAATCTCCTTCAGTGCTTTATCTGGGAAAATGGAACAGGGAAACATCAGCACCACCTCAGTACTAATCATCATCTCCTTCCACCCTTCCTGCCCAAAGATTGCAGGGTCATTTCATGACCCTTTTGCTGGGAAGATGTTGCTGCCCCAAGCCACTCCATGAGCACCAGGATTTCCTCTCTTACTGGGTCACAGTCAGTAAATCCATAAATAACCCACTGTCATTCAGAAAAATCTGAAGGGAAAGAAGGATCTTAAGAGTACAAAACTCTTCAGAAGCTTTGTGGAGCACCTCACAGTGAGGTCAAGTTTATGAATTTAATTACTAGACTTTTATTCCTGTTACTTAAAACCATTACTGTAAGACAATTTCTTCCAAAACAACTAACTGTCAATAAAAATAAATCTACACAGGTACCACCTGATTCATGAGGGTTCTTCTCCTGAGGTGAAGTGGCTCAAAAGAGCCTTTGTAAGCAAAGAACACTTGCCCTCAGTGCTTCAGATGAATGCTGGGGCACCTTAACTCAAAAGACATCAGCCCCATTGGCAAAGCAGTGTTACTGGCTCCCTAGGCCAGGTATTTGGGAATTATTTCCATAAAAAAGTCTGGCTGGCATGGTCACACCCTGATCTGCAGTTGATCAATGAAGACAGGGCAAACCTGCAACAACTTTTTGCAGGAGCTAAGGGGGAAAGAACATCCCAATAAGGAAGGCCATGTCACCTTGTTCACACGCAGGTTTGCAGAAAACAAAGAACTGTTACTGAGCAGCACCAGCAGCAGAGTACTGCTGATGGAGCAGGAACAGACTGAGCTTCAATACTGAGTATTGTGAGCCAGTATAAAAAATACACCACAGACTGAGTACAAACTTCACAAGTCACTGTTACAGTCCAGATGAGAGCTGAGAAAAAGTAGTTCCTCTAAGACCTCACAGATAATTAACTGCCCAAGTTCTCTTACATCAGATGTGTGTTTTAGTTCAGGCACAAATTCAGTGTGCTGTCTCTTCATGCAGAGACTGTACTTACAGGTTGTTCCACAAACTGGTTTTTCCTTCCCTTCCAGTAAGTCCCACAGGTGAACAGATGCTTGCTCATACTGCTCATTCAACCTTAAAAATTAATTAATAAGAGTTAATTTCTTACTGAGTCTTTAAATTACCATAGCAAATACATTGTTAACTGACTGGCAATTAGAAAGAGGAGCACTTTGCTGTACCCTACCTCATGTTCATGTCTCGTTCAGGGTAAACCAGCTTATAAAACTCATCCAGCATTGTCAGCTCCTCCTCTGTCAGCACTGGCACCCCGTTGGATCCTTGTTTGAGATCGCTGCGCACTTCATCATCCCCCAGCTTCTCCAGAATGAACTGCAGCTCCAGCACCGTCTTTAAACGCTTCTGCTCAGCCTCCTCTCGCATCAGCTGCTCCCTACGAGCTGTCTTCTTTATTGTTTTCTGGATCTGGAATGGACCCAAGGCAGAAACTGTTTGGAAATGTCTTGAACTGCTAAGTAAAGGTACAGAGGAAGGCAAGGGAAAAGCCTAAGTGTTTGGTTCTTCCATTTGGAAAGGCTTGGGTGATCCAGATTTGCTCACACTGGCCACACAGAGAGCAGGAACAGAGAGGTTATTCACCATATCCCACGAGAGTAGGATTCTTTGGAACTACCAGGAGATCAGCTTAAAACAGATAAAGAAAAGGACTGTTTTTTCACACACCACAAGAGGGAACTCATGGAATTTTTTGACACGAAAGGCTAGGGAGATAAGACAGGATCAGCAAGTCCAAAAAAGGATTTCAACCAATTCTTGGACATGAGATCCCCAGTCGCACACCCCAGGGAACAAGCATGTGCATCCACTGCAGCATTCCCAGCGCGAGGAGCACGGATGCAGGGAGGGAGAGGATGACACACCAGCAGCAGCCTTGTGCTCTGCACTGAACCTTCCACAAGGTCTAAATGCAGCACCACTCTGAACCTACAGGATGTTGCTTCCACTCTTCATCTTAATCCAAGCATCCAGCGTCCCAAGTTCAGCTGGAAATGTAAGATTGTCTTCCAAAAATCTATCGTGATTCTGACTTTTGCAATTGAAACATCCAAATTTTGTTTTTAAAAATCAAACACATATCTTAAAATCAACTAACTGCAGTCAGGAAAAACTACAACCAAGTTTGAAAGCAGAGCAGCAATCTGGTACTCCTGCATTCACTGGCTTGTTTTAGCAGTCAGCTGACCAGAGAAACGCTTAAGAACAGACTTATCCAGAAAAGGACATTCTCCATTACTAACATTTCATAAACACAAATGAACTGTGATGCCAGAAAATAGAGAAACAAGTTGGCTTAGTCCTATAAATCAATTTACAGCCACAGCCAATGTAGAAAGCAGTTTATAACACAAGGATGCTGCTGCCCTTCAAATTATCCCAGCCTGTTCACAAGCTAACTATGCTCCTTAGAGCAGCCAGCTGTATTAACATCCACTACTTAACCAACTCCTCCAATGCTGCTGCTCTTTCCAGAACTCCCACATTTTTACAATTTAATTACTGAATACAGTATTATTATGCACCCTTGATAAAACACCAACCCAAAAGATTACCTATTTCATAGTATCCAGTTAATTTACCCTTCACAAAAATAATACTGTCCCATAATGTAGCTTCAGATTGTATTACCAAGAAATGAAAACCCTATGAAATCCATTCAGGAAAATGTTACCAATGGCAGAAAGTGACCATCTTTAATGTTGCATGACAGACCTGGTTCTGTGATCACTATTTTCAACACTTGTGTTGTGTCAGAAAATTACATTATTCTTGTTTCCATACATTTATGTAGTACATCAGAAATTCTTCAGAAAACCTGACATGAACTAATATAAAAAAATAGAAGAAAACAGTCAAACATAGAAGAAATCAAGGGCAATTCATCCCTGTAAACAGAGGTGACTACTACCTCAGTGGAAGAGTTTAAAGTGTTTGGATAACCCACATGGCAATGCTTGATCTTTACTTACATCTTGGCTCAGAGCCATAAAACTCCTCTGCAGTTCCTTAGCAAATTCCAGATTATTTGTCACTTCCTGGTATTTTGACACTGCATCCTTAAAAAAACCCAGAAAGACCACAAATGTAAACCATCAGCAACAGAACTGAATATATACTTCCAACAAATAAATTCCCACATTTTTTAGTTCTGAAGTGAGACACAGGATCCCTGAATGGGACTGCAACGATGTTAAGGCAAATTTAGATTTTCACTGGCCCAGATATCAAAGACTTGTGTATGTCCTTGGGGCCTCCAGTTTCTTTAGATATGCTAAACATACACAGAAATACGCCTTTATGTGCTCACATGGATGATGGACTGGTTTCATGTTTGGCTGCAGCCAGTTCCTGACAAAAACTAACCAACAACTGGGAGAATGGGAGAGAAGAACAATCTGGTAACTCAGAACTGCTCAAGAGTTTGAGAATTAATGCATTGTTCTCTCCAGTCAGAGCCAAAATCAGAATATACAAAGCATAATGTCCCCTTTTCCAGAAATCTCTGGTTTTGCTATCTTAAACCTAATACTCTGATCTGCACCAAAGCAAACCAAATTCTTTAACCCATTTGGTATTACTGAGAAATTATATCAAATCAGGGGTATTTACATTCATGAGACATTTACATTCCCGCTGTGACAAAATAATGCATTTCTCCAAACTAACATTTATTTTTATCAAGCCTGGTAGTCAGGCTTCATAAAAACCATGAGTTTCCCTCCTCAACATGACGTCAGTTCACTGTCGTGGTTTATCCTCACAACAGGCCATTACAAAATAAAAATACACAGATCTGTGATATTTCAGTTCTCAGCTGGCACAGAACCACCAAAATGAAGATGAAATCATCCAAGGGACCCAGGGAAGCAGGTCATTCTTTTAGGTATCAACAGCTGCAGTAGTTGCAGGGTTCATTTTTGTCCCTTCACTTTCTCAGTGTTAAAAATCATCCACAAAACACTGTTGATCCTAGACTGGGAAGATAATTGTTAAGGACTGGACTTCACAGAAGACTGAGCATCTGGTAATTTCTTGAAGTATCAATGTGCAGTTTGCACCACACAACTGAATTGAAATTGATACTTGCTTTTTATTTACAACTGCAAAACTGCTGCTGAATCAAGCTCTGCAATAACCTACTTTAAAAACCAGCCCCAAAAAGGAGAGAGGCAGGAGAAACTCCTCACCACAAAGATAACAAAACAATTTTAAAAGAGATCTGGTTAGGATTTTTTTGGTTGTTTTTACCAGTTGATCTTGATTCAGGCGTTCTCCCTTGTTCATTCGTTCCTGGTAATCATCAAGTTTGCTCTGAAACAAAAGAAAAATGCTGTTATGAAGAGGCAAAAATCAGTTTAAAGCTTTTTTTTCTACTTGTGCTAACAAAATTATGCACTCTAAATTACACTACACAGACTGCACCGTGTTACACAAGCACATACTGTCCTGTAGAAAGCGTACAGGAGAAAAACTGTCTTCTGGGTTAAAATGTAAATATTTTCCCAGGAGATAAATATTTTTATCTTGTTTATTTGGCTATTACAATGTCTTCATGGCTAGTTGGAATTTCCAAGGAAATTCACATTCCTCCTAAGGGGACAAGCACCCTCAATGGACACGTCCTTCAGTCCAAACAGCAGAGAGCTGAACTGAGGGCTGAGGTAGAGCTTATCACCACTTTATCACCACAATACCAAAACTCTGACTGCAAACCCCCACTGTCAAGGCTATTAAAATTCAGAACTGTGATTCCCTGTAGCTTCATCACTTAAGATAGTTGTAAAGAATTTTAAACAGTTTCTAATCCTCTGTGCAAGAATGCCCACCAACACAATTCATATTAATAGCTCTAAAATAGTTTTTGTTCAAGAGCATTAGGATTTTTTTTCCACAGGAAGAAATTGAAAAAATAATCATGAGGCTACTTTTCAGCAGGATCAGTTTTCTCATCTGCTTGAACAGAAACCACACAGAAGAGTGGCATCAGCCAGGATCAGGTAAAACTCCTGTGTGCCCCAGTGACAGACTCTACAGGCTAACTACAAAGGGTCTCCAAAAGGAAACAAAGCCTCTAAGGACAACACACCTAACTATTATGCTGTTTCCACCATTTCTGTATTATCACAAATCGCTGCATTTTGAATGAAATTTGCCATTATCTCATTTAAAAAGTTATTAAAACAAATCCTTAACAATTATCTTCCCAATCTAGGATAACAAAACACGAGAAGCAGGAGAACCCTTAATTCTGAATGTCAAAGAATCAAAATCCTGATGCCACTGCTGTCTCAGGGTTTACATTGGCACTGAGTGACACCTTGTTTGGCTGCTGCTGCTCTTCATTTCAGACTTTTCAGTTAAAATACTTAACTGGTATTGTTCTAGTTAATTCAACTTCTATGCTTAATCTCACTTTTGGAAAGATCAAAGTCTGTGGAACAGTTTATCAAGCAAGTATTTGATGCCCACCATTATTTCCTGAAACCCTATCACCCTTATGAGGCTTGGTCCTTTTGATGTCATTTTTGGTGCTGGATCTTTTTAAGTCCTCCAGGTCAGAAAGAACATTTCACTACTTCACCTTCCAGTGTATCAGAGCCAGCAATGGCCTAGACAAAGTCAAAGCAAGAACTTGCAGAGCTCCAAAAATATATTACTGGAGTTTCATGCTGGGGACAGAAACTACATGGTAACAGTTGTTAAATGCAGCAGCCACCGCTCCTAACAGATCAAAAAAGCAGCCCTGGAGAGCATTTGGCACACTGCAAATCTATCTCAACAGGAAATAAGGTCAGGTTACTCTTCTCCATCCTGATCTCAGAGCAGATGATGACATGCTTGGACAATCACAGGACAGTCTCTTGATTTGGGAGAGTGTGGCTGAGCCGTGCAGCTGAAAGGGAAGTAAAAGAACTGAACCACTGCAGTGCCCCAGTGAAAAGCCAGGTCAACCCACACCTCTGATGGCTGAAATCCTCAAGCAAAGGGGCTTTGCAGACAAGCAAATGTCAAAGGAAGTTCCTACTTGCTCAAGTCACCGGCTCCCCTGCTGCAGATTACAATTCCCTTGGTCACCCTGATGCAATTGTTTGTGAGGCTGCTCAGTAAACAGACTGCTAACATGAGCCAGCTTGAACAGGGTCTACAAAAATGCACTGAAACAAATTCTGTGATCCAGTTTCCAACACAAACCCATAAACAACAACAGTAAAACAAAATGGGTGGAACCCTGGATTCCAGAACACTACTTTGTTTGACTTTGTTGAAAAAAACAACATATATTGCAAAATTACACTGTGAAACACTCACAGAATCCCTTTTGTGGCTGAGGGCATAAGGGAGGCAAGAGGGAAAAATACCCTAAATAACTACCATTTTTTTCTGTATACTTTTTCCATGCATGGTTGGTCCTTTCAGATGAAGCTATGGCAGTAACATAGTGAACAATGCACAAGGTCTTTCTTGAATGGTCAAATACTCTTAGGTCTGATGTAAATGCTTTGGTTATTTTTATTCAACTAAAAAGCCAAGGGTAATACGTCTCTTTCTGCTAGGAATAGAAGAAAAGTTACTTGTCTTCACATTTACTTCTTACAAAACACTCCTGTTGGGAAGGTAAAAGCAGAGGAAGGAAAGCCCTGTCAGCTGCAATGCAGAGGACAAGCCAATGTGCATTTAGTTAAATGTTACCACAAAGATTCTGACTGCCAAGTAAGCATACTTCTATCATCACAAAGACACTTTTAAGATCCAAAGCTGCATTACACAGAAATATTAAGTAAAATGCCTTCCTTTTTAATCTGCACTGTCAACTAACAACAATCCAAGAGCAGCATTAGAGCTGTAAAACAACTGCAGTGAAATTCCTGCTCAGGAGCCTACTGCAGTGCCTGCAAGAGGGGAAGACTCTCTTCCTCTTACCCCTCCTTACTCAACTTCGCCCTCACTCCTCAGACAGAGATCTCCGAGCATGAAAACCAAACCACCAGGAAAAAAAATAATCCAGTGGCAAAGTGAGCACATGAATTGTGTATTGAACAGCTCGTGAGTCAGCAGCTCCCAGCTCTGCAGGCAGCAAGCCACTCTGCTTCAGCTTTTTCCACTGAGACACCCCAAGTGTTTCGGAGTTTCCTGGGGAAAAAGCCCCACTAACAGGCTCTTGGGACTGTGGTGCTCACTGCTTAACTACGCCCTGGAATTTACTTTAACAGGAATCCAAAACTGAGTTACTTTATTCACTAATAGATAATTCTCTTCACCTCCTCTGAATTGGCTCAAAAATATCATCCTGAAGCGGAAACAAAAACTGCGGTCACCTGGCATTGCCCTCCAAACCTACCCTGGTCTTAGAAATGCCTGACCACTGAGCCACCACTTCCAGTGCTGTGCTGCAAACTGGATCACTGGAATCATCAGATTAAAAATAACCCTTAAAAAAGGGGGTCAGGAGCAGGAGGGAGGCTCTATATTTAACCAGATAATTTCAACGCTATGGTTCTACCAATTACAGCAGCGCAAGTGTGCACAACAAGCTGCAAGGTGACAAGGTAACCTCTGCCAACAGCTGGAGTAAATCTTTAGCAATTCAGAGTCTACCACAAGGCAAGAAAAGATGGAAAGGACATTCCAAGTTTGTCTCCTGAGGTATCTCAAAAACTGAATTAATGCTTTTGACAGCACAAAAGCAATCGAGATAATCCAAAATTTAAAATAGCTGTGTAATACAGTTTGCACTGAGGCCAAATAAATGCCATGTTAAAAATTAGAAGTTTGTTAACCTGTTTTACATCTCCACATTGTAATTTGCCCTCCACCATCACCTCCACACTTATTCATGGCTTTGCAGCTAAAACTGCCCAGAAATGACCAAAAAACCCCCAAACCAAAATCAGTCTTCTATTTCCTCAAAAAAGAAAGAGGTAAAACACTTAGCAAGGAAGTTCAGAACCTCCCAAAAGCCACCAGTTCTGAGAAGCTGTTTCAGTCCTGAGTTGGAACCAGGAAGATGGAAGGATACAATAACACCAATACTCCAGAACACAGAACATTTACAGTTCTTCTGTTTAAACTGAATTGATTTTTTGAGTAACACTAGTAGATATTCTAGCGGGAGGGTTTTTCCCCACAGTCTGGGGAAAAGTTTGATGGTTTAGAAAAAAAATATCTGCATAATAATTTATTAGTTTTTAAACAACGGACAAGGACACATCAATTCTGAGACTGCAGTTTCATGATCAGTTAACCCCAGAGGCAGAAAAAGCTTCTTCAGTAACCAGAATTAAGTCACAGAAGAGTGGAAGCCCAAGTTTGGGTGACTGCAGAGATGTTCCTTCCACATCCCCACCATATAGGATATCCTACAGAAACACTCTGAATTTACAGGGAAGTTGACTACACTGTAGGAGACATGGATTTTGCTCTACACATCATTTTTGCTCCAAAAAGTTACTTTTACAAGTGAATTCTAGAGCACAAATGTGTCTCTCCCAACACATTCTGCATTCCAACAAAAACCACGATGCAAACCCCAAAGCAGCATCTGAAAAACTGAAACTAGAAGATGTTTCATAGCTCCCTGGGCTCATCATGAGTCCAGTTAAACTGAACTCACTGTGAGACAATCCCTATTCTACACTAACCAGTTAAAACCAAACCAGACCAGCCTGAAACCTCAAAGCACCAATCCCCTCAAGATTTCACAGATGAACTGCTTGATTTTTCAGACCTGAAGCTTGATATCCAAAATTCCTACTAAGAGAGGTTTCAAAGAAAGATTCAGGCTTATAGCACGCTGTCTGAAATGAATTTTACCATTTGTTCCATGTTAAACTCCAAAGATTAATTTCAAACCAAGCCTCCAAGGAGAGGTTCTGGAGCCACTCACAAGCCTGAACATCCAAGAGGCCCAAACCATGGACAAATGCATTGAGAGAGCTGCTACCAATGGGCAGCTTCAACCTCCTGCTACCAGAATGGAAAACTGACCCCAGCTTCTACTCCAGGTTCCTGTTTCCCATGGGAACTCCAGCATTTCACTGAACCAAGTCACACCAACTTCAAATGTCCACCCGCTGTTCCGTGAGAGTTCTTGTGTAGCAAGGACAGCAGCACCTGTGAACTGCTCACTCGGCACCCCAGCCAGGGTTACACTCAGCAGGAAACTCAGACAAGCTGATAAAGTGACAGCAGCTCAAGTTACCAGGCACAGGCAGTGTGTGCCATCTTTCCAACTCCAGACACCAGGCTCACTCCAAGCTTTAAGCTCACATGTTACTCTGTGAACATCTGCCCATCCCCGTGCCCACATGTTAGCAAATTAATTATTTTGCCCCTTTGGCAGAACATTTGTTTGATGAGCTGTTCTTACACGGCTCATGCCCTATTACACAAGATGAAAGCAAAAACAACTGGGTTTTTTCATCCAGCCCTGAAACAAAACCAGAGCTTGATCTACATTCAATTGGCTTAAAATTTGGAAAGGATCTTCTCCTCTAAAAACAAAAACCAGAAGAGTCAGGGAGAAGGAGAAATTGAAGGTGAAATATTTTCTCCTAGGGAACGTGGACAGCTGGCAGGATTCTAACCCCAGACACCTGACAAACACCTGGAGGAGTCCAGGCAACTTTCAGATTAACTAAGCTTCTCAACATAAACTTGAGCTGCATATCCCAAGGTCCTGGAGAGAAAACACCCCTTTAATTACCCCCTTCCATGCACACACAAATATCTTGTCATCTAAGAGCAGAGGATAGCATTCCTATCTTTTCCAAATACAAAGAGATGAGGGGAACACAGACGTTTTCAGGCCATGTTTTCACATCCATTTCTGAACAGCAATTGAATTTATTCCAGTCCCTTTTAACAAAATAAATACTCATTCTTTCAAATGAGGTCACATCTAGGAAAAGAAAATGAAAGTTTAACTAATAATCCAGTGGTTTTAGTTTATACAGAAACATTCAAACTAGCATAGACCAAAGTTACAAATATTATTTCAATTTGTATTTTGGCAGTCCCATTATTTTATCCTCTATGTTTACAGGTAAACATGACAAACTTCACTCCAAAAATTCAAATTTCTTTATGAAGAGTGACCTTTACTAAAAGCTGCACACTCCTTTTATTTAAAACCTAAGATGGTCCCTCTTCCAGAGCAGTAATTTTACATCCTTCAGAAATGTGTGTCTAAGTATTTATTTGTGTTCATTCTGTGACACAAAGCTCTGAAAATCATCTCTGCTGGCCTTCGTTAGCAGCTGCTGACAAAGAAAGGATTAACTGTCCAACTGAGCACAAGTTCCCAGTGAGATTTACTGCATTTCTCCCACTCCTGCCTGTACAGTTTCCAGAACAATTTTACTTTCTGGATGGTTGGAAAAAATTAAAAAATATAATCTTGTCTGAAGATGCAGAATATAAAGAAATCCTGATGCGTACAATGAGCTTTGTTTTAAGACACAAAGCATGCACTGCTCTCTTTACTAAAGGCATTCTTTACTACAGAACTCTTGGTTCCCCCACCAAGGGAGAGGCTCAAGCCCACAAACCAGCTCCTCTGCATAATACACCAAAACCCATTTCTCTCATAACTTCTGCAGTGCTTAAGAGTCCTCCTTCAGGAAGTTTCACAACTTCAGCCCTTTAAGACTTGGGAATCTTTGAACTTTAATTCATCAGAGAGAGACAACACAGAGCTTTTCCTTTCTAAGCCCCAGCCACTGTCTGGTTTTTAAGCCCACATTGCCCAGCACAGAGTATTCAAAAAATAAATGCTTTCAGTAAAGAGGTAAAACACTTAGCAAGGAAGTTCAGAACCTCCCAAAAGCCACCAGTTCTGAGAAGCTGTGTAATTCCTGAGTTGGAACCAGGAAGATGGAACGATACAATAACACCAATTTCATGGAACATCTTCCAACAAAAGCCACGTCCAGAAAGAAAAAGGGCACTTTGTCCCCTCCACTCACTTGGTAAAACACTAAAACTCCACTCAAATAGAATGGAATGGCTAAGGCAAGTGTAAATTATTTAAAGGTAAATAAAAACAATGCTCCCAAGGACCCTCACCCAGTAACAATGGGCTTTATCCTCTTGATTACTAGTCCCAAGTACAGAATAGGTCAGAATGTTCACTTTCTAATTTTGGTTTTTTAAAATACACGCTTTCAAGAAAATAAAAAACATTTTCAGAGGATTTTTGTTTATGTTGGGTACAACAGTTACTTTTCAAACAATTTTTGTGTATTAGAACAACTAGAGACAGAAAGATCTGCTCTCTTTCTCGAGCTGAGGACCAGTATTGGCTGTGCAGATATTCCTGTGTATTAAAGCCAAGTTTAAGACAGACATCTTGTCCTGTCTACACACAACAGACACGGAGGAAAAGCTCCTCTGGTTCTACAACTTACCTAAAATGTCCTGCTTGCTGCTTTTTGCCATATCATTTCTAAAAACCAGGAAAATCCCACACCCAGTTTTGAAGTGGGAAGCTACACTGTACACAGTGTATTTATACAGTGTATTATTGATACACAGTGTATTATTGATAGGTAAAGCACAGCTTCTCTCCTTTACAACCCACCTGTACAGACTAATTTACTGGGACTACTTCCACCTTATACAATATGGAACACTAAGAAAAATAGTAAAAGTGACAGTTAAAAAAATTAATAGAACAGTTATTGTGCTTATTCACTTCTAAAACTACTAAGAGATTAAGGGCTCTGGCACAAATATAAAATTATTTTTTGGTAATTTAGCTTGGCACTGTGGTGTCTTGAGGCAAGTCTCGAGGCAATGTATTAATTCTTTTTCTGATGGACACCTCATGCTCTGGGGGTTGTAAAGCCCTGTGAAGCTCATTTAATCTGCCACCTCCAAGAGGGTGCAAAACACACCGCGAGTAACCACGACAGCCTCTTCCTCCTGTGCCACGACTCGAACCGTCCGAGCAGCAGGGATTGAGTAGCTGCTCCTTCTAAAAATACCCCGTGAAAGGCCGCTTCCAGCTGGGCTCAGGCTCCCAAAGAGTTGAGCTTAGGGCGATGGAAAGCGAGCGATGACACTGGGGCGGGGTGGGGTGGCCCCGGCTTTGTGCGGGCGGCACAATGAGCTCCGCCGGGGAGGCCGGGCCGCCGCCATGTTACAGCTCCGCGTCCATGTGCCCGGCACCGGGGGCACCGCAGCCTCCGCCCGCCCGCTCCGCGGGCCACGGGCACCGGGCGCGCTCCGGCCGCCGCACGGAGCGGGCATGTGGGGAGCCGATTCCCGGGACGGCGCGGCTGGGAAAGGCCCCGCCGCGGGGAACAAAAGGCGGAAGGAGGGGGAAGGGGAAGGGAGCGGCGCCGCCGAGGGGGCTCCGGGCAGCGGGGGCGAAGGGGGGCCGGCAGCCGCGACTCTCCGGGCTCTGCTCCAGGAGCCGAGGGGAAACCGGGCCGGGTCCCGGGGCGACGGGAGGGCGGCCGGGGATGGGGCAGGGGCACCCCGGGAGGGGAAGGGGACAGGCCGGGGGAGCGGCGCTCGCCCTTCTGGAACCTTCCAGCAGGCGGCCTCTGGGGGCCACGCCGGGAACAATCCGGGAGGGCTCGGCGGAGGGCCCGGCACAAGGGAGCGGAAGGGAAACAGGCCGGACCGGCTCGGGGGCAGGGACGGCCGAAGGCGGGTGGGCACCCGGGGTGGGCTGGGGGGTCTGAAGGGACGTGGGGGATCACCTTCTTCTTCTCCAGGTTGCGCAGCTTCTTGTCGATCACCCCCAGGATCTGCTTCATGGCCTCGGTCTGCACCGTGGTGATGTTCACACCCGCCGCCGCCTGCGGGGCCGCCGCCGCCGGGGCAGCCTCGCTGCCCGGTCCCGCTTTGCCGGTGCTGCTGCCGGTGGTGCTGCTCGCCATGGTGCTGTTGGTAGCCGAGGGCATCTCTGTGAAGGAGGGAGGGAGGGCGGGAGAGAGAGAGACAAGAGAGCGGAGAGAGAGCGGCGGGCGCGTCACGGGGGATGGCGGGGACGCGCGGGAGCGCGCACGCGGCCGCGCGCGCACGAGCCGCACCTGCCCCGGCGCGCGCCCCGGAGGGGGTGCCCCCCCCTCCCCCCAAACCCGCCCCTCCCTCGGCGCGCGCGGGGCGGCGGGTCACGTGACGGCGCGGGGCGGCCGCCTCGCGCCCAACGGTCATTTTCCCTTCACGCTCCCCTTCCCCCCCGCCCCGCGCCGCTCGGGGTGTCCGGAGGGGCCGCGCCGCCCTCCTCACCCTGTGCGCGACTGAGCCCGGGGGGGACACGCTGCGCTCTCTCTCGCTCCTTAGGAATGGCCGCCTCAGCCGCGCTCCAGCCCCGCCGCCCGCGCTGCTCCTGCTACCACGGGAGGGAGAGAGAGAGACAGAGAGAGAGAGAGAGAGAGAGAGGAGGGAGGGAGAGAGAGGCAGCGGCGGCGCGCACGCCGGCGCGTAGAGGCGAGGCGGCGCGGGAGCGCGCGGGGTCCTGGCCGGCCCGCGGGTGCCCGCGGAGAACGCCGGAGCCCGCGGCGGCAGCTGCCGCGCCGCCCGCGCGGGGGAGGCGCGGCGCGGCGGGTCCTTGAGGCGCGCGGCGGGGCGGCCCCGCGGCAGACACAATAGCGGGGCGGCCGTGAGGGGAGCCGCGCCGCCCGCCGCCCCTTCCCCGCACTACCGTGCTCCGGAGCGCCTCTCTGTGCCCTGCGGCCAGCCCACACACCCGGCGAGCCCATAGCGGCTCTAACTGAGCCCTAATGGCCGCAGTTCAGTCGCCGGGAGCAGTTGTTTCCTCTGTCTGTCAGGCGGGGATTTGCGTCTCCAGCTATGTCCCTGTGTGTCCCTACGATCCCCACGTAACGTGTGGGATTTTAGTCCTACACGTTTCAGTCAGCAAAAGCTGCCACCACTCAGTAAACCTTTACTTCTGTGCTAGCGATTTATTCTTTCAATATTAATTATTTCAGTGTTAATAAATGAAATGCAACGTCGGGGTTTCTGTGAGGCAAAGGGAATTTTGGGAGGAATGCTCCAGCTGCTTAGTGGGGCACAGCTGGAAAATGAAATGTCACTGCCTTCAGAAGGCCGGGAGCTAAATGGGAAAGGATTTGGTATTTATTGACTTGTCTTGGAATTAATGGGTGCAAGACTTTGGGAATAGAAATCCCTGAAAATCCAGTTCAGGGTTTTCTATTCCCAAAGTCTTGCACCCATTAAGCACATGGACATTGGAAATTTCGGTTAAAATGAGCCATTTAAGACTGTATTTGTACCGTTGTTTTTTAAAGTGTTGTGTTTTTTCTCTGATCTCTTTATTTGTGGATCCACACCATCAATGACATTAAAAGAAGGAAAAAGCCCAGTTCCTTGAACAACTGGGCCAGGAGAAGGGAGATGTCTCGTGGCCCCTCCTCACCAAATCCTTGCCCTTGTTTCCATCCTGGTTCTCGCTCCCCCGGACTTAATTCAAGCTGATAATCCAGCAAGAAACTGGTCACTCGATGGGCAGATTCTCCCCCTCCATTCCATCTGTAAATATTGCTCCTTATGCTTCTGCTTTCCATGCATCTCTGCATTTTCTGGAGCAGCCCAGTGCTTTGTCATTTTGTATTAGATATTTGCTTTACAAATCATTTTGTTTTGCATAACAGGTTATGGGACGTGCAATAAATCACCCAGCCCAATGATTTCAGTTGAATAAATGAGGTATAAAACAAAATCTTCAATTGTTGAAAGTCCTTCTCCCTGTTCAACAAAAAGATTTTGGTAATACCACTGTATTTTCTTAATTCCATTGTATTTACAAGATTTAATTCCTATGGATTTACTTCTCCAAGCCTCATACATGGGGGTTGAAATGACCTTTTTTCCCCAAGCAAAATGCAGTTTTTTCTGTCAACATGTGAAGCACTTGAGGCTTTTTGACCACAAAATACAATGGTTTAAAATAATATGGAATTGTGTCATCCATTCCTATTCATTTCTCCTTTTCCCTCACATTGCCATTGCAATTCTCCATAAGTTTTATTTTTTTAAATTATTTTATTATTTTTATTTTTATTTTTATTTTGCCTGCACAGCTCAGGCAAATTTTTCAGCCAAGCTCTGACAGAGTTTGAACTCAAAACCTCTCAAGGTGTTTGTTCTCCATGGAGAAGCGAAACACGAGGTAGCGAATGCTCATGGTCTCAGAAATGAAGAAAGTTAAAAGGCTGCTCTTGAGAGCAGTCATTGCAGGAGCTCACTCAGCCAATCTCAGCTCCTGAAATGTTTCTTGCTACTTAACGTGCTCGTCATTTCAGGCAGGTCTTGCTGGGAGTTATTGATCTACCCCTTTCCCACCATTCCTGTAGCAACCACAAATTCCTCATCCTTCTGTGCCAACAGAATCGATCACCTGGCAGCGCCTGGCAGAGGAAAACCCTGCAGAGTTCCCTGTAAGATCTGAGACCTTTGCTTGGAGGAAGTGTTGCTGAGCTGTGGGTAAACCCCATCCTGGCAGCTTCCAGCAGGACGAGCTTGTAATCAGCGTGTGGGTCTCAGCATTTCCATTTCTCAGAGATAAGTATCCCTGCATTTCGTGTTCGGGAGCTTTGTGAAACAAAGGTCAGCTCCAGAGCTGCCGGGTTTGGAGTCACGCATGTTCAGTCCCCAGGGAAAGGCCTGAGAGGAGAGAAAGTCCCCCCAGCAGAAGCACTTCCACAAATGGGAACTTCTAGAACACAGAACTGCTCGAGATGAAGGAAGTCACATTCCCGACCCTTCCCGTCTCAGATTTTTTCCCTTTTGCCCTCTTTGCTCCCCTTTGCTCAGGGACTTTTGACCAAGCCAAGCCTTGCCACTCCCTCTGGGGAAAATCCTACAGGGAAGTACTACTAGTCCTCTACCCCTTGTCCCATCTCCAAGTGGAAAAGAAAAAGGAAAAATTACACTTTTTTTTCTCCCCGATGCCCTAAAAACTATTTCCAAGCAAAAGCGATGTCCCGGCCTGTGGGAAATGGATTTGTAAAGAATTCTCAAAACCTGACAGAAAGCTCAGACAGTCTTGTACATCTGTATCCAAAGACTAGGATAAAGCGTGCTAACTTAGGAAAGCCATAGAATAGGGATGACATTGTTAAGAGAGAAATTAAACTAAAATCAAGTTTATCAACAAGTTTCAAAATATAACCTTACAAAAAGACTAGAGGTTTTAGAGAATTAGAACTGTGAAAGATGCACTGTAGCAAGACCACGTGGAGAAAAAATACAGGTGATTGGTGTTAGAAGTAATAGTGGCGTTGTGTAACAAAAACTAATAAGTTTTTGAAAATGAAAAACATTTTTGAAAATGAAAAACATTTATAAAGTATTGTAGCCAAGAAATAAGTTAGCTTTTGATAGAATAGTGTTAAGTTTTACATCTCTTGTGTCTCACTATTCATCGAGACTGGTGATAGAATAAAATCTTTGAAAGTGCCTTTCAGTCACCCCATCTCTGTAAAAACGAAGAAAACCAACAGCAGGTTAGTGCCTTGTGAGCCCAGGGATGAGCCGTGTCTCCCTGCAGCCCTGCCAGGCTCTGACCCTTCCTGCAGGTAATCAAAGCACACAAACAGAGATGTGCTCCTGTCCTCCCAAACCTGGCATCCCATCCCTGTGTCCTGCCATCTTCTGGTTCCCCACTTGTCCAAAGCTCACCAGCTTTCCCACCCTGCTGATCTGTTCCCAACTTCCCCAAACCAGGAACTCTGGCCCACTCAGGGCTCTCTCCTTAATCACCACATCTACTCCCTGGTCATACTCAGGATTATCCTGAACTATATAATAAAATTAACATAATTAATAACTTCCTTTTTTTTCTAAGTTGGGTTGTTTGTGTTGGGGGTTTTTTTGTTTGTTTTTTGGGGTTTGTTTTGTTTTGTTTTGTTTTAAATAGGCTCCATAAGACTAAAATGAAATTTCCTTCCTGCACATTATCACAGGCCTATTCATCAAGCAGTTCCCTGCCTGGGCTCATGGAATGTTATGGGATTTCAGCATTGCCAGTGCTCTCTCGGGTTCTAGAGATAACCTCAGCCTAAGCTGAAAAGCAGATCCCATTCCAGCTCTGGAGCACAGAAAATGGAAAGGACCAACCTCAGTTTCCAGTTCCTGGATTTGTTATACAGGGATTATGGTTGTTAGGTTTTGAGGGGGGCTCAGTCTGCACTTTTCAGAAGCTGGGGCTCCTCCTGCTTATCAGGCTGTTTTAGAAAGGTATCGCTTTGTTTTTATTTAGGTTTCCTTTTTCCACAGGAATGTGCTCAAAGGAGAGGAATTCCCATTCTATCTAAGCCCACAGGCTGGCTAGCTTTCATAATAAAGTGAGACCCAGACAAAATAAACTTCTCTGAATAAGGATTGAAAGCTCAGTGTATGTTTTTTGTCTGAATAAGATTAAAATGCAAGGTTTTTATCAGAAATGTTAAACATTGATGTTTCGGGAGAAAGGTCAGTTAAAAATTCAGAAGGTATTTGAGTTCAAAGGAGATTAAATTAAATCGAATGGCATGATTAGTCCAAACTAACATAATTCCAATCCAATGCAGCAAAAAATCGATTAATTGCTACTAAATGATAGATTTCCCTCCACAGCCATAGATGGGAAATCCTTACAAAAGGTATTTCTGTTTCAGTTCTTCTTCCCTTCCACAAAGCAATTGTGTACTGAAGTCTCCAGCTGCAGAACCAGGCTGGGACACTCCTTTGCTCCACAAACTTCATGCAAAGCAGATCAAGCCTTAGTTTATGGACAAAGCCCTGGCACAGGAAGGGAGGAGGTTGGTCACACATGCCAAAGGAGCTCTGAAAAGCAGCCCAAAACTGCCCAGGGCTTTATATTTGCCTGACTTAGCTAATTTGGATGGGCCCAGCTTACCACACTCTCCAGGATGTTTATGCCTGCCCTCCCTCTCATTTACTCTTTCAGTCATCTTTTTGTATTTGTAAATTAGATCAAGTAATTAATTCTGTCTTTTATTTCCTTACTGCTAAGGAAAATATTGTGACAAATGCTGCAGCCCCAACCAAAGCATCCTCTTAAATGACAATCTTCTGTTCAATTTAGGTTTGTTTTTTTTTCCAGCCACTTTAGTGTATCACAGCCATTTCAAGGAGAGTATCACGAGGCTGTAAGTCGAATTTAGGCTGTTCATAGTCTGACTGTCTTAGATCTTTAATTCTGGAGAACATCTACAGAGGTTATCATCCCAAAATTGTAATCACCTCAGAAAATGTTACCTTTTTATTATTTTTTTTTTCTCAAAGAGACATGCTGTGTAACTGTGGAGTAAAAAAAGGGCTCTTACTGAAAGGATATTCAACCCTGTGCTGAAACGGATCATGAAAGTCACTAATTGAAAGGCAAAGGTGCTGCCAAGGGCCAGGTTTTACTGTAGATGGGATGGGTAACATGGGGCTCATGATGTGCCTAATACCAACTTTTTACCTTTATTTTTATGGATAGAACAATTTTATCTTTATTTCTATGGCTCTTTCTATGAATCGAGGAGTCCAAATGGTTCTTGACAAATGAGCAGATCCAATGCCTGCCCTCTTACCCACCCCCCAGGAAATTTGTGCCTGAGCCCTTCATCTCTTCAGCTGATGTGGTCAGGCACAGCCATTAGAAAAAAAAAAGGGTTTTGCTAATTATGTTCATAATTAATTCATGCTCACAACACCTGAAAATTGCCAACCGAACCTCACATTCTCCAAGGTGCACCTCAGGATTTTCCTGCACATCACATACATAAGAAAGGTAAAGGAGGAGGGAAACTGGAAGTAACTGAAGGTGAAGGATGACTGGGATTTTAGGGAATCCATAATGCTGATATAGGACAAATTCCTCTCTTGATACCTCCTTTCCTTGTGATAGGGAATGACTGGAAATTATTCTTTACGTAGACTGGTTTTGCACCCACTTTACTGTGGTTTTCATTTGGGTCATGATTTCTTAGGCTGCTTCTGAGTTGTGGGAGAGAGCAGCAGAAACCTTATTAAAGTCAGGAGATCTTCCTCTGATTTTTCTTTCTCTGCTTCTTCTCTGTCCATGTGTGGAAGGAAATGAAATAGCCTGGCACAGTTTGGTTTTGGCAGATTCATGTTGCCTGTTACTTCCTTTTTTTTTCCCCAATCACTTGGGATGTTTAATAAATTAATTTAATAAATAAAGGTAGAGCATCTCTAACTTAATTTAGGCAGACCCAAGTACACAGCTTAATTTGAAGGTGGCCACATCAACTTGTTGCTTTAATTTTATTTCTCAATTGAAAAGCTCTTACTGAGAGCTTTAAAATAGCAAAGTTCCCTCCAGAAACAGCTGAGGTGAGGGGATGCCACGCTGCAGTCTGAGTCCTGTGCTTGTTTGTACTGACCTGCTTAGCTCAGGCTGTATTATATAATTTACATTTTTTAACCAAATGTCTCTTTGCCAGGTCAGAAAGGGACAGGAAATACTTAAAACCTCTTCTGCAAAATATCCTTGGTGTGGAGAATAAAGTGTTTTTAGTGAGCATGGCTGAAAGAGCTGGAAGTAAACAACCCTTAAAAAGGGGCAGGTACAGGTTGTACCTTCCAGTTCCACTGTGCAATCGTTGTAATGTAACCATGGAGCAAGAGAGAAGAAAAATCACAGGATTTTTGACCATTTTCTTCCCATCATATTTGAGCCTGAGTCTCCTGTCTTTTGGAGGTTCTGAGGATTTCTCCTGTAAGTCAGGTGTATTTTAAGGTTGATAATAGCAGAGCCTACCCACCAGCCTGTTTAGCAGCTGGAAGTGCTAACAGAGATGTCATTTCCCCACAGTGAACAGAATTACATCTCACAATAAATACTGGCACGAGGAATGCAGGAAGCCTCTACCCCTGCAGGATAAAAGACCTCTATCCCAGAGGAGAGCAAGGAAGGGCTGGCAATTCTCACACTCCAGTCAGTACTGGAGGCTCAGCTGGGCTATTTTGAGGAAGACTGATCCCAGACCCAAAATTAAAGAACAATTAATGGCTGTTTTAAACAAGTATTTCCAAATCTGTTGGTGTGACAGCTGCCTTTCCATGTGTGCTGGCTCCAGGAGTGTCCACAGGCACTGCTGCCCTTTTCCTTCCTGTGTGCTCAGCACTCTCTGAGAAATAAATTGGTGTGTTCCTCGAGGCCATATCCATCCCAGGGAAGCTGAACTCAAGAATTCTTCCACTAAAACTTCCACCAAAGAATTGAAAATGCTTCTGTGTGAAAAAAGCCCCAAATGGACCAAAAAATGTCCAAAAACAGCACAACCCCCCAAGCCAATAAAATAATGTGAAAACAGGTGAGGAGATCACCTACATAAATTCAGATTTATTCTGAATTTTTGCCTGTGCTTCAATGTTTTTTTTACTTGAAGTCCAAACTCTTCAAGTCCACTGGGCAATTCTATTCCCCAGCACCCCAGTGATGAAAGGATCATGAATGTGTTTCACGAGCTCTAGAATTATTCACCAGGTATCTGCAAACACACACAGGGTAAGACCCTGCTGCAGCAGAGGAAATGAGAAATTTGGGAACAGCTGTCCCTGGGGAAGCTGGAGCACACCTTGCTGAGGAGCAATGAAAGATTTAAAGTTAAAAAAAAAACAACAAAACAATGTTTAATTTTGATTCACTGGCATTAGTAACTGAAGCATTGCAGTAATAACACGTTACACTCTGAGAATTGCAATGGCAGAACAATTATCTAATTGGAAAGTAAAATTAATGACACCATATTTTAATGACTTAAAAAGCGAGAAATTGTCGTCAGGCTGGGAAATGCCATGAAAAATTATCAGGGAGTGCAGTTTGCTGGCTAACAGAAAGTTTTCCTGGCAAACATGAAGTTTGGGAGCTGCTCTGCAGCAGCTGCTCACAGAGCCACCACTGAGCTTTGTTTTATCCTCCACATCTGTTTAAGGACAAGGGGGCTTGGTGGACCTGAAGAGCTGAAAAATGTGGGATTTGGAATAAAGATTGGGGATACAATCCTTACAGACCCAGGATGTTTTGGGAAGGATTGTTACTGGAGTGATTTCCCAATCTTCATGGAAAGCAGCTTGGTGTTTAAATTGATGATGATGATGATGAAGGAAGCAGCCGTGGGGAGGAAGGCAGGCAAACAAGAAGGCACGGTCTTCAAATAAGCAGATAGCAGACAAAAAATAAAAGCAAACATTCAAATACCGTGTGTCTGTGAAGCAGGGTGTTTGTTTTTGCTGGACAGGTTGCAATTAAACTGTGAAAAGGTATGTAAATAATGCTCCATGCAAATATTCCTGTGGACACGGTCCTGTGATCTATTAATTATTCCAAGCCAACACCAGGATTTTGTCATCCCTGTCTGTGGCATATTCCTTGCTTTAATCTGTCCTTTAGTCTGGGAGCTGCCAGATTTCCATAACTGGGTCATCCAGTTCTTTCTCAACTTTGTTTTCTGCTGTGAAATGAAAAATTAGCATTTTTCTGTGACATACATTCAGAGCTCCTGTGAAGACCTTGAGTGGCCACTCTGGAAATCAGGAGTCCTGAAATAGGTGGGAAAATAGGCAGGGAAATATTCATAGTTGTGGATAGGATGAATTTTCAGTGGGCAATCACACAGTTTGGATGAAAATTGTTGGTTATTCAAAAAGGTAAATGTTATTTTGATGCACAGGAGTGATGTCAAACTCTCTCTACACTTTGCATAGTGAAAAACACCACTCCAGTGCCTAAGAATAAATTATAATAAAATCTTATTATAATTACAACAATAATTAAAACCTTAATTTTAAAATCTCTTTATCTCTGAGAGGCGTGAGTCACAGCGAGTGATTTATTGATTAAAATTGAGAAGGGGATGGAAGGTGCCATTAGCAGGAGTTGCTCTTTAACCACTAGAGAGCGTTCAAGGACTGCCTCAAAGCTCCATTTTCAGCTCATCCCTCGAGCTCCAGGATTTTTCTGAGGGACACCACGGGACAGTCACGGTGCTTTGGAGGAGATACAGGGAGAGGTTTCAGCTCTGGCTTCTGCTGCTGATGAAGAGTGTGATGAAGGAAAGGAGGCAATCCTCGATTATTTGGCGTTTTCCCGTGATTATTCCCACTGAGTGTATCCATCCCATCAGAGATGGATGTTTGGAAAAAATAATCTTGGAAGTGTCAGAGAAAGGTGAAGTTTTTGTTTCAGTTTTCTTGGGAGAAGGTCTGGATTGCACATTCCAAGGATGAACGAGCAGTGCCATTTTATTAACTCAGTGCTGATAAAAATTTTAATTATTTGTAAAATTCATCATCCTATGAAGGGTTTTGGCTAAAACTGGAGCAGGGTGCCCAGAGAAGCTGTGGCTGCCCCATTCCTGGAAGTGTCCAAGGCCAGGCTGGTCAGGGCAGGAGGCTGGAACAAGATGTTCTTTAAGATCCTTTCAAGCCAAACCATTCCATAATCCTAAGATTACTACTGGGACCTCCACAAAGAATTAAAAAATCCATGGATCCCTCCAGTGCCATGACTGCTGCACTTTGTCCTCCCTCTTTGGAGTGCAGTTTCCAGAGGGGTTTGTACCCTTATAATCCCTGGAGTCAGGGTGAGAAGTGAGCACAACAGTCATTGTTACAAGTAAAAAAAACCACAGGATTTCTGCTGGAGTCTTGTTAATAATGATGTTGAGGAACCCAAAGATTAATTTTCCCTTCAGGAATTCTCAATCCTGCGCTGCTCTTCTGTCTTTTCCCCACTAGAAGGCAGAAGCGAGGTTTCATAAGAACATTCACCAAAAAAATAAATCGTCCAGCAGGAAGTTTTACGGCAAACTGACTGCTGCTGGTTTTCTATGGTTTCATCACCTTCACTCTTCCCATTTTCCAGGGTGCCAGGGCCTCCCCAGTCCCGACCTGGCACCCGGGCTCTGTGTGCAGCACCCGTGGTATCCACTGGTGCCTCTGTGGTGAGCTCTGCCTCCTCCAGCCTCACAGGGCACGCATGGAAGGATGTATTATCCTGCTGAAACTTCAGGGGGAATGTTAAAAGGAGGATTGTAATTAATTGAGTTGGAATTTGGCCAAGGCAGAGACTTTAATATGTCTTCTTTCCTGGCTTGCTTTTTTTTTTTTTTTCTTTTTTTTCTGCAGGCACAGGAGTTGTATAACACCCTTGTCTAGAGCTTTGACAAATTCCTGGCAGTCCTACTCCCGGCAGGAAGGTCCAGCCATGGGGCTGGGGGATCCATTCAGCCCTGTGTGGGTGCAGGAATGTCTTTGCTGTTCCCTCAGCCAGGTCCCTTAAAGATAAAATTGATGTGTACAGCCTGTGCTTAGTGAGAGCCTATAGAGTGTTAGTGCTCCCTTTCAGCACATTGATGCTTTCATGTTTTAAGCTCTTGGCTAAGCAAATCTTTGTACTTCTTTCCTCCTTCTCCTTAGCACCAATTAAACTCCCCGGGCATATTTATACAAAAATCCCTGTTCTTTCCAAGGCAGAAACGCTTTCTCTGTCTTCCCAACAGATTTTAAACCTCAAGATGACTGCAGCAATTTTGCCAGTTAGCAAAGAGAACGAACGTTACCTCATTTCTCTGGCAATTCTGCAATGCCATTTGCATAATGTGAAGTTTAGATCTTCCACTGTCACATGCTCCCACTCATTTACCACCCTAATGTCCATTGGAAGTGCACCATGGAAGTGCTGGAACATTCCTAGTTCTTTGTTTCATATCAGCCTTGGATTGAACCAGTTGCTTAATTTTCCCCAATTCCTGCAGCACTGCAGGAGTTCCCAACATTTGTCCTCCCAATGTGCTTGTCTGAATTGCTGTATCGTTTTTGCTGTGTTCTCTAATGGCTCCCTCCAAATAAAATGCCTTTGCAGCATCAAGGAAAATAACAAGCACTTTTAAACTCCATTCTTCCTTATTCTTCTCCCCCATAAACTGTAAAAATCTGCATATCTGATTGATGCAACTTCATCCTGATCTGAAGCCACGCTGCCTTTCTCTCACCACTCCCTCTAAAGCTGGCTCTGATCTGTTGGCTACGATTTTTGCAGAGTTTTTTTTCCTCTGCACTGGCAATAAACTTTCACCTCCATAACTATTTTGATCAGCAGAGTCACCTTTTGCCAGGATTGAGGCAAGGATTGCCTTCAGCCAGGCACCTGTGAGTCTCTCACTCCCACGAGTGTTTGTAGTGGTGTTATTTTTGTACGCGTTCCACAGCCTTTCTCATTTTTAACTGATTCACTGCTCTGGTGTTCCTATGATCCTGGGTTCAGCACTGCCTCACAACCTAATGAGTCTGTTCTTGCAGTGTTGTGGAGTCTTTCATGCTGGGTCTGATCCTTCTTGTTTAGCATGGAACCACGGGGTCACAGCATCACAGAGTCACAGAAGGGTTTGGGTTGGAAGGGACCTTAAAAACCATGTTATTCCACCCCTGCCATGGATAGGGACACCTCCCACTATCCCAGGTTGCTCCAAGTCCCATCCAGCCTGGCCTTGAACACTTCCAGGGATCGGCAGCTTCTCTGGGCAACCTGTGCCAGGATCACACCACCCTCACGGGGAAGAATTCCTGCCTGATATCCAGTCTAAACCCACCTATTGGCATTGCCACATGCCTTATGTGGGCAAAAAAAAAAATTAACACTAATTTTTAATTGATAGCTATATTAGGTATTTAAACCCTGAGTTTTAAAGTCCTTCTGTTTATTGTTCCTATAAGCAGGGTTGATGACGAAAGCAGATGCACTCCACTACTCCTGTGACAGCAAACCACGTGGCTTCTTTGCGTTCCAGCTACATTTTGGACTTTAATTAAACATAGCATCACATTCCTTGGCTTGTCTCTCCAGTGTGTCCCTTCACATACTTCCATTTTTATTTCCCCCTTGTCTTCCCCCAGCCATATTTTCCCTTTGGGAGCTCCCCTCGTTTATTATATCCGTGTGCGCGCCTCGAGTGAGCTCTGAGCCCCGGCAGCTCCCAATGGCGCTGGGTGGATGTGATCAGCACTTGCTGAGCCAGGATTTGGCTTTCCCAGAGCTCAGGGCATGTTGTACGCTTCCCTTTTCTCCTGTCAGTGTGAAACATATGCGACACGTAACGTGATGTGCGAAAAAACAGCGGTACCCTCAGAGCTGCCTTCAGGTTTGAAAGAAAAAAATTTTTAAAAAGGGGGCAGGAAATAAAATGAGCTGCAGATGTTGGTTGTCGCAGTTTCCAGGGGCTGTGTCTCGGCTGGTGCCGTTGCTATCGCTCGGCAGGGTGTTTCGCACGCCGCCGTGAGGGGTGCCGGTGCCTCTGGGCGCGCCGATAAGCGCGGCTCGGGGCGGTGGGCTCGGCCTGACCGCACCGCCTTTCCCTTCCTGCGCTCCGGGCCCGGGGCCGCCCCAGCAGGGACAGCCGTGCCCCCATTATCACCGGCCTGCAGAGGAGCCCGGCAGCGTCTTCGTGCCCTGCCTTCCCAGCGCTAAGTGCCTTTATCGGCTCCTTCAGGGCCGCGGGGAGCGGCCGCCCGGGCAAGGCCTCAGCTGGGGCCCGTGGCTCTGGGCCGGCAGAACTGCTCATTTCTAGGGATTTCTGTCGCTACATCTTCAGGAGAGCCGGTTCCCTTCCAGCAGTTCCCTTCCAGCAGTTTCCTTCAGCACTCAGGGGTGTGCCAGAAATATCTTTTCATCCTCCCACCATCCCTCTTCAAAAGCTTTTTACCCTCTGAGGAAGGACCTTGAGGGAATACCATACGCAGAGCTGATTTCCTCCCAGCTTTCCCCAGCTGGGATCCAGGGGAACAGCAACCATCCATCCTCTGGGTGCCCACAGCCTTCAGGGGAGCCACTTTGGATGGCTGATCACAGAATCACAGAATCACAGAATCACAGAATCACAGAATCACAGAATAATGAGTTTGGAAGAGACCTCTAAGATCATCGAGTCCAACCTGTGCCCTAACTCCTCACCTAGACCACAGCACCAAGTGCCATCTCCAGGCTTTTTTTAAACACATCCAGACATGGTGATTCTACCACCTCCCTGGGAAGAGCATTCCAGTACTTTATTATTCTTCCAGTGAAAAACTTTTTCCTGATACTCAACCTATCCCTTCCCTGATGTAGCTTGAGACTGTGTCCTCTTGTTCTGCCCATTGCTGCCCGTGGAAGAGACCGACCTCAGCCTGTTTACAGCCTCCCTTCAGGGAGTTGTAGAGAGCAATAAGGTCACCTCTAAGCCTCCTCTTCTCCAGGCTGCACAACCCCAGTTCCCTCAAATGTTCCTCACAGGGCTTGTGTTCCAAGCCCCTCACCAGCCTCGTTGCCCTCCTCTGGACGCGCTCAAGCATTTCAGCATCCTTCCTGAACTGAGGAAGGGGGGCCTGGACACAAGCAGCCATCCCATCTTCCCAGTGACATGGCCCAGTCCCTCTGGGCTAATCCACAACATATATTTTACCTTGCTTAAATATCCCACCATGGAAATGCTCTGAATATTCTCAAATCTCTGAAATTCTCAGTTTTGAATATAGAAACTGATGTCTTACTTATTGGTGTGCTGCTGACCTGAAACCACTCAGGCACATAAACATCCAAGAGATTTTGCACAGTCCACCCAAATCTTTGCACTTTTTGGAGAGTTTTTTAGGACTAGGTTTTCGTCTGCTGAGGTTTTAGGCCAGCAGCTGTTTTTTTGTGGCGTGGCTGGTATGATAGGTGAACACCTGAGAGCTGAAGCCTCTGCAGACTGCTGTGCTGGTATATCATAAAATCATGGATGATTATAGATGTATGAAGAAATTCAGGGAGCAAGGGAGGAGTTGGATCATGGTCCAGGTGACAAATTTCACCTGAGTCCCTTCCCTGCTGTGTCACAGACCACGGGGAGGAGATCTATTTTACTGGATGAGTGTACAGGTTATCAGCCTGCCTTGGAAAACCTTTTATTTTATTCTCAGTTTTATCTCCCAGTAATCTTTCAAGTATTTCTACAATTGAGCAGATGTTTAATACCCAGGGACAAGTCTAGAATTGAAGGAAAGATATTTTCCAAGTAATTTGGGGGAACCTGACAAGAATCCCTTAGTGCTGGCTGCTAACTGTGTTTTTTTCCTCTTTTGATAGATCTGGTTGTGTCAAGGAAAGTCTCCATGGACTTGGTCTAACAAAGGCATGATGGATCTGACCCTTTGTAATCTTTGCCAATAAAGCTGGAAAAATGTTATTTTTTTCCTCTGTTGCTATCCTGCCAAACATCATTTTGCTCCCAGGAAAGCCTGGCTTTGCATCATGCTCAGTGCAATAGTTACCCACCTGGGCTTGTATCTTTTACACAAGCATGCCAACTATTTTTTTTTCCCCTTTGTATTGCCAAGTTGTTTTTTTTTTTTTGATTTATTGTGCCTCAGCTCTTTCTGAGGTAACGTTATTATCTTGAAAGAAGATTTTCCTGATCACTTGCCACAATAAACAAAGCAAATCTGCCTTGGGTGATTGCAGACATTAAGCACACTTGGATCCCTGTTGCTCAGGATTTATTATGGGCCATAATGTGTCTATGGGATGCACGGAGAGCAAATTCAGAGGGGAAAAAGGGCTTCTATCCCAATTAGGCTGGTGAAACTGAGTAGGGGAGAACGGTGAGAGACTCAAAATAAGGATGTTATTTCTGATACTCTAATGAAGAAGGCGAATCTGAACAAACAGCTCTCCCAAAATTTCACTGTTCACTTAAAATGTGCTTGCTGCTTGTTAGGAACAACCTCCCTCCAGGCTTGCTGGCAGTGCTGTTGTTAATTACTGACTCGGAGGCTGTGTGAAGGAGGTTGAGGATTTAGATTCTTTGGATAATATAGAAATTCAGCCTAGAAATGAGGGATGTGCTGCACAGGTTTATGGCTAACAGAGGCATAGACTGCTTCGAGCTGGAAGACACCTTAAAGCTCATCCCTCTTACTTCCTGCCATGGGCAGGGACATCTCCCACTATCCCAGGTTGCTCCAAGCCCCATCCAGCCTGGCCTTGGACACTTCCAGGGATGGGGCAGCCACAGCTTCTCTGGGCAATCTGTGCCAGGCCCTCCCCACCTCACAGGGAAAAATTCCTTCCTAAGTTCTTACCAAAATCTCTCCTCTTTCAGTTTGGTTTGTCTCTTATTTTTTATCTCCAGCAAGTGAGCCCAGAATGACTCAAGGATTTAAAATTAAGTCTTAGTGCAGTACAAAATACTATATTTTTTTGTCTGGTTGAACCACTCATTTTATAAATAATATTTCCTACTTGATGTTCTTCCCACCAAATCATTCATTGCAGTGTCCTTTGTGATCTCTCCTCAGCAGGGACTGCAGTGTGATGGATGCTGTGCAAACCCAGGTCTGGGATGGA